>NW_027225566.1:3000000-3600000 GCF_038994185.2 Dermacentor albipictus | reverse complement strand
CTTTCGGTGCCGCCGTGCCCAGTGGTCGCGTATTCCAAGGGGTGGCCCTTTATACTGGATCCGTACGGTGTCGCCACATGTAAAAGCGGCGTGGCGCCCTTTGTGCTTTCTGTCGTATGATGAGGTGGTCTGATGGGAGGCAACAGAAGCTGATCAGCAGGTTGATGGCAGATGAGATCGCCGTGCTCGTACGTAGCCGCCGTGACCACGTTGTGCTCCAGGCAGTACGCAGTGCGCAGGAGGGAGAACTGCCAAAGAACAGCAGAGGGTTTAACCGCATGCTTTCGGTGCCACCGTGCCCAGTGGCCGCGTATTCCAATGGGTGGCCCTTTATACTGGATCCGTACGGTGTCGCCACATGCAGAAGCTGTGTGGCACCCTCTGTGCTTGCTGTCGTATGATGAGGTGGTCTGATGGGAGGCAACAGAACCTGATCAGCAGGTTGATGGCAGATGAGATCGCCGTGCTCGTACGTAGCCGCCGTGACCACGTTATGCTCCAGGCAGTACGCAGCGCGCAGGAAGCAGAACTGCACAAAAACAGCAGAGGGTTTAACCGCATGCTTTCGGTGCCACCGTGCCCAGTGGTCGCGTATCCCAATGGGTGGCCCTCTATACTGGATCCGTACGGTGTTGCCACATGTGAAAGCGGCGTGGCGCCCTTTGTGATTTCTGTCGTATGATGAGGTGGTCTGATGGGAGGCAACAGAAGCTGATCAGCAGGTTGATGGCAGATGAGATCGCCGTGCTCGTATGTAGCCCCCGTGACCATGTTGTGCTCCAGGCAGTACGCAGTGCGCAGGAGGCAGAACTGCACAAAGAACAGCAGAGGGTTTAACCGCATGCTTTCGGTGCCGCCGTGCCCAGTGGTCGCGTATTCCAATGGGTGGCCCTTTATACTGGATCCGTACGGTGTCGCCAAATGCAGAAGCGGCGTGGCGCCCTTTGTGCTTTCTGTCGTATGATGAGGTGGTCTGATGGGAGGCAACCGAAGCTGATCAGCAGGATGATGGCAGATGAGATCGCCGTGCTCGTACGTAGCCGCCGTGACCACGTTGTGCTCCAGGCAGTACGCAGCGCGCAGGAGGCAGAATTGCACAAAGAACAGCAGAGGGTTTATCCGCATGCTTTCGGTGCCGCCGTGCCCAGTGGTCGCGTATTCCAAGGGGTGGCCGTTTATACTGGATCCGTACGGTGTCGCCACATGTAAAAGCGGCGTGCGCCCTTTGTGCTTTCTGTCGTGTGATGAGGTGGTCTGATGGAAGGCAACAGAAGCTGATCAGCAGGTTGATCGCAGATGAGATCGCCGTGCTCGTACGTAGCCGCCGTGACCACGTTGTGCTCCAGGCAGTACGCAGTGCGCAGGAGGCAGAACTGCACAAAGAACAGCAGAGGGTTTAGCCGCAAGCTTTCGGTGCCACCGTGCCCAGTGGTCGCGTATTCCAATGGGTGGCCCTTTATACTGGATCCGTACGGTGTCGCCACATGCCGATGCGGCGTGGCGCCTTTTGTGCTTTCTGTCGTATGATGAGGTGGTCTGATGGAAGGCAACAGAAGCTGATCAGCAGGTTGATGGCAGATGAGATCGCCGTGCTCGTACGTAGCCGCCGTGACCACATTGTGCTCCAGGCAGTACACAGCGCGCAGGAAGCAGAACAGCACAAAAAACAGCAGAGGGTTTAACCGCATGCTTTCGGTGCCACCGTGCCCAGTGGTCGCGTATTCCAATGGGTGGCCCTTTATACTGGATCCGTACGGTGTCGCCAAATGCAGAAGCGGCGTTGCGCCCTTTGTGCTTTCTGTCGTATAACGAGGTGGTCTGATGGGAGGCAACAGAAGCTGATCAGAAGGTTGATGGCATATGAGATCGCCGTGCTCGTACGTAGCCGACGTGACCACGTTGTCCTCCAGGCGGTACGCAGTGCGCAGGAGGCAGAACTGCACAAAGAACAGCAGAGGGTTTAACCGCATGCTTTCGGTGCCACCATGCCCAGTGGTCGCGTATTCCAATGGGTGGCCCTCTATACTGGATCCGTACGGTGTCGCCACATGTAAAAGCGGCGTGGCGCCCTTTGTGCTTTCTGTCGTATGATGAGGTGGTCTGATGGGAGGCAACAGAAGCTGATCAGCAGGTTGATGGCAGATGAGATTGCCGTGCTCGTACGTAGCCGCCGTGACCACGTTGTGCTCCAGGCAGTACGCAGTGCGCAGGAGGCAGAACTGCACAAAGAACAGCAGAGGGTTTAACCGCATGCTTTCGGTGCCACCGTGCCCAGTGGTCGCTTATTCCAATGGGTGGCCCTTTATACTGGATCCGTGCGGTGTCGCCACATGCAGAAGCTGTGTGGCACCCTCTGTGCTTGCTATCGTATGATGAGGTGGTCTGATGCGAGGCAACAGAATCTGATCAGCAGGTTGATGGTAGATGAGATCGCCGTGCTCGTACGTAGCCGCTATGACCACGTTGTGCTCCAGGCAGTACGCAGTGCGCAGGAGGCAGAACTGCACAAAGAACAGCAGAGGGTTTAACCGCATGCTTTCGGTGCCACCGTGCCCAGTGGTCGCGTATTCCAATGGGTGGCCCTTTATACTGGATCCGTACGGTGTCGCCACATGCAGAAGCGGCGTGGCGCCCTTTGTGCTTTCTGTCGTATGATGAGGTGGTCTGATGGGAGGCAACAGAAGCTGATCAGCAGGTTTATGGCAGGTGAGATCGCCGTGCTCGTACGTAGCCGCCGTGACCACGTTGTGCTCCAGGCAGTACGCAGTGCGCAGGAGGCAGAACTGCACAAAGAACAGCAGAGGGTTTAACTGCATGCTTTCGGTGCCACCGTGCCCAGTGGTCGCGTATTCCAATGGGTGGCCCTTTATACTGGATCCGTACGGTGTCGGCACATGCAGAAGCTGTGTGGCACCCTCTATGCTTGCTGTCGTATGATGAGGTGGTCTGATGGGAGGCAACAGAAGCTGATCAGCAGGTTGATGGCAGATGAGATCGCCGTGCTCGTACGTAGCCGCCGTGACCAAGTTGTGCTCCAGGCAATACGCAGTGCGCAGGAGGCAGAACTGCACAAAGAACAGCAGAGGGTTTAACCGCATGCTTTCGGTGCCACCGTGCCCAGTGGTCGCGTATTCCAATGGGTGGCCCTTTATACTGGATCCGTGCGGTGTCGCCACATGGAGAAGCTGTGTGGCACCCTCTGTGCTTGCTGTCGTATGATGAGGTGGTCTGATGGGAGGCAACAGTATCTGATCAGCAGGTTGATGGTAGATGAGATCGCCGTGCTCGTACGTAGCCGCCGTGACCACGTTGTGCTCGAGGCAGTACGCAGTGCGCAGGAGACAGAACTGCACAAAGAACAGCAGAGGATTTAACCGCATGCTTTCGGTGCCACCGTGCCTAGTGGTCGCGTATTCCAATGGGTGGCCCTTTATACTGGATCCGTACGGTGTCGCCACATGTAAAAGCGGCGTGGCGCCCTTTGTGCTTTCTGCCGTATGATGAGGTGGTCTGATGGGAGGCAACAGAAGCTGATCATCAGGTTGATGGCAGATGAGATTGCCGTGCTCGCACGTAGCCGCCGTGACCACGTTGTGCTCCAGGCAGTACGCAGTGCGCAGGAGGCAGAACTGCACAAAGAACAGCAGAGGGTTTAGCCGCATGCTTTCGGTGCCACCGTGCCCAGTGGTCGCGTATTCCAATGGGTGGCCCTTTATACTGGATCCGTACGGTGTCGCCACATGCAGAAGCTGTGTGGCACCCTCTGTGCTTGCTGTCGTATGATGAGGTGGTCTGATGGGAGGCAACAGAAGCTGATCAGCAGGTTGATGGCAGATGAGATCGCCGTGCTCGTACGTAGCCCCCGTGACCACGTTGTGCTCCAGGCAGTACGCAGTGCGCAGGAGGCAGAACTGCACAAAGAACAGCAGAGGGTTTTACCGCATGCTTTTGGTGCCACCGTGCCCAGTGGTCGCGTATTCCAATGGGTGGCCCTTTATACTGGATCCGTATGGTGTCGCCACATGCCGATGCGGCGTGGCGCCTTTTGTGCTTTCTGTCGTATGATGAGGTGGTCTGATGGAAGGCAACAGAAGCTGATCAGCAGGTTGATGGCAGATGAGATCGCCGTGCTCGTACGTAGCCCCCGTGACCACGTTGTGCTCCAGGCAGTACGCAGTGCGCAGGAGGCAGAACTGCACAAAGAACAGCAGAGGGTTTAACCGCATGCTTTTGGTGCCACCGTGCCCAGTGGTCGCGTATTCCAATGGGTGGCCCTTTATACTGGATCCGTACGGTGTCGCCACATGCCGATGCGGCGTGGCGCCTTTTGTGCTTTCTGTCGTATGATGAGGTGGTCTGATGGAAGGCAACAGAAGCTGATCAGCAGGTTGATGGCAGATGAGATCGCCGTGCTCGTACGTAGCCGCCGTGACCACATTGTGCTCCAGGCAGTACACAGCGCGCAGGAAGCAGAACAGCACAAAAAACAGCAGAGGGTTTAACCGCATGCTTTCGGTGCCACCGTGCCCAGTGGTCGCGTATTCCAATGGGTGGCCCTTTATACTGGATCCGTACGGTGTCGCCAAATGCAGAAGCGGCGTTGCGCCCTTTGTGCTTTCTGTCGTATGACGAGGTGGTCTGATGGGAGGCAACAGAAGCTGATCAGAAGGTTGATGGCATATGAGATCGCCGTGCTCGTACGTAGCCGACGTGACCACGTTGTCCTCCAGGCGGTACGCAGTGCGCAGGAGGCAGAACTGCACAAAGAACAGCAGAGGGTTTAACCGCATGCTTTCGGTGCCACCGTGCCCAGTGGTCGCGTATTCCAATGGGTGGCCCTTTATACTGGATCCGTACGGTGTCGCCACATGCAGAAGCGGCGTGGCGCCCTTTGTGCTTTCTGTCGTATGATGAGGTGGTCTGATGGGAGGCAACAGAAGCTGATCAGCAGGTTTATGGCAGGTGAGATCGCCGTGCTCGTACGTAGCCGCCGTGACCACATTGTGCTCCAGGCAGTACGCAGTGCGCAGGAGGCAGAACTGCACAAAGAACAGCAGAGGATTTAACTGCATGCTTTCGGTGCCACCGTGCCCAGTGGTCGCGTATTCCAATGGGTGTCCCTTTATACTGGATCCGTACGGTGTCGGCACATGCAGAAGCTGTGTGGCACCCTCTATGCTTGCTGTCGTATGATGAGGTGGTCTGATGGGAGGCAACAGAAGCTGATCAGCAGGTTGATGGCAGATGAGATCGCCGTGCTCGTACGTAGCCGCCGTGACCACGTTGTGCTCCAGGCAATACGCAGTGCGCAGGAGGCAGAACTGCACAAAGAACAGCAGAGGGTTTAACCGCATGCTTTCGGTGCCACCGTGCCCAGTGGTCGCGTATTCCAATGGGTGGCCCTTTATACTGGATCCGTGCGGTGTCGCCACATGGAGAAGCTGTGTGGCACCCTCTGTGCTTGCTGTCGTATGGTGAGGTGGTCTGATGGGAGGCAACAGTATCTGATCAGCAGGTTGATGGTAGATGAGATCGCCGTGCTCGTACGTAGCCGCCGTGACCACGTTGTGCTCGAGGCAGTACGCAGTGCGCAGGAGACAGAACTGCACAAAGAACAGCAGAGGATTTAACGGCATGCTTTCGGTGCCACCGTGCCTAGTGGTCGCGTATTCCAATGGGTGGCCCTTTATACTGGATCCGTACGGTGTCGCCACATGTAAAAGCGGCGTGGCGCCCTTTGTGCTTTCTGCCGTATGATGAGGTGGTCTGATGGGAGGCAACAGAAGCTGATCATCAGGTTGATGGCAGATGAGATTGCCGTGCTCGCACGTAGCCGCCGTGACCACGTTGTGCTCCAGGCAGTACGCAGTGCGCAGGAGGCAGAACTGCACAAAGAACAGCAGAGGGTTTAGCCGCATGCTTTCGGTGCCACCGTGCCCAGTGGTCGCGTATTCCAATGGGTGGCCCTTTATACTGGATCCGTACGGTGTCGCCACATGCAGAAGCTGTGTGGCACCCTCTGTGCTTGCTGTCGTATGATGAGGTGGTCTGATGGGAGGCAACAGAAGCTGATCAGTAGGTTGATGGCAGATGAGATCGCCGTGCTCGTACGTAGCCCCCGTGACCACGTTGTGCTCCAGGCAGTACGCAGTGCGCAGGAGGCAGAACTGCACAAAGAACAGCAGAGGGTTTAACCGCATGCTTTTGGTGCCACCGTGCCCAGTGGTCGCGTATTCCAATGGGTGGCCCTTTATACTGGATCCGTATGGTGTCGCCACATGCCGATGCGGCGTGGCGCCTTTTGTGCTTTCTGTCGTATGATGAGGTGGTCTGATGGAAGGCAACAGAAGCTGATCAGCAGGTTGATGGCAGATGAGATCGCCGTGCTCGTACGTAGCCGCCGTGACCACATTGTGCTCCAGGCAGTACACAGCGCGCAGGAAGCAGAACTGCACAAAAAAGAGCAGACGGTTTAACCGCATGCTTTCGGTGCCACCGTGCCCAGTGGTCGCGTATTCCAATGGGTGGCCCTTTATACTGGATCCGTACGGTGTCGCCAAATGCAGAAGCGGCGTTGCGCCCTTTGTGCTTTCTGTCGTATGACGAGGTGGTCTGATGGGAGGCAACAGAAGCTGATCAGAAGGTTGATGGCATATGAGATCGCCGTGCTCGTACGTAGCCGACGTGACCACGTTGTCCTCCAGGCGGTACGCATTGCGCAGGAGGCAGAACTGCACAAAGAACAGCAGAGGGTTTAACCGCATGCTTTCGGTGCCACCGTGCCCAGTGGTCGCGTATTCCAATGGGTGGCCCTCTATACTGGATCCGTACGGTGTCGCCACATGTAAAAGCGGCGTGGCGCCCTTTGTGCTTTCTGTCGTATGATGAGGTGGTCTGATGGGAGGCAACAGAAGCTGATCAGCAGGTTGATGGCAGATGAGATTGCCGTGCTCGTACGTAGCCGCCGTGACCACGTTGTGCTCCAGGCAGTACGCAGTGCACAGGAGGCAGAACTGCACAAAGAACCCCAGTCAAAAATTCCATCAAGCTACTGGCTTACATGTCTGATGGCTATACGTAATTTCGGACCTTGAACGTCTACCAGTCTGATGGTCTACCCGTCTGATGGTCTACCCGTCTGATGGTCTACCAGTCTGATGGTCTACCAGTCTGATGGGCTACCAGTCTATTGGTCTCTTCCAGTCTACTGGTCTACCAATCTATCGGTCCCTATTAGTTTGTCTAATAATGGCACAAATGCATGATTGCATCAATTTTAAGACATATTGGCACAGCTAGTCCTACGCAGGCTGAAGGAATAACATTCTTGTTGTGCGTCTCCCCAGGCAGCACACCAGCATTGGTCCAACCATGGCCCAATGCTGGCAGAAATTAGTACCAATGTTTGACCAATGTTGGCATATTGGCAAAGTGCAACCCAATCCAATGCTGGCCCAGCGTTAAAGCCAAGATTGGACCAATGTTATGCCAATGCAGCAGCCATCGTAGGACCAGCGTTAAAGCCAAGATTGGGCCAATGTTATGCCAATGCAGCAGCCATCGTGCTGCCAGCGTAGTACCAGTGTTGAGCCATATCGTTGCCATTCTTAATGCCAGCTTTGAGCCAATGCCCTTTGCATGACGAATATTCTAGATATGCTGGCTTTAGAGCACGCACATATCCTTACCGCGAACATTTTGCTAGCGGCATTTTTGTAGCAATTGTCCCCTTTCCGTCTTCCTCAATAGTAGCTAGGAAAGCTCGACAAAAAGATGTCAAGAAGCAGAAGTCATATATGATTGCATAAAAAATTGCATAAATTGCATTGAAATGAATACTGAAATTGACGTTTATGACAGTTTATTTGCGAATAAACTTTCACAAACAGGCATTTTTCGTGGACCTAGATGGGTGAGGCTCGGTTATCTTCAAACAGTTTATTTACAGGCACTGCCCTCAGGATTGGAATTGGGCAAGGTGCCGAGGACGGTGGGCTGGCCAGGGGTTTGAGGGCAGCGAGCTGACGTCGGTAGGCAGGTTTGTCAGTGCTTGGATGACAGCGGGCTTATCAGGCCCCCGAGGACCACGATAACGCGGTGGTTTCGTTGATATTGCTACCATATCCCATAGCGACTTCACCATTACTTGGACGCAATGTTTGCACTGTAAAATGAAAAGAAACATTGTCAGAGATGTTGGTATGACAAATGTATGTGGGAGAGTTTTCACTTGAAAAATCGCCATACTGCCACAATATTATAAGTCTGAGCAGAGAGTTCGAAGGGGTGAATCAAGAAACTTTCTTGCAAGAGATTTGTCAGGTAACACTTCTTGATATTTCGACATATATGGCATACCTTGTACAAGGTCTAACGTAATATTTAGAACAGACATATAATGCGCAGGATCCGTCCGCTTTGTTTACAGCTCACACCTAGTCAGCGTAACACTTTAAAATTAAAAATTGCAGCAAAACCTGCTGCAGCACAAAAAGCCTAGTTTCAGACTGTGTAGACACAATGCGGCCTTCGTGCGAAATTTTTAATGTGGAAACCGAGAAGTTCCATCAAGAAACACTAGTAAAAGAAGCATTTATTATACCAAAAGAAAGAAATACTGTCAGCTGGAAATGATGCTTGACCTTCAATAAAACTTGGTGCTGGGCTAGTTGGTGATGCATTCTTTAAAACTGATGGTAGCGCTAAAAAGGAACGGACACACCAAGAAAAGACGACACGACGACGAAGAAACGCGTTTCTTCGTCGTCGTGTCGTCTTTTCTTCGTGTGTCCGTTCCTTTTTAGCGCTACCATCAGTTTTAAAGAATGCTTGACCTATACCAGTGAGAAGCGCGGTTCCTCGGTATCACTAGCAGGATCAGGCCGCACGCGTGGTTTGATAAAATCATAGTCCTGGAATTTGGGTGAAATTCAGAGATTTACACGTGGTTCTACTCCAGGCACTATTCAAAGACTGCAAATAAAAAGAGCTATTTAATTACAGGCACTCTACATTAGCCAGGTCTGTTTCAGTGATATATATACCGCGTGATATTGCTTGGGTGATATAGCTTGGGTGATATTGCTTCTGATAAAACTTATAACATGCGCAAAACAAATGCACTCACCATTGTATGATCCATGCTTCTTTGTATCCGAGTTCATCCCACATCGAAGACGGTGGCCACGAGCGCCGACTTTTTTTCTAATTGTTGTTTCGCCTATATTAATTCTAACACTCACAAAAATTCGTGGCCATATTGCTGCGTAATTCAATATGTAGGCGTCTCAGTAGGAATGACGAGCGCAAGCGAGCATTTTTCACGAGAGGAGTGCGCTGGCAAGAACGGACGGCAAGCACTCACGCGGTGTTGCACCCAGTCGGTGTGCTAGCGACGCATAGAAGGAAAGAGCGAAAGGAAAGGGTGAACGAAGAATGCGGCGTAAACGCCACTTTCCCCCGCTGAACCTAGCCCGACCGGGTTTTGGGGTGGCAGCGATGGAGGGCGACAAGGAGGACAATAGTGACCCCGCGGCATTCCCCCATCCTTCCGAGAGCACCCAATTCGACACAGCAGCTTATGGCTGTCTGAACGCTTGACTGATAGCATTGACCAGGCTCACCTGGGTGCGTGGGGGAGAGGCAATGGGGGGCTGAAGGACGGAAAGCTAGGCCGAAAAAAAAAATCCGGAATGCGCCGTGCCTACTAAAGGCAATGCAAGAGGTGGTTGACACGCAAATGCCAAAACGTGCAATTAATTTTTTTTTCTGTCAGGGGCATTCATACAAGGAGCTTACTACACATGCACGAACAAACAAATATATTAGAATAGGAGCATGATGTCGCCGCAACATGCCATGCATGCTAAACAAACAAACAATAGTTTCACTAATGCATATGCGCTCATTCTCGATGCAATATAAAACGGTTCCATCAGCTCTGAGGCACTGTAATTCTCGATTCTCCTCAGAATCTTGACCCACTAAAGCCGCGGAGCGTACATGCAAAAAATACAATGCGCAGGCAAATTCGCAATACCGTTGCTTCTTATGTTAAGCTCAAGTTCTTATTCACGATCAATAAAGCAGCGGCTAAATTTATGCGACTTCCCCTGCTTGCTACGTGGTACACTGGCTTTTCTCTTTAGGGGACACATTTCGGTAAAGGAGAAGTGGAACAATGGCGGTGTACCATTCATGGAGTTGACATGGGAGAACATATTTTTGGTTCCTGCGCAGTGTGCCTGTGATCAGTGCGTTAGTTTTCAAAACACGTTGTTCAGTCTCAGCAAGTCGTAGAGCACTAAAAGCCTACAAGGCGAAAATTAGCTTATTACGGGCCAATGTCCTCCAAAGAAATCCAACTAGTAACCCATATTGGCAAATCCATACGAAAGTCGCTCCAATAATTCCCGCCTTGTTGAACGGCAGTGCCAATATTGTTTACTGACTGTGTAAAGTGGGCCAACATTGGATCTCTATCAGAATGGCTCAGCCAATATTGTTTACTGACTGTGTAAAGTGGGCCAACATTGGATCTCTATCAGAATGGCACAGCCAATATTGTTTACTGACTGTGTAATTTGGGCCAACGTTGGATCTCTATCAGAATGGCACAACCAATATTGACACCACGCTGTTAACCTTAGGCCAACATTGGGCCAGGAACCAGAATGGCACCGCCAATATTGGAACCACGCTGTTAATCTTAGGCCGTCATTGGGCCAAGAAGTGCCAATATGTTTCCAACGTTGGCCCAACCTGACGTGCCACCTGGGCAGCTTGTATGCCAGTCAGTAGGCAGGCATGTGCGCATTCCACACTCCATTTTTAACAGGACAAACAAAATTAAGGAAATTGAAGCTTTAATTGCACTCGACATGACCAGATCGGTTTTGTCGTTACATTGATGAAATCAGTGGTGCAAAAGAGCAACGCATAGATGCATGGTGTACTGCTCGGCAGCCACAAAAATAGAGTACGAGATCTTAATCACCCGCTGAGCTTATGAGTTGATGACAAGTCACCGAAAAATATTGTAGCGCAGCCTTCATTCCGCTTCTAACTGGCCCAAGTTTGTGATGTCGCTTATATATACTATATATACATAATATACTCACGCGGTAGCTGTGCTAAAATAGCGGCAATTAGTTTCTGCTCTCCTCGACACTCTTAAGGTAGCGCAACTCTAGTTACTGTGTAACCGTAATTAACATGAGGTGAAGAAATATCATTCACCGATGTACTGCGGAAAGCCACTCGGTTGCTAGTTACCTCATGCATCTGCCGATTTCGGCACCACAAAGGCTAAATAAAAGTAAAAGCACTAAACAAAGACTGATCGCGGTTTCGATTACTGCAGATTTTTCATGAGGTTTTACACGTTCAACTCGGTTAATCGGCTGCGCGGACGTTTTCGTTTCGGACGGTCGTGATGCCCGTAGAAATCTATCTAACCTTTAAGCGCCCTACTGGTGTACAAAAGCTACATGTAAAGGATCTCCAATAAACGACAAGACTCTTAGTGGCATTGGAGGGTTGTCTGTAAGAGTTTTTACATGACTTTTAAGAGCCCTGTTTGTATTGGGAGGGTGCATATAGACACTCTTGACTGACCTTTAAGAACCCTATTGGTATTGGGAGAGTACCTGTAGGAATCCCTGACTGACCTTTAAGAATCCTATTGCTATTGGGAGAGTGCCTGTAGGAATTCCTGACTGACCTTTAAGAATCCTATTGGTATTGGGAGAGTACCTGTAAGAATTCCTGACTGACCTTCAAGAATTCTACAAGTCCATTAAGATAGCCCTGACGGATTTTTTGACCGGGACAGCAGAGGGTTTAACCGCAAGCTTTCGGTGCCACCGTGCCCAGTGGTCGCGTATTCCAATGGGTGGCCCTTTATACTGGATCCGTGCGGTGTCGCCACATGCAGAAGCTGTGTGGCACCCTCTGTGCTTGCTATCGTATGATGAGGTGGTCTGATGCGAGGCAACAGAATCTGAACAGCAGGTTGATGGTAGATGAGATCGCCGTGCTCGTACGTAGCCGCTATGACCACGTTGTGCTCCAGGCAGTACGCAGTGCGCAGGAGGCAGAACTGCACAAAGAACAGCAGAGGGTTTAACCGCATGCTTTCGGTGCCACCGTGCCCAGTGGTCGCGTATTCCAATGGGTGGCCCTTTATACTGGATCCGTACGGTGTCGCCACATGCAGAAGCGGCGTGGCGCCCTTTGTGCTTTCTGTCGTATGATGAGGTGGTCTGATGGGAGGCAACAGAAGCTGATCAGCAGGTTGATGGCAGATGAGATCGCCGTGCTCGTACGTAGCCGCCGTGACCACGTTGTGCTCCAGGCAATACGCAGTGCGCAGGAGGCAGAACTGCACAAAGAACAGCAGAGGGTTTAACCGCATGCTTTCGGTGCCACCGTGCCCAGTGGTCGCGTATTCCAATGGGTGGCCCTTTATACTGGATCCGTGCGGTGTCGCCACATGGAGAAGCTGTGTGGCACCCTCTGTGCTTGCTGTCGTATGATGAGGTGGTCTGATGGGAGGCAACAGTATCTGATCAGCAGGTTGATGGTAGATGAGATCGCCGTGCTCGTACGTAGCCGCCGTGACCACGTTGTGCTCGAGGCAGTACGCAGTGCGCAGGAGACAGAACTGCACAAAGAACAGCAGAGGATTTAACCGCATGCTTTCGGTGCCACCGTGCCTAGTGGTCGCGTATTCCAATGGGTGGCCCTTTATACTGGATCCGTACGGTGTCCCCACATATAAAAGCGGCGTGGCGCCCTTTGTGCTTTCTGTCGTATGATGAGGTGGTCTGATGGGAGGGAACAGAAGCTGATCAGCAGGTTGATGACAGATGAGATCGCCGTGCTCGTACGTAGCCGCCGTGACCACGTTGTGCTCTAGGCAGTACGGAGTGCGCAGGAGGCAGAACCGCACAAAGAACAGCAGAGGGTTTAACCGCATGCTTTGGGTGCCACCGTGCCCAGTGGTCGCGTATTCCAATGGGTGGCCCTTTATACTGGATCCGTACGGTGTCGCCACATGTAAAAGCGGCGTGCGCCCTTTGTGCTTTCTGTCGTGTGCTGAGGTGGTCTGATGGAAGGCAACAGAAGCTGATCAGCAGGTTGATCGCAGATGAGATCGCCGTGCTCGTACGTAGCCGCCGTGACCACGTTGTGCTCCAGGCAGTACGCAGTGCGCAGGAGGCAGAACAGCACAAAGAACAGCAGAGGGTTTAACCGCATGCTTTCGGTGCCACCGTGCCCAGTGGTCGCGTATTCCAATGGGTGGCCCTCTATACTGGATCCGTACGGTGTCGCCACATGTAAAAGCGGCGTGGCGCTCTTTGTGCTTTCTGCCGTATGATGAGGTGGTCTGATGGGAGGCAACAGAAGCTGATCATCAGGTTGATGGCAGATGAGATTGCCGTGCTCGCACGTAGCCGCCGTGACCACGTTGTGCTCCAGGCAGTACGCAGTGCGCAGGAGGCAGAACTGCACAAAGAACAGCAGAGGGTTTAGCCGCATGCTTGCGGTGCCACCGTGCCCAGTGGTCGCGTATTCCAATGGGTGGCCCTTTATACTGGACCCGTACGGTGTCGCCACATGCAGAAGCTGTGTGGCACCCTCTGTGCTTGCTGTCGTATGATGAGGTGGTCTGATGGGAGGCAACAGAAGCTGATCAGCAGGTTGATGGCAGATGAGATCGCCGTGCTCGTACGTAGCCGCCGTGACCACGTTGTGCTCCAGGCAGTACGAAGTGCGCAGGAGGCAGAACTGCACAAAGAACAGCAGAGGGTTTAACCGCATGCTTTTGGTGCCACCGTGCCCAGTGGTCGCGTATTCCAATGGGTGGCCCTTTATACTGGATCCGTATGGTGTCGCCACATGCCGATGCGGCGTGGCGCCTTTTGTGCTTTCTGTCGTATGATGAGGTGGTCTGATGGAAGGCAACAGAAGCTGATCAGCAGGTTGATGGCAGATGAGATCGCCGTGCTCGTACGTAGCCGCCGTGACCACATTGTGCTCCAGGCAGTACACAGCGCGCAGGAAGCAGAACTGCACAAAAAACAGCAGAGGGTTTAACCGCATGCTTTCGGTGCCACCATGCCCAGTGGTCGCGTATTCCAATGGGTGGCCCTTTATACTGGATCCGTACGGTGTCGCCAAATGCAGAAGCGGCGTTGCGCCCTTTGTGCTTTCTGTCGTATGACGAGGTGGTCTGATGGGAGGCAACAGAAGCTGATCAGAAGGTTGATGGCATATGAGATCGCCGTGCTCGTACGTAGCCGACGTGACCACGTTGTCCTCCAGGCGGTACGCAGTGCGCAGGAGGCAGAACTGCACAAAGAACAGCAGAGGGTTTAACCTCATGCTTTCGGTGCCACCGTGCCCAGTGGTCGCGTATTCCAATGGGTGGCCCTCTATACTGGATCCGTACGGTGTCGCCACATGTAAAAGCGGTGTGGCGCCCTTTGTGCTTTCTGTCGTATGATGAGGTGGTCTGATGGGAGGCAACAGAAGCTGATCAGCAGGTTGATGGCAGATGAGATTGCCGTGCTCGTACGTAGCCGCCGTGACCACGTTGTGCTCCAGGCAGTACGCAGTGCGCAGGAGGCAGAACTGCACAAAGAACAGCAGAGGGTTTAACCGCATGCTTTCGGTGCCACCGTGCCCAGTGGTCGCGTGTTCCAGTGGGTGGCCCTCTATACTGGATCCGTACGGTGTCGCCACATGTAAAAGCGGCGTGGCGCCCTTTGTGCTTTCTGCCGTATGATGAGGTGGTCTGATGGGAGGCAACAGAAGCTGATCATCAGGTTGATGGCAGATGAGATTACCGTTCTCGCACGTAGCCGCCGTGACCACGTTGTGCTCCAGGCAGTACGCAGTGCGCAGGAGGCAGAACTGCACAAAGAACAGCAGAGGGTTTAGCCGCATGCTTTCGGTGCCACCGTGCCCAGTGGTCGCGTATTCCAATGGGTGGCCCTTTATACTGGATCCGTACGGTGTCGCCACATGCAGAAGCTGTGTGGCACCCTCTGTGCTTGCTGTCGTATGATGAGGTGGTCTGATGGGAGGCAACAGAAGCTGATCAGCAGGTTGATGGCAGATGAGATCGCCGTGCTCGTACGTAGCCGCCGTGACCACGTTGTGCTCCAGGCAGTACGCAGTGCGCAGGAGGCAGAACTGCACAAAGAACAGCAGAGGGTTTAACCGCATGCTTTTGGTGCCACTGTGCCCAGTGGTCGCGTATTCCAATGGGTGGCCCTTTATACTGGATCCGTACGGTGTCGCCACATGCCGATGCAGCGTGGCGCCCTTTGTGCTTTCTATCGTATGATGAGGTGGTCTGATGGAAGGCAACAGAAGCTGATCAGCAGGTTGATGGCAGATGAGATCGCCGTGCTCGTACATAGCCGCCGTGACCACATTGTGCTCCAGGCAGTACACAGAGCGCAGGAAGCAGAACTGCACAAAAAACAGCAGAGGGTTTAACCGCATGCTTTCAGTGCCACCGTGCCCAGTGATCGCGTATTCCAATGGGTGGCCCTTTATACTGGATCCGTACGGTGTCGCCAAATGCAGAAGCGGCGTTGCGCCCTTTGTGCTTTCTGTCGTATGACGAGGTGGTCTGATGGGAGGCAACAGAAGCTGATCAGAAGGTTGATGGCAGATGAGATCGCCGTGCTCGTACGTAGCCGACGTGACCAAGTTGTGCTCCAGGCGGTACGCAGTGCGCAGGAGGCAGAACTGCACAAAGAACAGCAGAGGGTTTAACCGCATGCTTTCGGTGCCACCGTGCCCAGTGGTCGCGTATTCCAATGGGTGGCCCTCTATACTGGATCCGTACGGTGTCGCCACATGTAAAAGCGGCGTGGCGCCCTTTGTGCTTTCTGTCGTATGATGAGGTGGTCTGATGGGAGGCAACAGAAGCTGATCAGCAGGTTGATGGCAGATGTGATTGCCGTGCTCGTACCTAGCCGCCGTGACCACGTTGTGCTCCAGGCAGTACGCAGTGCGCAGGAGGCAGAACTGCACAAAGAACAGCAGAGGGTTTAACCGCATGCTTTCGGTGCCACCGTGCCCAGTGGTCGCGTATTCCAATGGGTGAGCCTCTATACTGGATCCGTACGGTGTCGCCACATGTAAAAGCGGCGTGGCGCCCTTTGTGCTTTCTGTCGTATGATGAGGTGGTCTGATGGGAGGCAACAGAAGCTGATCAGCAGGTTGATGGCAGATGAGATCGCCGTGCTCGTACGTAGCCGCCGTGACTACGTTGTGCTCCAGGCAGTACGCAGTGCGCAGGAGGCAGAGCTGCACAAAGAACAGCAGAGGGTTTAACCGCATGCTTTCAGTGCCGCCGTGCCCAGTGGCAGCGTATTCCAAGGGGTGGCCCTTTATACTGGATCCGTACGGTGTCGCCACATGCAGAAGCTGTGTGGCACCCTCTGTGCTTGCTATCGTATGATGAGGTGGTCTGATGGGAGGCAACAGAATCTGATGAGCAGGTTGATGGTAGATGAGATCGCCGTGCTCGTACGTAGCCGCTGTGACCACATTGTGCTTCAGGCAGTACGCAGTGCGCAGGAGGCAGAACTGCACAAAGAACAGCAGAGGGTTTAACCGCGTGCTTTCGGTGCCACCGTGCCCAGTGGTCGCGTATTCCAATGGGTGGGCCTTTATACTGGATCCGTACGGTGTCGCCACATGTAAAAGCGGCGTGGCGCCCTTTGTGCTTTCTGTCGTATGATGAGGTGGTCTGATAGGAGGCAACAGAAGCTGATCAGCAGGTTGATGGCAGATGAGATCGCCGTGCTCGTACGTAGCCGCCGTGACCACGTTGTGCTCCAGGCAGTACGCAGTGCGCAGGAGGCAGAACTGCACAAAGAACAGCAGAGGGTTTAACCGCATGCTTTCGGTGCCACCGTGCCCAGTGGTCGCGTATTCCAATGGGTGGCCCTTTATACTGGATCCGTACGGTGTCGCCTAATGCAGAAGCGGCGTGGCGCCCTTTGTGCTTTCTGTCGTATGATGAGGTGGTCTGATGGGAGGCAACAGAAGCTGATCAGCAGGTTGATGGCAGATGAGATCGCCGTGCTCGTACGTAGCCGCCGTGACCACGTTGTGCTCCAGGCGCATTGCGCAGGAGGCAGAACTGCACAAAGAACAGCAAAGGGTTTAACCGCATGCTTTCGGTGCCACCGTGCCCAGTGGTCGCGTATTCCAATGGGTTGCCATCTATACTGGATCCGTACGGTGTCGCCACATGTAAAAGCGGCGTGGCGCCCTTTATGCTTTCTGTCGTATGATGAGGTGGTCTGATGGGAGGCAACAGAAGCTGATCAGCAGGTTGATGGCAGATGAGATTGCCGTGCTCGTACGTAGCTGCCGTGACCACGTTGTGCTCCAGGCAGTACGCAGTGCGCAGGAGGCAAAACTGCACAAAGAACAGCAGAGGGTTTAACCGCATGCTTTGGGTGCCACCGTGCCCAGTGGTCGCGTATTCCAATGGGTGGCCCTTTATACTGGATCCGTACGGTGTCGCCACATGTAAAAGCGGCGTGCGCCCTTTGTGCTTTCTGTCGTGTGATGAGGTGGTCTGATGGAAGGCAACAGAAGCTGATCAGCAGGTTGATCGCAGATGAGATCGCCGTGCTCGTACGTAGCCGCCGTGACCACGTTGTGCTCCAGGCAGTACGCAGTGCGCTGGAGGCAGAACTGCACAAAGAACAGCAGAGGGTTTAACCGCATGCTTTCGGTGCCACCGTGCCCAGTGCTCGCGTATTCCAATGGGTGGCCCTCTATACTGGATCCGTACGGTGTCGCCACATGTAAAAGCGGCGTGGCGCCCTTTGTGCTTTCTGCCGTATGATGAGGTGGTCTGATGGGAGGCAACAGAAGCTGATCATCAGGTTGATGGCAGATGAGATTGCCGTGCTTGCACGAAGCCGCCGTGACCACGTTGTGCTCCAGGCAGTACGCAGTGCGCAGGAGGCAGAACTGCACAAAGAACAGCAGAGGGTTTAGCCGCATGCTTTCGGTGCCACCGTGCCCAGTGGTCGCGTATTCCAATGGGTGGCCCTTTATACTGGATCCGTACGGTGTCGCCACATGCAGAAGCTGTGTGGCACCCTCTGTGCTTGCTATCGTATGATGAGGTGGTCTGATGGGAGGCAACAGAATCTGATCAGAAGGTTGATGGCATATGAGATCGCCGTGCTCGTACGTAGCCGACGTGACCACGTTGTCCTCCAGGCGGTACGCAGTGCGCAGGAGGCAGAACTGCACAAAGAACAGCAGAGGGTTTAACCGCATGCTTTCGGTGCCACCGTGCCCAGTGGTCGCGTATTCCAATGGGTGGCCCTCTATACTGGATCCGTACGGTGTCGCCACATGTAAAAGCGGCGTGGCGCCCTTTGTGCTTTCTGTCGTATGATGAGGTGGTCTGATGGGAGGCAACAGAAGCTGATCAGCAGGTTGATGGCAGATGAGATTGCCGTGCTCGTACGTAGCCGCCGTGACCACGTTGTGCTCCAGGCAGTACGCAGTGCGCAGGAGGCAGAACTGCACAAAGAACAGCAGAGGGTTTAACCGCATGCTTTCGGTGCCACCGTGCCCAGTGGCCGCGTATTCCAATGGGTGGCCCTTTATACTGGATCCGTGCGGTGTCGCCGCATGCAGAAGCTGTGTGGCACCCTATGTGCTTGCTGTCGTATGATGAGGTGGTCTGATTGGAGGCAACAGAAGCTGATCAGCAGGTTGATGGCAGATGAGATCGCCGTGCTCGTACGTAGCCGCCGTGACCACGTTGTGCTCCAGGCAGTACGCAGCGCGCAGGAAGCATAACTGCACAAAAAAACAGCAGAGGGTTTAACCGCATGCTTCCGGTGCCATCGTGCCCAGTGGTCGCGTACTCCAATGGGTGGCCCTCTATACTGGATCCGTACGGTGTCGCCACATGCAGAAGCTGTGTGGCACCCTCTGTGCTTGCTATCGTATGATGAGGTGGTCTGATGGGAGGCAACAGAATCTGATCAGCAGGTTGATGGTAGATGAGATCGCCGTGCTCGTACGTAGCCGCTGTGACCACGTTGTGCTCCAGGCAGTACGCAGTGCGCAGGAGGCAGAACTGCACAAAGAACAGCAGAGGGTTTAACCGCATGCTTTCGGTGCCACCATGCCCAGTGGTCGCGTATTCCAATGGGTGGCCCTTTATACTGGATCCGTGCGGTGTCGCCACATGCAGAAGCTGTGTGGCACCCTCTGTGCTTGCTATCGTATGATGAGGTGGTCTGATGGGAGGCAACAGAATCTGATCAGCAGGTTGATGGTAGATGAGATCGCCGTGCTCGTACGTAGCCGCTATGACCACGTTGTGCTCCAGGCAGTACGCAGTGCGCAGGAGGCAGAACTGCACAAAGAACAGCAGAGGGTTTAACCGCATGCTTCCGGTGCCATCGTGCCCAGTGGTCGCGTACTCCAATGGGTGGCCCTCTCTACTGGATCCGTACGGTGTCGCCACATGCAGAAGCTGTGTGGCACCCTCTGTGCTTGCTATCGTATGATGAGGTGGTCTGATGGGAGGCAACAGAAGCTGATCAGCAGGTTGATGGTAGATGAGATCGCCGTGCTCGTACGTAGCCGCTATGACCACGTTGTGCTCCAGGCAGTACGCAGTGCGCAGGAGGCAGAACTGCACAAAGAACAGCAGAGGGTTTAACCGCATGCTTTCGGTGCCACCGTGCCCAGTGGTCGCGTATTCCAATGGGTGGCCCTTTATACTGGATCCGTACGGTGTCGCCACATGCAGAAGCTGTGTGGCACCCTCTGTGCTTGCTATCGTATGATGAGGTGGTCTGATGGGAGGCAACAGAATCTGATCAGCAGGTTGATGGTAGATGAGATCGCCGTGCTCGTACGTAGCCGCTGTGACCACGTTGTGCTCCAGGCAGTACGCAGTGCGCAGGAGGCAGAACTGCACAAAGAACAGCAGAGGGTTTAACCGCATGCTTTCGGTGCCACCGTGCCCAGAGGTCGCGTATTCCAATGGGTTGCCCTTTATACTGGATCCGTACGGTGTCGCCACATGCAGAAGCTGTGTGGCACCCTCTGTGCTTGCTATCGTATGATGAGGTGGTCTGATGGGAGGCAACAGAAGCTGATCAGCAGGTTGATGGCAGATGAGATCGCCGTGCTCGTACGTAGCCGCCGTGACCACATTGTGCTCCAGGCAGTACGCAGCGCGCAGGAAGCAGAACTGCACAAAAACAGCACAGGGTTTAACCGCATGCTTTCGGTGCCACCGTGCCCAGTGGTCGCGTATTCCAATGGGTGGCCCTTTATACTGGATCCGTACGGTGTCGCCAAATGCAGAAGCGGCGTTGCGCCCTTTGTGCTTTCTGTCGTATGACGAGGTGGTCTGATGGGAGGCAACAGAAGCTGATCAGAAGGTTGATGGCAGATGAGATCGCCGTGCTCGTACGTAGCCGACGTGACCACGTTGTGCTCCAGGCGGTACGCAGTGCGCAGGAGGCAGAACTGCACAAAGAACAGCAGAGGGTTTAACTGCATGCTTTCGGTGCCACCGTGCCCAGTGGTCGCGTATTCCAATGGGTGGCCCTCTATACTGGATCCGTACGGTGTCGCCACATATAAAAGCGGCGTGCGCCCTTTGTGCTTTCTGTCGTATGATGAGGTGGTCTGATGGAAGGCAACAGAAGCTGATCAGCAGGTTGATCGCAGATGAGATCGCCGTGCTCGTACGTAGCCGCCGTGACCACGTTGTGCTCCAGGCAGTACGCAGTGCGCAGGAGGCAGAACTGCACAAAGAACAGCAGAGGGTTTAACCGCATGCTTTCGGTGCCACCGTGCACAGTGGTCGCGTATTCCAATGGGTGGCCCTCTATACTGGATCCGTACGGTGTCGCCACATGTAAAAGCGGCGTGGCGCCCTTTGTGCTTTCTGCCGTATGATGAGGTGGTCTGATGGGAGGCAACAGAAGCTGATCATCAGGTTGATGGCAGATGAGATTGCCGTGCTCGCACGTAGCCGCCGTGACCACGTTGTGCTCCAGGCAGTACGCAGTGCGCAGGAGGCAGAACTGCACAAAGAACAGCAGAGGGTTTAGCCGCATGCTTTCGGTGCCACCGTGCCCAGTGGTCGCGTATTCCAATGGGTGGCCCTTTATACTGGATCCGTATGGTGTCGCCACATGCAGAAGCTGTGTGGCACCCTCTGTGCTTGCTGTCGTATGATGAGGTGGTCTGAGGGGAGGCAACAGAAGCTGATCAGCAGGTTGATGGCAGATGAGATCGCCGTGCTCGTACGTAGCCGCCGTGACCACGTTGTGCTCCAGGCAGTACGCAGTGCGCAGGAGGCAGAACTGTACAAAGAACAGCAGAGGGTTTAACCGCATGCTTTTGGTGCCACCGTACCCAGTGGTCGCGTATTCCAATGGGTGGCCCTTTATACTGGATCCATACGGTGTCGCCACATGCCGATGCGGCGTGGCGCCCTTTGTGCTTTCTATCGTATGATGAGGTGGTCTGATTGAAGGCAACAGAAGCTGATCAGCAGGTTGATGGCAGATGAGATCGCCGTGCTCGTACGTAGCCGCCGTGACCATATTGTGCTCCAGGCAGTACACAGCGCGCAGGAAGCAGAACTGCACAAAAAACAGCAGAGGGTTTAACCGCATGCTTTCAGTGCCACCGTGCCCAGTGGTCGCGTATTCCAATGGGTGGCCCTTTATACTGGATCCGTACGGTGTCGCCAAATGCAGAAGCGGCGTTGCGCCCTTTGTGCTTTCTGTCGTATGACGAGGTGGTCTGATGGGAGGCAACAGAAGCTGATCAGAAGGTTGATGGCAGATGAGATCGCCGTGCTCGTACGTAGCCGCCGTGACCACGTTGTGCTCCAGGCAGTACGCAGTGCGCAGGAGGCAGAACTGCACAAAGAACAGCAGAGGGTTTAACCGCATGCTTTTGGTGCCACCGTGCCCAGTGGTCGCGTATTCCAATGGGTGGCCCTTTATACTGGATCCGTACGGTGTCGCCACATGCCGATGCGGCGTGGCGCCCTTTGTGCTTTCTATCGTATGATGAGGTGGTCTGATGGAAGGCAACAGAAGCTGATCAGCAGGTTGATGGCAGATGAGATCGCCGTGCTCGTACGTAGCCGCCTTGACCACATTGTGCTCCAGGCAGTACACAGCGCGCAGGAAGCAGAACTGCACAAAAAACAGCAGAGGGTTTAACCGCATGCTTTCAGTGCCACCGTGCGCAGTGGTCGCGTATTCCAATGGGTGGCCCTTTATACTGGATCCGTACGGTGTCGCCAAATGCAGAAGCGGCGTTGCGCCCTTTGTGCTTTCTGTCGTATGAGGAGGTGGTCTGATGGGAGGCAACAGAAGCTGATCAGAAGGTTGATGGCAGATGAGATCGCCGTGCTCGTACGTAGCCGACGTGACTAAGTTGTGCTCCAGGCGGTACGCAGTGCGCAGGAGGCAGAACTGCACAAAGAACAGCAGAGGGTTTAACCGCATGCTTTCGGTGCCACCGTGCCCAGTGGTCGCGTATTCCAATGGGTGGCCCTCTATACTGGATCCGTACGGTGTCGCCACATGTAAAAGCGGCGTGGCGCCCTTAGTGCTTTCTGTCGTATGATGAGGTGGTCTGATGGGAGGCAACAGAAGCTGATCAGCAGGTTGATGGCAGATGAGATTGCCGTGCTCGTACCTAGCCGCCGTGACCACGTTGTGCTCCAGGCAGTACGCCGTGCGCAGGAGGCAGAACTGCACAAAGAACAGCAGAGGGTTTAACCGCATGCTTTCGGTGCCACCGTGCCCAGTGGCCGCGTGTTCCAATGGGCGGCCCTTTATACTGGATCCGTGCGGTGTCGCCACATGCAGAAGCCGTGTGGCACCCTCTGTGCTTGCTGTCGTATGATGAGGTGGTCTGATTGGAGGCAACAGAAGCTGATCAGCAGGTTGATGGCAGATGAGATCGCCGTGCTCGTACGTAGCCGCCGTGACCACGTTGTGCTCCAGGCAGTACGCAGCGCGCAGGAAGCATAACTGCACAAAAAAACAGCAGAGGGTTTAACCGCATGCTTCCGGTGCCATCGTGCCCAGTGGTCGCGTACTCCAATGGGTGGCCCTCTATACTGGATCCGTACGGTGTCGCCACATGTAAAAGCGGCGTGGCGCCCTTTGTGCTTTCTGTCGTATGATGAGGTGGTCTGATGGGAGGCAACAGAAGCTGATCAGCAGGTTGATGGCAGATGAGATCGCCGTGCTCGTACGTAGCCGCCGTGACCACGTTGTGCTCCAGGCAGTACGCAGTGCGCAGGAGGCAGAGCTGCACAAAGAACAGCAGAGGGTTTACCGCATGCTTTCAGTGCCGCCGTGCCCAGTGGTCGCGTATTCCAAGGGGTGGCCCTTTATACTGGATCCGTACGGTGTCGCCACATGCAGAAGCGGCGTTGCGCCCTTTGTGCTTTCTGTCGTATGACGAGGTGGTCTGATGGAAGGCAACAGAAGCTGATCAGAAGGTTGATGGCAGATGAGATCGCCGTGCTCGTACGTAGCCGACGTGACCACGTTGTGCTCCAGGCGGTACGCAGTGCGCAGGAGGCAGAACTGCACAAAGAACTGCAGAGGGTTTAACCGCATGCTTTCGGTTCCACTGTGCCCAGTGGTCGCGTATTCCAATGGGTGACCCTCTATACTGGATCCGTACGGTGTCGCCACATGTAAAAGCGGCGTGGCGCCCTTTGTGCTTTCTGTCGTATGATGAGGTGGTCTGATGGGAGGCAACAGAAGCTGATCAGCAGGTTGATGGCAGATGAGATTGCCGTGCTCGTACGTAGCCGCCGTGACCACGTTGTGCTCCAGGCAGTACGCAGTGCGCAGGAGGCAGAACTGCACAAAGAACAGCAAAGGGTTTAACCGCTTGCTTTCGGTGCCACCGTGCCCAGTGGCCGCGTATTCCAATGGGTGGCCCTTTATACTGGATCCGTGCGGTGTCGCCACATGCAGAAGCTGTGTGGCACCCTCTGTGCTTGCTGTCGTATGATGAGGTGGTCTGATTGGAGGCAACAGAAGCTGATCAGCAGGTTGATGGCAGATGATATCGCCGTGCTCGTACGTAGCCGCCGTGACCACGTTGTGCTCCAAGCAGTACGCAGCGCGCAGGAAGCATAACTGCACAAAAAAACAGCAGAGGGTTTAACCGCATGCTTCCGGTGCCATCGTGCCCAGTGGTCGCGTACTCCAATGGGTGGCCCTCTATACTGGATCCGTACGGTGTCGCCACATGTAAAAGCGGCGTGGCGCCCTTTGTGCTTTCTGTCGTATGATGAGGTGGTCTGATGGGAGGCAACAGAAGCTGATCAGCAGGTTGATGGCAGATGAGATCGCCGTGCTCGTACGTAGCCGCCGTTACCACGTTGTGCTCCAGGCAGTACGCAGTGCGCAGGAGGCAGAGCTGCACAAAGAACAGCAGAGGGTTTAACCGCATGCCTTCAGTGCCGCCGTGCCCAGTGGCAGCGTATTCCAAGGGGTGGCCCTTTATACTGGATCCGTACGGTGCCGCCACATGCAGAAGCTGTGTGGCACCCTCTGTGCTTGCTATCGTATGATGAGGTGGTCTGATGGGAGGCAACAGAATCTGATCAGCAGGTTGATGGTAGATGAGATCGCCGTGCTCGTACGTAGCCGCTGTGACCACATTGTGCTTCAGGCAGTACGCAGTGCGCAGGAGGCAGAACTGCACAAAGAACAGCAGAGGGTTTAACCGCATGCTTTCGGTGCCACCGTGCCCAGTGGTCGCGTATTCCAATGGGTGGGCCTTTATACTGGATCCGTACGGTGTCGCCACATGTAAATGCGGCGTGGCGCCCTTTGTGCTTTCTGTCGTATGATGAGGTGGTCTGATAGGAGGCAACAGAAGCTGATCAGCAGGTTGATGGCAGATGAGATCGCCGTGCTCGTACGTAGCCGCCGTGACCACGTTGTGCTCCAGGCAGTACGCAGTGCGCAGGAGGCA
Source organism: Dermacentor albipictus (assembly GCF_038994185.2). Classification (NCBI taxonomy): domain Eukaryota; kingdom Metazoa; phylum Arthropoda; class Arachnida; order Ixodida; family Ixodidae; genus Dermacentor; species Dermacentor albipictus. The sequence goes on along the minus strand of NW_027225566.1, from coordinate 3,574,938 downwards.
GAACTGTACAAAGAACAGCAGAGGGTTTAACCGCATGCTTTTGGTGCCACCGTGCCCAGTGGTCGCGTATTCCAATGGGTGGCCCTTTATACTGGATCCGTACGGTGTCGCCACATGCCGATGCGGCGTGGCGCCCTTTGTGCTTTCTATCGTATGATGAGGTGGTCTGATGGAAGGCAACAGAAGCTGATCAGCAGGTTGATGGCAGATGAGATCGCCGTGCTCGTACGTAGCCGCCGTGACCACATTGTGCTCCAGGCAGTACACAGCGCGCAGGAAGCAGAACTGCACAAAAAACAGCAGAGGGTTTAACCGCATGCTTTCAGTGCCACCGTGCCCAGTGGTCGCGTATTCCAATGGGTGGCCCTTTATACTGGATCCGTACGGTGTCGCCAAATGCAGAAGCGGCGTTGCGCCCTTTGTGCTTTCTGTCGTATGACGAGGTGGTCTGATGGGAGGCAACAGAAGCTGATCAGAAGGTTGATGGCAGATGAGATCGCCATGCTCGTACGTAGCCGACGTGACCAAGTTGTGCTCCAGGCGGTACGCAGTGCGCAGGAGGCAGAACTGCACAAAGAACAGCAGAGGGTTTAACCGCATGCTTTCGGTGCCACCGTGCCCAGTGGTCGCGTATTCCAATGGGTGGCCCTCTATACTGGATCCGTACGGTGTCGCCACATGTAAAAGCGGCGTGGCGCCCTTTGTGCTTTCTGTCGTATGATGAGGTGGTCTGATGGGAGGCAACAGAAGCTGATCAGAAGGTTGATGGCAGATGAGATCGCCGTGCTCGTACGTAGCCGACGTGACCACGTTGTGCTCCAGGCGGTACGCAGTGCGCAGGAGGCAGAACTGCACAAAGAACAGCAGAGGGTTTAACTGCATGCTTTCGGTGCCACCGTGCCCAGTGGTCGCGTATTCCAATGGGTGGCCCTCTATACAGGATCCGTACGGTGTCGCCACATGTAAAAGCGGCGTGGCGCCCTTTGTGCTTTCTGCCGTATGATGATGTGGTCTGATGGGAGGCAACAGAAGCTGATCATCAGGTTGATGGCAGATGAGATTGCCGTGCTCGCACGTAGCCGCCGTGACCACGTTGTGCTCCAGGCAGTACGCAGTGCGCAGGAGGCAGAACTGCACAAAGAACAGCAGAGGGTTTAGCCGCATGCTTTCGGTGCCACCGTGCCCAGTGGTCGCGTATTCCAATGGGTGGCCCTTTATACTGGATCCGTACGGTGTCGCCACATGCAGAAGCTGTGTGGCACCCTCTGTGCTTGCTGTCGTATGATGAGGTGGTCTGATGGGAGGCAACAGAAGCTGATCAGCAGGTTGATGGCAGATGAGATCGCCGTGGTCGTACGTAGCCGCCGTGACCACGTTCTGCTCCAGGCAGTACGCAGTGCGCAGGAGGCAGAACTGCACAAAGAACAGCAGAGGGTTTAACCGCATGCTTTTGGTGCCACCGTGCCCAGTGGTCGCGTATTCCAATGGGTGGCCCTTTATACTGGATCCGTACGGTGTCGCCACATGCCGATGCGGCGTGGCGCCCTTTGTGCTTTCTATCGTATGATGAGGTGGTCTGATGGAAGGCAACAGAAGCTGATCAGCAGGTTGATGGCAGATGAGATCGCCGTGCTCGTACGTAGCCGCCGTGACCACATTGTGCTCCAGGCAGTACACAGCACGCAGGAAGCAGAACTGCACAAAAAACAGCAGAGGGTTTAACCGCATGCTTTCAGTGCCACCGTGCCCAGTGGTCGCGTATTCCAATGGGTGGCCCTTTATACTGGATCCGTACGGTGTCGCCAAATGCAGAAGCGGCGTTGCGCCCTTTGTGCTTTCTGTCGTATGACGAGGTGGTCTGATGGGAGGCAACAGAAGCGGATCAGAAGGTTGATGGCAGATGAGATTGCCGTGCTCGTACCTAGCCGCCGTGACCACGTTGTGCTCCAGGCAGTGCGCCGTGCGCAGGAGGCAGAACTGCACAAAGAACAGCAGAGGGTTTAACCGCATGCTTTCGGTGCCACCGTGCCCAGTGGCCGCGTGTTCCAATGGGTGGCCCTTTATATTGGATCCGTGCGGTGTCGCCACATGCAGAAGCTGTGTGGCACCCTCTGTGCTTGCTGTCGTATGATGAGGTGGTCTGATTGGAGGCAACAGAAGCTGATCAGCAGGTTGATGGCAGATGAGATCGCCGTGCTCGTACGTAGCCGCCGTGACCACGTTGTGCTCCAGGAAGTACGCAGCGCGCAGGAAGCATAACTGCACAAAAAAACAGCAGAGGGTTTAACCGCATGCTTCCGGTGCCATCGTGCCCAGTGGTCGCGTACTCCAATGGGTGGCCCTCTATACTGGATCCGTACGGTGTCGCCACATGTAAAAGTGGCGTGGCGCCCTTTGTGCTTTCTGTCGTATGATGAGGTGGTCTGATGGGAGGCAACAGAAGCTGATCAGCAGGTTGATGGCAGATGAGATCGCCGTGCTCGTACGTAGCCGCCGTGACCACGTTGTGCTCCAGGCAGTACGCAGTGCGCAGGAGGCAGAGCTGCACAAAGAACAGCAGAGGGTTTAACCGCATGCCTTCAGTGCCGCCGTGCCCAGTGGTCGCGTATTCCAATGGGTGGCCCTTTATACTGGATCCGTACGGTGTCGCCACATGCCGATGCGGCGTGGCGCCCTTTGTGCTTTCTATCGTATGATGAGGTGGTCTGATGGAAGGCAACAGAAGCTGATCAGCAGGTTGATGGCAGATGAGATCGCCGTGCTCGTACGTAGCCGCCGTGACCACATTGTGCTCCAGGCAGTACACAGCGCGCAGGAAGCAGAACTGCACAAAAAACAGCAGAGGGTTTAACCGCATGCTTTCAGTGCCACCGTGCCCAGTGGTCGCGTATTCCAATGGGTGGCCCTTTATACTGGATCCGTACGGTGTCGCCAAATGCAGAAGCGGCGTTGCGCCCTTTGTGCTTTCTGTCGTATGACGAGGTGGTCTGATGGGAGGCAACAGAAGCGGATCAGAAGGTTGATGGCAGATGAGATTGCCGTGCTCGTACCTAGCCGCCGTGACCACGTTGTGCTCCAGGCAGTGCGCCGTGCGCAGGAGGCAGAACTGCACAAAGAACAGCAGAGGGTTTAACCGCATGCTTTCGGTGCCACCGTGCCCAGTGGCCGCGTGTTCCAATGGGTGGCCCTTTATATTGGATCCGTGCGGTGTCGCCACATGCAGAAGCTGTGTGGCACCCTCTGTGCTTGCTGTCGTATGATGAGGTGGTCTGATTGGAGGCAACAGAAGCTGATCAGCAGGTTGATGGCAGATGAGATCGCCGTGCTCGTACGTAGCCGCCGTGACCACGTTGTGCTCCAGGCAGTACGCAGCGCGCAGGAAGCATAACTGCACAAAAAAACAGCAGAGGGTTTAACCGCATGCTTCCGGTGCCATCGTGCCCAGTGGTCGCGTACTCCAATGGGTGGCCCTCTATACTGGATCCGTACGGTGTCGCCACATGCAGAAGCTGTGTGGCACCCTCTGTGCTTGCTATCGTATGATGAGGTGGTCTGATGGGAGGCAACAGAATCTGATCAGCAGGTTGATGGTAGATGAGATCGCCGTGCTCGTACGTAGCCGCTGTGACCACATTGTGCTTCAGGCAGTACGCAGTGCGCAGGAGGCAGAACTGCACAAAGAACAGCAGAGGGTTTAACCGCATACTTTCGGTGCCACCGTGCCCAGTGGTCGCGTATTCCAATGGGTGGGCCTTTATACTGGATCCGTACGGTGTCGCCACATGTAAAAGCGGCGTGGCGCCCTTTGTGCTTTCTGTCGTATGATGAGGTGGTCTGATAGGAGGCAACAGAAGCTGATCAGCAGGTTGATGGCAGATGAGATCGCCGTGCTCGTACGTAGCCGCCGTGACCACGTTGTGCTCCAGGCAGTACGCAGTGCGCAGGAGGCAGAACTGCACAAAGAACAGCAGAGGGTTTAACCGCATGCTTTTGGTGCCACCGTGCCCAGTGGTCGCGTATTCCAATGGGTGGCCCTTTATACTGGATCCGTACGGTGTCGCCTAATGCAGAAGCGGCGTGGCGCCCTTTGTGCTTTCTGTCGTATGATGAGGTGGTCTGATGGGAGGCAACAGAAGCTGATCAGCAGGTTGATGGCAGATGAGATCGCCGTGCTCGTACGTAGCCGCCGTGACCACGTTGTGCTCCAGGTGCAGTGCGCAGGAGGCAGAACTGCACAAAGAACAGCAAAGGGTTTAACCGCATGCTTTCGGTGCCACCGTGCCCAGTGGTCGCGTATTCCAATGGGTTGCCCTCTATACTGGATCCGTACGGTGTCGCCACATGTAAAAGCGGCGTGGCGCCCTTTATGCTTTCTGTCGTATGATGAGGTGGTCTGATGGGAGGCAACAGAAGCTGATCAGCAGGTTGATGGCAGATGAGATTGCCGTGCTCGTACGTAGCCGCCGTGACCACGTTGTGCTCCAGGCAGTACGCAGTGCGCAGGAGGCAAAACTGCACAAAGAACAGCAGAGGGTTTAACCGCATGCTTTCGGTACCACCGTGCCCAGTGGTCGCGTATTCCAATGGGTGGCCCTTTATACTGGATCCGTACGGTGTCGCCACATGCCGAAGCGGCGTGGCGCCCTTTGAACTTTCTGTCGTATGATGAGGTGGTCTGATGGGAGGCAACAGAAGCTGATCAGCAGGTTGATGGCAGATGAGATCGCCGTGCTCGTACGTAGCCGCCGTGACCACGTTGTGCTCCAGGCAGTACGCAGCGCGCAGGAAGCAGAACTGCACAAAAAACAGCAGAGGGTTTAACCGCATGCCTTCGGTGCCACCGTGCCCAGTGGTCGTGTTTTCCAATGGGTGGCCCTTTATACTGGATCCGTACGGTGTCGCCACATGCAGAAGCGGCGTGGCGCCCTTTATGCTTTCTGTCGTATGATGAGGTGGTCTGATGGGAGGCAACAGAAGCTGATCAGCAGGTTGATGGCAGATGAGATTGCCGTGCTCGTACGTAGCCGCCGTGACCACGTTGTGCTCCAGGCAGTACGCAGTGCGCAGGAGGCAAAACTGCACAAAGAACAGCAGAGGGTTTAACCGCATGCTTTCGGTACCACCGTGCCCAGTGGTCGCGTATTCCAATGGGTGGCCCTTTATACTGGATCCGTACGGTGTCGCCACATGCCGAAGCGGCGTGGCGCCCTTTGAACTTTCTGTCGTATGATGAGGTGGTCTGATGGGAGGCAACAGAAGCTGATCAGCAGGTTGATGGCAGATGAGATCGCCGTGCTCGTACGTAGCCGCCGTGACCACGTTGTGCTCCAGGCAGTACGCAGTGCGCAGGAGGCAGAGCTGCACAAAGAACAGCAGAGGGTTTAACCGCATGCCTTCAGTGCCGCCGTGCCCAGTGGCAGCGTATTCCAAGGGGTGGCCCTTTATACTGGATCCATACGGTGTCGCCACATGCAGAAGCTGTGTGGCACCCTCTGTGCTTGCTATCGTATGATGAGGTGGTCTGATGGGAGGCAACAGAGTCTGATCAGCAGGTTGATGGTAGATGAGATCGCCGTGCTCGTACGTAGCCGCTGTGACCACATTGTGCTTCAGGCAGTACGCAGTGCGCAGGAGGCAGAACTGCACAAAGAACAGCAGAGGGTTTAACCGCATACTTTCGGTGCCACCGTGCCCAGTGGTCGCGTATTCCAATGGGTGGGCCTTTATACTGGATCCGTACGGTGTCGCCACATGTAAAAGCGGCGTGGCGCCCTTTGTGCTTTCTGTCGTATGATGAGGTGGTCTGATAGGAGGCAACAGAAGCTGATCAGCAGGTTGATGGCAGATGAGATCGCCGTGCTCGTACGTAGCCGCCGTGACCACGTTGTGCTCCAGGCAGTACGCAGTGCGCAGGAGGCAGAACTGCACAAAGAACAGCAGAGGGTTTAACCGCATGCTTTTGGTGCCACTGTGCCCAGTGGTCGCGTATTCCAATGGGTTGCCCTCTATACTGGATCCGTACGGTGTCGCCACATGTAAAAGCGGCGTGGCGCCCTTTATGCTTTCTGTCGTATGATGAGGTGGTCTGATGGGAGGCAACAGAAGCTGATCAGCAGGTTGATGGCAGATGAGATTGCCGTGCTCGTACGTAGCCGCCGTGACCACGTTGTGCTCCAGGCAGTACGCAGTGCGCAGGAGGCAAAACTGCACAAAGAACAGCAGAGGGTTTAACCGCATGCTTTCGGTACCACCGTGCCCAGTGGTCGCGTATTCCAATGGGTGGCCCTTTATACTGGATCCGTACGGTGTCGCCACATGCCGAAGCGGCGTGGCGCCCTTTGAACTTTCTGTCGTATGATGAGGTGGTCTGATGGGAGGCAACAGAAGCTGATCAGCAGGTTGATGGCAGATGAGATCGCCGTGCTCGTACGTAGCCGCCGTGACCACGTTGTGCTCCAGGTGCAGTGCGCAGGAGGCAGAACTGCACAAAGAACAGCAAAGGGTTTAACCGCATGCTTTCGGTGCCACCGTGCCCAGTGGTCGCGTATTCCAATGGGTTGCCCTCTATACTGGATCCGTACGGTGTCGCCACATGTAAAAGCGGCGTGGCGCCCTTTATGCTTTCTGTCGTATGATGAGGTGGTCTGATGGGAGGCAACAGAAGCTGATCAGCAGGTTGATGGCAGATGAGATTGCCGTGCTCGTACGTAGCCGCCGTGACCACGTTGTGCTCCAGGCAGTACGCAGTGCGCAGGAGGCAAAACTGCACAAAGAACAGCAGAGGGTTTAACCGCATGCTTTCGGTACCACCGTGCCCAGTGGTCGCGTATTCCAATGGGTGGCCCTTTATACTGGATCCGTACGGTGTCGCCACATGCCGAAGCGGCGTGGCGCCCTTTGAACTTTCTGTCGTATGATGAGGTGGTCTGATGGGAGGCAACAGAAGCTGATCAGCAGGTTGATGGCAGATGAGATCGCCGTGCTCGTACGTAGCCGCCGTGACCACGTTGTGCTCCAGGCAGTACGCAGCGCGCAGGAAGCAGAACTGCACAAAAAACAGCAGAGGGTTTAAGCGCATGCCTTCGGTGCCACCGTGCCCAGTGGTCGTGTTTTCCAATGGGTGGCCCTTTATACTGGATCCGTACGGTGTCGCCACATGCAGAAGCGGCGTGGCGCACTTTGTGCTTTCTGTCGTAGGATGAGATGGTCTGATGGGAGGCAACAGAAGCTGATCAGCAGGTTGATGGCAGATGAGATCGCCGTCCTCGTACGTAGCCGCCGTGACCACGTTGTGCTCCAGGCAGTACGCAGCGCGCAGGAAGCAGAACTGCACAAAAAACAGCAGAGGGTTTAACCGCATGCCTTCGGTGCCACCGTGCCCAGTGGTCGCGTTTTCCAATGGGTGGCCCTTTATACTGGATCCGTACGGTGTCGCCACATGCAGAAGGGGCGTGGCGCCCTTTGTGCTTTCTGTCGTATGATGAGGTGGTCTGATGGGAGGCAACAGAAGCTGATCAGCAGGTTGATGGCAGATGAGATCGCCGTGCTCGTACGTAGCCGCCGGGACCACGTTGTGCTCCAGGCAGTACGCAGTGCGCAGGAAGCAGACCTGCACAAAGAACAGCAGAGGGTTTAAACGCATGCTTTCGGTGCCACCGTGCCGAGTGGTCGCGTATTCCAATGGGTGGCCCTTTATACTGGATCCGTACGGTGTCGCCACATGTAAAAGCGGCGTGGCGCCCTTTGTGCTTTCTGTCGAATGATGAGGTGGTCTGATGGGAGGCAACAGAAGCTGATCAGCAGGTTGATGGGAGATGAGATCGCCGTGCTCGTACGTAGCCGCCGTGACCACGTTGTGCTCCAGGCAGCACGCAGTGCGCAGGAGGCAGAACTGCACAAAGAACAGCAGAGGGTTTAACCGCATGCTTTTGGTGCCACCGTGCCCAGTGGCCGTGTATTCCAATGGGTGGCCCTTTATACTGGATCCGTACGGTGTCGCCATATGCAGAAGCTGTGTGGCACCCTCTGTGCTTGCTGTCGTATGATGAGGTGGTCTGATGAGAGGCAACAGAAGCTGATCAGCAGGTTGATGGCAGATGAGATCGCCGTGCTCGTACGTAGCCGCCGTGACCACGTTGTGCTCCAGGCAGTACGCAGTGCGCAGGAGGCAGAACTGCACAAAGAACAGCAGAGGGTTTAACCGCATTCTTTCGGTGCCACCATGCCCAGTCAAGGCAATGGAACATATAGGAACCATGATGAGGGAAAAATTTACAGAACAGAGAAATGGTACATGCAGTATGTCGGAGAGGGATAGCTTGGTCAATCCACAGCCTTCCCTTGGACAAAGAGAGTGAGAAAGGGCCAAGAAGAGGGTACCAAGTAGCACATCCATAGGCCCCGATGGTTTTACAATTACGTTAATAAAGAAATTGGGCCCTAAATCTAAGAAAACATTTAGGGAGGTGGTGAACAAAATTCTAATGGATGGTAAATTACCTGACAAATGGAGGCTAAGTAGGATGAGAATGATATATGAGGGAAAAGGGGACAAAGCTGACATAAATAACTACCGGCCTATAACAGTGACGTCGGTGGTTTACGGGGTGGTTATGCAGATTATGAACGACGGACCGCAGGCATGCGTTGAGAATGAAGGGGTACTTGGAGAGCTACAGAATGGGTTCCGGAAGCATAGGAGGCTAGAAGACAATCTGCTCTCATTAACACAGTGCATCGAAATAGCTGAAAAGGAACACAGGCCCCAATGGCTGGCTTTTCTGGATATCAAGGGAACCTATGACAGTGTGCTTCAAGAGGGCTTGTGGGGCATTCTGGAAACTTTAGGAGTGCAAGATGGAGAAACCAATTTCTCAAAAGATATCTATAAATGTAACCGGGTGATTATACAATGGGGAAAGCAGGTTTCGGAGCCTGTAATGATTCGGTGGGGGCTTAGGCAGGGGTGCCCATTGTCACTTCTGATGTTTATGCTGTACCTACATGGTTTAGAGGCCAAAGTACAGCAAAGCGGACTCGGCTTCAACCTATCATTTTTCAAACAAGGAAAATTGATTGAACATTCATTACCAGGACTGATGTACACGGATGATATTGTATAAATGGCTGACAATACAGAAGATCTGCAGGGATTGATGGACATATGTGGTACAGAAAGAGACAGAGTAGGCTCGAAGCTTAGCAAAGAAAAATCAGCAGTCATGATTTTTAATGATAACATTTGCGGCGAGCGTAAGATGCTGGAGGCCACGCTGGCGATAGTCGATAAATACAAGTACCTTGGGTGTGGATAAATAATGGCATTGAGTATCTGACAGAGTACGAAAAATATGTAACGACTAAAAGTAACATAAATGCAGCGATTATGAAGAGTAGGGCACTGTGAAACTACAATAGGTACGTGGTAGTACGAGGGATATGGAAGTGGGATTTGGTTCCTGGCCTGACTTTTGCCAATGCAGTTCTATGTATGAGAGGGGAGACCCGGCAACACTTGGAAAGTAGGCAACGTGGTGTCGGTAGGCTTGCTCTGGGAGCACATGGCAAGACACCAAATCTTGGGGTGCAGGGGGATCTGAAATGGTCTTCTTTCGAGGGCAGAGGGGCTAGTAGCAAGGTAGCATTTGAGGAGCGATTGAGAAAAATGGGGGAAATGCGGTGCGCTAGGAAGGTTTTCAGTTACTTATACGCAAGGAATGTTGACACAAGGTGGAGGAAGCGAACTAGAAAATTGACAAGCAAATACTTGGGTAGCAGTGGGGGGGAACAGGTAAGCAATCATCTGTCAAGAAAAAGCTTAAGGAGACAGAGAGGGGTATGTGGAAAATAGAAATGCAAACCAAATCAGCACAAATCAGCAGGAATAGCCAAAGAAAATACTTACGATAACTCTAAGAGAACCTCATTGCTGTTTGAGTCCACGTGAGGTGTACTGCGGACTAAAACGTACCGAGCCATATACCAGGAGATAGAGTTGTTGGGCGGGGCGTGTGGAGAGGAGGAGGAAACGGCTGAACACCTGTTGCTTGTAAACAACACCCTGCTATTGAATGTAACGGGGAACTATTCAAAGCTTTGGGTTTTAAAGACAGTGAAAGTAAAATACACTTTGCACAGGTAGAAATAACTAAATGGAGGTTATCTGATTGGTGGATAATATCAACGCAAAAGTAAAGGAGTAAATACATAGGTATGCATGCATATAGCCCCATTCAAGGCAAGGTGGCTAGGATTCAGAGGGTTGAGCCTCAATCATCTATCCATTCCTCCATCCATCCATCCATCTGTGGGCTTTCTGCACTCGGGAAGCAAGCGGAAAGCCAGGGGCGTCTGCTACGCGCTGCAGTTTTCTAGCGTTCAGTTTCTACCCGAGACACTTGCAGGCAGTTTAACTTCAATGGTGCGGCATGGAACCTACCCATCTTTAAGCGTTGTCTTAGTGCTGTGGCAGCAAGATAATGCAAAGATCAGGTGGCATCAGCGCGGCCTATTTCCTAGGCTAGAGTTCGGAAACGGTAATGTGGGAGCTGTACGTGCGTAGAAAGGAGCAAAATGAAGTCACACACACTAAGAGAGAACGAAAACAGTTATTCGCATGGGTAAGCAGGTAAAACGGTCATGCATGCAATACTTGAGGGTAACAAACGAAATTAAATTACTCGCGCAGTCATCTGCAGTACTTAGGTACAGTGACAGCTTCGCTCACCTCTACGAGCTTTCCATTCACGATTGCAGTGGTTTAGAGCTACTTCCAAATGTCATCATTCGACAATTTATGAGCCTCGACTAGTACTTTATTATCCAAAGAACACCGAAAGAGAGCTTAAGGAAAACGAGATAAAGAGTAGCGACGGCCGTAGCGACGGCCGACGGCCTGCATCATATTTATCAAGAAGTCCAGTAAGTACACTTGGCTCTGAATTTATAGAAGCGCGGAGGTGCTTAACTATGGAATGGGTGAAGAGAAGTGAGAAAGTAAAAAAACATCGGGAAGGGTGATAATATGTGGGGACGACATTACCTCGCATGACAGCTGAATACAAGAAGCGAGAAAGGTTATTAGAGTGGAGGTGATTATGTAATGCGGAGACGACGTTACTAAGATTACGCAGTATAACTGGAAAGGTGCAGGGGCTTTACTTTACGTATGATAGGTCAATCTAAAGAGAGAAAGAAGCGAGGTCTGGAGGTGATATGACGTGGAGACATCCGGTGATCCCGCCAGAAGCATTGAATCTTACATCTGCGTCATCTGCATCTTTCCAGCCCGTGCTCTTTTTAGAAATTTTGCATTTATACACATTTTCTTTTCTAGATTGAAATTAACATACAGCTATTACTGGCCCAGCCGTTCATGGATTTGTTATGTGAAAGTTTAATTGTTACACCAGCATTATTGTATAAACCGTGAGCCCTCTCTTAAATCATCAACGTGTGACTTGTCTGATGCTGTTATATGCAGATGGCCCGCCAGTGGGATAGTCGTAAGCATAATTTATTGCCTAACGTAGAATTGTTACGTAAACTCATTTATACCACATGCCGATGCTTGCGTTCGCATTAAATTACCACCCTTGATGCACTACAAACATTTCTTTGAACTTTAGTAGCAGTACTGCTACTGCCTTCAATGGTGGTGAAACGTAAAAAGTTTACATCCTTATAATTTAATAAGGAAATATAATTTAATAACCTAATAACTACCGGGCGTATGTTAGCGCTTCCACATTTCCAGTGAGCTTGCGTATCCAACGCGGTTTTCTAGCACCAGGCGTTGCGCTGCAGGCCCCGCTCCTTGCGCAACACTCATATGAGGAGGAGGGGAGGGGGGCTTCCAGCTAATACTAGGAGGAGCTTGCCTATCGGCCCTGCCTGGTTATTCTTGCCTCCAATAGATGACGCCACAAGCAGACGTGCTTCTCCTTGCTGCCCCTTGCCGGCGCTCTGAACAGCTCCGCAGAGCACGGGCCACGCGCTAACAGCTGCACTTTGTCTTTAGTTGTTCATTTATTGCACAATCCATGACAATTAATTATCTGAGCTAGCGTACGCTTAGTGCACAAGCGAGTAGTCACTTGTGTATTTGAGACAATAGAAAGAGTTGTCTTATACGCATTACACTAAAGAAAAAAACGTTAGGTAACAATAAACTACGTAAGCAACGAACGAAGGCGTGCCGTAACAATTGGGTTTGTCCTCTCGAGCACTCAAATGCATCGCGTTAACACTAATGTACAGTCTTGGTCAAAAAACTTGAACCCACCGTGAACGGCCGGGGAGCGGCTGCGCTCCGCTATCGCGGCGCTGCCACCGCCGGTGCGCGCCGCTGCTCGCTTGCGCCGAGGATAAAGAGGGCGAGGGAAGCATGTCTCTTACTCTCAAGCATGCTTTGATAACAGAGCTCGTGAAAAATTAGTGCAGCGTTCGTTCTGCCAGCTGCGAGGTCGTCTTGCGGCCGCCGTGGTACGGCGCTTCGTGCGAGTAAATGCGGTGGCCTGGGCGAAACTGCCTGTATTCCATGCCGCGCATTATAGCATAAAGATTTTCCTAATCATCGAAATTACCTATTACAATTTCATTTTACATATTCAAAGGCGAGAGCCCTCGCATTATGCTTTTAAATAAACATTTTGAATGTGTTTCTGAGTGCGATGAAAACAAAAGATAAAAAATAACTAACATCTCTCATAGTTGTCTAGCGTTGTTCCAGGTTTTATTGTAATATGCGGGCAATTCAATCATCGTTCGTTTAAAAAAAGGTCAGAAGCAGTAATTTCGACTATGAAGGCTCTCTTGGGAAAGGGCTCGTAAGCACCGTTATATTTCACATCCGTTGGCCGCACCTCTCCATTAAGGAACGACCAAACGAGTGCGTTTGGCGTTGAAGTTCTTTATTTAAACCTACAGTGAGATTATGAAAACTTTTCGGGACTAGAAGACGTTCGCCCTGCCTGAGTAGCCGACTGAGTTAGACCCATTCCCTCGGCATTTTGAAAAGTGCCCACTTCCTCATCTTTTTTAATGTCTTCGTGCACACTGCCTCATTGTCGTTAGGGCCCACTTCCATGCACACATGAGGTCAGTGTAAGTTCATCCCGTTTGCATTGGGCATCACGCGTTTGAATCGCGTAATGTAGACCAGTGCCACGAGATAATAGGATTCTCGCATAGTGAAGGCGTCACAGCGGCGGTGGTGTCGCTGTCACGGGTTCACTGTAAGAAGTATTTTATACATAGTTTACTGAGGTATCATTCGTCTCTGCGAGAAATGGCTTCACAAGGAGTTTAAAATATGGGTTATACGTATCGTCCTTTCTACTATAGACCTTGGATAGTTTACAGTCAAGCACATGGGCAAACAGCAATTGTGCGGGGCAGCCACAGACAAAGCCACACTCAATGCCTTGAAGGCATGCTGCCCCCCCCCCCCCCTGTGATTTTGTCGAGGCGCAGGTGCCACCCTGAAGCTTACGCTTTCTTGATTAATTTTCTACTTATGGCATTCATGATTACAAATACTAGGTGCCATTTGGAATGTTATTTAATATATCATGAAGCTGCTGAATTCAGATTTTAGCTACGATCCTCGCAATGTGCCCGTGTTCGAGCATGTGCAGGGCTATTCGTAGCACTGTTCCTTTACTTTGATACCGGAAAACAATAACTGATGATTACGATACTCAGAATTGGCAAATTTTAGTGTATCGCGTGTGACAGCGGTCGCCAGAGACCCCCGCCTTCTGATCGAGCATACGCTGCAAACGGCATACTCGCCAGTCGGGTGGCTTCCGCTTCGCCACCGTCGCGTTCGCGCCGCGCTCGCCGAACTAGATTTTCACGAGCGCTGTTATCAAACGACGCTTGAGAGTAAGAGCCATGCTTCCCTTGCCCTCTCTATACACGGCGCAATTGAGCAGAGGCGCGCGCTGACGATGGCAGCGCCGCGATAGCGGAGCGCAGCTGCTTCCCGGCTGTTCACAGTGGGTTCAAGTTTTTTGACCAAGACTGTACATTGGGAAGTGAAAGTCGACGGCTGAGAAAAGAGAGAAAGGCGAGACGTGTAAATACGCACCACAATATAAATATTTCCGCCAACAGCCAATTTTCAACGAAAAATTTTCTTGTAGAGACGTGGCTGATTTAAAACCACAACACTTACTCATTGTAAGTGTTGCTTAGAGACCAATTCAGTCTTCTCACTCACATGCCTCCCAACTGCACATTCATGATTGTTTGGCTCATTCGTATTAGCTGATACTCCGGGCACTAAAACATTAGAAATATCAAGTAGAGTCGCGCTTTCTAACACCTGCAAACAATCGCCTATACACAGAGCAAATGCACGTGCATATCACGGTAATATGATCGGCAGTGCACGAGCGGTAGCCTTGACATGATGTGTTGACTTCTTCCACTTCTGACTGTTCAGATGATGAAATATCCTTAAATAAGACAATTTGTTGATTTTTTCAACGCGATGGCGATTAGAAGCTCGTTTCGCGCAAAATCCGGTGTCGGCGTCTTCTGTTGGCCGCGAGCGAAAAATTTCGATAAAGTTAATAAAAAATTGGAGGACGCTTAAGCTTCGCCTTCAAGAGTGGAACGCGATAGCGTTATCGCACCCCGTTCGCACCGCCTACTCAAACGCGCTACGCCAGCCAAACGTCGCGATCGGCACAGATAGCCGGGCCGCGAGGCGCCATGAAGGCGGAAGCGATCATGCGGCGAGTGGCGTGCCACGTGTCGGGGCAGCGCCGTACATTTCGAGGAGGGGGCGGAAACGTACTTCGCTACTCGTGAAACTGCGACTTCTGTAAGTTACATGGTCATAATTACCGATATACACCGCAGTATAACTTTCTACTGCACGTTTCTAAGGCAACACCGCATTCACTAGAGGCTATTTTGTCCCGCTTTGAAGGAACGAACTCGTGGCTGAGTGGTAGCGTCTCCGTCTCACACTCCGGAGACCCTGGTTCGATTCCTACCAGCCCATCTTGCAAGTTGTTTTTTTATTTATGAAGTGCCTTCTGGATTTATCGCTCACGGCCAACGCCGCGGACGACGACGACACCGGGTTTTCTGCGACACGAGCTCTTTAACGCTGTCGGTTAATAAATAGACGCTACCTTGCAAATAAAATTGCGGGCCGGGGATTGGACCCCATAAAGTATGGATTGCAAGACCAGATGATGATGATGAAGCAACATTTACTGGGCCCGAAATAAATCGGTGGTGCACGCAGGCACCAGACGGGGTGGTTCCCTAGTTACGGGACCCATATGTTTCCAGCAGCTCCTGGCCCCTGTCCATCAGCGCGAGCTGAATGGGTAGGGCGGGGCTGGATAACAAGGTCTCCGATCACTCAAGGGGTTGGGGATTGGGGTGTTCGTGGGAAGGAAAGGAGGGGAGGTCTTGAGTTCTGTGCACTCTGCCAAGAGGTGCGGCAGGGTGCCCTTTTCTCTTCTTCAAAAAGGACAGAGCATATCGTATTTCGCAAGGACAGAGCATATCGTATTTCATCAGTACGGGATGCGCAAGCGATCCCACCTGCGCTCGACGCAGGATCGTCTGTTGTTGCCTGGTGAGTTTGGGATGCGGTTCTGGCAGTCTGCACCTTTCTTCTCGGTACATCCGGGTAATGTCTCGAAAGCTGGTAACCGGGTGCGGTAGCTCTTCCGGCTCGTGCTCGACCCGGATTGACATTTCTCGGGCATGGTAGTTGGCGATGGTGTTGCCTGCTACCTGCGAGTGAGCCGGGATCCAGATGAGCTCTATGTCTCTTCCCGGAGGCTTGTGCTTGTCTAGAATGGCTCGGGCCGTGCAGGAGATTACCCCCCTGCGGAAGCTTCTGTAGGCTGTCTTTGAGTCGGTGACTACGGTGTCTACGCTTGGCTGTGCGAGTGCGAGGGCCACGGCCGCTTCTTCGGCAACTGTGGGCTCTGTTGTCTTCAGGGACGCGCTGACCATCAGCCTGTCTTTTCAAGTAACCACCACGGCTGCACGGTCACTGTGTTTTCGGAGCGAGGCGTCCGGGTAGAGGACCCTGAAGTTCTCTTCCAGCTTACGGGCTAGCGCTTTGGCTCGCGCGGTGCGCCTCTCGTCATCCTTGCCCGGCGTCACGTTCCGGGGAAGGGGTTTTGTCTGAATGATCGTTTTCCAGTGTTCCGGAAGGGCCGTCATGATGGGTACTGGCCCGGTCTGCCATCCTATATTGCTAGGACAGCTCGTCCGTGTTCCGTGTGACTGAGACGGATTCTCTGATTAGAGAGGTGGGCTTCGATGAGCTCCTCCACCGTGTTGTGGGCGCCCATGTCTAGCAGTTTTTACGTGGACGAGTATATGGGCATGCCCAGTGCTTGTTTCGTTGCCTTACGAAGCATCGTGTTTAGAGTGTCCCTATTCGCCTTCGTCAGCTGGAGATACGCGGCGGAGTAGGTAACCCGCGACACGACGAACGCGCGTACCAGGCGCATGGCATCCTCCTCTTTAAGGCCTAGGTTTCTGGTGGATACCCTCCGAATCATACCAAGTATCTGTTCCGTTGTAGTCTTGATCTTTGTGATGGCGGCCTGTGCAAGAGCAGACGTTAATCCACTCAGCCAATGTCGGTCAATAGTGCGCTCACTCTTAGAAGGGGTTTTATAAGAACATTTCGGACGCTGAAGATGCGCATGCCTTCGATACTGCGTCCACTTCCTCTTCGATAGAGTCCTGCCAACAACAGCGTCCCATGATTTCCGACGCGAACGTAGCACGTTTACGCTATCGCCTTCCACTCTAAAAGAGAACTTTAAACGTCCTTAAGTGTTCTGCTAGCCGTGATATACTCACAGACCTTAATACTCACGTCTACTCACGCACACTCACTCACCTTCGTACTCACGTCTACTAACACTCTCACATTCGCACTCACTAGCTCACGTTCACGCTCCCCTCCGTTCACGCGCGTTTACACTCAGACTCAAGTTCGCACTTACCTGCACTCACTCAGAAACACTCACCACGTTCACACTCATTTCCACTCACAAACACTCACTCACGTTCATACTCACCTGCACTCACTCACAAGCACTCCACACGTTCACACTCACTTCAACTCGCACTCAAAAGCGCTCACTCTCGTTCATACTCACCTCAACCAACACTCACAAGACTCAGTCACGTTCACGCTCACCTACACTCGCACTACAGACACTCACTCACGTTCACGCGCACCTCCAGGCACCCACGTTCACACCCAGACTCAAGATCACACTTACCTCCACTCACTCACAAACACTCACCACGCTCACACTCATTTCCACTCACAAGCACTCACTGTCGTTCACACTCACCTGCACTGACTCACAAGCGCTCCGCACGTTCACACTCACTTCAACTCACACTCACAAGCCCTCACTCTCGTTGACACTCACCTCCAATAACACTCACAACACTCAGTCAAGTTCATGCTCACCTGCACTCGACTACAGAGCCTCACTCACGTTCATGCTCACCTCCACTCACCCATGTTCACACTCAGACTCAAGTTCACAGTTACCTCCACTGACTCACAAACACTCACCACGTTCACACTCATTTCAACTCACACTCGAAAGTACTCACTCTCGTTCACACTCACCTCCACTAACACTCACAACACTCAGTCACGTTCACGCTCACCAGCACTCGCACTACATGCACTCACTCACGATTGCGATCACCTCCACTCACCCATGTTCACACTCAGACTCAAGTTCACACTTATTTCCACTCACAAACACTCACCACGTTTACACTCAGTTCCACTCACAAGCACTCACTCACGTTCACACTCACCTGCACTGACTCACAAGCACTCCACACGTTCACACTCACTTCAACTCACACTCAAAAGTACTCACTCTCGTGCACACTCACCTCCACTAATACTCGCAACATTCAGTCACGTTCACACTCACCAGCACTCGCTCTACACGGACTCACTCACGTTCGCGCTCACCTCCACTCACCCACGTTTACGCTCACCTCCACTCACCCACGTTCACACTCAGACTAAAGTTCACACTTACCTCCACTCACAAACACTCACCACGTTTACACTCATTTCCACTCACAAGCATTCACTCACGTTCACACTCACTCACAAGCACTCTGCACGTTCACACTCAGTTGAACTCACCCTCAAAAGTACTCACTCTCGTTCACACTCACAACACTCAGTCACGTTCACACTCCTCAGCACTCGCACTAAGGCACTCACTCACGATCGCGCTCACCTCCACTCACCCACGTTTACGCTCACCTCCACTCACCCACGTTCACACTTACCTCCACTCACAAACACTCACCATGTTTACAATCATTTCCACACACAAGCACTCATACACGTTCACACTCACCTGCACTCACTCACAAGCACTCCACACGTTCACACTCACTTCAGCTCGCACTCAAAAGCACTCACTCTCGTTCACACTCACCTCAACCAACACTCACAAGACTCAGTCACGTTCACGCTCACCTACACTCGCACTACAGACACTCACTCACGTTCACGCGCACCTCCACGCACCCACGTTCACACTCAGACTCAAGATCACACTTACCTCCACTCACTCACAAACACTCACCACGTTCACACTCATTTCCACTCACAGGCACTCACTGTCGTTCACACTCACCTGCACTGACTCACAAGCGCTCCGCACGTTCACACTCACTTCAACTCACATTCACAAGCCCTCACTCTCGTTGACACTCACCTCCAATAACACTCACAACACTCAGTCAAGTTCATGCTCACCTGCACTCGAGTATAGAGCCTCACTCACGTTCATGCTCACCTCCACTCACCCATGTTCACACTCAGACTCAAGTTCACACTTACCTCCACTGACTCACAAACACTCACCACGTTCACACTCATTTCCACTCGTAAGCACTCACTCACAAGCACTCCACACGTTCACACTCACTTCAACTCACACTCGAAAGTACTCACTCTCGTTCACACTCACCTCCACTAACACTCACAACACTCAGTCACGTTCACGCTCACCAGCACTCGCACTACAGGCACTCACTCACGATTGCGCTCACCTCCACTCACCCATGTTCACACTCAGACTCAAGTTCACACTTACCTCCACTCACAAACACTCACCACGTTTACACTCAGTTCCACTCACAAGCACTCACTCACGTTCACACTCACCTGCACTGACTCACAAGCACTCCGCACGTTCACACTCACTTCAACTCACACTCACAAGCCCTCACTCTCGTTGACACTCGCCTCCAATAACACTCACAACACTCAGTCAAGTTCACACTCACCTGCACTCGAACTACAGGAACTCGCTCACGTTCACGCTCACCTCCACTTACCGCCGTTTACGCTCACCTGCACTAACCCACGTTCACACTCAGAATCAAGTTAACACCTACTCACAAACACTCCCCACTTTCACACTCATTTTCACTCACAAGCACTCACTCATTTCCACTCAGAAGCACTCAGTCACAAGCACTCCACACGTCCAAACTCACTTCAACTCACACACAAAAGTACTCACTCTTGTTCACACTCACCTCCATTAATACTCGCAACACTCAGTCACGTTCACACTCACCAGCACTCGCTCTACAGGCACTCACTAGCGTTCGCCTCCAATAACACTCACAACACTCAGTCAAGTTAACACTCACCTTGCACTCGAACTACAGGAACTCACTCACGTTCACGCTCACCTCCACTTACCGCCGTTTACGCTCACCTCCACTAACCCACGTTCACACTCAGAATCAAGTTAACACTTACTCACAAACACTCCCCACTTTCACACTCATTTTCACTCACAACCACTAACTCATTTCCACTCAGAAGCACTCAGTCACAAGCACTCCACACGTTCACACTCACTTCAACTCACACACAAAAGTACTCACTCTTGTTCACACTCACCTCCACTAATACTCGCAACACTCAGTCACGTTCACACTCACCAGCACTCGCTCTACAGGCACTCACTAGCGTTCGCGCTCACCTCCACTCACCCACGTTTACGCTCACCTCCACTCACCCACGTTCACACTCAGACTAAAGTTCACACTTACCTCCACTCACAAGCATTCACTCACCACGTTTACACTCATTTCCACTCACAAGCATTCACTCACGTTCACACTCACTCACAAGCACTCCGCACGTTCACACTCAGTTCAACTCACACTCACAAGCCCTCACTCTCGCTCACACTCACCTCCACTACCACTCACAACACTCAGTCACGTTCACACTCACGTGCACTAGCACTACAGGCACTCACTCACGTTCACGCGCACCTCCACTCACCCACGTTCACACTCAGACTCAAGATCACACTTACCTCCACTCACTCACAAACACTCACCACGTTAACACTCATTTGCACTCACAAGCACTCACTCTCGTTCACACTCACCTCCACTAACACTCACAAAACTCAGTCACGTTCACACTCACCAGCACTCGCACTACAGGCACTCACTCATGTTCGCGCTCACCTCCACTCACCCACATTCACACTCAGACTCAAGTTCACACTTACCTCCACTCACTCACACACACTCACCACGTTCACACTCATTTCCACTCACAAGCACTCATGTTCACTCTCACCTGCACTCACTCACTCACAAGCACTCCACACGTTCACACTCACTTCAACTCACACTCAAAAGTACTCACTCTCGTTAACAGTCACCTCCACTAACACTCACAACACTCAGTCACGTTCACGCTCACCAGCACTCGCACTACAGGCACTCACTCACGATCGCGCTCACCTCCACTCACCCACGTTCACAATCAGGCTCAAGTTCACACTTACATCCACTCACAAACACTCACCACGTTTACACTCATTTCAACTCACAAGCACTCACTCACGTTCACACTCACCTGCACTCACTCACAAGCGCTCCACACGTTCACACTCACTTGAACTCACACTCACAAGCCCTCACTCTCGTTGACACTCACCTCCAATAACACTCACAACACTCAGTCAAGTTCACACTCACCTGCACTCGAACTATAGGAACTCACTCACGTTCAGGCTCACCTCCACTTACCGACGTTTACGCTCACCTCAACTAACCCACGTTCACACTCAGAGTCAAGTTCACACTTACTCAAAAACACTCACCACTTTCACACTCATTTCCACTCACAAGCACTCACTCATTTCCACTCAGAAGCACTCACTCACAAGCACTCCACACGTTCACACTCACTTCAACTCACACTCAAAAGTACTCCCTCTCGCTCACACTCACCTCCACTAACACTCGCAACACTCAGTCACGTTCACACTCACCTGCACTCGCACTACAGG
Organism: Dermacentor albipictus; assembly: GCF_038994185.2. NCBI lineage: Eukaryota > Metazoa > Arthropoda > Arachnida > Ixodida > Ixodidae > Dermacentor > Dermacentor albipictus. Next base: position 3,553,555 of record NW_027225566.1, on the reverse strand, counting down.
CACTCACTCACGTTCACGCACACCTCCACTCACCCACGTTTACGCTCACCTCCACTCACCCACGTTCACACTCAGACTCAAGTTCACACTTACCTCCACTGACTCACAAACACTCACCAGGTTCACACTCATTTCCGCTCACAAGCGCTCACTCACGTTCACACTCACCTGCACTCACTCACAAGCGCTCCACACGTTCACACTCACTTCAACTCACACTCAAAAGTACTCACTCTCGTTCACACTCACCTCAACCAACACTCACAAGACTCAGTCACGTTCACGCTCACCTACACTCGCACTACAGACACTCACTCACGTTCACGCGCACCTCCACTCACCCACGTTCACACTCAGACTCAAGATCACACTTACCTCCACTCACAAACACTCACCACGTTTACACTCATTTGCACTCACAAGCATTCACTCATGTTCACACTCACTCACAAGCACTCCGCACGTTCATACTCAGTTCAACTCACACTCACAAGCCCTCCCTCTCGCTCACACTCACCTCCACTAACACTCGCAACACTCAGTCACGTTCACACTCACCTGCACTCGCACTACAGGCACTCACTCACGTTCACGCACACCTCCACTCACCCCCGTTTACGCTCACCTCCACTAACCCACGTTCACACTCAGACTCAAGCTCACACTTACCTCCACTGACTCACAAACACTCCCCAGGTTCACACTAATTTCCGCTCACATGCGCTCGCTCACGTTCACACTCACCTGCACTCACTCACAAGCGCTCCACACGTTCACACTCACTTCAACTCACACTCAAAAGTACTCACTGTCGTTCACACTAACCTCAACCAACACTCACAAGACTCAGTCACGTTCACGCTCACCTACACTCGCACTACAGATACTCACTCACGTTCACGCGCACCTCCACGCACCCACGTTCACACTCAGACTCAAGATCACACTTACCTCCACTCACTCACAAACACTCACCACGTTTACACTCATTTCCACTCACAAGCACTCACTCACGTTCACACTTACCTACACTCACTCACAAGCGCTCCGCACGTTCACACTCATTTCAACTCACACTCACAAGCCCTCACTCTCGTTGACACTCGCCTCCAATAACACTCACAACACTCAGTCAAGTTCACACTCACCTGCACTCGAACTACAGGAACTCGCTCACGTTCACGCTCACCTCCACTTACCGCCGTTTACGCTCACCTGCACTAACCCACGTTCACACTCAGAATCAAGTTAACACCTACTCACAAACACTCCCCACTTTCACACTCATTTTCACTCACAAGCACTCACTCATTTCCACTCAGAAGCACTCAGTCACAAGCACTCCACACGTCCAAACTCACTTCAACTCACACACAAAAGTACTCACTCTTGTTCACACTCACCTCCATTAATACTCGCAACACTCAGTCACGTTCACACTCACCAGCACTCGCTCTACAGGCACTCACTAGCGTTCGCCTCCAATAACACTCACAACACTCAGTCAAGTTAACACTCACCTGCACTCGAACTACAGGAACTCACTCACGTTCACGCTCACCTCCACTTACCGCCGTTTACGCTCACCTCCACTAACCCACGTTCACACTCAGAATCAAGTTAACACTTACTCACAAACACTCCCCACTTTCACACTCATTTTCACTCACAAGCACTAACTCATTTCCACTCAGAAGCACTCAGTCACAAGCACTCCACACGTTCACACTCACTTCAACTCACACACAAAAGTACTCACTCTTGTTCACACTCACCTCCACTAATACTCGCAACACTCAGTCACGTTCACACTCACCAGCACTCGCTCTACAGGCACTCACTAGCGTTCGCGCTCACCTCCACTCACCCACGTTTACGCTCACCTCCACTCACCCACGTTCACACTCATACTAAAGTTCACACTTACCTCCACTCACAAGCATTCACTCACCACGTTTACACTCATTTCCACTCACAAGCATTCACTCACGTTCACACTCACTCACAAGCACTCCGCACGTTCACACTCAGTTCAACTCACACTCACAAGCCCTCACTCTCGCTCACACTCACCTCCACTACCACTCACAACACTCAGTCACGTTCACACTCACGTGCACTCGCACTACAGGCACTCACTCACGTTCACGCGCACCTCCACTCACCCACGTTCACACTCAGACTCAAGATCACACTTACCTCCACTCACTCACAAACACTCACCACGTTAACACTCATTTGCACTCACAAGCACTCACTCTCGTTCACACTCACCTCCACTAACACTCACAAAACTCAGTCACGTTCGCACTCACCAGCACTCGCACTACAGGCACTCACTCATGTTCGCGCTCACCTCCACTCACCCACATTCACACTCAGACTCAAGTTCACACTTACCTCCACTCACTCACACACACTCACCACGTTCACACTCATTTCCACTCACAAGCACTCATGTTCACTCTCACCTGCACTCACTCACTCACAAGCACTCCACACGTTCACACTCACTTCAACTCACACTCAAAAGTACTCACTCTCGTTAACAGTCACCTCCACTAACACTCACAACACTCAGTCACGTTCACGCTCACCAGCACTCGCACTACAGGCACTCACTCACGATCGCGCTCACCTCCACTCACCCACGTTCACAATCAGGCTCAAGTTCACACTTACATCCACTCACAAACACTCACCACGTTTACACTCATTTCAACTCACAAGCACTCACTCACGTTCACACTCACCTGCACTCACTCACAAGCGCTCCACACGTTCACACTCACTTCAACTCACACTCACAAGCCCTCACTCTCGTTGACACTCACCTCCAATAACACTCACAACACTCAGTCAAGTTCACACTCACCTGCACTCGAACTATAGGAACTCACTCACGTTCAGGCTCACCTCCACTTACCGACGTTTACGCTCACCTCAACTAACCCACGTTCACACTCAGAGTCAAGTTCACACTTACTCAAAAACACTCACCACTTTCACACTCATTTCCACTCACAAGCACTCACTCATTTCCACTCAGAAGCACTCACTCACAAGCACTCCACACGTTCACACTCACTTCAACTCACACTCAAAAGTACTCCCTCTCACTCACACTCACCTCCACTAACACTCGCAACACTCAGTCACGTTCACACTCACCTGCACTCGCACTACAGGCACTCATTCACGTTCACGCACACCTCCACTCACCCACGTTTACGCTCACCTCCACTCACCCACGTTCACACTCAGACTCAAGTTCACACTTACCTCCACTGACTCACAAACACTCACCAGGTTCACACTCATTTCCGCTCACAAGCGCTCACTCACGTTCACACTCACCTGCACTCACTCACAAGCGCTCCACACGTTCACACTCACTTCAACTCACACTCAAAAGTACTCACTCTCGTTCACACTCACCTCAACCAACACTCACAAGACTCAGTCACGTTCACGCTCACCTACACTCGCACTACAGACACTCACTCACGTTCACGCGCACCTCCACTCACCCACGTTCACACTCAGACTCAAGATCACACTTACCTCCACTCACAAACACTCACCACGTTTACACTCATTTGCACTCACAAGCATTCACTCATGTTCACACTCACTCACAAGCACTCCGCACGTTCACACTCAGTTCAACTCACACTCACAAGCCCTCCCTCTCACTCACACTCACCTCCACTAACACTCGCAACACTCAGTCACGTTCACACTCACCTGCACTCGCACTACAGGCACTCACTCACGTTCACGCACACCTCCACTCACCCCCGTTTACGCTCACCTCCACTAACCCACGTTCACACTCAGATTCAAGCTCACACTTACCTCCACTGACTCACAAACACTCCCCAGGTTCACACTAATTTCCGCTCACATGCGCTTGCTCACGTTCACACTCACCTGCACTCACTCACAAGCGCTCCACACGTTCACACTCACTTCAACTCACACTCAAAAGTACTCACTGTCGTTCACACTAACCTCAACCAACACTCACAAGACTCAGTCACGTTCACGCTCACCTACACTCGCACTACAGATACTCACTCACGTTCACGCGCACCTCCACGCACCCACGTTCACACTCAGACTCAAGATCACACTTACCTCCACTCACTCACAAACACTCACCACGTTTACACTCATTTCCACTCACAAGCACTCACTCACGTTCACACTTACCTACACTCACTCACAAGCGCTCCGCACGTTCACACTCATTTCAACTCACACTCACAAGCCCTCACTCTCGTTGACACTCGCCTCCAATAACACTCACAACACTCAGTCAAGTTCACACTCACCTGCACTCGAACTACAGGAACTCGCTCACGTTCACGCTCACCTCCACTTACCGCCGTTTACGCTCACCTGCAGTAACCCACGTTCACACTCAGAATCAAGTTAACACCTACTCACAAACACTCCCCACTTTCACACTCATTTTCACTCACAAGCACTCACTCATTTCCACTCAGAAGCACTCAGTCACAAGCACTCCACACGTTCACACTCACTTCAACTCACACTCAAAAGTACTCACTCTCGTTCACACTCACCTCCACTAATACTCGCAACATTCAGTCACGTTCACACTCACCAGCACTCGCTCTACAGGGACTCACTCACGTTCGCGCTCACCTCCACTCTCCCACGTTTACGCTCACCTCCAGTCACCCACGTTCACACTCAGACTAAAGTTCACACTTATCTCCACTCACAAACACTCACCACGTTTACACTCATTTCCACTCACAAGCATTCACTCACGTTCACACTCACTCACAAGCACTCTCCACGTTCACACTCAGTTCAACTCACCCTCAAAAGTACTCACTCTCGTTCACACTCACAACACTCAGTCACGTTCACACTCCTCAGCACTCGCACTAAGGCACTCACTCACGATCGCGCTCACCTCCACTCACCCACGTTTACGCTCACCTCCACTCACCCACGTTCACACTTACCTCCACTCACAAACACTCACCACGTTTACATTCATTTCCACACACAAGCACTCATTCACGTTCACACTCACCTGCACTCACTCACAAGCACTCCACACGTTCATACTCACTTCAATTCACACTCAAAAGTACTCACTCTCGTTCACACTCACCTCCACTAGCACTCACAACACTCTGTCACGTTCACACTCACCAGCACTCGCTCTACAGGCACTTACTCACGTTCGCGCTCACCTCCACTTACCCACGTTTACGCTCACCTCCACTCACCCAGGTTCACACTCAGACTAAAGTTCACACTCACGCCCACTCACAAACACTCACCACGTTCATACTCATTTCCACTCACAAGCATTCACTCACGTTCACACTCACCTGCGCTCACTCACAAGCACTCCACACGCTCACACTCACTTCGACTCACACTCACAAGCCTTCACTCTCGTTCACACGCACCTCCACTAACACTCACAACAATCAGTCACGTTCACAGTCACCTGCACTAGCTCTACATGCACTCACGTTCACGCTCACCTCCACTAACCGACGTTCAGACTCAGAATCAAGTTCACACTTACTCACAAACACTCACCACTTTCACACTCGTTTCCACTCACAAGCACTCACTCTTTTCCACTCAGAAGCACTCACTCACAAGCACTCCACACGTTCACACTCACTTCAACTCACACTCAAAAGTACTCACTCTCGTTCACACTCACCTCAACTAATACTCGCAACACTCAGTCAGGTTCACACTCACCAGCACTCGCTCTACAGGCACTCACTCACGTTCGCGCTCACCTCCACTCACCCACGTTCACACTCAGACTCAAGTTCACACTTACCTCCACTCACAAACACTCACCACGTTTACACTCATTTCCACTCACAAGCACTCACTCACGTTCACACTCACCTGCACTCACTCACAAGCGTTCCGCACGTTCACACTGACTTCAACTCACACTCACAAGCCCTCACTCTCGTTGACACTCACCTCCAATACCACTCACAGCACTCAATCAACTTCACACTCACCTGCACTTGAACTATAGGAACTCACTCACGTTCACGCTCACCTCCACTTACCGACGTTTACGCTCACCTCCACTAACGCACGATCACACTCAGAATCAAGTTCACACTAACTCACAAACACTCATCACTTTCACACTCATTTCCACTCACAAGCACTCACTCATTTCCACTCAGAACACTCACTCACAAGCACTCCACACGTTCACACTCACTTCAACTCAACTCAAAAGTACTCACTCTCGTTCACACTCACCTCCACTAATACTCGCAACACTCAGTCACGTTCACACTCACCAGCACTCGCTCTACAGGCACTCACTCACGTTCGCGCTCACCTCCACTCACCCACGTTCACACTCAGACTCAAGATAACGCTTACCTCCACTCACAAACACTCACCACGTTTACACTCATTTCCACTCACAAGCATTCACTCACGTTCACACTCACTCACAAGCACTCCGCACGTTCACACTCAGTTCAACTCACACTCACAAGCCCTCACTCTCCCTCACACTCACCTCCACTAACACTCGCAACACTCAGTCACGTTCACACTCACCTGCACTCGCACGACAGGCACTCACGTTCGCGCTCACCTCCACTCACCCACGTTGTGCTCTAGGCAGTACGGAGTGCGCAGGAGGCAGAACTGCACAGAGAACAGCAGAGGGTTTAACCGCATGCTTTCGGTGCCACCTTGCCCAGTGGTCGCGTATTCCAATGGGTGGCCCTTTATACTGGATCCGCGTACGGTGTCGCCACATGTAAAAACGGCGTGGCGCCCTTTGTGCTTTCTGTCGTATGATGAGGTGGTCTGATGGGAGGCAACAGAAGCTGATCAGCAGGTTGATGGCAGATGAGATCGCCGTGCTCGTACGTAGCCGCCGGGACCACGTTGTGCTCCAGGCAGTACGCAGTGCGCAGGAGGCAGAACTGCACAAAGAACAGCAGAGGGTTTAACCGCATGCTTTCGGTGCCACCGTGCCGAGTGGTCGCGTATTCCAATGGGTGGCCCTTTATACTGGATCCGTACAGTGTCGCCACATGTAAAAGCGGCGTGGCGCCCTTGTGTTTCTGTCGAATGCTGAGGTGGTCTGATGGGAGGCAACAGAAGCTGATCAGCAGGTTGATGGCAGATGAGATCGCTGTGCTCGTACGTAGCTGCCGTGACCACGTTGTGCTCCAGGCAGTACGCAGTGCGCAGGAAGCAGGACTGCACAAAGAACAGCAGAGGGCTTAACCGCATGCTTTCGGTGCCACCGTGCCCAGTGGTCGCGTATTCCAATGGGTGGCCCTTTATACTGGATCCGTACGGTGTCGCCACATGCAGAAGCGGCGTGGCGCCCTTTGCGCTTTCTGTCGTATGATGAGGTGGTCTGATGGGAGGCAACAGAAGCTGATCAGCAGGTTGATGGCAGATGAGATCGCCGTGCTCGTACGTAGCCGCCGGGACCACGTTGTGCTCCAGGCAGTACGCAGTGCGCAGGAGGCAGAACTGCACAAAGAACAGCAGAGGGTTTAACCGCATGCTTTCGGTGCCACCGTGCCGAGTGGTCGCGTATTCCAATGGGTGGCCCTTCATACTGGATCCGTACGGTGTCGCCACATGCAGAAGCGGCGTGGCGCCCTTTGTGCTTTCTGTCGTATGATGAGGTGGTCTGATGGGAGGCAACAGATGCTGATCAGCAGGTTGATGGCAGATGAGATCGCCGTGCTCGTACGTAGCCGCCGTGACCACGTTGTGCTCCAGGCAGTACGCAGTGCGCAGGAGGCAGAACTGCACAAAGAACAGCAGAGGGTTTAACCGCATTCTTTCGGTGCCACCATGCCCAGTCAAGGCAATGGAACATATAGGAACCATGATGAGGGAAAAATTTACAGAACAGAGAAATGGTACATGCAGTATGTCGGAGAGGGATAGCTTGGTCAATCCACAGCCTTCCCTTGGACAAAGAGAGTGAGAAAGGGCCAAGAAGAGGGTACCAAGTAGCACATCCATAGGCCCCGATGGTTTTACAATTACGTTAATAAAGAAATTGGGCCCAAAATCTAAGAAAACATTTAGGGAGGTGGTGAACAAAATTCTAATGGATGGTAAAGTACCTGACGAATGGAGGCTAAGTAGGATCAGAATGATATATGAGGGAAAAGGGGACAAAGCTGACATAAATAACTACCGGCCTATAACAGTGACGTCGGTGGTTTACGGGGTGGTTATGCAGATTATGAACGACGGACCGCAGGCATGCGTTGAGAATGAAGGGGTACTTGGAGAGCTACAGAATGGGTTCCGGAAGCATAGGAGGCTAGAAGACAATCTGCTCTCATTAACACAGTGCATCGAAATAGCTGACAAGGAAAACAGGCCCCTATGGCTGGCTTTTCTGGATATCAAGGGAACCTAACACAGTGTGCTTCAAGAGCGCTTGTGGGGCATTCTGGAAACTTTAGGAGTGCAAGATGGAGAAACCAATTTCTTAAAAGATATCTATAAATGTAACCGGGTGATTATACAATGGGGAAAGCAGGTTTCGGAGCCTGTAATGATTCGGTGGGGGCTTAGGCAGGGGTGCCCATTGTCACTATTGATGTTTATGCTGTACCTACAAGGTTTAGAGGCCAAAGTACAGCAAAGCGGACTCGGCTTCAACCTATCATTTTTCAAACAAGGAAAATTGATTGAACATTCATTACCAGGACTGATGTACACGGATGATATTGTATATATGGCTGACAAAACAGAAGATCTGCAGGGATTGATGGACATATGTGGTACAGAAAGAGACAGAGTAGGCTTGAAGCTTAGCAAAGAAAAATCAGCAGTCATGATTTTTAATGATAACATTTGCGGCGAGCGTAAGGTGCTGGAGGCCACGCTGGCGATAGTCGATAAATACAAGTACATTGGGTGGGGATAAATAATGGCATTGAGTATCTGACAGAGTACGAAAAATATGTAACGACTAAAAGTAACATAAATGCAGCGATTATGAAGAGTAGGGCACTGTGAAACTACAATGGGTATGTGGTAGTACGAGGGATATGGAAGGGGGATTTGGTTCCTGGCCTGACTTTTGCCAATGCAGTTCTATGTATGAGAGGGGAGACCCGGCAACACTTGGAAAGTAGGCAACGTGGTGTCGGTAGGCTTGCTCTGGGAGCACATGGCAAGACACCAAATCTTGGGGTGCAGGGGGATCTGAAATGGTCTTCTTTCGAGGGCAGAGGGGCTAGTAGCAAGGTAGCATTTGAGGAGCGATTGAGAAAAATGGGGGAAATGCGGTGCGCTAGGAAGGTTTTCAGTTACTTATACGCAAGGAATGTTGACACAAGGTGGAGGAAGCGAACTAGAAAATTGACAAGCAAATACTTGGGTAGCAGTGGGGGGGAACAGGTAAGCAATCATCTGTCAAGAAAAAGCTTAAGGAGACAGAGAGGGGTATGTGGAAAATAGAAATGCAAACCAAATCAGCACAAATCAGCAGGAATAGCCAAAGAAAATACTTACGATAACTCTAAGAGAACCTCATTGCTGTTTGAGTCCACGTGAGGTGTACTGCGGACTAAAACGTACCGAGCCATATACCAGGAGATAGAGTTGTTGGGCGGGGCGTGTGGAGAGGAGGAGGAAACGGCTGAACACCTGTTGCTTGTAAACAACACCCTGCTATTGAATGTAACGGGGAACTATTCAAAGCTTTGGGTTTTAAAGACAGTGAAAGTAAAATACACTTTGCACAGGTAGAAATAACTAAATGGAGGTTATCTGATTGGTGGATAATATCAACGCAAAAGTAAAGGAGTAAATACATAGGTATGCATGCATATAGCCCCATTCAAGGCAAGGTGGCTAGGATTCAGAGGGTTGAGCCTCAATCATCTATCCATTCCTCCATCCATCCATCCATCTGTGGGCTTTCTGCACTCGGGAAGCAAGCGGAAAGCCAGGGGCGTCTGCTACGCGCTGCAGTTTTCTAGCGTTCAGTTTCTACCCGAGACACTTGCAGGCAGTTTAACTTCAATGGTGCGGCATGGAACCTACCCATCTTTAAGCGTTGTCTTAGTGCTGTGGCAGCAAGATAATGCAAAGATCAGGTGGCATCAGCGCGGCCTATTTCCTAGGCTAGAGTTCGGAAACGGTAATGTGGGAGCTGTACGTGCGTAGAAAGGCGCAAAATGAAGTCACACACACTAAGAGAGAACGAAAACAGTTATTCGCATGGGTAAGCAGGTAAAACGGTGATGCATGCAATAATTGAGGGTAACAAACGAAATTAAATTACTCGCGCAGTCATTTGCAGTACTTAGGTACAGTGACAGCTTCGCTCACCTCTACGAGCTTTCCATTCACGATTGCAGTGGTTTAGAGCCACTTCCAAATGTCGGCATTCGACAATTTATGAGCCTCGACTAGTACTTTATTATCCAAAGAACACCGAAAGAGAGCTTAAGGAAAACGAGATAAAGAGTAGCGACGGCCGTAGCGACGGCCGACGGCCTCCATCATATTTATCAAGAAGTCCAGTAAGTACACTTCGCTCTGAATTTATAGAAGCGCGGAGGCGCTTAACTATGGAATGGGTGAAGAGAAGTGAGAAAGTAAAGAAACATCGGGAAGGGTGATGAAATGTGGGGACGACATTACCTCGCATGACAGCTGAATACAAGAAGCGAGAAAGGTTATTAGACTGGAGGTGATTATGTAATGTGGAGACGACGTTACTAAGATTACGCAGTATAACTGGAAAGGTGCAGGGGCTTTACTTTACGTATGATAGGTCAATCTAAAGAGAGAAAGAAGCGAGGTCTGGAGGTGATATGACGTGGAGACATCCGGTGATCCCGCCAGAAGCATTGAATCTTACATCTGCGTCATCTGCATCTTTCCAGCCCGTGCTCTTTTTAGAAATTTGCCATTTATACACATTTTCTTTTCTAGATTGAAATTAACATACAGCTATTACTGGCCCAGCCGTTCATGGATTTGTTATGTGAAAGTTTAACTGTTACACCAGCATTATTGTATAAACCGTGAGCCCTCTCTTAAATCATCAACGTGTGACTTGTCTGATGCTGTTATATGCAGATGGCCCGCCAGTGGGATAGTCGTACGCATAATTTATTGCCTAACGTAGAATTGTTACGTAAACTCATTTATACCACATGCCGATGCTTGCGTTCGCATTAAATTACCACCCTTGATTTGCCACACACTTACAACACTTACCACACACACTTACCACTTACACACTTACCACACACATTTCTTTGAACTTTAGTAGCAGTACTGCTACTGCCTTCAATGGTGGTGAAACGTAAAAAGTTTACATCCTTATAATTTAATAAGGAAATATAATTTAATAACCTAATAACTACCGGGCGTATGTTAGCGCTTCCACATTTCCTGTGAGCTTGCGTATCCAACGCGGTTTTCTAGCACCAGGCGTTGCGCTGCAGGCCCCGCTCCTTGCGCAACACTCATATGAGCAGGAGGGGAGGGGGGCTTCCAGCTAATACTAGGAGGCGCTTGCCTATCGGCCCTGCCTGGTTATTCTTGCCTCCAATAGATGACGCCACAAGCAGACGTGCTTCTCCTTGCTGCCCCTTGCCGGCGCTCTGAACAGCTCCGCAGAGCACGGGCCACGCGCTAACAGCTGCACTTTGTCTTTAGTTGTTCATTTATTGCACAATCCATGACAATTAATTAGCTGAGCTAGCGTACGCTTAGTGCACAAGCGAGTAGTCACTTGTGTATTTGAGACAATAGAAAGAGTTGTCTTATACGCATTACACTAAAGAAAAAAACGTTAGGTAACAATAAACTACGTAAGCAACGAACGAAGGCGTGCCGTAACAATTGGGTTTGTCTTCTCGAGCACTCAAATGCATCGCGTTAACACTAATGTACAGTCTTGGTCAAAAAACTTGAACCCACCGTGAACGGCCGGGGAGCGGCTGCGCTCCGCTATCGCGGCGCTGCCACCGCCGGTGCGCGCCGCTGCTCGCTTGCGCCGAGGATAAAGAGGGCGAGGGAAGCATGTCTCTTACTCTCAAGCATGCTTTGATAACAGGGCTCGTGAAAAATTAGTGCAGCGTTCGTTCTGCCAGCTGCGAGGTCGTCTTGCGGCGGCCGTGGTACGGCGCTTCGTGCGAGTAAATGCGGTGGCCTGGGCGAAACTGCCTGGCTTCCACGCAGCGCATTATAGCATAAAGATTTTCCTAATCATCGAAATTACCTATTACAATTTTATTTTACATATTCAAAGGCGAGAGCCCTCGCATTATGCTTTTAAATAAACATTTTGAATGTGTTTCTGAGTGCGATGAAAACAAAAGATAAAAAATAACTAACATCTCTCATAGTTGTCTAGCGTTGTTCCAGGTTTTATTGTAATATGCGGGCAATTCAATCATCGTTCGTTTAAAAAAGGTCAGAAGCAGTAATTTCGACTATGAAGGCTCTCTTGGGAAAGGGCTCGTAAGCACCGTTATATTTCACATCCGTTGGCCGCACCTCTCCATTAAGGAACGACCAAACGAGTGCGTTTGGCGTTGAAGTTCTTTAATTAAACCTACAGTGAGATTATGAAAACTTTTCGGGACTAGAAGACGTTCGCCCTGCCTGAGTAGTCGACTGAGTTAGACCCATTCCCTCGGCATTTTGAAAAGTGCCCACTTCCTCATCTTTTTTTATGTCTTCGTGCACACTGCCTCATTGTCGTTAGGGCCCACTTTCATGCACACATGAGGTCAGTGTAAGTTCATCCCGTTTGCATTGGGCATCACGCGTTTGAATCGCGTAATGTAGACCAGTGCCACGAGATAATAGGATTCTCGCATAGTGAAGGCGTCACAGCGGCGGTGGTGTCGCTGTCACGGGTTCACTGTAAGAAGTATTTTATACATAGTTTACTGAGGTATCATTCGTCTCTGCGAGAAATGGCTTCACAAGGAGTTTAAAATATGGGTTATACGTATCGTCCTTTCCACTATAGACCTTGGATAGTTTACAGTCAAGCGCACATGGGCAAACAGCGATTGTGCGGGGCAGCCACAGACAAAGCCACACTCAATGCCTTGAAGGCATGCTGCCCCCCGCTGTGATTTTGTCGAGGCGCAGGTGCCACCCTGAAGCTTACGCTTTCTTGATTAATTTTCTACTTATGGCATTCATGATTACAAATACTAGGTGCCATTTGGAATGTTATTTAATATATCATGAAGCTGCTGAATTCAGATTTTAGCTACGATCCTCGCAATGTGCCCGTGTTCGAGCATGTGCAGGGCTATTCGTAGCACTGTTCCTTTACTTTGATACCGGAAAACAATAACTGATGATTACGATACTCAGAATTGGCAAATTTTAGTGTATCGCGTGTGACAGCGGTCGCCAGAGACCCCCGCCTTCTGATCGAGCATACGCTGCAAACGGCATACTCGCCAGTCGGGTGGCTTCCGCTTCGCCACCGTCGCGTTCGCGCCGCGCTCGCCGAACTAGATTTTCACGAGCGCTGTTATCAAACGACGCTTGAGAGTAAGAGCCATGCTTCCCTTGCCCTCTCTATACACGGCGCAATTGAGCAGAGGCGCGCGCTGACGATGGCAGCGCCGCGATAGCGGAGCGCAGCTGCTTCCCGGCTGTTCACAGTGGGTTCAAGTTTTTTGACCAAGACTGTACATTGGGAAGTGAAAGTCGACGGCTGAGAAAAGAGAGACAGGCGTGACGTGTAAATACGCACCACAATATAAATATTTCCGCCAACAGCCAATTTTCAACGAAAACGTTTCTTGTAGAGACGTGGCTGATTTAAAACCACAACACTTACTCATTGTAAGTGTTGCTTAGAGACCAATTCAGTCTTCTCACTCACATGCCTCCCAACTGCACATTCATGATTGTTTGGCTCATTCGTATTAGCTGATACTCCGGGCACTAAAACATTAGAAATATCAAGTAGAGTCGCGCTTTCTAACACCTGCAAACAATCGCCTATACACAGAGCAAATGCACGTGCATATCACGGTAATATGATCGGCAGTGCACGAGCGGTAGCCTTGACATGATATGTTGACTTCTTCCACTTCTGACTGTTCAGATGACGAAATATCCTTGAATAGGACAATTTGTTGCTTTTTTTAACGCGATGGCGATTAGAAGCTCGTTTCGCGCAAAAATCCGGTGTCGGCGTCTTCTGTTGGCCGCGAGCGAAAAATTTCGAGAAAGTTAATAAAAAATTGGAGGACGCTTAAGCTTCGCCTTCAAGAGTGGAACGCGATAGCGTTATCGCACCCCGTTCGCACCGCCTACTCAAACGCGCTACGCCAGCCAAACGTCGCGATCGGCACAGATAGCCGGGCCCCGAGGCGCCATGAAGGTGGAAGCGATCATGCGGCGAGTGGCGCGCCACGTGTCGGGGCAGCGCCGTACATTTCCAGGAGGGGGCGGAAACGTACTTCGCTACTCGTGAAACTGCGACTTCTGTAAGTTACATGGTCATAATTACCGATATACACCGCAGTATAACTTTCTACTGCACGTTTCTAAGGCAACACCGCATTCACTAGCGGCTATTTTGTCCCGCTTTGATGGAACGAACTCGTGGCTGAGTGGTAGCGTCTCCGTCTCACACTCCGGAGACCCTGGTTCGATTCCTACCAGCCCATCTTGCAAGTTGTTTTTTTATTTATGAAGTGCCTTCTGGGATTTATCGCTCACGGCCAACGCCGCGGACGGCGACGACACCGGGTTTTCTGCGACACGAGCTCTTTAACGCTGTCGGTTAATAAATAGACGCTACCTTGCAAATAAAATTGCGGGCCGGGGATTGGACCCCACAAAGTATGGATTGCAAGACAGGATGATGATGATGAAGAAACATTTACTGGGCCCGAAATAAATCGGTGGTGCACGCAGGCACCAGACGGTGTGGTTCCCTAGTTACGGGACCCATATGTTTCCAGCAGCTCCTGGGCCCTGTCCATCAGCGCGAGCTGAATGGGTAGGGCGGGGCTGGATAACAAGGTCTCCCATCACTCAAGGGGTTGGGGATTGGGGTGTTCGTGGGAAGGAAAGGAGGGGAGGTCTTGAGTTCTGTGCACTCTGCCAAGACGTGCGGCAGGGTGCCCTTTTCTCTTCTTCAAAAAGGACAGAGCATATCGTATTTCGCAAGGACAGAGCATATCGTATTTCATCAGTACGGGATGCGCAAGCGATCCCACCTGCGCTCGACGCAGGATCGTCTGTTGTTGCCTGGTGAGTTTGGGATGCGGTTCTGGCAGTCTGCACCTTTCTCGGTACATCCGGGTAATGTCTCGAAAGCTGGTAACCGGGTGCGGTAGCTCTTCCGGCTCGTGCTCGACCCGGATTGACATTTCTCGGGCATGGTAGTTGGCGATGGTGTTGCCTGCTACCTGCGAGTGAGCCGGGATCCAGATGAGCTCTATGTCTCTTCCCGGAGGCTTGTGCTTGGCTAGAATGGCTCGGGCCGTGCAGGAGATTACCCCCCTGCGGAAGCTTCTGTAGGCTGTCTTTGAGTCGGTGACTACGGTGTCTACGCTTGTCTGTGCGAGTGCGAGGGCCACGGCCGCTTCTTCGGCAACTGTGGGGTCTGTTGTCTTCAGGGACGCGCTGACCATCAGCCTGTCTTTTGAAGTAACCACCACGGCTGCACGGTCACTGTGTTTTCGGAGCGAGGCGTCCGGGTAGAGGACCCTGAAGTTCTCTTCCAGCTTACGGGCTAGCGCTTTGGCTCGCGCGGTGCGCCTCTCGTCATCCTTGCCCGGCGTCACGTTCCGGGGAAGGGGTTTTGTCTGAATGATCGTTTTCCAGTGTTCCGGAAGGGCCGTCATGATGGGTACTGGCCCGATCTGCTATCCTATATTGCTAGGACGGCTCTTCCGTGTTCCGTGTGACTGAGACGGATTCTCTGATTAGAGAGGTGGGCTTCGATGAGCTCCTCCACCGTGTTGTGGGCGCCCCTGTCTAGCAGTTTTTGCGTGGACGAGTATATGGGCATGCCCAGTGCTTGTTTCGTTGCCTTACGAAGCATCGTGTTTAGAGTGTCCCTATTCGCCTTCGTCAGCTGGAGATACGCGGCGGAGTAGGTAACCCGCGACACGACGAACGCGCGTACCAGGCGCATGGCATCCTCCTCTTTAAGGCCTAGGTTTCTGGTGGATACCCTCCGAATCATACCAAGTATCTGTTCAGTTGTAGTCTTGATCTTTGTGATGGCGGCCTGTGCAAGAGCAGACGTTAATCCACTCAGCCAATGTCGGTCAATGGTGCGCTCACTCTTAGAAGGGGTTTTATAAGAACATTTCGGACGCTGAAGATGCGCATGCCTTCGATACTGCGTCCACTTCCTCTTCGATAGAGTCCTGCCAACAACAGCCTCCCATGATTTCCGACGCGAACGTAGCACGTTTACGCTATCGCCTTCCACTCTAAAAGAGAACTTTAAACGTCCTTAAGTGTTCTGCTAGCCGTGATATACTCAAAGACCTTAATACTCACGTCTACTCTCGCACACTCACTCACCTTCGTACTCACGTCTACTAACACTCTCACATCCGCACTCACTAGCTCACGTTCACGCTCCCCTCCGTTCACGCGCGTTTATACTCAGACTCAAGTTCGCACTTACCTGCACTCACTCAGAAACCCTCACCACGTTCACACTCATTTCCACTCACAAAAACTCACTCATGTTCATACTCACCTGCACTCACTCACAAGCACTCCACACGTTCACACTCACTTCAACTCGCACTCAAAAGCACTCACTCTCGTTCACACTCACCTCAACCAACACTCACAAGACTCAGTCACGTTCACACTCACCAGCACTTGCTCTACAGGGACTCACTCACGTTCGCGCTCACCTCCACTCACCCACGTTTACGCTCACCTCCACTCACCTACGTTCACACTCAGACAAAAGTTCACACTTACCTCCACTCACAAACACTCACCACGTTTACACTCATTTCCACTCACAAGCATTCACTCACGTTCACACTCACTCACAAGCACTCCGCACGTTCACACGTTCACACTCATTTCAACTCACCCTCAAAAGTACTCACTCTCGTTCACACTCACAACACTCAGTCACGTTCACACTCCTCAGCACTCGCACAAAGGCACTCACTCACGATCGCGCTCACCTCCACTCACCCACGTTTACGCTCACCTCCACTCACCCACGTTCACACTTACCTCCACTCACAAACACTCACCACGTTTACATTCATTTCCACACACAAGCACTCATTCACGTTCCCACTCACCTGCACTCACTCACAAGCACTCCACACGTTCATACTCACTTCAATTCACACTCAAAAGTACTCACTCTCGTTCACACTCACCTCCACTAGCACTCACAACACTCAGTCACGTTCACACTCACCAGCACTCGCTCTACAGGCACTCACTCACGTTCGCGCTCACCTCCACTTACCCACGTTTACGCTCACCTCCACTCACCCAGGTTCACACTCAGACTAAAGTTCACACTCACGCCCACTCACAAACACTCACCACGTTTACACTCATTTCCACTCACAAGCATTCACTCACGTTCACACTCACACACAAGCACTCTGCACGTTCACACTCACTTCAACTCACACTCAAAAGTACTCACTCTCGTTCACACTCACCTCCACTAATACTCGCAACACTCAGTCAGGTGCACACTCACCAGCACTCGCTCTACAGGCACTCACTCACGTTCGCGCTCACCTCCACTCACCCACGTTAAGACTCAGACTCAAGTTCACACTTACCTCCACTGACAAACACTCACCACGTTTACACTCATTTCCACTCACAAGCACTCACTCACGTTCACACTCACCTGCACTCACTCACAAGCGTTCCGCACGTTCACACTGACTTCAACTCACACTCACAAGCCCTCACTCTCGTTGACACTCACCTCCAATAACACTTACAGCACTCAATCAAGTTCACACTCACCTGCACTCGAACTATAGGAACTCACTCACGTTCACGCTCACCTCCACTTACCGACGTTTACGCTCACCTCCACTAACGCACGTTCACACTCAGAATCAAGTTCACACTTACTCACAAACACTCACCACTTTCACACTCATTTCCACTCAAAAGCACTCACTCATTTCCACTCAGAAGCACTCACTCACAAGCACTGCACACGTTCACACTCACTGCAACTCAACTCAAAAGTACTCACTCTCGTTCACACTCACCTCCACTAATACTCGCAACACTCAGTCACGTTCACACTCACCAGCACTCGCTCTACAGGCACTCACTCACGTTCGCGCTGACCTCCACTCACCCACGTTCACACTCAGACTCAAGATCACGCTTACCTCCACTCACAAACACTCACCACCTTTACACTCATTTCCACTCACAAGCATTCACTCACGTTCACACTCACTCACAAGCACTCCGCACGTTCATACTCTGTTCAACTCACACTCACAAGCCCTCACTCTCGCTCACACTCACCTCCACTAACACTCGCAACACTCAGTCACGTTTACACTCACCTGCACTCGCACGACAGGCACTCACTCACGTTCGCGCTCACCTCCACTCACCCACGTTGTGCTCTAGGCAGTAGGCAGTGCGCAGGAGGCAGAACTGCACAGAGAACAGCAGAGGGTTTAACCGCATGCTTTCGGTGCCACCTTGCCCAGTGGTCGCGTATTCCAATGGGTGGCCCTTTATACTGGATCCGTACGGTGTCGCCACATGCAGAAGCGGCGTGGCGCCTTTTGTGTTTCGGTCGTATGATGAGGTGGTCTGATGGGAGGCAACAGAAGCTGATCAGCAGGTTGATGGTGGATGAGATCGCCGTGCTCGTACGTAGCCGCCGTGACCACGTTGTGCTCTAGGCAGTACGGAGTGCGCAGGAGGCAGAACCGCACAAAGAACAGCAGAGGGTTTAACCGCATGCTTTCGGTGCCACCGTGCCCAGTGGTCGCGTATTCCAATGGGTGGCCCTTTATACTGGATCCGTACGGTGTCGCCACATGTAAAAGCGGCGTGCGCCCTTTGTGCTTTCTGTCGTATGATGAGGTGGTCTGATGGAAGGCAACAGAAGCTGATCAGCAGGTTGATCGCAGATGAGATCGCCGTGCTCGTACGTAGCCGCCGTGACCACGTTGTGCTCCAGGCAGTACGCAGTGCGCAGGAGGCAGAACTGCACAAAGAACAGCAGAGGGTTTAACCGCATGCTTTCGGTGCCACCGTGCCCAGTGGTCGCGTATTCCAATGGGTGGCCCTCTATACTGGATCCGTACGGTGTCGCCACATGTAAAAGCGGCGTGGCGCCCTTTGTGCTTTCTGTCGTATGATGAGGTGGTCTGATGGGAGGCAACAGAAGCTGATCAGCAGGTTGATGGCATATGAGATCGCCGTGCTCGTACGTAGCCGCCGTGACCACGTTGTGCTCCAGGCAGTACGCAGCGCGCAGGAAGCAGAACTGCACAAAAAACAGCAGAGGGTCTAACCGCATGCTTTCGGTGCCACCGTGCCCAGTGGCCGCGTATCCAATGGGTGGCCCTTTATACTGGATCCGTACGGTGTCGCCACATGTAAAAGCGGCGTGGCGCCCTTCGTGCTTTCTGTCGTATGATGAGGTGGTCTGATGGGAGGCAACAGAAGCTGATCAGCAGGTTGATGGCAGATGAGATCGCCGTGCTCGTACGTAGCCGCCGTGACCACGTTGTGCTCCAGGCAGTACGCAGTGCGCAGGAGGCAGAACTGCACAAAGAACAGCAGAGGGTTTAACCGCATGCTTTCGGTGCCACGGTGCCCAGTGGTCGCGCATTCCAATGGGGGGCCCTTTATACTGGATCCGTACGGTGTCGCCACATGTAAAAGCGGCGTGCGCCCTTTGTGCTTTCTGTCGTATGATGAGGTGGTCTGATGGGAGGCAACAGAAGATGATCAGCAGGTTGATGGCAGATGAGATCGCCGTGCTCGTACGTAGCCGCCGTGACCACGTTGTGCTCCAGGCAGTACGCAGTGCGCAGGAGGCAGAACTGCACAAAGCACAGCAGAGGGTTTAACCGCATGCTTTCGGTGCCACCGTGCCCAGTGGTCGCGTATTCCAATGGGTGGCCCTTTATACTGTATCCGTGCGGTGTCGCCACATGCAGAAGCGGCGTGGCGCCTTTTGTGCTTTCGGTCGTATGATGAGGTGGTCTGATGGGAGGCAACAGAAGCTGATCAGCAGGTTGATGGTAGATGAGATCGCCGTGCTCGTACGTAGCCACAGTGACCACGTTGTGCTCTAGGCAGTACGGAGTGCGCAGGAGGCAGAACCGCACAAAGAACAGCAGAGGGTTTAACCGCATGCTTTCGGTGCCACCGTGCCCAGTGGTCGCGTATTCCAATGGGTGGCCCTTTATACTGGATCCGTACGGTGTCGCCACATGTAAAAGCGGCGTGCGCCCTTTGTGCTTTCTGTCGTATGATGAGGTGGTCTGATGGAAGGCAACAGAAGCTGATCAGCAGGTTGATCGCAGATGAGATCGCCGTGCTCGTACGTAGCCGCCGTGACCACGTTGTGCTCCAGGCAGTACGCAGTGCGCAGGAGGCAGAACTGCACAAAGAACAGCAGAGGGTTTAACCGCATGCTTTCGGTGCCACCGTGCCCAGTGGTCGCGTATTCCAATGGGTGGCCCTCTATACTGGATCCGTACGGTGTCGCCACATGTAAAAGCGGCGTGGCGCCCTTTGTGCTTTCTGTCGTATGATGAGGTGGTCTGATGGGAGGCAACAGAAGCTGATCAGCAGGTTGATGGCAGATGAGATCGCCGTGCTCGTACGTAGCCGCCGTGACCACGTTGTGCTCCAGGCAGTACGCAGTGCGCAGGAGGCAGAACTGCACAAAGCACAGCAGAGGGTTTAACCGCATGCTTTCGGTGCCACCGTGCCCAGTGGTCGCGTATTCCAATGGGTGGCCCTTTATACTGGATCCGTATGGTGTCGCCACATGCAGAAGCGGCGTGGCACCTTTTGTGCTTTCGGTAGTATGATGAGGTGGTCTGATGGGAGGCAACAGAAGCTGATCAGCAGGTTGATGGTAGATGAGATCGCCGTGCTCGTACGTAGCCACCGTGACCACGTTGTGCTCTAGGCAGTACGGCGTGCGCAGGAGGCAGAACCGCACAAAGAACAGCAGAGGGTTTAACCGCATGCTTTCGGTGCCACCGTGCCCAGTGGTCGCGTATTCCAATGGGTGGCCCTTTATACTGGATCCGTACGGTGTCGCCACATGTAAAAGCGGCGTGCGCCCTTTGTGCTTTCTGTCGTATGATGAGGTGGTCTGATGGAAGACAACAGAAGCTGATCAGCAGGTTGATCGCAGATGAGATCGCCCTGCTCGTACGTAGCCGCCGTGACCACGTTGTGCTCCAGGCAGTACGCAGTGCGCAGGAGGCAGAACTGCACAAAGAACAGCAGAGGGTTTAACCGCATGCTTTCGGTGCCACCGTGCCCAGTGGTCGCGTATTCCAATGGGTGGCCCTCTATACTGGATCCGTACGGTGTCGCCACATGTAAAAGCGGCGTGGCGCCCTTTGTGCTTTCTGTCGTATGATGAGGTGGTCTGATGGGAGGCAACAGAAGCTGATCAGCAGGTTGACGGCAGATGAGATCGCCGTGCTCGTACGTAGCCGCCGTGACAACGTTGTGCTCCAGGCAGTACGCAGTGCGCAGGAGGCAGAACTGCACAAAGAACAGCAGAGGGTTTAACCGCATGCTTTCGGTGCCGCCGTGCCCAGTGGTCGCGTATTCCACGGGGTGGCCCTTTATACTGGATCCGTACGGTGTCGCCACATGTGAAAGCGGCGTGGCGCCCTTTGTGCTTTCTGTCGTATGATGAGGTGGTCTGATTGGAGGCAACAGAAGCTGATCAGCAGGTTGATGGCAGATGAGATCGCCGTGCTCGTACGTAGCCGCCGTGACCACGTTGTGCTCCAGGCAGTACGCAGTGCGCAGGAGGCAGAACTGCACAAAGAACAGCAGAGGGTTTAACCGCATGCTTTCGGTGCCACGGTGCCCAGTGGTCGCGCATTCCAATGGGTGGCCCTTTATACTGGATCCGTACGGTGTCGCCACATGTAAAAGCGGCGTGCGCCCTTTGTGCTTTCTGTCGTATGATGAGGTGGTCTGATGGGAGGCAACAGAAGATGATCAGCAGGTTGATGGCAGATGAGATCGCCGTGCTCGTACGTAGCCGCCGTGACCACGTTGTGCTCCAGGCAGTACGCAGTGCGCAGGAGGCAGAACTGCACAAAGCACAGCAGAGGGTTTAACCGCATGCTTTCGGTGCCACCGTGCCCAGTGGTCGCGTATTCCAATGGGTGCCCTTTATACTGGATCCGTACGGTGTCGCCACATGCAGAAGCGGCGTGGCGCCTTTTGTGCTTTCGGTCGTATGATGAGGTGGTCTGATGGGAGGCAACAGAAGCTGATCAGCAGGTTGATGGTAGATGAGATCGCCGTGCTCGTACGTAGCAACCGGGACCACGTTGTGCTCTAGGCAGTACGGAGTGCGCAGGAGGCAGAACCGCACAAAGAACACCAGAGGGTTTAACCGCATGCTTTCGGTGCCACCGTGCCCAGTGGTCGCGTATTCCAATGGGTGGCCCTTTATACTGGATCCGTACGGTGTCGCCACATGTAAAAGCGGCGTGCGCCCTTTGTGCTTTCTGTCGTATGATGAGGTGGTCTGATGGAAGGCAACAGAAGCTGATCAGCAGGTTGATCGCAGATGAGATCGCCCTGCTCGTACGTAGCCGCCGTGACCACGTTGTGCTCCAGGCAGTACGCAGTGCGCAGGAGGCAGAACTGCACAAAGAACAGCAGAGGGTTTAACCGCATGCTTTCGGTGCCACCGTGCCCAGTGGTCGCGTATTCCAATGGGTGGCCCTCTATACTGGATCCGTACGGTGTCGCCACATGTAAAAGCGGCGTGGCGCCCTTTGTGCTTTCTGTCGTATGATGAGGTGGTCTGATGGGAGGCAACAGAAGCTGATCAGCAGGTTGATGGCAGATGAGATCGCCGTGCTCGCACGTAGCCGCCGTGACCACGTTGTGCTCCAGGCAGTACGCAGTGCGCAGGAGGCAGAACTGCACAAAGAACAGCAGAGGGTTTAACCGCATGCTTTCGGTGCCGCCGTGCCCAGTGGTCGCGTATTCCACGGGGTGGCCCTTTATACTGGATCCGTACGGTGTCGCCACATGTGAAAGCGGCGTGGCGCCCTTTGTGCTTTCTGTCGTATGATGAGGTGGTCTGATGGGAGGCAACAGAAGCTGATCAGCAGGTTGATGGCAGATGAGATCGCCGTGCTCGTACGTAGCCGCCGTGACCACGTTGTGCTCCAGGCAGTACGCAGTGCGCAGGAGGCAGAACTGCACAAAGAACAGCAGAGGGTTTAACCGCATGCTTTCGGTGCCACGGTGCCCAGTGGTCGCGCATTCCAATGGGTGGCCCTTTATACTGGATCCGTACGGTGTCGCCACATGTAAAAGCGGCGTGCGCCCTTTGTGCTTTCTGTCGTATGATGAGGTGGTCTGATGGGAGGCAACAGAAGATGATCAGCAGGTTGATGGCAGATGAGATCGCCGTGCTCGTACGTAGCCGCCGTGACCACGTTGTGCTCCAGGCAGTACGCAGTGCGCAGGAGGCAGAACTGCACAAAGCACATCAGAGGGTTTAACCGCATGCTTTCGGTGCCGCCGTGCCCAGTGGTCGCGTATTCCAATGGGTGGCCCTTTATACTGGATCCGTACGGTGTCGCCACATGCAGAAGCGGCGTGGCGCCTTTTGTGTTTCGGTCGTATGATGAGGTGGTCTGATGGGAGGCAACAGAAGCTGATCAGCTGGTTGATGGTGGATGAGATCGCCGTGCTCGTACGTAGCCGCCGTGACCACGTTGTGCTCTAGGCAGTACGGAGTGCGCAGGAGGCAGAACCGCACAAAGAACAGCAGAGGGTTTAACCGCATGCTTTCGGTGCCACCGTGCCCAGTGGTCGCGTATTCCAATGGGTGGCCCTTTATACTGGATCCGTACGGTGTCGCCACATGTAAAAGCGGCGTGCGCCCTTTGTGCTTTCTGTCGTATGATGAGGTGGTCTGATGGAAGGCAACAGAAGCTGATCAGCAGGTTGATCGCAGATGAGATCGCCGTGCTCGTACGTAGCCGCCGTGACCACGTTGTGCTCCAGGCAGTACGCAGTGCGCAGGAGGCAGAACTGCACAAAGAACAGCAGAGGGTTTAACCGCATGCTTTCGGTGCCACCGTGCCCAGTGGTCGCGTATTCCAATGGGTGGCCCTCTATACTGGATCCGTACGGTGTCGCCACATGTAAAAGCGGCGTGGCGCCCTTTGTGCTTTCTGTCGTATGATGAGGTGGTCTGATGGGAGGCAACAGAAGCTGATCAGCAGGTTGATGGCATATGAGATCGCCGTGCTCGTACGTAGCCGCCGTGACCACGTTGTGCTCCAGGCAGTACGCAGCGCGCAGGAAGCAGAACTGCACAAAAAACAGCAGAGGGTCTAACCGCATGCTTTCGGTGCCACCGTGCCCAGTGGCCGCGTATCCAATGGGTGGCCCTTTATACTGGATCCGTACGGTGTCGCCACATGTAAAAGCGGCGTGGCGCCCTTCGTGCTTTCTGTCGTATGATGAGGTGGTCTGATGGGAGGCAACAGAAGCTGATCAGCAGGTTGATGGCAGATGAGATCGCCGTGCTCGTACGTAGCCGCCGTGACCACGTTGTGCTCCAGGCAGTACGCAGTGCGCAGGAGGCAGAACTGCACAAAGCACAGCAGAGGGTTTAACCGCATGCTTTCGGTGCCGCCGTGCCCAGTGGTCGCGTATTCCACGGGGTGGCCCTTTATACTGGATCCGTACGGTGTCGCCACATGTGAAAGCGGCGTGGCGCCCTCTGTGCTTTCTGTCGTATGATGAGGTGGTCTGATGGGAGGCAACAGAAGCTGATCAGCAGGTTGATGGCAGATGAGATCGCCGTGCTCGTACGTAGCCGCCGTGACCACGTTGTGCTCCAGGCAGTACGCAGTGCGCAGGAGGCAGAACTGCACAAAGAACAGCAGAGGGTTTAACCGCATGCTTTCGGTGCCACGGTGCCCAGTGGTCGCGCATTCCAATGGGGGGCCCTTTATACTGGATCCGTACGGTGTCGCCACATGTAAAAGCGGCGTGCGCCCTTTGTGCTTTCTGTCGTATGATGAGGTGGTCTGATGGGAGGCAACAGAAGATGATCAGCAGGTTGATGGCAGATGAGATCGCCGTGCTCGTACGTAGCCGCCGTGACCACGTTGTGCTCCAGGCAGTACGCAGTGTGCAGGAGGCAGAACTGCACAAAGCACAGCAGAGGGTTTAACCGCATGCTTTCGGTGCCACCGTGCCCAGTGGTCGCGTATTCCAATGGGTGGCCCTTTATACTGTATCCGTGCGGTGTCGCCACATGCAGAAGCGGCGTGGCGCCTTTTGTGCTTTCGGTCGTATGATGAGGTGGTCTGATGGGAGGCAACAGAAGCTGATCAGCAGGTTGATGGTAGATGAGATCGCCGTGCTCGTACGTAGCCACAGTGACCACGTTGTGCTCTAGGCAGTACGGAGTGCGCAGGAGGCAGAACCGCACAAAGAACAGCAGAGGGTTTAACCGCATGCTTTCGGTGCCACCGTGCCCAGTGGTCGCGTATTCCAATGGGTGGCCCTTTATACTGGATCCGTACGGTGTCGCCACATGTAAAAGCGGCGTGCGCCCTTTGTGCTTTCTGTCGTATGATGAGGTGGTCTGATGGAAGGCAACAGAAGCTGATCAGCAGGTTGATCGCAGATGAGATCGCCGTGCTCGTACGTAGCCGCCGTGACCACGTTGTGCTCCAGGCAGTACGCAGTGCGCAGGAGGCAGAACTGCACAAAGAACAGCAGAGGGTTTAACCGCATGCTTTCGGTGCCACCGTGCCCAGTGGTCGCGTATTCCAATGGGTGGCCCTCTATACTGGATCCGTACGGTGTCGCCACATGTAAAAGCAGCGTGGCGCCCTTTGTGCTTTCTGTCGTATGATGAGGTGGTCTGATGGGAGGCAACAGAAGCTGATCAGCAGGTTGATGGCAGATGAGATCGCCGTGCTCGTACGTAGCCGCCGTGACCACGTTGTGCTCCAGGCAGTACGCAGTGCGCAGGAGGCAGAACTGCACAAAGCACAGCAGAGGGTTTAACCGCATGCTTTCGGTGCCACCGTGCCCAGTGGTCGCGTATTCCAATGGGTGGCCCTTTATACTGGATCCGTATGGTGTCGCCACATGCAGAAGCGGCGTGGCACCTTTTGTGCTTTCGGTAGTATGATGAGGTGGTCTGATGGGAGGCAACAGAAGCTGATCAGCAGGTTGATGGTAGATGAGATCGCCGTGCTCGTACGTAGCCACCGTGACCACGTTGTGCTCTAGGCAGTACGGCGTGCGCAGGAGGCAGAACCGCACAAAGAACAGCAGAGGGTTTAACCGCATGCTTTCGGTGCCACCGTGCCCAGTGGTCGCGTATTCCAATGGGTGGCCCTTTATACTGGATCCGTACGGTGTCGCCACATGTAAAAGCGGCGTGCGCCCTTTGTGCTTTCTGTCGTATGATGAGGTGGTCTGATGGAAGACAACAGAAGCTGATCAGCAGGTTGATCGCAGATGAGATCGCCCTGCTCGTACGTAGCCGCCGTGACCACGTTGTGCTCCAGGCAGTACGCAGTGCGCAGGAGGCAGAACTGCACAAAGAACAGCAGAGGGTTTAACCGCATGCTTTCGGTGCCACCGTGCCCAGTGGTCGCGTATTCCAATGGGTGGCCCTCTATACTGGATCCGTACGGTGTCGCCACATGTAAAAGCGGCGTGGCGCCCTTTGTGCTTTCTGTCGTATGATGAGGTGGTCTGATGGGAGGCAACAGAAGCTGATCAGCAGGTTGACGGCAGATGAGATCGCCGTGCTCGTACGTAGCCGCCGTGACAACGTTGTGCTCCAGGCAGTACGCAGTGCGCAGGAGGCAGAACTGCACAAAGAACAGCAGAGGGTTTAACCGCATGCTTTCGGTGCCGCCGTGCCCAGTGGTCGCGTATTCCACGGGGTGGCCCTTTATACTGGATCCGTACGGTGTCGCCACATGTGAAAGCGGCGTGGCGCCCTTTGTGCTTTCTGTCGTATGATGAGGTGGTCTGATGGGAGGCAACAGAAGCTGATCAGCAGGTTGATGGCAGATGAGATCGCCGTGCTCGTACGTAGCCGCCGTGACCACGTTGTGCTCCAGGCAGTACGCAGTGCGCAGGAGGCAGAACTGCACAAAGAACAGCAGAGGGTTTAACCGCATGCTTTCGGTGCCACGGTGCCCAGTGGTCGCGCATTCCAATGGGTGGCCCTTTATACTGGATCCGTACGGTGTCGCCACATGTAAAAGCGGCGTGCGCCCTTTGTGCTTTCTGTCGTATGATGAGGTGGTCTGATGGGAGGCAACAGAAGATGATCAGCAGGTTGATGGCAGATGAGATCGCCGTGCTCGTACGTAGCCGCCGTGACCACGTTGTGCTCCAGGCAGTACGCAGTGCGCAGGAGGCAGAACTGCACAAAGCACAGCAGAGGGTTTAACCGCATGCTTTCGGTGCCACCGTGCCCAGTGGTCGCGTATTCCAATGGGTGCCCTTTATACTGGATCCGTACGGTGTCGCCACATGCAGAAGCGGCGTGGCGCCTTTTGTGCTTTCGGTCGTATGATGAGGTGGTCTGATGGGAGGCAACAGAAGCTGATCAGCAGGTTGATGGTAGATGAGATCGCCGTGCTCGTACGTAGCAACCGGGACCACGTTGTGCTCTAGGCAGTACGGAGTGCGCAGGAGGCAGAACCGCACAAAGAACACCAGAGGGTTTAACCGCATGCTTTCGGTGCCACCGTGCCCAGTGGTCGCGTATTCCAATGGGTGGCCCTTTATACTGGATCCGTACGGTGTCGCCACATGTAAAAGCGGCGTGCGCCCTTTGTGCTTTCTGTCGTATGATGAGGTGGTCTGATGGAAGGCAACAGAAGCTGATCAGCAGGTTGATCGCAGATGAGATCGCCCTGCTCGTACGTAGCCGCCGTGACCACGTTGTGCTCCAGGCAGTACGCAGTGCGCAGGAGGCAGAACTGCACAAAGAACAGCAGAGGGTTTAACCGCATGCTTTCGGTGCCACCGTGCCCAGTGGTCGCGTATTCCAATGGGTGGCCCTCTATACTGGATCCGTACGGTGTCGCCACATGTAAAAGCGGCGTGGCGCCCTTTGTGCTTTCTGTCGTATGATGAGGTGGTCTGATGGGAGGCAACAGAAGCTGATCAGCAGGTTGATGGCAGATGAGATCGCCGTGCTCGCACGTAGCCGCCGTGACCACGTTGTGCTCCAGGCAGTACGCAGTGCGCAGGAGGCAGAACTGCACAAAGAACAGCAGAGGGTTTAACCGCATGCTTTCGGTGCCGCCGTGCCCAGTGGTCGCGTATTCCACGGGGTGGCCCTTTATACTGGATCCGTACGGTGTCGCCACATGTGAAAGCGGCGTGGCGCCCTTTGTGCTTTCTGTCGTATGATGAGGTGGTCTGATGGGAGGCAACAGAAGCTGATCAGCAGGTTGATGGCAGATGAGATCGCCGTGCTCGTACGTAGCCGCCGTGACCACGTTGTGCTCCAGGCAGTACGCAGTGCGCAGGAGGCAGAACTGCACAAAGAACAGCAGAGGGTTTAACCGCATGCTTTCGGTGCCACGGTGCCCAGTGGTCGCGCATTCCAATGGGTGGCCCTTTATACTGGATCCGTACGGTGTCGCCACATGTAAAAGCGGCGTGCGCCCTTTGTGCTTTCTGTCGTATGATGAGGTGGTCTGATGGGAGGCAACAGAAGATGATCAGCAGGTTGATGGCAGATGAGATCGCCGTGCTCGTACGTAGCCGCCGTGACCACGTTGTGCTCCAGGCAGTACGCAGTGCGCAGGAGGCAGAACTGCACAAAGCACAGCAGAGGGTTTAACCGCATGCTTTCGGTGCCACCGTGCCCAGTGGTCGCGTATTCCAATGGGTGGCCCTTTATACTGGATCCGTACGGTGTCGCCACATGCAGAAGCGGCGTGGCGCCTTTTGTGCTTTCGGTCGTATGATGAGGTGGTCTGATGGGAGGCAACAGAAGCTGATCAGCAGGTTGATGGTAGATGAGATCGCCGTGCTCGTACGTAGCAACCGTGACCACGTTGTGCTCTAGGCAGTACGGAGTGCGCAGGAGGCAGAACCGCACAAAGAACAGCAGAGGGTTTAACCGCATGCTTTCGGTGCCACCGTGCCCAGTGGTCGCGTATTCCAATGGGTGGCCCTTTATACTGGATCCGTACGGTGTCGCCACATGTAAAAGCGGCGTGCGCCCTTTGTGCTTTCTGTCGTATGATGAGGTGGTCTGATGGGAGGCAACAGAAGATGATCAGCAGGTTGATGGCAGATGAGATCGCCGTGCTCGTACGTAGCCGCCGTGACCACGTTGTGCTCCAGGCAGTACACAGTGCGCAGGAGGCAGAACTGCACAAAGAACAGCAGAGGGTTTAACCGCATGCTTTCGGTGCCACCGTGCCCAGTGGTCGCGTATTCCAAAGGGTGGCCCTTTATACTGGATCCGTACGGTGTCGCCACATGCAGAAGCGGCGTGGCGCCTTTTGTGTTTCGGTCGTATGATGAGGTGGTCTGATGGGAGGCAACAGAAGCTGATCAGCTGGTTGATGGTAGATGAGATCGCCGTGCTCGTACGTAGCCGCCGTGACCACGTTGTGCTCTAGGCAGTACGGAGTGCGCAGGAGGCAGAACCGCAAAAAGAACAGCAGAGGGATTAACCGCATGCTTTCGGTGCCACCGTGCCCAGTGGTCGCGTATTCCAATGGGTGGCCCTTTATACTGGATCCGTACGGTGTCGCCACATGTAAAAGCGGCGTGCGCCCTTTGTGCTTTCTGTCGTATGATGAGGTGGTCTGATGGAAGGCAACAGAAGCTGATCAGCAGGTTGATCGCAGATGAGACCGCCGTGCTCGTACGTAGCCGCCGTGACCACGTTGTGCTCCAGGCAGTACGCGGTGCGCAGGAGGCAGAACTGCACAAAGAACAGCAGAGGGTTTAACCGCATGCTTTCGGTGCCACCGTGCCCAGTGGTCGCGTATTCCAATCGGTGGCCCTCTATAGTGGATCCGTACGGTGTCGCCACATGTAAAAGCGGCGTGGCGCCCTTTGTGCTTTCTGTCCTATGATGAGGTGGTCTGATGGGAGGCAACAGAAGCTGATCAGCAGGTTGACGGCAGATGAGATCGCCGTGCTCGCACGTAGCCGCCGTGACCACGTTGTGTTCCAGGCAGTACGCAGTGCGCAGGAGGCAGAACTGCACAAAGAACAGCAGAGGGTTTAACCGCATGCTTTCGGTGCCACCCCGCCCAGTGGTCGCGTATTCCAATAGGTGGCCCTTTATACTGGATCCGTACGGTGTCGCCACATGCCGATGCGGCGTGGCGCCCTTTGTGCTTTCTGTCGTATGATGAGGTGGTCTGATGCGAGGCAACAGAAGCTGATCAGCAGGTTGATGGCAGATGAGATCGCCGTGCTCGTACGTAGCCGCCGTGACCACGTTGTGCTCCAGGCAGTACGCAGTGCGCAGGAGGCAGAACTGCACAAAGCACAGCAGAGGGTTTAACCGCATGCTTTCGGTGCCGCCGTGCCCAGTGGTCGCGTATTCCACGGGGTGGCCCTTTATACTGGATCCGTACGGTGTCGCCACATGTGAAAGCGGCGTGGCGCCCTTTGTGTTTTCTGTCGTATGATGAGGTGGTCTGATGGGAGGCAACAGAAGCTGATCAGCAGGTTGATGGCAGATGAGATCGCCGTGCTCGTACGTAGCCGCCGTGACCACGTTGTGCTCCAGGCAGTACGCAGTGCGCAGGAGGCAGAACTGCACAAAGAACAGCAGAGG
The DNA here is from genome assembly GCF_038994185.2 of Dermacentor albipictus. NCBI lineage: Eukaryota > Metazoa > Arthropoda > Arachnida > Ixodida > Ixodidae > Dermacentor > Dermacentor albipictus. Next base: position 3,522,459 of record NW_027225566.1, on the reverse strand, counting down.
GTTTAACCGCATGCTTTCGGTGCCACGGTGCCCAGTGGTCGCGCATTCCAATGGGTGGCCCTTTATACTGGATCCGTACGGTGTCGCCACATGTAAAAGCGGCGTGCGCCCTTTGTGCTTTCTGTCGTATGATGAGGTGGTCTGATGGGAGGCAACAGAAGATGATCAGCAGGTTGATGGCAGATGAGATCGCCGTGCTCGTACGTAGCCGCCGTGACCACGTTGTGCTCCAGGCAGTACGCAGTGCGCAGGAGGCAGAACTGCACAAAGCACAGCAGAGGGTTTAACCGCATGCTTTCGGTGCCACCGTGCCCAGTGGTCGCGTATTCCAATGGGTGGCCCTTTATACTGGATCCGTACGGTGTCGCCACATGCAGAAGCGGCGTGGCGCCTTTTGTGCTTTCGGTCGTATGATGAGGTGGTCTGATGGGAGCCAACAGAAGCTGATCAGCAGGTTGATGGTAGATGAGATCGCCGTGCTCGTACGTAGCCGCCGTGACCACGTTGTGCTCTAGGCAGTACGGAGTGCGCAGGAGGCAGAACCGCACACAGAACAGCAGAGGGTTTAACCGCAAGCTTTCGGTGCCACCGTGCCCAGTGGTGGCGTATTCCAATGGGTGGCCCTTTATACTGGATCCGTACGGTGTCGCCACATGTAAAAGCGGCGTGCGCCCTTTGTACTTTCTGTCGTATGATGAGGTGGTCTGATGGAAGGCAACAGAAGCTGATCAGCAGGTTGATCGCAGATGAGATCGCCGTGCTCGTACGTAGCCGCCGTGACCACATTGTGCTCCAGGCAGTACGCAGTGCGCAGGAGGCAGAACTGCACAAAGAACAGCAGAGGGTTTAACCGCATGCTTTCGGTGCCACCGTGCCCAGTGGTCGCGTATTCCAATGGGTGGCCCTCTATACTGGATCCGGACGGTGTCGCCACATGTGAAAGCGGCGTGGCGCCCTTTGTGCTTTCTGTCGTATGATGAGGTGGTCTGATGGGAGGCAACAGAAGCTGATCAGCAGGTTGATGGCAGATGAGATCGCCGTGCTCGCACGTAGCCGCCGTGACCACGTTGTGCTCCAGGCAGTACGCAGCGCGCAGGAAGCAGAACTGCACAAAAAACAGCAGAGGGTCTAACCGCATGCTTTCGGTGCCACCGTGCCCAGTGGTCGCGTATTCCAATGGGTGGCCCTTTATACTGGATCCGTACGGTGTCGCCACATGCAGAAGCTGTGTGCCACCCTCTGTGCTTGCTGTCGTATGATGAGGTGGTCTGATGGAAGCCAACAGAAGCTGATCAGCAGTTGATGGATGAGATCGCCATGCTGGTACGTAGCCGCCGTGACAACGTTGTGCTCCAGGCAGTACGCAGTGCGCAGGAGGCAGAACTGCACAAAGAACAGAAGAGGGTTTAACCGCATGCTTTCGGTGCCACCGTGCCCAGTGGTCGCGTATTCCAATGGGGGGCCCTTTATACTGGATCCGTACGGTGTCGCCACATGTAAAAGCGGCGTGGCGCCCTTTGTGCTTTCTGTCGTATGATGAGGTGGTCTGATGGGAGGCAACAGAAGCTGATCAGCAGGTTGATGGCAGATGAGATCGACGTGCTCGTACGTAGCCGCCGTGACCACATAGTGCTCCAGGCAGTACGCAGCGCGCAGGAAGCAGAACTGCGCAAAAAAGTGCAAAGTGTTTAACCGCATGCTTTCGGTGCCACGTGCCCAGTGGTCGCGTATTCCAATGGGTGGCCCTTTATACTGGATCAGTACGGTTGTCGCCACATGTAAAAGCCGGCGTGCGCCCTTTGTGCTTTCTGTCGTATGATGAGGTGGTCTGATGGGAGGCAACAGAGCTGATCAGCAGGTTGATGGCAGATGAGATCGCGGTGCTCGTACGTAGCCGCCGTGACCACGTTGTGCTCCAGGCAGTACGCAGTGCGCCGGAGGCAGAACTGCACAAAGAACAGCAGAGGGTTTAACCGCATGCTTTCGGTGCCACCAGGCCCAGGGGTCGCGTATTCCAATGGGTGGCCCTCTATACTGGATCCGTACGGTGTCGCCACATGTAAAAGCGCCATGGCGCCCTTTGTGCTTTCTGTCGTATGATGAGGTGGTCTGATGGGAGGCAACAGAAGCTGATCAGCAGGTTGATGACAGATGAGATCGCCGTGCTCGTACGTAGCCGCCGTGACCACGTTGTGCTCCAGGCAGTACGCAGTGTGCAGGAGGCAGAACTGCACAAAGAACAGCAGAGGGTTTAACGCGTGCTTTCGGTGCCGCCGTGCCCAGTGGTCGCGTATTCCAATGGGTGGCCCTCTATACTGGATCCGTACGGTGTCGCCACATTTAAAAGCGGCGTGGCGCCCTTTGTGCTTTCTGTCGTATGACGAGGTGGTCTGATGGGAGGCAACAGAAGCTGATCAGCAGGTTGATGGCAGATGAGATTGCCGTGCTCGCACGTAGCCGCCGTGACCACGTTGTGCTCCAGGCAGTACGCAGTGCGCAGGAGGCAGAACTGCACAAAGAACAGCAGAGGGTTTAACCGCATGCTTTCGGTGCCACCGTGCCCAGTGGTCGCGTATTCCAATGGGTGGCCCTCTATACTGGATCCGTACGGTGTCGCCACATGTAAAAGCGCCATGGTGCCCTTTGTGCTTTCTGTCGTATGATGAGGTGGTCTGATGGAAGGCAACAGAAGCTGATCAGCAGGTTGATGGCAGATGAGATCGCCGTGCTCGTACGTAGCCGCCGTGACCACGTTGTGCTCCAGGCAGTACGCAGTGCGCAGAAGGCAGAAACTGCACAAAGAACAGCAGAGGGTTTAACCGCATGCTTTCGCTGCCACCGTGCCCAGTGGTCGCGTATTCCAATGGGTGGCCCTTTATACTTGATCCGTACGGTGTCGCCACATGCAGAAGCTGTGTGGCACCCTCTGTGCTTGCTGTCGTATGATGAGGTGGTCTGATGGGAGGCAACAGAATCTGATCAGCAGGTTGATGGTAGATGAGATCGCCGTGCTGGTACGTAGCCGCCGTGACCACGTTGTGCTCCAGGCAGTACGCAGTGCGCAGGAAGCAGAACTGCACAAAGAACAGCAGAGGGTTTAACCGCATGCTTTCGGTGCCACCTTGCCCAGTGGTCGCGTATTCCAATGGGTGGCCCTTTATACTGGATCCGTACGGTGTCGCCAAATGCAGAAGCGGCGTGGCGCCCTTTGTGCTTTCTGTCGTATGATGAGGTGGTCTGATGGGAGGCAACAGAAGCTGATCAGCTGGTTGATGGCAGATGAGATCGCCGTGCTCGTACGTAGCCGCCGTGACCACATTGTGCTCCAGGCAGTACGCAGTGCGCAGAAGGCAGAACTGCACAAAGAACAGCAGAGGGTTTAACCGCATGCTTTCGCTGCCACCGTGCCCAGTGGTCGCGTATTCCAATGGGTGGCCCTTTATACTGGATCCGTACGGTGTCGCCACATGCCGAAGCGGCGTGGCGCCCTTTGTGCTTTTTGTCGTATGATGAGGTGGTCTGATGGGAGGCAACAGAAGCTGATCAGCAGGTTGATGGCAGATGAGATCGCCGTGCTCGTACGTAGCCGCCGTGACCACATTGTGCTCCAGGCAGTACGCAGCGCGCAGGAAGCAGAACTGCACAAAAAAGAGCAAAGGGTTTAACCGCATGCTTTCGGTGCCACCGTGCCCAGTGGTCGCGTATTCCAATGGGTGGCCCTTTATACTGGATCCGTACGGTTGTCGCCAATGCAGAAGCGGCGTGGCGCCCTTTGTGCTTTCTGTCGTATGATGAGGTGGTCTGATGGGAGGCAACAGAAGCTGATCAGCTGGTTGATGGCAGATGAGATTGCCGTGCTCGTACGTAGCCGCCGTGACCACGTTGTGCTCCAGGCAGTACGCAGTGCGCAGGAGGCAGAACCGCACAAAGAACAGCAGAGGGTTTAACCGCATGCTTTCGGTGCCACCGTGCCCAGTGGTCGCGTATTCCAATGGGTGGCCCTTTATACTGGATCCGTACGGTGTCGCCAAATGCAGAAGCGGCGTGGCGCCCTTTGTGCTTTCTGTCGTATGATGAGGTGGTCTGATGGGAGGCAACAGAAGCTGATCAGCAGGTTGATGGCAGATGAGATCGCCGTGCTCGTACGTAGCCGCCGTGACCACGTTTCACTCTAGGCAGTACGGAGTGCGCAGGAGGCAGAACTGCACAAAGAACTGCAGAGGGTTTAACCGCATGCTTTCGGTGCCACCGTGCCCAATGGTCGCGTATTCCAATGGGTTGCCCTTTATAATTGATCCGTACGGTTTCGCCACATGCAGAAGCTGTGTGGCACCCTCTGTGCTTGCTGTCGTATGATGAGGTGGTCTGATGGGAGGCAACAGAATCTGATCAGCAGGTTGATGGTAGATGAGATCGCCGTGCTGGTACGTAGCGGCCGTGACCACGTTGTGCTCCAGGCAGTACGCAGTACGCAGGAGGCAGAACTGCACAAAGAACAGCAGAGGGTTTAACCGCATGCTTTCGGTGCCACCGTGCCCAGTGGTCGCGTATCCCAATGGGTGGCCCTTTATACTGGATCCGTACGGTGTCGCCACATGCAGAAGCTGTGTGGCACCCTCTGTGCTTGCTGTCGTATGATGAGGTGGTCTGATGGAAGGCAACAGAAGCTGATCAGCAGTTGATGGCAGATGAGATCGCCGTACTCGTACGTAGCCGCCGTGACCACGTTGTGCTCCAGGCAGTACGCAGCGCGCAGGAAGCAGAACTGCACAAAAAACAGCAGAGGGTTTAACCGCATGCTTTCGGTGCCACCGTGCCAAGTGGTCGCGTATTCCAATGGGTGGCCCTCTATACTGGATCCGTACGGTGTCGCCACATGTAAAAGCGGCGTGGCGCCCTTTGTGCTTTCTGTCGTATGATGAGGTGGTCTGATGGGAGGCAACAGAAGCTGATCAGCAGGTTGATGGCAGATGAGATCGCCGTGCTCGTACGTAGCCGGCGTGACCACGTTGTGCTCCAGGCAGTACGCAGTGTGCAGGAGGCAGAACTGCACAAAGAACAGCAGAGGGTTTAACCGCGTGCTTTCGGTGCCGCCGTGCCCAGTGGTCGCGTATTCCAATGGGTGGCCCTCTATACTGGATCCGTACGGTGTCGCCACATGTAAAAGCGGCGTGGCGCCCTTTGTGCTTTCTGTCGTATGATGAGGTGGTCTGATGGGAGGCAACAGAAGCTGATCAGCAGGTTGATGGCAGGTGAGATTGCCGTGCTCGCACGTAGCCGCCGTGACCACGTTGTGCTCCAGGCAGTACGCAGTGCGCAGGAAGCAGAACTGCACAAAGAACAGCAGAGGGTTTAACCGCATACTTTCGGTGCCACCGTGCCCAGTGGTCGCGTATTCCAATGGGTGGCCCTCTATACTGGATCCGTACGGTGTCGCCACATGTAAAAGCGCCATGGCGCCCTTTGGGCTTTCTGTCGTATGATGAGGTGGTCTGATGGAAGGCAACAGAAGCTGATCAGCAGGTTGATGGCAGATGAGATCGTCGTGCTCGTACGTAGCCGCCGTGACCACGTTGTGCTCCAGGCAGTACGCAGTGCGCAGGAGGCAGAACTGCACAAAGAACAGCAGAGGGTTTAACCGCATGCTTTCGCTGCCACCGTGCCCAGTGGTCGCGTATTCCAATGGGTGGCCCTTTATACTTGATCCGTACGGTGTCGCCACATGCAGAAGCTGTGTGGCACCCTCTGTGCTTGCTGTCGTATGATGAGGTGGTCTGATGGGAGGCAACAGAATCTGATCAGCAGGTTGATGGTAGATGAGATCGCTGTGCTGGTACGTAGCCGCCGTGACCACGTTGTGCTCCAGGCAGTACGCAGTGCGCAGGAAGCAGAACTGCACAAAGAACAGCAGAGGGTTTAACCGCATGCTTTCGGTGCCACCAGGCCCAGGGGTCGCGTATTCCAATGGGTGGCCCTCTATACTTGATCCGTACGATGTCGCCACATGTAAAAGCGCCATGGCGCCCTTTGTGCTTTCTGTCGTATGATGAGGTGGTCTGATGGGAGGCAACAGAAGCTGATCAGCAGGTTGATGGCAGATGACATCGCCGTGCTCGTACGTAGCCGCCGTGACCACATTGTGCTCCGGGCAGTACGCAGTGCGCAGGAGGCAGAACTGCACAAAGAACAGCAGAGGGTTTAACCGCATGCTTTCGGTGCCGCCGTGCCCAGTGGTCGCGTATTCCAAGGGGTGGCCCTTTATACTGGATCCGTACGGTGTCGCCACATGTAAAAGCGGCGTGGCGCCCTTTGTGCTTTCTGTCGTATGATGAGGTGGTCTGATGGGAGGCAACAGAAGCTGATCAGCAGGTTGATGACAGATGAGATCGCCGTGCTCGTACGTAGCCGCCGTGACCAGGTTGTGCTCTAGGCAGTACGGAGTGCGCAGGAGGCAGAACTGTACAAAGAACAGCAGAGGGTTTAACCGCATGCTTTCGGTGCCACCGTGCCCAGTGGTCACGTATTCCAATGGGTTGCCCTTTATACTTGATCCGTACGGTGTCGCCACATGCAGAAGCTGTGTGGCACCCTCTGTGCTTGCTGTCGTATGATGAGGTGGTCTGATGGGAGGCAACAGAATCTGATCAGCAGGTTGATGGTAGATGAGATCGCCGTGCTGGTACGTAGCCGCCGTGACAACGTTGTGCTCCAGGCAGTATGCAGGGCGCAGGAGGCAGAACTGCACAAAGAACAGAAGAGGGTTTAACCGCATGCTTTCGGTGCCACCGTGCCCAGTGGTCGCGTATTCCAATGGGGGGCCCTTTATACTGGATCCGTACGGTGTCGCCACATGTAAAAGCGGCGTGGCGCCCTTTGTGCTTTCTGTCGTATGATGAGGTGGTCTGATGGGAGGCAACAGAAGCTGATCAGCAGGTTGATGGCAGATGAGATCGACGTGCTCGTACGTAGCCGCCGTGACCACATAGTGCTCCAGGCAGTACGCAGCGCGCAGGAAGCAGAACTGCGCAAAAAAGTGCAAAGGGTTTAACCGCATGCTTTCGGTGCCACCGTGCCCAGTGGTCGCGTATTCCAATGGGTGGCCCTTTATACTGGATCAGTACGGTGTCGCCACATGTAAAAGCGGCGTGCGCCCTTTGTGCTTTCTGTCGTATGATGAGGTGGTCTGATGGGAGGCAACAGAAGCTGATCAGCAGGTTGATGGCAGATGAGATCGCCGTGCTCGTACGTAGCCGCCGTGACCACGTTGTGCTCCAGGCAGTACGCAGTGCGCCGGAGGCAGAACTGCACAAAGAACAGCAGAGGGTTTAACCGCATGCTTTCGGTGCCACCAGGCCCAGGGGTCGCGTATTCCAATGGGTGGTCCTCTATACTGGATCCGTACGGTGTCGCCACATGTAAAAGCGCCATGGCGCCCTTTGTGCTTTCTGTCGTATGATGAGGTGGTCTGATGGGAGGCAACAGAAGCTGATCAGCAGGTTGATGACAGATGAGATCGCCGTGCTCGTACGTAGCCGCCGTGACCACGTTGTGCTCCAGGCAGTACGCAGTGTGCAGGAGGCAGAACTGCACAAAGAACAGCAGAGGGTTTAACCGCGTGCTTTCGGTGCCGCCGTGCCCAGTGGTCGCGTATTCCAATGGGTGGCCCTCTATACTGGATCCGTACGGTGTCGCCACATTTAAAAGCGGCGTGGCGCCCTTTGTGCTTTCTGTCGTATGACGAGGTGGTCTGATGGGAGGCAACAGAAGCTGATCAGCAGGTTGATGGCAGATGAGATTGCCGTGCTCGCACGTAGCCGCCGTGACCACGTTGTGCTCCAGGCAGTACGCAGTGCGCAGGAGGCAGAACTGCACAAAGAACAGCAGAGGGTTTAACCGCATGCTTTCGGTGCCACCGTGCCCAGTGGTCGCGTATTCCAATGGGTGGCCCTCTATACTGGATCCGTACGGTGTCGCCACATGTAAAAGCGCCATGGCGCCCTTTGTGCTTTCTGTCGTATGATGAGGTGGTCTGATGGAAGGCAACAGAAGCTGATCAGCAGGTTGATGGCAGATGAGATCGCCGTGCTCGTACGTAGCCGCCGTGACCACGTTGTGCTCCAGGCAGTACGCAGTGCGCAGAAGGCAGAACTGCACAAAGAACAGCAGAGGGTTTAACCGCATGCTTTCGCTGCCACCGTGCCCAGTGGTCGCGTATTCCAATGGGTGGCACTTTATACTTGATCCGTACGGTGTCGCCACATGCAGAAGCTGTGTGGCACCCTCTGTGCTTGCTGTCGTATGATGAGGTGGTCTGATGGGAGGCAACAGAATCTGATCAGCAGGTTGATGGTAGATGAGATCGCTGTGCTGGTACGTAGCCGCTGTGACCACGTTGTGCTCCAGGCAGTACGCAGTGCGCAGGAAGCAGAACTGCACAAAGAACAGCAGAGGGTTTAACCGCATGCTTTCGGTGCCACCTTGCCCAGTGGTCGCGTATTCCAATGGGTGGCCCTGTATACTGGATCCGTACGGTGTCGCCACATGCCGAAGCGGCGTGGCGCCCTTTGTGCTTTTTGTCGTATGATGAGGTGGTCTGATGGGAGGCAACAGAAGCTGATCAGCAGGTTGATGGTAGATGAGATCGCCATGCTGGTACGTAGCCGCCGTGACAACGTTGTGCTCCAGGCAGTACGCAGTGCGCAGGAGGCAGAACTGCACAAAGAACAGAAGAGGGTTTAACCGCATGCTTTCGGTGCCACCGTGCCCAGTGGTCGCGTATTCCAATGGGGGGCCCTTTATACTGGATCCGTACGGTGTCGCCACATGTAAAAGCGGCGTGGCGCCCTTTGTGCTTTCTGTCGTATGATGAGGTGGTCTGATGGGAGGCAACAGAAGCTGATCAGCAGGTTGATGGCAGATGAGATCGACGTGCTCGTACGTAGCCGCCGTGACCACATAGTGCTCCAGGCAGTACGCAGCGCGCAGGAAGCAGAACTGCGCAAAAAAGTGCAAAGGGTTTAACCGCATGCTTTCGGTGCCACCGTGCCCAGTGGTCGCGTATTCCAATGGGTGGCCCTTTATACTGGATCAGTACGGTGTCGCCACATGTAAAAGCGGCGTGCGCCCTTTGTGCTTTCTGTCGTATGATGAGGTGGTCTGATGGGAGGCAACAGAAGCTGATCAGCAGGTTGATGGCAGATGAGATCGCGGTGCTCGTACGTAGCCGCCGTGACCACGTTGTGCTCCAGGCAGTACGCAGTGCGCCGGAGGCAGAACTGCACAAAGAACAGCAGAGGGTTTAACCGCATGCTTTCGGTGCCACCAGGCCCAGGGGTCGCGTATTCCAATGGGTGGCCCTCTATACTGGATCCGTACGGTGTCGCCACATGTAAAAGCGCCATGGCGCCCTTTGTGCTTTCTGTCGTATGATGAGGTGGTCTGATGGGAGGCAACAGAAGCTGATCAGCATGTTGATGACAGATGAGATCGCCGTGCTCGTACGTAGCCGCCGTGACCACGTTGTGCTCCAGGCAGTACGCAGTGTGCAGGAGGCAGAACTGCACAAAGAACAGCAGAGGGTTTAACCGCGTGCTTTCGGTGCCGCCGTGCCCAGTGGTCGCGTATTCCAATGGGTGGCCCTCTATACTGGATCCGTACGGTGTCGCCACATTTAAAAGCGGCGTGGCGCCCTTTGTGCTTTCTGTCGTATGACGAGGTGGTCTGATGGGAGGCAACAGAAGCTGATCAGCAGGTTGATGGCAGATGAGATTGCCGTGCTCGCACGTAGCCGCCGTGACCACGTTGTGCTCCAGGCAGTACGCAGTGCGCAGGAGGCAGAACTGCACAAAGAACAGCAGAGGGTTTAACCGCATGCTTTCGGTGCCACCGTGCCCAGTGGTCGCGTATTCCAATGGGTGGCCCTCTATACTGGATCCGTACGGTGTCGCCACATGTAAAAGCGCCATGGTGCCCTTTGTGCTTTCTGTCGTATGATGAGGTGGTCTGATGGAAGGCAACAGAAGCTGATCAGCAGGTTGATGGCAGATGAGATCGCCGTGCTCGTACGTAGCCGCCGTGACCACGTTGTGCTCCAGGCAGTACGCAGTGCGCAGAAGGCAGAACTGCACAAAGAACAGCAGAGGGTTTAACCGCATGCTTTCGCTGCCACCGTGCCCAGTGGTCGCGTATTCCAATGGGTGGCCCTTTATACTTGATCCGTACGGTGTCGCCACATGCAGAAGCTGTGTGGCACCCTCTGTGCTTGCTGTCGTATGATGAGGTGGTCTGATGGGAGGCAACAGAATCTGATCAGCAGGTTGATGGTAGATGAGATCGCCGTGCTGGTACGTAGCCGCCGTGACCACGTTGTGCTCCAGGCAGTACGCAGTGCGCAGGAAGCAGAACTGCACAAAGAACAGCAGAGGGTTTAACCGCATGCTTTCGGTGCCACCTTGCCCAGTGGTCGCGTATTCCAATGGGTGGCCCTTTATACTGGATCCGTACGGTGTCGCCAAATGCAGAAGCGGCGTGGCGCCCTTTGTGCTTTCTGTCGTATGATGAGGTGGTCTGATGGGAGGCAACAGAAGCTGATCAGCTGGTTGATGGCAGATGAGATCGCCGTGCTCGTACGTAGCCGCCGTGACCACATTGTGCTCCAGGCAGTACGCAGTGCGCAGAAGGCAGAACTGCACAAAGAACAGCAGAGGGTTTAACCGCATGCTTTCGCTGCCACCGTGCCCAGTGGTCGCGTATTCCAATGGGTGGCCCTTTATACTGGATCCGTACGGTGTCGCCACATGCCGAAGCGGCGTGGCGCCCTTTGTGCTTTTTGTCGTATGATGAGGTGGTCTGATGGGAGGCAACAGAAGCTGATCAGCAGGTTGATGGCAGATGAGATCGCCGTGCTCGTACGTAGCCGCCGTGACCACATTGTGCTCCAGGCAGTACGCAGCGCGCAGGAAGCAGAACTGCACAAAAAAGAGCAAAGGGTTTAACCGCATGCTTTCGGTGCCACCGTGCCCAGTGGTCGCGTATTCCAATGGGTGGCCCTTTATACTGGATCCGTACGGTGTCGCCAAATGCAGAAGCGGCGTGGCGCCCTTTGTGCTTTCTGTCGTATGATGAGGTGGTCTGATGGGAGGCAACAGAAGCTGATCAGCTGGTTGATGGCAGATGAGATTGCCGTGCTCGTACGTAGCCGCCGTGACCACGTTGTGCTCCAGGCAGTACGCAGTGCGCAGGAGGCAGAACCGCACAAAGAACAGCAGAGGGTTTAACCGCATGCTTTCGGTGCCACCGTGCCCAGTGGTCGCGTATTCCAATGGGTGGCCCTTTATACTGGATCCGTACGGTGTCGCCAAATGCAGAAGCGGCGTGGCGCCCTTTGTGATTTCTGTCGTATGACGAGGTGGTCTGATGGGAGGCAACAGAAGCTGATCAGCAGGTTGATGGCAGATGAGATCGCCGTGCTCGTACGTAGCCGCCGTGACCACGTTGTGCTCCAGGCGGTACGCAGTGCGCAGGAGGCAGAACTGCACAAAGAACAGCAGAGGGTTTAACCGCATGCTTTCGGTGCCACCGTGCCCAGTGGTCGCGTATTCCAATGGGTGGCCCTTTATACTGGATCCGTACGGTGTCGCCTAATGCAGAAGCGACGTGGCGCCCTTTGTGCTTTCTGTCGTTTGATGAGGTGGTCTGATGGGAGGCAACAGAAGCTGATCAGCAGGTTGATGGCAGATGAGATCACCGTGCTCGTACGTAGCCGCCGTGACCACGTTGTGCTCCAGGCGCAGTGCGCAGGAGGCAGAACTGCACAAAGAACAGCAAAGGGTTTGACCGCATGCTTTCGGTGCCACCGTGCCCAGTGGTCGCGTATTCCAATGGGTGGCCCTCTATACTGGATCCGTACCGTGTCGCCACATGTAAAAGCGGCGTGGCGCCCTTTGTGCTTTCTATCGTATGATGAGGTGGTCTGATGGGAGGCAACAGAAGCTGATCAGCAGGTTGATGGCAGATGAGATTGCCGTGCTCGTACGTAGCCGCCGTGACCACGTTGTGCTCCAGGCAGTACGCAGCGCGCAGGAAGCAGAACTGCACAAAAAACAGCAGAGGGTTTAACCGCATGCCTTCGGTGCCACCGTGCCCAGTGGTCGCGTTTTCCAATGGGTGGCCCTTTATACTGGATCCGTACGGTGTCGCCACATGTAAAAGCGGCGTGGCGCCCTTTGTGCTTTCTGTCGTATGATGAGGTGGTCTGATGGGAGGCAACCGAAGCTGATCAGCAGGTTGATGGCAGATGAGATCGCCGTGCTCGTACGTAGCCGCCGTGACCACGTTGTGCTCCAGGCAGTACGCAGTGCGCAGGAGGCAGAACTGCACAAAGAACAGCAGAGGGTTTAACCGCGTGCTTTCGGTGCTGCCGTGCCCAGTGGTCGCGTATTCCAATGGGTGGCCCTCTATACTGGATCCGTACGGTGTCGCCACATGTAAAAGCGGCGGGGCGCCCTTTGTGCTTTCTGTCGTATGATGAGGTTCGTATGATGAGGTGGTCTGATGGGAGGCAACAGAAGCTGATCAGCAGGTTGATGGCAGATGAGATTGCCGTGCTCGCACGTAGCCGCCGTGACCACGTTGTGCTCCAGGCAGTACGCAGTGCGCAGGAGGCAGAACTGCACAAAGAACAGCAGAGGGTTTAACCGCATGCTTTCGGTGCCACCGTGCCCAGTGGTCGCGTGTTCCAATGGGTGGCCCTTTATACTGGATCCGTACGGTGTCGCCACATGCCGATGCGGCGTGGCGCCCTTTGTGCTTTCTGTCGTATGATGAGGTGGTCTGATGGAAGGCAACAGAAGCTGATCAGCAGGTTGATGGCAGATGAGATCGCCGTGCTCGTACGTAGCCGCCGTGACCACGTTGTGCTCCAGGCAGTACGCAGTGCGCAGGAGGCAGAACTGCACAAACAGCAGAGGGGTTAACCGCATGCTTTCGCTGCCACCGTGCCCAGTGGTCGCGTATTCCAATGGGTGGCCCTTTATACTTGATCCGTACGGTGTCGCCACATGCAGAAGCTGTGTGGCACCTTCTGTGCTTGCTGTCGTATGATGAGGTGGTCTGATGGGAGGCAACAGAATCTGATCAGCAGGTTGATGGTAGATGAGATCGCTGTGCTGGTACGTAGCCGCCGTGACCACGTTGTGCTCCAGGCAGTACGCAGTGCGCAGGAAGCAGAACTGCACAAAGAACAGCAGAGGGTTTAACCGCATGCTTTCGGTGCCACCGTGCCCAGTGGTCGCGTATTCCAATGGGTGGCCCTTTATACTGGATCCGTACGGTGTCGCCACATGTAAAAGCGGCGTGCGCCCTTTGTGCTTTCTGTCGTATGATGAGGTGGTCTGATGGGAGGCAACCGAAGCTGATCAGCAGGTTGATGGCAGATGAGATCGCCGTGCTCGTACGTAGCCGCCGTAACCACGTTTTACTCTAGGCAGTACGGAGTGCGCAGGAGGCAGAACTGCACAAAGAACAGCAGAGGGTTTAACCGCATGCTTTCGGTGCCACCGTGCCCAGTGGTCGCGTATTCCATTGGGTGGCCCTTTATACTGGATCCGTACGGTGTCGCCAAATGCAGAAGCGGCGTGGCGCCCTTTGTGCTTTCTGTGGTATGACGAGGTGGTCTGATGGGAGGCAACAGAAGCTGATCAGCAGGTTGATGGCAGATGAGATCGCCGTGCTCGTACGTAGCCGCCGTGACCACGTTGTGCTCCAGGCGGTACGCAGTGCGCAGGAGGCAGAACTGCACAAAGAACAGCAGAGGGTTTAACCGCATGCTTTCGGTGCCACCGTGCCCAGTGGCCGCGTATTCCAATGGGTGGCCCTTTATACTGGATCCGTGCGGTGTCGCCACATGCAGAAGCTGTGTGGCACCCTCTGTGCTTGCTGTCGTATGATGAGGTGGTCTGATGGGAGGCAACAGAAGCTGATCAGCAGGTTGATGGCAGATGAGATTGCCGTGCTCGCACGTAGCCGCCGTGACCACGTTGTGCTCCAGGCAGTACGCAGTGCGCAGGAAGCAGAACTGCACAAAGAACAGCAGAGGGTTTAACCGCATGCTTTCGGTGCCACCGTGCCCAGTGGTCGCGTATTCCAATGGGTGGCCCTTTATACTGGATCCGTACGGTGTCGCCACATGTAAAAGCGGCGTGCGCCCTTTGTGCTTTCTGTCGTATGATGAGGTGGTCTGATGGGAGGCAACCGAAGCTGATCAGCAGGTTGATGGCAGATGAGATCGCCGTGCTCGTACGTAGCCGCCGTGACCACGTTGTGCTCCAGGCAGTACGCAGTGCGCAGGAGGCAGAACTGCACAAAGAACAGCAGAGGGTTTAACCGCATGCTTTCGGTGCCACCGTGCCCAGTGGTCGCGTATTCCATTGGGTGGCCCTTTATACTGGATCCGTACGGTGTCGCCAAATGCAGAAGCGGCGTGGCGCCCTTTGTGCTTTCTGTCGTATGACGAGGTGGTCTGATGGGAGGCAACAGAATCTGATCAGCAGGTTGATGGTAGATGAGATCGCTGTGCTGGTACGTAGCCGCCGTGACCACGTTGTGCTCCAGGCAGTACGCAGTGCGCAGGAAGCAGAACTGCACAAAGAACAGCAGAGGGTTTAACCGCATGCTTTCGGTGCCACCGTGCCCAGTGGTCGCGTATTCCAATGGGTGGCCCTTTATACTGGATCCGTACGGTGTCGCCACATGTAAAAGCGGCGTGCGCCCTTTGTGCTTTCTGTCGTATGATGAGGTGGTCTGATGGGAGGCAACCGAAGCTGATCAGCAGGTTGATGGCAGATGAGATCGCCGTGCTCGTACGTAGCCGCCGTAACCACGTTTTACTCTAGGCAATACGGAGTGCGCAGCAGGCAGAACTGCACAAAGAACAGCAGAGGGTTTAACCGCATGCTTTCGGTGCCACCGTGCCCAGTGGTCGCGTATTCCATTGGGTGGCCCTTTATACTGGATCCGTACGGTGTCGCCAAATGCAGAAGCGGCGTGGCGCCCTTTGTGCTTTCTGTCGTATGACGAGGTGGTCTGATGGGAGGCAACAGAAGCTGATCAGCAGGTTGATGGCAGATGAGATCGCCGTGCTCGTACGTAGCCGCCGTGACCACGTTGTGCTCCAGGCGGTACGCAGTGCGCAGGAGGCAGAACTGCACAAAGAACAGCAGAGGGTTTAACCGCATGCTTTCGGTGCCACCGTGCCCAGTGGCCGCGTATTCCAATGGGTGGCCCTTTATACTGGATCCGTGCGGTGTCGCCACATGCAGAAGCTGTGTGGCACCCTCTGTGCTTGCTGTCGTATGATGAGGTGGTCTGATGGGAGGCAACAGAAGCTGATCAGCAGGTTGATGGCAGATGAGATTGCCGTGCTCGCACGTAGCCGCCGTGACCACGTTGTGCTCCAGGCAGTACGCAGTGCGCAGGAAGCAGAACTGCACAAAGAACAGCAGAGGGTTTAACCGCATGCTTTCGGTGCCACCGTGCCCAGTGGTCGCGTATTGCAATGGGTGGCCCTTTATACTGGATCCGTACGGTGTCGCCACATGTAAAAGCGGCGTGCGCCCTTTGTGCTTTCTGTCGTATGATGAGGTGGTCTGATGGGAGGCAACCGAAGCTGATCAGCAGGTTGATGGCAGATGAGATCGCCGTGCTCGTACGTAGCCGCCGTGACCACGTTGTGCTCCAGGCGCAGTGCGCAGGAGGCAGAACTGCACAAAGAACAGCAAAGGGTTTGACCGCATGCTTTCGGTGCCACCGTGCCCAGTGGTCGCGTATTCCAATGGGTGGCCCTCTATACTGGATCCGTACGGTGTCGCCACATGTAAAAGCGGCGTGGCGCCCTTTGTGCTTTCTATCGTATGATGAGGTGGTCTGATGGGAGGCAACAGAAGCTGATCAGCAGGTTGATGGCAGATGAGATTGCCGTGCTCGTACGTAGCCGCCGTGACCACGTTGTGCTCCAGGCAGTACGCAGCGCGCAGGAAGCAGAACTGCACAAAAAACAGCAGAGGGTTTAACCGCATGCCTTCGGTGCCACCGTGCCCAGTGGTCGCGTTTTCCAATGGGTGGCCCTTTATACTGGATCCGTACGGTGTCGCCACATGTAAAAGCGGCGTGGCGCCCTTTGTGCTTTCTGTCGTATGATGAGGTGGTCTGATGGGAGGCAACCGAAGCTGATCAGCAGGTTGATGGCAGATGAGATCGCCGTGCTCGTACGTAGCCGCCGTGACCACGTTGTGCTCCAGGCAGTACGCAGTGCGCAGGAGGCAGAACTGCACAAAGAACAGCAGAGGGTTTAACCGCGTGCTTTCGGTGCCGCCGTGCCCAGTGGTCGCGTATTCCAATGGGTGGCCCTCTATACTGGATCCGTACGGTGTCGCCACATGTAAAAGCGGCGGGGCGCCCTTTGTGCTTTCTGTCGTATGATGAGGTTCGTATGATGAGGTGGTCTGATGGGAGGCAACAGAAGCTGATCAGCAGGTTGATGGCAGATGAGATTGCCGTGCTCGCACGTAGCCGCCGTGACCACGTTGTGCTCCAGGCAGTACGCAGTGCGCAGGAGGCAGAACTGCACAAAGAACAGCAGAGGGTTTAACCGCATGCTTTCGGTGCCACCGTGCCCAGTGGTCGCGTGTTCCAATGGGTGGCCCTTTATACTGGATCCGTACGGTGTCGCCACATGCCGATGCGGCGTGGCGCCCTTTGTGCTTTCTGTCGTATGATGAGGTGGTCTGATGGAAGGCAACAGAAGCTGATCAGCAGGTTGATGGCAGATGAGATCGCCGTGCTCGTACGTAGCCGCCGTGACCACGTTGTGCTCCAGGCAGTACGCAGTGCGCAGGAGGCAGAACTGCACAAACAGCAGAGGGGTTAACCGCATGCTTTCGCTGCCACCGTGCCCAGTGGTCGCGTATTCCAATGGGTGGCCCTTTATACTTGATCCGTACGGTGTCGCCACATGCAGAAGCTGTGTGGCACCTTCTGTGCTTGCTGTCGTATGATGAGGTGGTCTGATGGGAGGCAACAGAATCTGATCAGCAGGTTGATGGTAGATGAGATCGCTGTGCTGGTACGTAGCCGCCGTGACCACGTTGTGCTCCAGGCAGTACGCAGTGCGCAGGAAGCAGAACTGCACAAAGAACAGCAGAGGGTTTAACCGCATGCTTTCGGTGCCACCGTGCCCAGTGGTCACGTATTCCAATGGGTGGCCCTTTATACTGGATCCGTACGGTCTCGCCACATGTAAAAGCGGCGTGCGCCCTTTGTGCTTTCTGTCGTATGATGAGGTGGTCTGATGGGAGGCAACCGAAGCTGATCAGCAGGTTGATGGCAGATGAGATCGCCGTGCTCGTACGTAGCCGCCGTAACCACGTTTTACTCTAGGCAGTACGGAGTGCGCAGGAGGCAGAACTGCACAAAGAACAGCAGAGGGTTTAACCGCATGCTTTCGGTGCCACCGTGCCCAGTGGTCGCGTATTCCATTGGGTGGCCCTTTATACTGGATCCGTACGGTGTCGCCAAATGCAGAAGCGGCGTGGCGCCCTTTGTGCTTTCTGTCGTATGACGAGGTGGTCTGATGGGAGGCAACAGAAGCTGATCAGCAGGTTGATGGCAGATGAGATCGCCGTGCTCGTACGTAGCCGCCGTGACCACGTTGTGCTCCAGGCGGTACGCAGTGCGCAGGAGGCAGAACTGCACAAAGAACAGCAGAGGGTTTAACCGCATGCTTTCGGTGCCACCGTGCCCAGTGGCCGCGTATTCCAATGGGTGGCCCTTTATACTGGATCCGTGCGGTGTCGCCACATGCAGAAGCTGTGTGGCACCCTCTGTGCTTGCTGTCGTATGATGAGGTGGTCTGATGGGAGGCAACAGAAGCTGATCAGCAGGTTGATGGCAGATGAGATTGCCGTGCTCGCACGTAGCCGCCGTGACCACGTTGTGCTCCAGGCAGTACGCAGTGCGCAGGAAGCAGAACTGCACAAAGAACAGCAGAGGGTTTAACCGCATGCTTTCGGTGCCACCGTGCCCAGTGGTCGCGTATTCCAATGGGTGGCCCTTTATACTGGATCCGTACGGTGTCGCCACATGTAAAAGCGGCGTGCGCCCTTTGTGCTTTCTGTCGTATGATGAGGTGGTCTGATGGGAGGCAACCGAAGCTGATCAGCAGGTTGATGGCAGATGAGATCGCCGTGCTCGTACGTAGCCGCCGTGACCACGTTGTGCTCCAGGCAGTACGCAGTGCGCAGGAGGCAGAACTGCACAAAGAACAGCAGAGGGTTTAACCGCATGCTTTCGGTGCCACCGTGCCCAGTGGTCGCGTATTCCATTGGGTGGCCCTTTATACTGGATCCGTACGGTGTCGCCAAATGCAGAAGCGGCGTGGCGCCCTTTGTGCTTTCTGTCGTATGACGAGGTGGTCTGATGGGAGGCAACAGAAGCTGATCAGCAGGTGGATGGCAGATGAGATCGCCGTGCTCGTACGTAGCCGCCGTGACCACGTTGTGCTCCAGGCAGTACGCAGTGCGCAGGAGGCAGAACTGCACAAAGAACAGCAGAGGGTTTACCCGCGTGCTTTCGGTGCCACCGTGCCCAGTGGTCGCGTATTCCAATGGGTTGCCCTTTATAATTGATCCGTTCGGTTTCGCCACATGCAGAAGCTGTGTGGCACCCTCTGTACTTGCTGTCGTATGATGAGGTGGTCTGATGGGAGGCAACAGAATCTGATCAGCAGGTTGATGGTAGATGAGATCGCCGTGCTGGTACGTAGCCGCCGTGACCACGTTGTGCTCCAGGCAGTACGCAGGAGGCAGAACTGCACAAAGAACAGCAGAGGGTTTAACCGCATGCTTTCGGTGCCACCGTGCCCAGTGGTCGCGTATTCCAATGGGCGGCCCTTTATACTGGATCCGTACGGTGTCGCCACATGCAGAAGCTGTGTGGCAACCTCTGTGCTTGCTGTCGTATGACGAGGTGGTCTGATGGAAGGCAACAGAAGCTGATCAGCAGTTGATGGCAGATGAGATCGCCGTGCTCGTACATAGCCGCCGTGACCACGTTGTGCTCCAGGCAGTACGCAGCGCGCAGGAAGCAGAACTGCACAAAAAAACAGCAGACGGTTTAACCGCATGCTTTCGGTGCCACCGTGCCAAGTCGTCGCGTATTCCAATGGGTGGCCCTCTATACTGGATCCGTACGGTGTCGGCACATGTAAATGCGGCGTGGCGCCCTTTGCGCTTTCTGTCGTATGATGAGGTGGTCTGATGGGAGGCAACACACGCTGATCAGCAGGTGGATGGCAGATGAGATCGCCATGCTCGTACGTAGCCGCCGTGACCACGTTGTGCTCCAGGCAGTACGCAGTGCGCAGGAGGCAGAACTGCACAAAGAACAGCAGAGGGTTTAACCGCGTGCTTTCGGTGCCGCCGTGCCCAGCGGTCGCGTATTCCAATGGGTGGCCCTCTATACTGGATCCGTACGGTGTCGCCACATGTAAAAGCGGCGTGGCGCCCTTTGTGCTTTCTGTCGTATGATGAGGTGGTCTGATGGAAGGCAACAGAAGCTGATCAGCAGGTTGATGGCAGATGAGATCGCCGTGCTCGTACGTAGCCGCCGTGACCACGTTGTGCTCCAGGCAGTACGCAGTGCGCAGGAGGCAGAACTGCACAAAGAACAGCAGAGGGTTTAACCGCATGCTTTCGGTGCCACCGTACCCAGGGGTCGCGTATTCCAATGGGTGGCCCTCTATACTTGATCCGTACGGTGTCGCCACATGCAGAAGCTGTGTGGCACCCTCTGTGCTTGCTGTCGTATGATGAGGTGGTCTGATGGGAGACAACAGAATCTGATCAGCAGGTTGATGGTAGATGAGATCGCCGTGCTGGTACGTAGCCGCCGTGACAACGTTGTGCTCCAGGCAGTACGCAGTGCGCCGGAGGCAGAACTGCAGAAAGAACAGCAGAGGGTTTAACCGCATGCTTTCGGTGCCACCAGGCCCAGGGGTCGCGTATTCCAATGGGTGGCCCTCTATACTGGATCCGTACGGTGTCGCCACATGTAAAAGCGCCATGGCGCCCTTTGTGCTTTCTGTCGTACGATGAGGTGGTCTGATGGGAGGCAACAGAAGCTGATCAGCAGGTTGATGGCAGATGACATCGCCGTGCTCGTACGTAGCCGCCGTGACCACATTGTGCTCCAGGCAGTACGCAGTGCGCAGGAGGCAGAACTGCACAAAGAACAGCAGAGGGTTTAACCGCATGCTTTCGGTGCCGCCGTGCCCAGTGGTCGCGTATTCCAAGGGGTGGCCCTTTATACTGGATCCGTACGGTGTCGCCACATGTAAAAGCGGCGTGGCGCCCTTTGTGCTTTCTGTCGTATGATGAGGTGGTCTGATGGGAGGCAACAGAAGCTGATCAGCAGGTTGATGACAGATGAGATCGCCGTGCTCGTACGTAGCCGCCGTGACCACGTTGTGCTCTAGGCAGTACGGAGTGCGCAGGAGGCAGAACTGCACAAAGAACAGCAGAGGGTTTAACCGCATGCTTTCGGTGCCACCGTGCCCAGTGGTCACGTATTCCAATGGGTTGCCCTTTATACTTGATCCGTACAGTGTCGCCACATGCAGAAGCTGTGTGGCACCCTCTGTGCTTGCTGTCGTATGATGAGGTGGTCTGATGGGAGGCAACAGAATCTGATCAGCATTTGATGGTAGATGAGATCGCCGTGCTGGTACGTAGCCGCCGTGACAACGTTGTGCTCCAGGCAGTACGCAGTGCGCAGGAGGGAGAACTGCACAAAGAACAGAAGAGGGTTTAACCGCATGCTTTCGGTGCGACCGTGCCCAGTGGTCGCGTATTCCAATGGGCGGCCCTTTATACTGGATCCGTACGGTGTCGCCACATGCCGAAGCGGCGTGGCGCCTTTTGTGCTTTCTGTCGTATGATGAGGTGGCCTGATGGGAGGCAACAGAAGCTGATCAGCAGGTTGATGGCAGATGAGATCGACGTGCTCGTACGTAGCCGCCGTGACCACATAGTGCTCCAGGCAGTACGCAGCGCGCAGGAAGCAGAACTGCGCAAAAAAGTGCAAAGGGTTTAACCGCATGCTTTCGGTGCCACCGTGCCCAGTGGTCGCGTATTCCAATGGGTGGCCCTTTATACTAGATCCGCACGGTGTCGCCAAATGCAGAAGCGGCGTGGCGCCCTTTGTGCTTTCTGTCGTATGACGAGGTGGTCTGATGGGAGGCAACAGAAGCTGATCAGCAGGTTGATGGCAGATGAGATCGCCGTGCTCGTACGTAGCCGCCGTGACCACGTTGTGCTCCAGGCGGTACGCAGTGCGCAGAAGGCAGAACTGCACAAAGAACAGCAGAGGGTTTAACCGCATGCTTTCGGTGCCACCGTGCCCAGTGGCCGCGTATTCCAATGGGTGGCCCTTTATACTGGATCCGTGCAGTGTCGCCACATGCAGAAGCTGTGTGGCACCCTCTGTGCTTGCTGTCGTATGATGAGGTGGTCTGATGGGAGGCAACAGAAGCTGATCAGCAGGTTGATGGCAGATGAGATCGCCGTGCTCGTACGTAGCCGCCGTGACCACGTTGTGCTCCAGGCGCAGTGCGCAGGAGGCAGAACTGCACAAAGAACAGCAAAGGGTTTAACCGCATGCTTTCGGTTCCACCGTGCCCAGTGGTCGCGTATTCCAATGGGTGGCCCTTTATACTGGATCCGTACGGTGTCGCCTAATGCAGAAGCGGCGTGGCGCCCTTTGTGCTTTCTGTCGTATGACGAGGTGGTCTGATGGGAGGCAACAGAAGCTGATCAGCAGGTTTATGGCAGATGAGATCGCCGTGCTCGTACGTAGCCGCCGTGACCACGTTGTGCTCCAGGCGCAGTGCGCAGGAGGCAGAACTGCACAAAGAACAGCAAAGGGTTTAACCGCATGCTTTCGGTGCCACCGTGCCCAGTGGTCGCGTATTCCAATGGGCGGCCCTTTATACTGGATCCGTACGGTGTCGCCACATGCAGAAGCTGTGTGGCAACCTCTGTGCTTGCTGTCGTATGACGAGGTGGTCTGATGGAAGGCAACAGAAGCTGATCAGCAGTTGATGGCAGATGAGATCGCCGTGCTCGTACATAGCCGCCGTGACCACGTTGTGCTCCAGGCAGTACGCAGCGCGCAGGAAGCAGAACTGCACAAAAAAACAGCAGACGGTTTAACCGCATGCTTTCGGTGCCACCGTGCCAAGTCGTCGCGTATTCCAATGGGTGGCCCTCTATACTGGATCCGTACGGTGTCGGCACATGTAAATGCGGCGTGGCGCCCTTTGCGCTTTCTGTCGTATGATGAGGTGGTCTGATGGGAGGCAACACACGCTGATCAGCAGGTGGATGGCAGATGAGATCGCCATGCTCGTACGTAGCCGCCGTGACCACGTTGTGCTCCAGGCAGTACGCAGTGCGCAGGAGGCAGAACTGCACAAAGAACAGCAGAGGGTTTAACCGCGTGCTTTCGGTGCCGCCGTGCCCAGCGGTCGCGTATTCCAATGGGTGGCCCTCTATACTGGATCCGTACGGTGTCGCCACATGTAAAAGCGGCGTGGCGCCCTTTGTGCTTTCTGTCGTATGATGAGGTGGTCTGATGGAAGGCAACAGAAGCTGATCAGCAGGTTGATGGCAGATGAGATCGCCGTGCTCGTACGTAGCCGCCGTGACCACGTTGTGCTCCAGGCAGTACGCAGTGCGCAGGAGGCAGAACTGCACAAAGAACAGCAGAGGGTTTAACCGCATGCTTTCGGTGCCACCGTACCCAGGGGTCGCGTATTCCAATGGGTGGCCCTCTATACTTGATCCGTACGGTGTCGCCACATGCAGAAGCTGTGTGGCACCCTCTGTGCTTGCTGTCGTATGATGAGGTGGTCTGATGGGAGACAACAGAATCTGATCAGCAGGTTGATGGTAGATGAGATCGCCGTGCTGGTACGTAGCCGCCGTGACAACGTTGTGCTCCAGGCAGTACGCAGTGCGCCGGAGGCAGAACTGCAGAAAGAACAGCAGAGGGTTTAACCGCATGCTTTCGGTGCCACCAGGCCCAGGGGTCGCGTATTCCAATGGGTGGCCCTCTATACTGGATCCGTACGGTGTCGCCACATGTAAAAGCGCCATGGCGCCCTTTGTGCTTTCTGTCGTACGATGAGGTGGTCTGATGGGAGGCAACAGAAGCTGATCAGCAGGTTGATGGCAGATGACATCGCCGTGCTCGTACGTAGCCGCCGTGACCACATTGTGCTCCAGGCAGTACGCAGTGCGCAGGAGGCAGAACTGCACAAAGAACAGCAGAGGGTTTAACCGCATGCTTTCGGTGCCGCCGTGCCCAGTGGTCGCGTATTCCAAGGGGTGGCCCTTTATACTGGATCCGTACGGTGTCGCCACATGTAAAAGCGGCGTGGCGCCCTTTGTGCTTTCTGTCGTATGATGAGGTGGTCTGATGGGAGGCAACAGAAGCTGATCAGCAGGTTGATGACAGATGAGATCGCCGTGCTCGTACGTAGCCGCCGTGACCACGTTGTGCTCTAGGCAGTACGGAGTGCGCAGGAGGCAGAACTGCACAAAGAACAGCAGAGGGTTTAACCGCATGCTTTCGGTGCCACCGTGCCCAGTGGTCACGTATTCCAATGGGTTGCCCTTTATACTTGATCCGTACAGTGTCGCCACATGCAGAAGCTGTGTGGCACCCTCTGTGCTTGCTGTCGTATGATGAGGTGGTCTGATGGGAGGCAACAGAATCTGATCAGCATGTTGATGGTAGATGAGATCGCCGTGCTGGTACGTAGCCGCCGTGACAACGTTGTGCTCCAGGCAGTACGCAGTGCGCAGGAGGGAGAACTGCACAAAGAACAGAAGAGGGTTTAACCGCATGCTTTCGGTGCGACCGTGCCCAGTGGTCGCGTATTCCAATGGGCGGCCCTTTATACTGGATCCGTACGGTGTCGCCACATGCCGAAGCGGCGTGGCGCCTTTTGTGCTTTCTGTCGTATGATGAGGTGGCCTGATGGGAGGCAACAGAAGCTGATCAGCAGGTTGATGGCAGATGAGATCGACGTGCTCGTACGTAGCCGCCGTGACCACATAGTGCTCCAGGCAGTACGCAGCGCGCAGGAAGCAGAACTGCGCAAAAAAGTGCAAAGGGTTTAACCGCATGCTTTCGGTGCCACCGTGCCCAGTGGTCGCGTATTCCAATGGGTGGCCCTTTATACTAGATCCGCACGGTGTCGCCAAATGCAGAAGCGGCGTGGCGCCCTTTGTGCTTTCTGTCGTATGACGAGGTGGTCTGATGGGAGGCAACAGAAGCTGATCAGCAGGTTGATGGCAGATGAGATCGCCGTGCTCGTACGTAGCCGCCGTGACCACGTTGTGCTCCAGGCGGTACGCAGTGCGCAGAAGGCAGAACTGCACAAAGAACAGCAGAGGGTTTAACCGCATGCTTTCGGTGCCACCGTGCCCAGTGGCCGCGTATTCCAATGGGTGGCCCTTTATACTGGATCCGTGCAGTGTCGCCACATGCAGAAGCTGTGTGGCACCCTCTGTGCTTGCTGTCGTATGATGAGGTGGTCTGATGGGAGGCAACAGAAGCTGATCAGCAGGTTGATGGCAGATGAGATCGCCGTGCTCGTACGTAGCCGCCGTGACCACGTTGTGCTCCAGGCGCAGTGCGCAGGAGGCAGAACTGCACAAAGAACAGCAAAGGGTTTAACCGCATGCTTTCGGTTCCACCGTGCCCAGTGGTCGCGTATTCCAATGGGTGGCCCTTTATACTGGATCCGTACGGTGTCGCCTAATGCAGAAGCGGCGTGGCGCCCTTTGTGCTTTCTGTCGTATGACGAGGTGGTCTGATGGGAGGCAACAGAAGCTGATCAGCAGGTTTATGGCAGATGAGATCGCCGTGCTCGTACGTAGCCGCCGTGACCACGTTGTGCTCCAGGCGCAGTGCGCAGGAGGCAGAACTGCACAAAGAACAGCAAAGGGTTTCACCGCATGCTTTCGGTGCCACCGTGCCCAGTGGTCGCGTATTCCAATGGGTGGCCCTCTATACTGGATCCGTACGGTGTCGCCACATGTAAAAACGGCGTGGCGCCCTTTGTGCTTTCTATCGTATGATGAGGTGGTCTGATGGGAGGCAACAGAAGCTGATCAGCAGGTTGATGGCAGATGAGATCGCCGTGCTCGTATGTAGCCGCCGTGACCACATTGTGCTCCAGGCAGTACGCAGCGCGCAGGAAGCAGAACTGCACAAAAAAGAGCAAAGGGTTTAACCGCATGCTTTCGGTGCCACCGTGCCCAGTGGTCGCGTATTCCAATGGGTGGCCCTTTATACTGGATCCTTACGGTGTCGCCGAATGCAGAAGCGGCGTGGCGCCCTTTGTGCTTTCTGTCGTATGACGAGGTGGTCTGATGGGAGGCAACAGAAGCTGATCAGCAGATTGATGGCAGATGAGATCGCCGTGCTCGTACGTAGCCGCCGTGACCACGTTGTGCTCCAGGCGGTACGCAGTGCGCAGGAGGCAGAACTGCGCAAAGAACAGGAGAGGGTTTAACCGCATGCTTTTGGTGCCACCGTGCCCAGTGGTCGCGTATTCCAATGGGTGGCCCTCTATACTGGATCCGTACGGTGTCGCCACATGTAAAAGCGGCGTGGCGCCCTTTGTGCTTTCTGTCGTATGATGAGGTGGTCTGATGGGAGGCAACAGAAGCTGATCAGCAGGTTGATGGCAGATGAGATTGCCGTGCTCGTACGTAGCCGCCGTGACCACGTTGTGCTCCAGGCAGTACGCAGTGCGCAGGAGGCAGAACTGCACAAAGAACAGCAGAGGGTTTAACCGCATGCTTTCGGTGCCACCGTGCCCAGTGGTCGCGTATTCCAATGGGTGGCCCTTTATACTGGATCCGTACGGTGTCGCCAAATGCAGAAGCGGCGTGGCGCCCTTTGTGCTTTCTGTCGTATGACGAGGTGGTCTGATGGGAGGCAACAGAAGCTGATCAGCAGGTTGATGGCAGATGAGATCGCCGTGCTCCTACGTAGCCGCCGTGACCACGTTGTGCTCCAGGCGGTGCGCAGTGCGCAGGAGGCAGAACTGCACAAAGAACAGCAGAGGGTTTAACCGCATGCTTTCGGTGCCACCGTGCCCAGTGGTCGCGTATTCCAATGGGTGGCCCTTTATACTGGATCCGTACGGTGTCGCCTAATGCAGAAGCGGCGTGGCGCCCTTTGTGCTTTCTGTCGTATGATGAGGTGGTCTGATGGGAGGCAACAGAAGCTGATCAGCAGGTTGATGGCAGATGAGATCGCCGTGCTCGTACGTAGCCGCCGTGACCACATTGTGCTCCAGGCGCAGTGCGCAGGAGGCAGAACTGCACAAAGAACAGCAAAGGGTTTGACCGCATGCTTTCGGTGCCACCGTGCCCAGTGGTCGCGTATTCCAATGGGTGGCCCTCTATACTGGATCCGTACGGTGTCGCCACATGTAAAAGCGGCGTGGCGCCCTTTGTGCTTTCTATCGTATGATGAGGTGGTCTGATGGGAGGCAACAGAAGCTGATCAGCAGGTTGATGGCAGATGAGATTGCCGTGCTCGTACGTAGCCGCCGTGACCACGTTGTGCTCCAGGCGGTACGCAGTGCGCAGGAGGCAGAACTGCGCAAAGAACAGCAGAGGGTTTAACCGCATGCTTTCGGTGCCACCGTGCCCAGTGGTCGCGTATTCCAATGGGTGGCTCTCTATACTGGATCCGTACGGTGTCGCCACATGTAAAAGCGGCGTGGCGCCCTTTGTGCTTTCGGGAGGCAAGCTGATCAGCAGGTTGATGGCAGATGAGATTGCCGTGCTCGTACGTAGCCGCCGTGACCACGTTGTGCTCCAGGCAGTACGCAGTGCGCAGGAGGCAGAACTGCACAAAGAACAGCAGAGGGTTTAACCGCATGCTTTCGGTGCCACCGTGCCCAGTGGTCGCGTATTCCAATGGGTGGCCCTTTATACTGGATCCGTACGGTGTCGCCAAATGCAGAAGCGGCGTGGCTCCCTTTGTGCTTTCTGTCGTATGACGAGGTGGTCTGATGGGAGGCAACAGAAGCTGATCAGCAGGTTGATGGCAGATGAGATCGCCGTGCTCCTACGCAGCCGCCGTGACCACGTTGTGCTCCAGGCAGTACGCAGCGCGCAGGAAGCAGAACTGCACAAAAAACAGCAGAGGGTTTAACCGCATGCCTTCGGTGCCACCGTGCCCAGTGGTCGCGTTTTCCAATGGGTGGCCCTTATACTGGATCCGTACGGTGTCGCCACATGTAAAAGCGGCGTGGCGCCCTTTGTGCTTTCTGTCGTATGATGAGGTGGTCTGATGGGAGGCAACCGAAGGTGATCAGCAGGTTGATGGCAGATGAGATCGCCGTGCTCGTACGTAGCCGCCGTGACCACGTTGTGCTCCAGGCAGTACGCAGTGCGCAGGAGGCAGAACTGCACAAAGAACAGCAGAGGGTTTAACCGCGTGCTTTCGGTGCTGCCGTGCCCAGTGGTCGCGTATTCCAATGGGTGGCCCTCTATACTGGATCCGTACGGTGTCGCCACATGTAAAAGCGGCGTGGCGCCCTTTGTGCTTTCTGTCGTATGATGAGGTTCGTATGATGAGGTGGTCTGATGGGAGGCAACAGAAGCTGATCAGCAGGTTGATGGCAGATGAGATTGCCGTGCTCGCACGTAGCCGCCGTGACCACGTTGTGCTCCAGGCAGTACGCAGTGCGCAGGAGGCAGAACTGCACAAAGAACAGCAGAGGGTTTAACCGCATGCTTTCGGTGCCACCGTGCCCAGTGGTCGCGTGTTCCAATGGGTGGCCCTTTATACTGGATCCGTACGGTGTCGCCACATGCCGATGCGGCGTGGCGCCCTTTGTACTTTCTGTCGTATGATGAGGTGGTCTGATGGAAGGCAACAGAAGCTGATCAGCAGGTTGATGGCAGATGAGATCGCCGTGCTCGTACGTAGCCGCCGTGACCACGTTGTGCTCCAGGCAGTACGCAGTGCGCAGGAGGCAGAACTGCACAAAGAACAGCAGAGGAGTTAACCGCATGCTTTCGCTGCCACCGTGCCCAGTGGTCGCGTATTCCAATGGGTGGCCCTTTATACTTGATCCGTACGGTGTCGCCACATGCAGAAGCTGTGTGGCACCTTCTGTGCTTGCTGTCGTATGATGAGGTGGTCTGATGGGAGGCAACAGAATCTGATCAGCAGGTTGATGGTAGATGAGATCGCTGTGCTGGTACGTAGCCGCCGTGACCACGTTGTGCTCCAGGCAGTACGCAGTGCGCAGGAAGCAGAACTGCACAAAGAACAGCAGAGGGTTTAACCGCATGCTTTCGGTGCCACCGTGCCCAGTGGTCGCGTATTCCAATGGGTGGCCCTTTATACTGGATCCGTACGGTGTCGCCACATGTAAAAGCGGCGTGCGCCCTTTGTGCTTTCTGTCGTATGATGAGGTGGTCTGATGGGAGGCAACCGAAGCTGATCAGCAGGTTGATGGCAGATGAGATCGCCGTGCTCGTACGCAGCCGCCGTAACCACGTTTTACTCTAGGCAGTACGGAGTGCGCAGGAGGCAGAACTGCACAAAGAACAGCAGAGGGTTTAACCGCATGCTTTCGGTGCCACCGTGCCCAGTGGTCGCGTATTCCATTGGGTGGCCCTTTATACTGGATCCGTACGGTGTCGCCAAATGCAGAAGCGGCGTGGCGCCCTTTGTGCTTTCTGTCGTATGACGAGGTGGTCTGATGGGAGGCAACAGAAGCTGATCAGCAGGTTGATGGCAGATGAGATCGCCGTGCTCGTACGTA
Organism: Dermacentor albipictus; assembly: GCF_038994185.2. Lineage (NCBI taxonomy): Eukaryota > Metazoa > Arthropoda > Arachnida > Ixodida > Ixodidae > Dermacentor > Dermacentor albipictus. The sequence continues at coordinate 3,493,541 of NW_027225566.1, read as the reverse complement.
GCCGCCGTGACCACGTTGTGCTCCAGGCGGTACGCAGTGCGCAGGAGGCAGAACTGCACAAAGAACAGCAGAGGGTTTAACCGCATGCTTTCGGTGCCACCGTGCCCAGTGGCCGCGTATTCCAATGGGTGGCCCTTTATACTGGATCCGTGCGGTGTCGCCACATGCAGAAGCTGTGTGGCACCCTCTGTGCTTGCTGTCGTATGATGAGGTGGTCTGATGGGAGGCAACAGAAGCTGATCAGCAGGTTGATGGCAGATGAGATTGCCGTGCTCGCACGTAGCCGCCGTGACCACGTTGTGCTCCAGGCAGTACGCAGTGCGCAGGAAGCAGAACTGCACAAAGAACAGCAGAGGGTTTAACCGCATGCTTTCGGTGCCACCGTGCCCAGTGGTCGCGTATTCCAATGGGTGGCCCTTTATACTGGATCCGTACGGTGTCGCCACATGTAAAAGCGGCGTGCGCCCTTTGTGCTTTCTGTCGTATGATGAGGTGGTCTGATGGGAGGCAACAGAAGCTGATCAGCAGGTGAATGGCAGATGAGATCGCCGTGCTCGTACGTAGCCGCCGTGACCACGTTGTGCTCCAGGCAGTACGCAGTGCGCATGAGGCAGAACTGCACAAAGAACAGCAGAGGGTTTAACCGCATGCTTTCGGTGCCACCGTGCCCAGTGGTCGCGTATTCCAATGGGTTGCCCTTTATAATTGATCCGTACGGTGTCGCCACATGCGGAAGCTGTGTGGCACCCTCTGTGCTTGCTGTCGTATGACGAGGTGGTCTGATGGAAGGCAACAGAAGCTGATCAGCAGTTGATGGCAGATGAGATCGCCGTGCTCGTACATAGCCGCCGTGACCACGTTGTGCTCCAGGCAGTACGCAGCGCGCAGGAAGCAGAACTGCACAAAAAACAGCAGACGGTTTAACCGCATGCTTTCGGTGCCACCGTGCCAAGTCGTCGCGTATTCCAATGGGTGGCCCTCTATACTGGATCCGTACGGTGTCGCCACATGTAAATGCGGCGTGGCGCCCTTTGCGCTTCCTGTCGTATGATGAGGTGGTCTGATGGGAGGCAACACACGCTGATCAGCAGGTGGATGGCAGATGAGATCGCCGTGCTCGTACGTAGCCGCCGTGACCACGTTGTGCTCCAGGCAGTACGCAGTGCGCAGGAGGCAGAACTGCACAAAGAACAGCAGAGGGTTTAACCGCGTGCTTTCGGTGCCGCCGTGCCCAGCGGTCGCGTATTCCAATGGGTGGCCCTCTATACTGGATCCTTACGGTGTCGCCACTTGTAAAAGCGGCGTGGCGCCCTTTGTGCTTTCTGTCGTATGATGAGGTGGTCTGATGGAAGGCAACAGAAGCTGATCAGCAGGTTGATGGCAGATGAGATCGCCGTGCTCGTACGTAGCCGCCGTGACCACGTTGTGCTCCAGGCAGTACGCAGTGCGCAGGAAGCAGAACTGCACAAAGAACAGCAGAGGGTTTAGCCGCATGCTTTCGGTGCCACCGTGCCCAGTGGTCGCGTATTCCAATGGGTGGCCCTTTATACTGGATCCGTACGGTGTCGCCACATGTAAAAGCGGCGTGTGCCCTTTGTGCTTTCTGTCGTATGATGAGGTGGTCTGATGGGAGGCAACAGAAGCTGATCAGCAGGTTGATGGCAGATGAGATCGCCGTGCTCGTACGTAGCCGCCGTGACCACGTTGTGCTCCAGGCAGTACGCAGTGCGCAGGAGGCAGAACTGCACAAAGAACAGCAGAGGGTTTAACCGCATGCTTTCGGTGCCACCGTGCCCAGGGGTCGCGTATTCCAATGGGTGGCCCTCTATACTTGATCCGTACGGTGTCGCCACATGCAGAAGCTGTGTGGCACCCTCTGTGCTTGCTGTCGTATGATGAGGTGGTCTGATGGGAGGCAACAGAATCTGATCAGCAGGTTGATGGTAGATGAGATCGCCGTGCTGGTACGTAGCCGCCGTGACAACGTTGTGCTCCAGGCAGTACGCAGTGCGCAGGAGGCAGAACTGCACAAAGAACAGCAGAGGGTTTAACCGCATGCTTTCGGTGCCACCGTGCCCAGTGGTCGCGTATCCCAATGGGTGGCCCTTTATACTGGATCCGTACGGTGTCGCCACATGTAAAAGCGGCGTGCGCCCTTTGTGCTTTCGGTCGTATGATGAGGTGGTCTGATGGGAGGCAACAGAAGCTGATCAGCATGTTGATGGCAGATGAGATCGCCGTGCTCGTACGTAGCCGCCGTGACCACGTTGTGCTCCAGGCAGTACGCAGTGCGCAGGAGGCAGAACTGCACAAAGAACAGCAGAGGGTTTAACAGCATGCTTTCGGTGCCACCGTGCCCAGTGGTCGCGTATTCCAATGGGTGGCCCTTTATACTGGATCCGTACGGTGTCGCCAAATGCAGAAGCGGCGTGGCGCCCTTTGTGCTTTCTGTCGTATGAGGAGTTGGTCTGATGGGAGGCAACAGAAGCTGATCAGCAGGTTGATGGCAGATGAGATCGCCGTGCTCGTACGTAGCCGCCGTGACCACATTGTGCTCCAGGGAGTATGCAGTGCGCAGGAGGCAGAACTGCACAAAGAACAGCAGAGGGTTTAACCGCATGCTTTCGGTGCCACCGTGCCCAGTGGTCGCGTATTCCAATGGGTGGCCCTCTATACTGGATCCGTACGGTGTCGCCACATGTAAAAGCGGCGTGGCGCCCTTTGTGCTTTCTGTCGTATGATGAGGTGGTCTGATGGGAGGCAACAGAAGCTGATCAGCAGGTTGATAGCAGATGAGATTGCCGTGCTCGTACGTAGCCGCCGTGACCACGTTGTGCTCCAGGCAGTACGCAGTGCGCAGGAGGCAGAACTGCACAAAGAACAGGAGAGGGTTTAACCGCATGCTTTCGGTGCCACCGTGCCCAGTGGTCGCGTATTCGAATGGGTGGCCCTTTATACTGGAACCGTACAGTGTCGCCACATGTAAAAGTGGCGTGGCGCCCTTTGTGCTTTCTGTCGTATGATGAGGTGGTCTGATGGGAGGCAACAGAAGCCGATCAGCAGGTTGATGGCAGATGAGATCGCCGTGCTCGTACGTAGCCCCCGTGACCACGTTGTGCTCCAGGCAGTACGCAGTGCGCAGGAGGCAGAACTGCACAAAGAACAGCAGAGGGTTGAACGGCATGCTTTCGGTGCGACCGTGCCCAGTGGTCGCGTATTCCAATGGGTGGCCCTTTGTACTGGATCCGTACGGTGTCGCCACATGCAGAAGCGGCGTGGCGCCCTTTGTGCTTTCTGTCGTAGGATGAAGTGGTCTGATGGGAGGCAACAGAAGCTGATCAGCAGGTTGATGGCAGATGAGATCGCCGTGCTCGTACGTAGCCGCCGTGACCACGTTGTGCTCCAGGGAGTACGCAGTGCGCAGGAGGCAGAACTGCACAAAGAACAACAGAGGGTTTAACCGCATTCTTTCGGTGCAACCATGCCCAGTCAAGGCAATGGAACATATAGGAACCATGATGAGGGAAAAATATACAGAACAGAGAAATGGTACATGCAGTATGTCGGAGAGGGATAGCTTGGTCAATCCACAGCCTTCCCTTGGACAAAGAGAGTGAGAAAGGGCCAAGAAGAGGGTACCAAGTAGCACATCCATAGGCCCCGATGGTTTTCCAATTACGTTAATAAAGAAATTGTGTCCAAAATCTAAGAAAACATTAAGGGAGGTGGTGAACAAAATGCTAAAGGATGGTAAAGTACCTGACGAATGGAGGCTATGTAGGATGAGAATGATATATGAGGGAAAAGGGGACAAAGCTGACATAAATAACTACCGGCCTATAACAGTGACGTCGGTATTTTACGGGGTGGTTATGCAGATTATGAAGGACGGACTGCAGGCATGCGTAGAGAATGAAGGGGTACTTGGAGAGCTACAGAATGGGTTCCGGAAGCATAGGAGGCTAGAAGACAATCTGCTCTCATTAACACAGTGCATCGGAATAGCTGAAAAGGAACACAGGCCCCTATGGCTGGCTTTTCTGGATATCAAGGGAGCCTATAACAGTGTGCTTCAAGAGGGCTTGTGGGGCATTCTGGAAACTTTAGGAGTGCAAGATGGAGAAACCAATTTCTTAAAAGATATCTATAAATGTAACCGGGTGATTATACAATGGGGAAAGCAGGTTTCGGAGCCTGTAATGATTCGGTGGGGGCTTAGGCAGGGGTGCCCATTGTCACTTCTGATGTTTATGCTGTACCTACAAGGTTTAGAGGCCAAAGTACAGCAAAGCGGACTCGGCTTCAACCTATCATTTTTCAAACAAGGAAAATTGATTGAACATTCATTACCAGGACTGATGTACGCGGATGGTATTGTATAAATGGCTGACAATACAGAAGATCTGCAGGGATTGATGGACATATGTGGTACAGAAAGAGACAGAGTAGGCTTGAAGCTTAGCAAAGAAAAATCAGCAGTCATAATTTTTAATGATAACATTTGCGGCACGCGTAAGATCCTGGAGGCCACGCTGGCGATAGTCGATAAATAAAAGTACCTTGGGTGTGGATAAATAATGGCATTGAGTATCTGACAGAGTACGAAAAATATGTAACGACTAAAAGTAACATAAATGCAGCGATTATGAAGAGTAGGGCACTGTGAAATTACAATAGGTACGTGGTAGTACGAGGGATATGGAAGGGGGATTTGGTTCCTGGCCTGACTTTTGCCAATGCAGTTCTATGTATGAGAGGGGAGACCCGGCAACACTTGGAAAGTAGGCAACGTGGTGTCGGTAGGCTTGCTCTGGGAGCACATGCCAAGACACCAAATCTTGGGGTGCAGGCGGACCTGGGATGGTCTTCTTTCGAGGGCAGAGGGGCTAGTAGCAAGGTAGCATTTGAGGAGCGATTGAGAAAAATGGAGGAAATGCGGTGGGTAGGAAGGATTTCAGTTACTTATACGCAAGGAATGTTGACACAAGGTGGAGGAAGCGAACTAGAAAATTGACAAGCAAATACTTGGGTAGCAGTGAGGGGGAACAAGTAAGCAATCATCTGTCAAGAAAAAGATTAAGGAGACAGAGAGGGGTACGTGGAAAATAGAAATGCAAACCAAATCAGCACAAATCAGCAGGAATAGCCAAAGGAAATACTTACGATAACTCTAAGAGAACCTCATTGCTGTTTGAGTCCACGTGAGGTGTACTGCGGACTAAAACGTACCGAGCCATATACCAGGAGATAGAGTTGTTGGGCGGGGCGTGTGGAGAGGAGGAGGAAACGGCTGAACACCTGTTGCTTGTAAACAACTTCACCCTGCTATTGAATGTAACGGGGAACTATTCAAAGCTTTCGGTTTTAAAGACAGTGAAAGTAAAATAGACTTTGCACAGGTAGAAATAACTAAATGAAGGTTATCTGATTGGTGGATAATATCAACGCAAAAGTAAAGGAGTAAATACATAGGTATGCATGCATATAGCCCCATTCAAGGCAAGGTGGCTAGGATTCAGAGGGTTGAGCCTCAATCATCTATCCATTCCTCCATCCATCCATCCATCTGTGGGCTTTCTGCACTCGGGAAGCAAGCGGAAAGCCAGGGGCGTCTGCTACGCGCTGCAGTTTTCTAGCGTTCAGTTTCTACCCGAGACACTTGCAGGCAGTTTAACTTCAATGGTGCGGCATGGAACTTACCCATCTTTAAGCGTTGTCTTAGTGCTGTGGCAGAAAGATAATGCAAAGATCAGGTGGCATCAGCGCGGCCTATTTCCTAGGCTAGAGTTCGGAAACGGTAATGTGGGAGCTGTACGTGCGTAGAAACGCGCAAAATGAAGTCACACACACTAAGAGAGAACGAAAACAGTTATTCGCATGGGTAAGCAGGTAAAACGGTGATGCATGCAATAATTGAGGGTAACAAACGAAATTAAATTACTCGCGCAGTCATCTGCAGTACTTAGGTACAGTGACAGCTTCGCTCACCTCTATGAGCTTTCCATTCACGATTGCAGTGGTTTAGAGCCACTTCCAAATGTCGGCATTCGACAATTTATGAGCCTCGACTAGTACTTTATTATCCAAAGAGCACCGAAAGAGAGCTTAAGGAAAACGAGATAAAGAGTAGCGACGGCCGTAGCGACGGCCGAAGGCCTGCATCATATTTATCAAGAAATCCAGTAAGTACACTTGGCTCTGAATTTATAGAAGCGCGGAGGCGCTTAACTATGGAATGGGTGAAGAGAAGTGAGAAAGTAAAAAAACATCGGGAAGGGTGATGAAATGTGGGGACGACATTACCTCGCATGACAGCTGAATACAAGAAGCGAGAAAGGTTATTAGAGTGGAGGTGATTATGTAATGCGGAGACGACGTTACTAAGATTACGCAGTATAACTGGAAAGGTGCAGGGGCTTTACTTTACGTATGATAGGTCAATCTAAAGAGAGAAAGAAGCGAGGTCTGGAGGTGATATGACGTGGAGACATCCGGTGATCCCGCCAGAAGCATTGAATCTTACATCTGCGTCATCTGCATCTTTCCAGCCCGTGCTCTTTTTAGAAATTTGCCATTTATACACATTTTCTTTTCTAGATTGAAATTAACATACAGCTATTACTGGCCGAGCCGTTCATGGATTTGTTATGTGAAAGTTTAACTGTTACACCAGCATTATTGTATAAACCGTGAGCCCTCTCTTAAATCATCAACGTGTGACTTGTCTGATGCTGTTATATGCAGATGGCCCGCCAGTGGGATAGTCGTAAGCATAATTTATTGCCTAACGTAGAATTGTTACGTAAACTCATTTATACCACATGCCGATGCTTGCGTTCGCATTAAATTACCACCCTTGATGCACTACAAACATTTCTTTGCACTTTAGTAGCAGTACTGCTACTGCCTTCAATGGTGGTGAAACGTAAAAAGTTTACATCCTTATAATTTAATAAGGAAATATAATTTAATAACCTAATAACTACCGGGCGTATGTTAGCGCTTCCACATTTCCAGTGAGCTTGCGTATCCAACGCGGTTTTCTAGCACCAGGCGTTGCGCTGCAGGCCCGCTCCTTGCGCAACACTCATATGAGGAGGAGGGGAGGGGGGCTTCCAGCTAATACTAGGAGGCGCTTGCCTATTGGCCCTGCCAGGTTATTCTTGCCTCCAATAGATGACGCCACAAGCAGACGTGCTTCTCCTTGCTGCCCCTTGCCGGCGCTCTGAACAGCTCCGCAGAGCACGGGCCACGCGCTAACAGCTGCACTTTGTCTTTAGTTGTTCATTTATTGCACAATCCATGACAATTAATTAGCTGAGCTAGCGTACGCTTAGTGCACAAGCGAGTAGTCACTTGTGTATTTCAGACAATAGAAAGAGTTGTCTTATACGCATTACACTAAAGAAAAAAAACGTTAGGTAACAATAAACTACGTAAGCAACGAACGAAGGCGTGCCGTAACAATTGGGTTTGTCTTCTCGAGCACTGAAATGCATCGCGTTAACACTAATGTACATTGGGAAGTGAAAGTCGACGGCTGAGAAAAGAGAGACAGGCGTGACGTGTGAATACGCACCACAATATAAATATTTCCGCCAACAGCCAATTTTCAACGAAAACTTTTCTTGTAGTGACGTGGCTGATTTAAAACCACAACACTTACTCATTGTAAGTGTTGCTTAGAGACCAATTCAGTCTTGTCACTCACATGCCTCCCAACTGCACATTCATGATTGTTTAGCTCATTCGTATTAGCTGATACTCCGTTCACTAAAACATTAGAAATATCAAGTAGAGTCGCGCTTTCTAACACCTGCAAACAATCGCCTATACACAGAGCAAATGCACGTGCATATCACGGTAATATGATCGGCAGTGCACGAGCGGTAGCCTTGACATGATATGTTGACTTCTTCCACTTCTGACTGTTCAGATGACGAAATATCCTTAAATAAGACAATTTGTTGCTTTTTTTAACGCGATGGCGATTAGAAGCTCGTTTCGCGCAAAATCCGGTGTCGGCGTCTTCTGTTGGCAGCGAGCGAAAAATTTCGATAAAGTTAATAAAAGATTGGAGGACGCTTAAGCTTCGCCTTCAAGAGTGGAACGCGATAGCGTTATCGCACCCCGTTCGCACCGCCTACTCAAACGCGCTACGCCAGCCAAACGCCGCGATCGGCACAGATAGCCGGGCCCCGAGGCGCCATGAAGGCGGAAGCGATCATGCGGCGAGTGGCGCGCCACGTGTCGGGGCAGCGCCGTACATTTCGAGGAGGGGGCGGAAACGTACTTCGCTACTCGTGAAACTGCGACTTCTGTAAGTTACATGGTCATAATTACCGATATACACCGCAGTATAACTTTCTACTGCACGTTTCTAAGGCAACACCGCATTCACTAGAGGCTATTTTGTCCCGCTTTGAAGGAACGAACTCGTGGCTGAGTGGTAGCGTCTCCGTCTCACACTCCGGAGACCCTGGTTCGATTCCTACCAGCCCATCTTTCAAGTTGTTTTTTTATTTATGAAGTGCCTTCTAGGATTTATCGCTCACGGCCAACGCCGCGGACGACGACGACACCGGGTTTTCTGCGACACGAGCTCTTTAACGCTGTCGGTTAATAAATAGACGCTACCTTGCAAATAAACTTGCGGGCCGGGGATCGGACCCCATAAAGTATGGATTGCAAGACCAGATGATGATGATGAAGCAACATTTACTGGGCCCGAAATAAATCGGTGGTGCACGCAGGCACCAGACGGGATGGTTCCCTAGTTACGGGACCCATATGTTTCCAGCAGCTCCTGGCCCCTGTCCATCAGCGCGAGCTGAATGGGTAGGGCGGGGCTGGATAACAAGGTCTCCCATCACTCAAGGGGTTGGGGATTGGGGTGTTCGTGGGAAGGAAAGGAGGGGAGGTCTTGAGTTCTCTGCACTCTGCCAAGACGTGCGGCAGGGTGCCCTTTTCTCTTCTTCAAAAAGGACAGAGCATATCGTATTTCGCAAGGACAGAGCATATCGTATTTCATCAGTACGGGACGCGCAAGCGATCACACCTGCGCTCGACGCAGGATCGTCTGTTGTTGCCTGGTGAGTTTGGGATGCGGTTCTGGCAGTCTGCACCTTTCTTCTCGGTACATCCGGGTAATGTCTCGAAAGCTGGTAACCGGGTGCGGTAGCTCTTCCGGCTCGTGCTCGACCCGGATTGACATTTCTCGGGCATGGTAGTTGGCGATGGTGTTGCCTGCTACCTGCGAGTGAGCCGGAATCCAGATGAGCTCTATGTCTCTTCCCGGAGGCTTGTGCTTGGCTAGAATGGCTCGGGCCGTGCAGGAGATTACCCCCCTGCGGAAGCTTCTGTAGGCTGTCTTCGAGTCGGTGACTACGGTATCTACGCTTGGCTGTGCGAGTGGGAGGGCCACGGCCGCTTCTTCGTCAACTGTGGGGTCTGTTGTCTTCAGGGACGAGCTGACAATCAGCCTGTCTTTTGAAGTAACCACCACGGCTGCACGGTCACTGTGTTTTCGGAGCGAGGCGTCCGGGAAGAGGACCCTGAAGTTCTCTTCCAGCTTACGGGCTAGCGCTTTGGCTCGCGCGGTGCGCCTCTCGTCATCCTTGCCCGGCGTCACGTTCCGGGGAAGGGGTTTTGTCTGAATGATCGTTTTCCAGTCTTCCGGAAGGGCCGTCATGATGGGTACTGGCCCGATCTGCTATCCTATATTGCTAGGACGGCTCGTCCGTGTTCCGTGTGACTGAGACGGATTCTCTGATTAGAGAGGTGGGCTTCGATGAGCTCCTCCACCGTGTTGTGGGCGCCCATGTCTAGCAGTTTTTACGTGGACGAGTATATGGGCATGCCCAGTGCTTGTTTCGTTGCCTTACGAAGCATCGTTTTTAGAGTGTCCCTATTCGCCTTCGTCAGCTGGAGATACGCGGCGGAGTAGGTAACTCGCGACACGACGAACGCGCGTACCAGGCGCATGGCATCCTCCTCTTTAAGGCCTAGGTTTCTGGTGGATACCCTCTGAATCATACCAAGTATCTGTTCCGTTGTAGTCTTGATCTTTGTGATGGCGGCCTGTGCAAGAGCAGACGTTAATCCACTCAGCCAATGTCGGTCAATGGTGCGCTCACTCTTAGAAGGCGTTTTATAAGAACATTTCGGACGCTGAAGATGCGCATGATTTCGATACTGCGTCCACTTCCTCTTCGATAGAGTCCTGCCAACAACAGCCTCCCATAATTTCCGACGCGAACGTAGCACGTTTACGCTATCGCCGTCCACTCTAAAAGAGAACTTTAAACGTCCTTAAGTGTTCTGCTAGCCGAGATATACTCACAGACTTTAATACTCACGTCTACTCACGCACACTCACTAACCTTCGTACTCACGTCTACTAACACTCTCACATTCACACTCACTAGCTCACGTTCACGCTTCCCTCCGTTCATGCGCGTTCACACTCAGACTCAAGTTCGCACTTACCTGCACTCACTCAGAAACACTCACCACCTTCACACTCATTTCCACTCACAAACACTCACTCACGTTCATACTCACCTTCACTCACTCACAAGCACTCCACACGTTCACACTCACTTCAACTCGCACTCAAAAGCACTCACTCTCGTTCACACTCACCTCCACTAACGCTCACAACACTCAGTCACGTTCACGCTCACCTACACTCGCAACACAGACACTCACTCACGTTCACGCGCACCTCCACGCACCCACGTTCACACTCAGACTCAAGATCACACTTACCTCCACTCACTGACAAACACTCACCACGTTCACACTCATTTGCACTCACAAGCACTCACTGTCGTTCACACTCACCTGCACTGACTCACAAGCGCTCCGCACGTTCACACTCACTTCAACTCACACTCACAAGCCCTCACTCTCGTTGACACTCACCTCCAATAACACTCACAACACTCAGTCAAGTTCATACTCACCTGCACTCGACTTCAGAGCCTCACTCACGTTCATGCTCACCTCCACTCACCCATGTTCACACTCAGACTCAAGTTCACACTTACCTCCACTGACTCACAAACACTCACCACGTTCACACTCATTTCCACTCGTAAGCACTCACTCACAAGCGCTCCGCACGTTCACACTCACTTCAACTCACACTCACAAGCCCTCACTCTCGTTGACACTCACCTCCAATAACACTCACAACACTCAGTCAAGTTCACACTCACCTGCACTCGAACTACAGGAACTCACTCACGTTCACGCTCACTTCCACTTACCGACGTTTACGCTCACCTCCACTAACCCACGTTCACACTTAGAATCAAGTTCACACTTACTCACAAACACTCACCACTTTCACACTCATTTCGACTCACAAGCGCTCACTGATTTCCACTCAGAAGCACTCACTCACAAGCACTCCACACGTTCACACTCACTTCAACTCACACTCAAAAGTACTCACTCTCGTTCACACTCACCTCCACTAATACTCGCAACATTCAGTCACGTTCACACTCACCAGCACTCGCTCTACAGGGACTCACTCACGTTCGCGCTCACCTCCACTCACCCACGTTTACGCTCACCTCCACTCACCCACGTTCACACTCAGACTAAAGTTCACACTTACCTCCACTCACAAACACTCACCACGTTTGCACTCATTTCCACTCACAAGCATTCACTCACGTTCACACTCACTCACAAGCACTCCGCACGTTCACACTCAGTTCAACTCACCCTCAAAAGTACTCACTCTCGTTCACACTCACAACACTCAGTCACGTTCACATTCCTCAGCACTCGCACTAAGGCACTCACTCACGATCGCGCTCACCTCCACTCACCCACGTTTACGCTCACCTCCACTCACCCACGTTCACACTTACCTCTACTCACAAACACTCATCACGTTTACATTCATTTCCACACACAAGCACTCAATCACGTTCACACTCACCTGCACTCACTCACAAGCACTCCACACGTTCATACTCACTTCAATTCACACTCAAAAGTACTCACTCTCGTTCGCACTCACCTCCACTAGCACTCACAACACTCAGTCACGTTCACACTCACCAGCACTCGCTCTACAGGCAATCACTCACGTTCGCGCTCACCTCCACTTACCCACGTTTACGCTCACCTCCACTCACCCAGGTTCACACTCAGACTAAAGTTCACACTCACGCCCACTCACAAACACTCACCACGTTTACACTCATTTCCACTCACAAGCATTCACTCACGTTCACACTCACACACAAGCACTCCGCACGTTCACACTCACTTCAACTCACACTCATAAGCCCTCACTCTCCTTCACACTCACCTCCTCTAACACTCACAACACTCAGTCACGTTCACACTCACCTGCACTAGCACTACAGGCACTCACGTTCACGCTCACCTCCACTAACCCACGTTCAGACGCAGAATCAAGTTCACGCTGACCTCCACTGACTCACAAACACTCGCCACGTTCATACTCATTTCCACTCACAAGCATTCACTCACGTTCACACTCACCTGCGCTCACTCACAAGCACTCCACACACTCACACTCACTTCAACTCACACTCACAAGCCTTCACTCTCGTTCACACGCACCTCCACTAACACTCACAACACTCAGTCACGTTCACAGTCACCTGCACTAGCTCTACAGGCACTCACGTTCACGCTCACCTCCACTAACCTATGTTCAGACTCAGAATCAAGTTCACACTTACTTACAAACACTCACCACTTTCACACTCGTTTCCACTCACAAGCACTCACTCTTTTCCACTCAGAAGCACTCAATCACAAGCACTCCACACGTTCACACTCACTTCAACTCACACTCAAAAGTACTCACTCTCGTTCACACTCACCTCCACTAATACTCGCAACACTCAGTCACGTTCACACTCACCAGCACTCGCTCTACAGGCACTCACTCACGTTCGCGCTCACCTCCACTCACCCACGTTCACAATCAGACTAAATTAACACTTACCTCCACTCACAAACACTCACCACGTTTACACTCATTTCAACTCACAAGCATTCACTCACGTTCACACTCACTCACAAGCACTCCGCACGTTCACACTCAGTTCAACTCACACTCACAAGCCCTCACTCTCGCTCACACTCACCTCCACTAACACTCACAACACTCAGTCACGTTCACACTCACCTGCACTCGCACTACAGGCGCTCACTCACGTTCACGCTCACCTCCACTCACCCACGTTTACGCTCACCTCCACTAACCCACGTTCACACTCAGACTCAAGTTCACACTTACCTCCACTGACTCACAAACACTCACCAGGTTCACACTCATTTCCGCTCACAAGCGCTTACTCAGGTTCACACTCACCTGCACTCACTCACAAGCACTCCACACGTTCACACTCACTTCAACTCACACTCAAGAGTACTCACTCTCGTTCACACTCACCTCTACCAACACTCACTAGACTCAGTCACGTTCACGCTCACCTGCACTCGCACTACAGACACTCACTCATGTTCACGCTCACCTCCACTCACCCACGTTCACACTCAGACTCAAGATCACACTTACCTCCACTCACTCATAAACACTCACCACGTTCACACTCATTTCCACTCACAAGCACTCACTCTCGTTCACACTCACCTCCACTAACATTCAAAAACTCAGTCACGTTCACACTCACCAGCACTCGCACTACAGGCACTCACTCACGTTCGCGCTCACCTCCACTCACCCACGTTCACACTCAGACTCAAGTTCAGACTTACCTCCACTGACTCACAAGCACTAACCATGTTGACACTCATTTCCACTCAGAAGCACTTACTCACAAGCACTCCACACGTTCACACTCACTTCAACTCACACTCAAAAGTACTCACTCTCGTTCACACTCACAACACTCAGTCACGTTCACACTCCCCAGCACTCGCACTACAGGCACTCACTCACGATCGCGCTCACCTCCACTCACCCACGTTTACGCTCACCGCCACTCTCACGTTCACACTTACCTCCACTCACAAACACTCACCACGTTTACATTCATTTCCACTCACAAGCACTCCCTCACGTTCACACTCACCTGCACTCACTCACAAGCACTCCACACGTTCGCACTCACTTCAACTCACACTCAAAAGTACTTACTCTCGTTCACACTCACCTCCACTAATACTCGCAACACCCAGTCACGTTCACACTCACCAGCACTCGCTCTACAGGCACTCACTCACGTTCGCGCTCACCTCCACTCACCCACGTTTACGCTCACCTCCACTCACCCGCGTTCACACTCAGACTAAAGTTCACACTTACGTCCACTGACAAACACTCACCACGTTTACACTCATTTCCACTCACAAGCATTCAATCACGTTCACACTCACACATAAGCTCTCCGCACGTTCACACTCACTGCAACTCACACTCACAAGCCCTCACTCTCGTTCACACTCACCTCCTCTAACACTCACAACACTCAGTCACGTTCACACTCACCGGCACTAGCACTACAGGCACTCACGTTCACGCTCACCTCCACTAACCCACGTTCAGACTCAGAATCAAGTTCACACTTACCTCCACTGACTCACAAACACTCACCAGGATCACACTCATTTCCGCTCACAAGCGCTCACTCACGTTCACACTCACCTGCACTCACTCACAAACACTCCACATGTTCACACTCACTTCAAGTCACACTCAAAAATACTCACTCTTGTTCACACTCACCTCAACCAACACTCACAAGACTCAGTCACGTTCACGCTCACCTGCACTCGCACTACAGACACTCACTCACGTTCACGCTCACCTCCACTCACCCACGTTCACACTCAGACTCAAGATCACACTTACCTCCACTCACTCACAAACCCTCACCACGTTCACACTCATTTCCACTCACAAGCACTCACTCTCGTTCACACTCACCTCCACTAACATTCACAAAACTCAGTCACGTTCACACTCACCAGCACTCGCACTACAGGCACTCGCTCACGTTCGCGCTCACCTCCACTCACCCACGTTCACACTCAGACTCAAATTCACCCTTACCTTCACTGACTCGCAAATACTCACCACGTTCACACTCACCTGCACTCACTCCCAAGCACTCCACATGTTCACAGTCACTTCAACTCACACTCAAAAGTACTCACTCTCGTTAACACTCACCTCCACTAACACTCACAACACTCAGTCACGTTCACACTTACCTGCACTCGCACTACAGGCTCTCACCCACCTTTACCCTCACCTGTACTCACCACGTTCACACTCAGACTCAAGTTCAGACTTACCTCCACTGACTCACAAACACTCACCACGTTCACACTCATTTCCACTCAGAAGCACTTACTCACAAGCACTCCACACGTTCACACTCACTTCAACTCACACTCAAAAGTACTCACTCTCGTTCACACTCACAACACTCAGTCACGTTCACACTCCCCAGCACTCGCACTACAGGCACTCACTCACGATCGCGGTCACTTCCACTCACCCACGTTTACGCTCACCTCCACTCACCCACGTTCACACTTACCTCCACTCACAAACACTCACCACGTTTATATTCATTTCCACTCACAATCACTCACTCACGTTCAGCCTCACCTGCACTCACTCACAAGCACTCCACACGTTCACACTCGCTTCAATTCATACTCAAAATTACTCGCTCTCGTTCACACTCACCTCCACTAGCACTCACAACACTCAGTCACGTTCACACTCACCAGCACTCGCTCTACAGGCACTCACTCACGTTCGCGCTCACCTACATTTACCCACGTTTACGCTCACCTTCACTCACCCACGTTCACACTCAGACTAAAGTTCACACTTACCTCCACTCACAAACACTCACCACGTTTACACTCATTTCCACTCACAAGCATTCACTCACGTTCACACTCACACACAAGCACTCCGCATGTTCACACTCACTTCAACTCACACTCACAAGCCCTCACTCTCGTTCACACTCACCTCCTCTAACACACAACACTCAGTCACGTTCACACTCACCTGCACTAGCACTACAGGCACTCACGTTCACGCTCACCTCTACTAACCCACGTTCAGACTCAGAATCAAGTTCACACTTGCCTCCACTGACTCACAAACACTCACCACGTTGATACTCATTTCCACTCACAAGCACTCACTCACGTTCACACTCACCTGAACTCACTCACAAGCACTCCACACGTTCACACTCACTTCAACTCACACTCACAAGCCCTCACTCTCGTTCACACTCACCTCCACTAACACTCACAACACTCAGTCACGTTCACAGTCACCTGCACTAGCACTACAGGCACTCACGTTCACGCTCACCTCCACTCACCCACGTTCACACTCAGACTCAAGTTCACACTTACCTCCACTGCCTCACAAACACTCACCACATTCACACTCATTTCCACTCACAAGCACTCCACACGTTCACTCACTTCAACTCACACTCACAAGCCCTCACTCTCTTTAACACTCACCTCCACTAACATTCACAACACTCAGTCATGTTCACACTCACCTGCACTCGCACTACAGGCAATCACTCACGTTCACGCTCACCTCCACTCACCCACGTTTACGCTCACCTCCACTAACCCACGTTCACACTCAGACTCAAGTTCGCACTTACCTCCACTGGCTCACAAACACTCACCACGTTTACACTAATTTCCATTCACTCACGTTCACTCACCTCCACTCAATCACTAGCACTCAGCACGTTCACGCTCACTTCAACTCACACTCATAAGCACTCTCTCGTTCACACTCACGAGTGAGTGTGAATCAGTGCACTGATGAGAGAGTGTGCCGACCTATGCTTGTGTAGATCATCACGAAACATTCAGCCTCAAACATTCTTGTGCTGTCGCTGTAGACACCGTTACCACGCCAAAGATCGTTGATTCCAGAGTGCGCCCATCCACGTATTCTCGATACTGGTCGATAGAGTTGGCGTAGATAGAGTTGTCGTAAGCTTGTCCGTGAGTTTCGGTGGTGGCGTGTAGATAACGCGCGAGAAACTTAAGATGCGAGGAAGCCACTTTACTCCAATTTTGACTGTCTAACTAGCATGCTAGTTCTTACTCTCGATGATGTTCCGCGGTTGAAGTCCTTTTCGTGGAGGTTATTGACACAATGCAGACAGATTGGTCATTCCTTATGTATTTTACAGCGAAGCTGTATATGGTTAGGCTTCCGCCCAGTTTTGTTCTACGCCATTAGAAGCCGATCAATGAGTTAGCGGTAAGAGAGAAAATAAAGGAATTCCATATCAAGGTACAGAACAGGTATTCGGCTTTAACTAAGGAAGATGACCTTAGGGTTGAAGATGTGAACGACAATCTTATGGGCATCATTAAGGAGAGTACAATACAAGTCGGTGGTAACTCCGTAAGACAGGATGCCAGTAAGCTATCGCAGGAGACGAAAGATGTGATCAAGAAGCGCCAATATATGAAAGCCCTTAACCCTACAGCTAGAATAGAACTGGTAGAACTTTCTAGGTTAATCAACAAGCGTAAGACAGCTGACATAATGAAGTATATTATGGATAGAATTGAACATGCTCTCAGGAACGGAGGAAACCTAAAAGCAGTGAAGAAACTAGGAATAGGCAAGAATCAGATGTATGGTTTAAGAGACAAAGCCGGCAATATCATTACTAATATGGATGAGATCGTTCAAGTGGCTGAAGAGTTCTATAGAGACTTATACAGTACCAGTGGCACCCACGACGATAATGGAAGAGAAAATAGTCTAGAGGAATTCGAAATCCCACAGGTAACGCCGGAAGAAGTAAAGAAAGCCTTGGGAGATCTGCAAAGGGGGAAGGCAGCTGGGGGGGATCAGGTAACAGCAGATTTGTAGAAGGATGGTGGGCAGATTGTTCTAGAGAAACTGGCCACCCTGTATACGCAATGCCTCATGACGTCGAGCGTACCGGAATCTTGGAAAAACGCTAACATTATCCTAATCGATAAGAAATGGGACGCCAAAGACTTAAAAAATTATAGACCGATCAGCTTACTGTCCGTTGCCTACGAACTATTTACTAAGGTAATCGCAAATACAATAAGGAACACCTTAGACTTCTGTCAAGGAAAGGACCAGGCAGGATTCAGTAAAGGCTACTCAACAATAGATCATATTCACACTATCAATCAGGTGATAGAGAAATGTGCGGAATGTAACCAGCCCTTATATATAGCTTTCATTGATTACGAGAAAGCGTTTGATTCTGTCGAAACCTCAGCAGTCATGGAGGCATTACGGAACCAGGTGTAGATGAGACGTATGTAAACATACTGAAAGATATCTATAGCGGCTCCACAGCCACCATAGTCCTTCATAAAGAAAGCAACAAAATCCCAATAAACAAACGCGTCAGGCAGGGAGATGCGATCTCTCCAATGCTATTCACAGCGTGTTTACAGGAGGTATTCAGGGACCTGGATTGGGAAGAATTGGGGATAAAAGTTTATGGAGAATACCTTAGTAACTTGCGATTCGCTGATGATATTGCCTTGCTTAGTAACTCAGGGGACGAATTGCAATGCATGCTCAATGATCTGGAGAGGCAAAGCAGAAGAGTGGGTCTAAAAATTAATCTGCAGAAAACTAAAGTAATGTTTAACAGTCTCGGAAGAGAACAGTAATTTACAATTGGTAGCGAGGCACTGGAAGTGGTAAGGGAATACATCTACTTAGAGCAGGGAGTGACGGCGGATCCGGATCATGAGACGGAAATAATCAGAAGAATGAGAATGGGCCGTGGTGCGTTTGGCAGGCATTCTCAGATCCATAAGAAAGGAAGCGCCAAAGACTTGAAAAATTATAGACCGATCAGCTTACTGTCCGTTGTCTACAAAGTATTTACTAAGGTAATCGCAAATAGAATCAGGAACACTTTAGAATTCTGTCAACCAAAGGACCAGGCAGGATTCCGTAAAGGCTACTCAACAATAGACCATATTAACACTATCAATTAGGTGATAGATAAATCCGGCATATAACCAATCACTATATATAGCTCTCATTGATTACGAGAAAGCGTTTCATTGAGTCGAAACTTCAGCAGTCGTGGAGGCATTACGAAATAAGGGTGTAGACAAGCCGTATGTAAATATACTGAAAGATATCTATGGCGGCGCCACAGCCACCGTAGTCGTCCGTAAAGTTAGCAACAAAATCCCAATAAAGAAAGGCGTCAGGCAGGGAGATACGATGTCTCCAATGCTATTCACAGCGTGTTTACAGAAGGTATTCAGAGACCTGGATTGGGAAGAATTTGGGATGAGAGTTAATGGAGGATACCTTTGTAATTTACGATTCGCTGACGATATTGCCTTGATTAGTAACTCAGGGGATCAACTGCAATGCATGCTCACTGAACTGGACAGGTAAAGCAGAAGCGTGGGTCTGAAAATAATCTGCAGAAAACTAATGTTTAACAGTCTCGGGAGAGAACAGCAGTTTACGATAGGTAGCGAGGCACTGCAAGCGGTAAGGGAATACATCTACTTAGGGCAGGTAGTGACCGCGGCTCCGGATCATGAGACTGAAATAATCAGAAGAATAAGAATGGGCTGACATGCGTTTGGCAGGCATTCTTAGATCGTGAACAGCAGGCTGTCATTATCCCTCAAGAGAAAAGTGTATAACAGCTGTGTCTTACCAGTACTCACGCACGGGGCGGAAGCCTGGAGGCTTACGAAAAGGGTTCTGCTTAAATTGAGGACGACGCAACGAGTTATGGAAAGAAGAATGATAGGTGTAACGTTAAGGGATAAGAAAAGAGTAGATTGGGTGAGGGAACAAACGCGAGTTAATGACATCCTACTTGAAATCAAGAAACAGAAATGGGCAGGACATGTAATGAGGAGGGAAGATAACCGATGGTCATCAAGGGTTACTGACTTGATTCCTAGGGAAGGGAAGCGTAGTAGGGGACGACCGAAAGTTAGGTGGGCAGATGAGATTAAGAAGTTTGCAGGGACAGCATGGCCACAATTAGTACATGACCGGGGTAGTTGTAGATGTATGGGAGAGGCCTTTGCCCTGCAGTGGGCGTAACGAGGCGGATGATATATATATCATCAGTATATCATATATATCATCATAGCATTTCATATTATTATCATATATTTTATAAGTATATATATATATATATATATATATATATATATATAGCCGTGCACGCATATTCATATAGATAAATGTTTGTTCGTACCTTTGGTCACGATGACAACCGATAAAAAGCACAAATGTGATCAAAAGTGCAAAATGGGCGAGTTAATGGGTGTGGAAGCATGGCTAAATTCAGAGTGCGAACTACTAGGACACCAGCTAAGGCACAAGAAAAGACAGGTCACGTGTCCTGCCTTTTCTTGTGCTTTAGCTTGACACCAATTTGCGCTCTAAATTTAGCAATACATTTAGCAACCTATTCCAGAAAACACTCAGACTTGCTGGAGAAAATCCGGTAGATATAGGAGGAGACTTTAATGCCCCACACACCACGTGGGGATGCTTATATACCAGAGCAAAAGGAAGGGACTTATGGAACGACTCGCAAGCATTAGGCCTCACGCTCGTCAGAGACCCCGCCACTCCAACCAGAGTAGGCACGGCGCTAAACAGGAACACAACCCCAGACCTAATCTTCACCAAGAATATTGAAAAGGCGACGTGGTACAACACATTGGAAGATTTGGGTAGTGACCATCGCATATTGGAGTTACACGTCAGGAACGACAGATCAAATTAGTAGACTGGGAACTATTTCGTAGAACGCGAGAGAAGACACATCAACGATCAATCGCAGACATAGAAGAATGGACTAAGGAGCTCAGTGATAACGTCAAAGCTGCCACAAAAATGGCACCCCCTGAATCTAACTTGGATAAATGCGACAGCAGACTTCTCCACACGTGGGAAGCTAAGGAGTCGCTTCAGAATAGACTTGGCGGTGAGAAGCACAACAGAAAGTTAAGAAAGCGCATAGCACTCCTCAACAAAAAAATAGAACATGCTAAGCAATTGACGAGACAACAATGGGACGAGATATGTAATTCCATGGACGGACAATTAAGCACCGGCAAAACATGGCACATGCTCAGGTTCATGCTTGACCATGATAATAACAAGAAAAATCACATGTAAGTCATCAATAAAGTAATACACGCATATGAGGGTACAGAAGAGGAATTTCTCAATGAATTACAGCAGAAATACTTAAAACAGGCACCCCCTTGCATCTATTCTAGCTACAATGGGAATACAAACGCAAAATTAGACGAGGAACTCAAGGAGGCAGAAATCCGCGCGGCCCTACAAAAGTTAAACACCAAATCCGCCCCAAGCCCGGACGGTATAGCCAACAAGACTCTCAGGAACCTGGATGATGAATCGATAGCCGAACTAACAGAATACATAAACGAGTGTTGGGTAAAGGGAGAAGTGCCAGCTCAATGGAAGAAAGCGACGATAACGCTTATTCCAAAACCTGGTAAGAAGCTTGAGATAGACAACCTCAGACCAATCTCCCGAACATCCTGCGTCGGAAAATTAATGGAACATGTAATTTTAAACAGAGTTTCTAAAACTTCTTAGAGGATAATAACACATACCCAGATGCAATGATAGGATTTCTCAAAAACCTTTCGACACAAGATGCGATGCTCCAACTTAAGCATCAGATAATCGATTATAACACGCGCTCGACAAGGGCCATCTTGGGCCTTGATCTTAAAAAAGCTTTCGATAATGCCAACCACGCAACCATATTGGAAAACATCGAACGAATAGGACTAGGGCAACGGACGTATAACTACATCAAGAGCTTCCTATCAGATAGGAAAGCAGTCATCTCCGTCGGAGGACTCAAGTCGCCCGAGATCGACATAGGGAGGGCCGGCACGCCGCAAGGCGCCGTCATCTCGCCGATGCTGTTCAATCTCGTCTTGATGGGACTCCCCGAAAAATTAAATCTCATAGAGTCCCTGAATCACACAATCTACGCGGACGATATTACTATCTGGACCTGTGATGGCAGCGACGGATCAATAGAACAACGACTCCAGACGGCAATTAACACACTAGAGGAACACCTCATAGGAACAGGCCTCACATGCTCTGCAGAGAAATCTGAACTTCTATTGTACCACCCCACACTTAGAGGCAGGCTTCCCAAAGGATACGACAGAAACAAGGCGCATGAGGAAATCAAGCTACACACCAAGAACGGGCGGAATATCCCAGTAGTCAACCAGCTCAAAGTGCTGGGTCTGGTAATCGAGAACAAAGGCACAAATAGGGAACCGTAAAGAAGTTAGACCCAAAGGTAACAAATACCATGAGTATAATCAAACGAATTACTAATAAGCACCAAGGTATGAAGAAAGAAAGTATCATACGGCTGATACAATCATTCGTAATCAGTCAGATCACATACATAGCAGCCTTCCACAATTGGTTTGCAGCTGAAAAGCGTGAAATTAACAACATGATAAAAAAAGCATACAAACTAGCGCTATGGATTCCCATCAGTACGAGCACGGATCTCTTGCAAAATGTAGGACTCCACAGCACACTGGACGAACTCATAAAAGCACAACAAACATATCAAGCAGAGCGACTAACCAAAACCAAAACGGTGCGGCATATACTAAGCAAACTAGGAATGAATTATCACAATCTATACGGGGAAAAGAGGATGATAACGAGAGAAATTCGCGACAAACTCCTAGTACCAAATATACCCACGAACATGCATCCAGGTTACATCGACGGCAGACGCAAGAGTAGAGCAGAGAAAATTATCCGAAGCTTTGGGTCAGACGACAGAGCAACCTTCGTAGACGCGGCTGAATACCTAGACAGAAATAGCTATGTAGCAGTAATCGTAGATCACACCCAAAAACCCCTTACAAGCGTATCAGTTAATACCAAACATTCCGAGACCGCAGAGGAGGTAGCCATTGGTCTCCACTAATGCTCAGTACATCATTAGGGATTCTCAAGCGGCCATTAGAAATTATGCAAAAGGTAGGATCTCCCCTGAGGCATGGCATATCATCAGAGTCAATGAAGCAAAGTTCTCCAATACAGAGAAGAACGGCAGGCAATTGCTCTGGTTCCCAGCGCATACGACTCCAGACATTCCCGCAGTCAACCTCAACGAGGTAGCACACCGCGAAGCTCTAGGTCTTACTCGCCGAGCTGAGCAAAGAGTGACTTCCATCGGTCAAGAGAACGCGGAGGAGGAAATTTGGAGAGAAAAAGATATATTAACAAGATTTAGTGATATTACCAAATTCTATCAAAATCGCAGGCGAGTATTACCACCGCCTCACACTAAACTGAACAGAGCTGAGTTTGTTACTTGGAGGCGACTACAAACAGAAACTTATACGAGTCCAGAGCAACTAAAAACCTTCTACCCCGATATATACGAGAGCGATATGTGCAAGCTATGCAAGTCCGTTAGAGCCACCCTTCAACACATGTTGTGGGGATGTGAAATATACCAAAATAAAATGGCAGTCTCCCCAGAAAATCTACGGGTGCGGTGGTCGGCCATGCTGCTCAGCTCAGAACTCCAAGACCAACTTTGGGCCGCCCAGCGAGCCAAGGAAGCCGCACGGGAGCAGCAGCTCCCAGTGGCCATCTAGGCGGCCCCAGGCCCGGGCCTCCCAATCGCCGGATTCCAAATAAAGGTATCACATCACATGTGCTCGAACCTTTGTTCAAAATTCTGCGTCACTGCAGTGCCGTGTGCTAAACAGCCTCGCTGGTCATCCACTTTCATAGAGCGGAACAGCTCGTGATTTTGGGAAGAAAGGCGTTCATCGGCAAGGGCCTGCAACACAATCAGTCCTTGTGTAGCCACGGTCTGTGAACTTGTCCACACAGATTCATTCAATTCCTCAATATAACAAGAGACCAGCTCTGTCGCCAACTACTGCCCAAATCTTTCCGCTGCTGGTTTACATTTTGTAGCTGAATGGAGCCGAGTGCGTTAGCGAACCCCCACTTATATTTCCGAGCGCATATCGTACATTGCCAGGACAGAAGTGGTAATGGTTTCGTATTCGAGCGCTTTCCCTGAGGAAACGTGCGCCGCGCCGCCGGAAGCTCCATCTAGTTCATCTAGAGCAAACTGCTCTGCAATAGCGTCTCTAAGTATTCACCAAAGTTATGATATTCTGTATCATGCTAGCTTAGCGATTCCTGGCTGACGAATGCGCCTTTACGTTTTCAATGAAGAAATCGTCTGTTTCATCACAGGTAGTTTGGTCCCTGCTCTTGCACAACATTGAGCATCCGCGGTATTGCAAGCTGTCTGGCATACCTGTTCTGTTTGTTACTCAGTGGGCAATTTACCTAATGTGCATTACTTTGCTCATGTGACCCAGTGTTTGTTATATATACTGTTATTTATTATTTTCGTTAATACAAACTCGGGTGTTTCTGGGATACCACTGCTTATCTCTTTTGTCGCATGTATGTTCTTGCGGAAACCTGAAATAAAGTAATTTTGTACGCTGACAAATCGATATATCATCTACTACTTACACGTAGACCACGTGCTTACCTGAATATTGCGTGATATCTACTGAAAGAACTTGTGTCGTATTCTGCGATATGCTTTTTTTATTATTAAACCCGTTAGTACCCTTTTTCTATGGGTCGAAACACTTTTTCGGATTTTTTTAGGACTCAATTATTGCATGCGCAAAAAATAAACATATTATCTGATCTGACTACCGTGCTAGTACTAGACTAGTAGAAACACGCAGCTGCGAATTCCTACGTTTCACATATAATGTTGAGCGTATAAAAGTAATGAAGAGGATATAGAGTTGATATTACTGTTTCGAAAAAATTTACTGACACTATGTACAAGAGATCATAAAAGGAATCATATTTATAAAACAATGTATACAGGTACGACGATGGGCAGCTATCAGAACACCTCCTCCGCGTTTGGCCACACGATCCCGCCTAAAGATGTCAAAATCAGGGAGGAAACAATTAAGCTCTGTGTTATCGACGGTGGAATTCAGCCAAGTTTTTGTTAGTACAAGAAGCCTACAATCAGAAGAATCGATAAGGCTACAGAGTGCTTCGCGTTTGGGCAACAAGCTTCTAATGTTAGTATACACGAATGATACAGGGATGCTATCTGGTTTTGCGGTAGTGCGTGATGGTAGCTATGAAGTTGATATAACTCTATTTGTAGTGTTATCATACTTCTAAGTTCTGTTATACATGGTTAGTTTATCGTACCGGAGTTTGAAAGATTTCTGCTGCGACTTGCGCAACTAGATTAGTCGTTTACGTGCACGCCGAGTGTTAGCTGAGTAGTCTTCCGATATGCTGTAGCTGGACCCTCTAAGTTGCTTAGCATTTGAAAGAATATGTTGTTTTACTTTGAAATGTGCTAATTTGATAATTATAGGTCTATTTGTATTAGAGCTGTATTTGCCAATTCTATGAGCGCGCTCGATATCTAAGGGGTAAAACTTGATATTAAGGTTAGAAGTACAAAGTTCCACAATCTTCTCCAATTCTTGTCACGTTTCACGCTCAGTTTCACGTTTCACGCTCAGGCAGGGATATACGATCTCTCTAATGCTATTCACAGCATGTTTACAGGAGGTATTCAGAGACCTGGATTGGGAAGAATTGGGGATAAAAGTTAATGGAGAGTACCTTAGTAACTTGCGATTCGCTGATGATATTGCCTTGCTTAGTAACTCAGGGGACCAATTGCAATGCATCCTCACTGACCTGGAAAGGCAAAGCAGAAGAGTGGGTCTAAAAATTAATCTGCAGAAAACTAAAGTAATGTTTAACAGTCTCGGAAGAGAACAGCAGTTTACAATAGGCAGCGAGGCACTGGAAGTCGTAAGGGTATAAACCTACTTGGGGCAGGTAGTGACGGCGGATCCGGATCATGAGACGGAAATAATCAGAAGAATAAGAATTGGCTGGGGTGCGTTTGGCATGCATTCTCAGATCATGAACAGCAGGTTGCCATTATCCCTCAAGAGAAAAGTATATAATAGCTGTATCTTACCAGTACTTACCTACGGGGCAGAAACCTGGAGGCTTACGAAAAGAGTTCTACTCAAATTGAGGATGACGCAACGAGCTATGGAAAGAAGAATGATAGGTGTAACGTTAAGGGATAAGAAAAGAGCAGATTGGGTGAGGGAACAAACGCGAGTTAATGACATCTTAGTTGAAATCAAGAAAAAGAAATGGGCATGGGCAGGACATGTAATGAGGAGGGAAGATCACCGATGGTCACTAAGCAGTTTACGATAGGTAGCGAAGCACTGGAAGTGGTGAGGGAATACATCTACTTAGGGCAGGTAGTGACCACGGATCCGGATCATGAGACTGAAATAACCAGAAGTATAAGAATGGGCTGGGGTGCGTTTGGCAGGCATTCTCAAATCATAAACAGCAGGTTGCCACTATCCCTCAAAAGGAAAGTGTATAACAGCTGTGTGTTACCAGTACTCACATATGGGGCAGAAACCTGGAGGCTTACGAAAAGGGTTCTGCTGAAATTGAGGACGACGCAACGAGCTATGGAAAGAAGAATGATGGGTGTAACGTTAAGGTTAAGAAAAGAGCAGATTGGGTGAGGCAACAAACGCGGGTAAATGACATCTTAGTTGAAATCAAGAAAAAGAAATGGGCATGGGCCGGACATGTAATGAGGAGGGAAGATAACCGATGGTCACTAAGGGTTACGGACTGGATTCCAAGGGAAGGGAAGCGTAGCAGGGGGCGGCAGAAAGTTAGGTGGGCGGATGAGACTAAGAAGTTTGCAGGGACGGCGTGGCCACAATTATTACTTGACCGGGGTTGTTGGAGAAATATGGGAGAGGCCTTTGCCCTGCAGTGGGCGTAACCAGGCTGATGATGATGATTATAATACTACCGAGACCGATCAAGTTGTCGAGCGCTGTTTATTCCAAAAAGGCAACGCCCCCAGCTGACGTGCGCAGAAGTAGAAGAACAAGGAAGACGATGATGGCTATGTACAAATGAACATGACGAAGTACGTTAATAGTGCTTACACTAACTTCCCCCCGTCATGGAAGCGGCCGGCCTGGCCGCCGATTAGAGAATATCTAAACGGGGAGTGAAGGGCTGCACCGTGATACGTGAACAATTTCGGCATTCCGGCGGCGCCGGTGAGTGACGGAGTCTACTGGTGGACGAGATACTTCACTGCCGATGTTTGCTGCACGACGGTGTATGGGCCAATGTAGCATGGAAGGAACTTCTCACAGAGGCCTGGGGTGCGGACTGTAGTCGAAAGCAGGACTTCGTCTCCAGGGTGAAAACGTAGGTCACGGTGTTTGTTGTCGCAGTAACGCTTGCGCTCAGCTTGGGGAACCCACTATGCACGTAAGAGCGTCACATTTCCCTGCGCGCAGACGAAGCCCGCCGGGCAAGTCAAACAGGCTGTCGAGAATAAAGGGCTTTAAACGGGCGACATGCGAAAGTTCAGTGTTTGCTAACTGTTGGTTATTTGATGTGAGACGTGCTATGCGGTAGGTTAAGTCGCTGATACGCTCAGTAATAACATAGGGTCCAACATAGTGGGCCAGCAGCTTTTCACGTAATCCAGGTTTCTTGGTTGGTTTCCAGAGAAACACTAAATCACCAGGGTCATATATCACGTGTTGGCGTCGGCGGTCGCAGTGTGCCTTCAAGCGGTCTTGTGAAACAAGAGTGCGTAAAGAAGCAAGTCGTCGGGCTTCTTCAGCAAGACAGACTGTCTCTGATATACAAAGATTATCTTGGCTGGAAAACGGGAAGATAGTGTCTAGTGCATAACGAGGCGGACGAGCATAAAGAAGAAAGAAGGGACTGTAACCCGTTACTTCATGCTTTGAGCTGTTAAATGCGTACGTAATGAAAGGTAGCACGCTGTCCCAGTTCTTATGATCTGACGCGACATACATGGACAGCATGTTAGTAAGAGTTCTGTTCGTGCGTTCCGTAAGGCCGCTTGTATGGGGATGACACGGGGTGGAATGTCGAAACCTTGCAGCACATAGACGAAGCATCTCTTCGACCACGTTTGCAGTGAACTGCCGCCCACGATCGCTGATGATGACTCTGAGAGGTCCATGTCGTAGAATGACAAAACGCCGTAAAAAAAATACACACTTCGGTTGCAGCAGCTGTCTCACAGTAGCGTGTCAAGTGATCGGCACACACGATAATCCAGCGACTCCCATCGGATGAACGCGGTAAAGGACCGAGAAGGTCGATGCCAACTTGCTCAAAGGGAGTGCTGGGGGTGGCACTGGATGGAGGTGACCAGGAGGAGCACTCGTCGGACGCTTGTAACGTTGACACTCGCTGCAGCTAGACACATACTGGGCGGTCGTCTAGCGCATTTTAGGCCTGTAGAACCTCTCTTGAAGGCAGTAGAGCGTTCGCGCAGAACCCAAATGACCAGACGTTGGATCGTCATGCATAGCGCGCAAGACGGACACACGGAGACTCTCCGGGACCACCAGAAGATATCGTGGGCCTCTACCAGAATAGTTCTTTTGTAAAGAACGCCATCACGAACGCAGAAACGAGTGGATGGTGCTGATTGCCTTGCAGTAATGAGCAGGGGTTCTAAAGTTCTGTCTTTTTGTTGCTCGACCTTGAAGGTATTTATACCAAGAAATCCCGGCTCCAGTGATGTGATATAGCGGTCGAAGTTTACCGCGTCGCAGTCCGTCGTTGGAAGCGGCAAGCGCGAGAGGCAGTCAGCGTCGGCGTGTCGGCGGCCGCTTTTATAAGAAACAGTAAAGTTATATTCCTGTAAATGAAGTGTCCAACGCGCAAGCCGGCCCGACGTATCACGGAGATTAACCAGCCAGCAGAGAGGATGATGGTCTGTCACCACAGTGAAGGGGCGCCCGTACACGTACGACCGCAGGCGCTGTACTGCGCAAATAACTGCAAGACATTCTTGCTCTGTAACGGTGTAGTAACGCTCGGACTTACTTAAAGAGCGACTCGCATAGGCGACGACGTGTTCTTTGGTATGGACGCATTGAATAAGGACAGCGCCGAGGCCAATGCCGCTAGCGTCCGTATGAACTTCTGTGGGATCCGCATGGTCGAAGTGTCGGAGAATGGGATGGGACGTCAGACGAGACTTCAGCTCACGAAAACTAGCTTCACATTCAGGGGTATATTCAAAGGGATCACCCTTCTGGATGAGGCATGTCAGCGGATAGGCGATGTTGGCAAATCCACGAATAAACCGGCGGAAGTACGCGGAAAGCCCTAGGAAACTGCGTAGCTCTTCTACATGGCGACGTTGCTTGAAAGCTTCCGCCGTAGCAGTCTTCGCTTGATCAGGTCTTATACCGTCCTTATCCACTAGGTGTCCCAGAACGAATGTTTGGCGCTCTCCAAAATTACGCTTCTTCGAGTTGAGCACCAAACCCGCTTTGTCCAAGTATTCTAGTACAAGATCGAGACGTGCGTTGTGCTCACTGAACGTGCGCCCGAAAATCACTACATCGTCTAGACAGCGCATGCATGCTTCCCACTTCAAACCACGCAGGATGTTGTCCATGAAGCGCTCGAAAGTTGCAGGCGCATTACAGAGCCCGAAAGGCATCACAATAAATTCAGAGTCCATCTGGTGTTACAAATGCCGTTTTCTCCTTGTCTTCCTTGAGAATAGGAATCTGCCAGTACCCCGACCTCAAGTCAACAGGCGAAAAATAAGACGCTGATGAGAGGCAGTCGATAGCATCATCAATGCGTGGAAGAAGATATACGTCCTTTTTAGTGATGGTGTTGAGGCGGCGGTAGCCCACAGAAAATCGCCATGTTCAGAATCAGAATCAGAATCCACTTTATTTCCAACACACTGACGCTGCCCACGGACTACATGATTCTTGGAGTACATTCTTATTCAGCATTTTGTAGACTTGGTCATTGATCCCCTTGCGTTGCGATGGTGAGATTCTGTATGGTTTCTATCGCAATGGTTGGGCAGATCGCGTATCTATGCGATGGTGTATACGAGAAGGAAAAAAGAATGGTGCCCCTCTTGCTAGAAAAAGTCAAACAGTCGGGCATGTTTTGGCAGAATATTCGCCACTTCGTGACGCTGCTTAGTGCTGAGTGACTTGCTCACCATAGTCAGAAATGAGGAGTGCGCCGGAGGGCAGGCATTAACGAAATGGCGCTCATCCGTAGAATCAAGGGCCTCTGTAATAATGGTGAGCGATAGCACTTGATTTCATGGTGGGCGGCAAGTTTCAGACCCTGTGGTAGTGTTGCAGGTTCACTCGAACAGTTTACAGTCCATAAGTTAGTGCGTCCCTGAATAACTGACAGCGTGCAATACGGTATCAGTATATTCCTCTTGATGCAACTCAGATGAATGGGCTCCACGGTAGTGCCAAATGTTCCGTCAGTGGTAGGGAAACAGGCAACTGAAACAAACGTGGCGGATAACGGAGGCACAACTGTATCCCGGGATACACAAAGCACACTTTCACGATACGGTGGGCCTTCCATAAACGCAGCAGAAAAGCTTGTACCTACACTGATTTTACCCGTTTTGCAGTCGACGGGGGCACCACACAGTTTCAAAAAATCAAGGTCCAGGATTACGTCATGCGTAGAATGAGGTAGAACAGCGAACTCCGCGTTAAATATTTGACCCCCCAAGCTAACGTCTACATTACGCACGCCCGCAGGATACAACTCCCCACTCACTCCGCGAAACGTATCGGCAAGGTACCAGCGAAACATCACCTTTCGTCCTAGGAGGCTTTTCAACGCAAGACTCATCACTGAAACGGTTGCTTCCGTGTCCACTAATGCTATGGATGAAACCTCGTCAATTAATACAGATACCTTATTCTGAAGGTATCTCTGTCGATATCGAAGATTGTCCAGCGACCTCACCTCCAACGGCCGCGCTGGCTAGTTTTTCGGAGGTGGCGACGGGTAGCGACGCCACCGAGAGGGCGATCGGCTTACGCGAGGAGCGGGTGGTGGTGTGAAACTGCTAGCGGATCCTGGAGAACGGTTCCGCAGCGGCTCCGTGTGCTGGTGAGGCAAGCTTCCTAAATATGTGTGCGAGGGCGAATAATTTTTGCGCAGAGGAGCGCGGTGCCATCTAGACATCATCGATCGGTCGAACCTCGTTCGTTGGCGGCGATTGCAGTACCTGGCAATGTGACCGAAGTCGCCACAGCAATAACATACAGGTAAACGACGATCGATGAACTGCCCTTCGAAGAGCTCAGCCATGGGGGGTCGTGTAGCATAGCGAAGCGGCTGAGCCTGCTGCACAGGAGGAACGGTCGGTCTGCGTGCAAACCTGCTGGGGCGAGTGTGTTCTGCAAGTTGATGTTGGGGCATAAATGTGCCCTCACGTGGCCATGGAGCTCCTTTGTGGTTGACGTCTGTGATACATACTGCCGGTTGCCACGAAGCGCAGGGTGCGGCAGGCGCCATGTGTTGTGGGTAATAAGCATCAGGTTGTTGTATGACGCAGCAGTTCTTTACGCACAAACTGCCGCATAGTAGACGAAAGATCGGCGGACGGGCTCTCATCGACGCTGGCAATGGTTGTCACATTCGCCAGGCGTCCAAATTTTGGCGCAATGAGACGTGTTTTCAACGTCTCAAACGTACGGCAATTACGCACGACATCTGAGACGAAATCCACGTGTTCCCTGCTTATAAGGAAATTGTGGACATTTTCTGCAACTCCTTTGAGGAGATGACCGACTCGGTCTTCCTCAGACAAATATAAACATGAAGAAAGGGACTTAACCGAGGGGCCCGATTTTTATTAATCATATCGTGAGCAGCCAACAAACAAAGACACCAAGGACAACATAGGGGAAATTACTTATACGTAAAAAATTGAATTAGGGAATTTTATATAAATGGCTATGAAAGTAGATGACAAAACAACTTGCCGCAAGTGGGGAACGATCCCACGTCTTCTTATGTGATGCTCTCACCTGTTGAGCTAACGCGGTGCCGTTTCCCCATCTACTTTCCTCTTTACTTATGCTTTACTGTTGTAGAACTAACGATTGATGCCTTGAGGTGGCATGTGTAGGTTTATTGACCAGTTGGCTTCACCCAAACAGATCAGGTACTCATGACACCTGCAGCAGAAAGGATGTTCCACATCTGCCACCAAGGTTTGTGAGTGCTACCAAGGTTTGCCTTTGGATCCGAATTGTTGACAAATTCTACTTTGCCCAGCCATCTACTAGCCACCTTGTTGGTTGAGATGGAAAAGCGGCTGCCTCGGAAAGACGATGGTCCCAGCTTCGAATCCCGCAGCAGGAAAAATTTTTCTTCAACTGCGAGGCTTTTCATTCAAGGAATTCGTATGGGTTCCCTCTGTAGCACTAGCTCCGACCGGGTGGATGTCTGATTTTCCCTTTATTAATTACTTCTCTCCGCCTTGCGGTTTTGCACAGAACTATTACGCCAAAACTCTTGCCTTTGCTACCGGAACTACGAGGCCAGAACCGTTTATTAATTGTTCTATATTAAGTTACCCATCGGGATCAGGAAAACACATCTATCGCGGATACATTAACAAGTTTTTAGGCACGTAAGATTTACGAAATGGGTTGCAGAAATCTCCGAAAGCACTGCCAATATGTCCCTACTGAGATCGTCCCGTTTGCCAGTTCGGCGGCAAACGGGACATCAATTGGTTTCCCGCGCGAAGTGTACAAACAATGTCTAACTGATCGCAGGCAGAAGCTTACGCTGTAGCTTAAAGGTGGCGTCATATAAACGCTTTCAAACCATAGAGCAAGGCCGCTTCCAAGGTCGCCTATTTTACGCGCGGCTCAGAACTGTTCTTTGGCGGCCCGTCTCGCCACTGAGAATTTGTCTTTGAGCAAAAGTCTCTGTCAATGCACCCTCCTCACATTCGACGCCTCAGCCTTGCGTGGCGCATCATTAACAGTTCTGTCTCATTCGGAAAGACTTCTATGCATGAAACAGGCAGCCGATACTATTTTGCTGTACCTCCCTCCAGACGCGACTAGTGAACTCGCGGTAAGCGCTGAAAGCTGTTTCATTTCCTAATTTTCTATTTTTTTTCCACACTACTTGTAAGTGCTGTTCAATTCCTCCGAAAATATATCGTGTATCTAGCCGCGTTTATGGTCGCTTGCGCACGGGAGACTCCAAAACCACGACGTTAGAATCATTGAGAAATACTATGCCGTGCCACCTGCCGCGACCATCAAAACCCGTATACCGCGGATAATTCAAGCATCTTCCCAGGCATTTGAGACGCACTAAATTGACTTAAACTTACTCTACCGGCATGCCTCGCGCTGACTTTCTAAGGAGAGCCCCCTCCCCACCTCCCTCCTAAAAATTGCAGCGCTAAAGGAAGAGAAAAAGTGATGAGAAAGTTTGCAGTAGCACGTAAACAATAAGAAATAAATCACGTAACATCGATAGTTGCGAAGTTCGCATACAGAGTGTCATGAAGTAAAAAATAATGAAAAGCCGTAGTTTGCGTCCATTTATTCCTTCTACATTTGTACTTATATTCGTTTTCACCGGTTTCCATTTGTCCTCCTGTAGATCACGAGCATGAATTCGTAATTGTGAAAGATCGTCGGTACCCCTGTAGTTTTCGGCTAGCCGACTTAACGGCCATCTGGGCATGTGTGATTTCGGAACTACGATGCCAGAACCGTTTAGAAATCGTTCTATATTGAGTTACTCATCACAATCCGGAAAACACTTCTATCGCGGATAAATAAAAGACGTTTTGAGGCATGTAGGTTCCTCTGGGCTGTACTTGTAGGCGATGAGGTAGTCTCTCCGCCTATTGAACAATCTGACTCAGCTATGTCAAATGCTGGTTGCATGGTTGCCATAATCGGAAGTTCGTATCCCTCTATAAGTTTTTTTTACGATGGTGAGCTTGGAATTCGCCTCCTCCAGTGCACATCTGCAGGCTTGCAGTGACGCCTGTCATTGGCAAAAGATGCCAAGAGCGAGTGAGGCTATACTAATCCACGTGCAACCAAATTAGGAAGGCCCACTAAGCTTCAACAAGACACTCCCTCACCAGAGCAGGAATGGGCCTTCCTGGTGCAGTATTTGGCCACTCCCTCCCAAATGACTCACTCAATTACCCAATGGCCTTCAGTCCCCAGCAGATGCGGAGCACCTGACCAAGGCGGTGGTAAGACTTGTAACGCAGCAGAGGGTGCTAAGAATCTCTGGGTCCGGACAGGCGGCGAATGGCAACTGACCCTTGTAACGTTTAACGCCCGAACCCTCTCGAGTTAGGCTAGCTTAGCAGGACACTTTGAGGAACTATCAGGCATTGTTAGGGATATCATCGGCTTTAGTGAGATCAGAACTGGGAAGGCATTTGCACTGCAGAATAACGGACACGTCCTCTGCTATAGAGGTCTCCTAGATGAGAAGCATTGCGGAGTAGGATTCCTAATCTATAACGACATCGCGGGCAGCATTGACGAATCCTACAGCATCAATCACAGGGTATCTGTAGTCGTAATCAAACCTAATAAGAGGTATAGATTAAAGGAAGTAGAAGCCTACGCTCCCACATCCAGTCACGATGAGGAGGAAGTCGATCAGTTTTATGAAGATGTTGAATTAATGACGAGAAAAGTGTAAACTCAGTATGCGGTAGTAATGGGCGACTTCAATGCATAAGTGGGGAAAAACCAGGCTGATGAACAAGCATTTGGCTACTACGGCGTCGATTCTAGGTACGCTAGGGGAGAGGTGCTGGTGGAATTAACACAAAGGAATGAACTTCGAATAATGAACACCTTTTTGAGGAAGCGTAGCAACAGAAAGTGGACCTGGAAAACAACTAATGGTGAAATGAGAAATGAAATTGACTTTATACTTTCTGCTGATTCCAGCATAGTGCAGGATGTAGGTAAGGTAAAGTGCAGTGATCATATGTTACTGGGGGCTAGGATTCACCTCAATTTAAAGAGAGAAAGAACAAAACTGGTCACGAAGAGACAGGTCAACCTAGAGGCAGTAAGGGTGAAAGCAGGCAAATTCAGGCTGGTACTTGCAAACAAATATGCGGCCTTAGAACAGAGAGATGATGATGACATAGGGCTAGTGAACGAAACCATAACTAGGCTGCCTTAAGTAGCAGCAATTGAAGTGGGAGACAAGCCACCAAGGCAACCAGTAGGCAAGCGCTCTCAAGTAACACAGGACCTAATAAAGAAACGACAAAGAATGAAAGAGATAACATAGAAATCGCGGAAATGTAAAAACTGACCAACAAGGCAAAAATAAGGGGTATTCGAAACTACAACGTGAGAAAGACTGAAGAAGCCGTAAAAAATGAGCACAATCTGAAATCAGCGGGAAGGAAACTTGGCATACGACAAACCAAGATGTATGCACTGAAAGATAAGCAGGGTAATATCATCAGCAATCTCGAAGATATAGTAAAATCAGCGGAAAAATTCTATACTGGCCTGTACGATACCCAGAGGAGTCAGAATTCCTCCATTCGAAATAGTAATGAAGAGGACACAGGAACTCCTCTCACTAACGATGCGGTCAAAAGGGCCTCGCAAGACATGAAACGAGGAAGAGTGGCGGGAGAAGATGGAATAACAGTCGATTTAATCAAAGATAGAGAATACCTAATGCTTGGAAAACTGGCGGCTCTTTATACAAAGTGTCTATCGACTGCAACGGTCCCAAAAAACTGGAATAATGAAAACATTATACTAATCCACAAAAAGGGGTATACTTAGAGATTTGTTAGCAACGGGTGCAGGCGAATGGATAGCAGTCACAAGCGTTCGGCCAAGGACAGCAACCACGAGCTCATACCGGTAGCGATGGCGCTGTGGCGAAGGCAGGCTACTCTTCTTTGTTACAATCGCCGTCCGCAGAAAAAGGCGCCATCCTGGCGGCTTGAGGCGAAGAGACTACTATTGGGTCGTAGTACGACTTAATGCGAGAGACCTGGTCAAGTTCGCGGCCGCGATGGCGTAGGGCCGTCGATGGAGTGAGGGGCTCTACGACGTAATTAACGGAGGACGTTTGCTCGAGGACGTGATATGGTCCTAGCTATTTCGCGACAGGTTTTGCGGAGAGGCCGGGTGTGGTAGCGGGTACCCGAAGCCATACAAAAGAGCCAGGAGAAAAAGTTGGTGCAGAACGGTCCGCAGGTTGACGGGATTGCTGCTGCCACTGGTCCTCGGTGGAAAAAGAGCGGGCAAGCTGGAGGCATTCCTCGGCATGATGGGCAGCTTCAGATAGCGGAGTACTTTCGGACACGTCAGGTGCATATGAAAGAATGGTATCCAGCGTAGTAGAAGGTTCTCTTCGGTATAGGAGAAAGTAAGGGTAAAAGCCAGTAGTTGCTTGCGCCGCAGTATTGTACGCATACGTCACGAAAGGGAGAACTTGGTCGCAGTTTGAATGATCAGAGGCGGTGTACATCGAGAGCATATCGCCAAGAGTACTGTTGAAGCGCTCGGTCATGCCGTTAGTTTGCGGATGGTACAATGTACTGGTGCGGTGGACGATTCGAGATACGTCCAGTAGTGCCTTCAAAGCACCGGAAAGAAAGACGCGGCCTCTATCGCTCAGAAGTTCGAGAGGGGCACCGTGGCAAAGAACGAAATGTCCTAACAGAAACGATGTAACGTCGCGGGTGGTGGCAGTCGGCAGAGTAGCTGCTTAAGCATAGCGAGTCAAGTGATCCACTGCAACAATAATCCAGCGTTTGCCTGCTGGAGTGGAGGGTAGCAGTCCGTATATGTCTATACCAACACCATCAAAGGGCCGACTAAGACAGGGAAGATGTTTTGACGGGTAGACTTGTGCGGGAGGTAATTTTCGGCGTAGGCACTTACCACAGGAGCGAATGAACTTTTGGACGTAGCTATACATGCGGCGCCAATAAACTGGGATGCGTAGTCGAGCATAGATCTTGAAGAGGCTGGTATGCGCACACTGAGGGCCTGAATGGAAAGCGTCGCAGATAAGGTCATGGAGATGGCGGGGTATCACAAAAAGCCACTTGCGACCATCATAGAGCCAATCACGACGATTAAGAAGGCTGTGACGAATGCAGAAGTGGGTAGCCTGGCTGCGAAGAGCGCGAGAAGGTGAAGAGGTGGATGGATCAGAAAGGATGCTGATGAGAGCACTGATCGAGAGAACCTTGCGCTACTTCGACAGCATGTTGCGCAGTGCATGAGATGTAAATGTGGGCTCAAGGGCGGATAGCCAAACGCAGTCAGCGGAGACTGGTGAGCGAGAAAGGGCGTCAGCGTCCGTGTGTTTGCGGCTGGAACGGTAGAGAACGCAGATGCCGTACTCCTGTAGCTTAAGGGCCCAGTGAGCAAGAAGGCCAGATGAGTCCTTAAGGGTAGCCAGCCAACAAATGGCGTGATGGTCAGTGACGACATAGAAAGGGTGACCAAACGAATAAGGACGGAATTTCTCAATGGCCCAAATAATAGCTAAACACTCTCTCTCTGTAACAGAGTAGTTAGCCTCGGCCTTTGTTAGAGTTTGACTCGCGTAGGCAACGACATATTCATCAAACGCCGCTTTTCGTTGCGCGAGTACGGCGCCGAGTCCGACGCCGCTGGCATCGCTGTGGACCGTGTGGGGGCTGCAGGATCGAAGTGGCTGAAGATAGGTGGCGAGGTTAGCAGGCAGCGTAATCTCATTAAGGCGTCATCACAGGCGGGCGACCAAAGGGAAATTTCTTTGAGGCCACTTAGAAGGGCTGTCAGGGGTGCACTTATGGAAGCGAAATTTCGAATGAAACGTCGGAAACAGGAGCATAAACCAAGGATACATTGAAGCTCCTTTAACTTCTTTGGTTGTGGAAAGTCGGCGACGGCGCGGAGCTTGGCTGGATCCCGAAGGACGCCGTCTCGCGATACAACATGGCTAAGAGTAGTGAGCGTTCGGGTGCCGAAACTGCATTTCTTTAGGTTAAGTTGAAGTCTTGCGTCAGTAAGGCATTTCAGAACGTGCTCGAGACGGCTGAGATGTGTTCGGAAATCAGCGGAAAAGACAACTACGTCATCCAGGTAGCATAGACATGTGTTCCCTTTGAGGCCGCGTAAAATATTATCCATCATTCTCTCAAAAGTGGTTGGAGCGCTACACAGGCCGAAAGGCATTACGATGAAATCGTATTATCTGTCAGGTGCT
Source organism: Dermacentor albipictus (assembly GCF_038994185.2). Taxonomy (NCBI): domain Eukaryota; kingdom Metazoa; phylum Arthropoda; class Arachnida; order Ixodida; family Ixodidae; genus Dermacentor; species Dermacentor albipictus. The sequence continues at coordinate 3,455,236 of NW_027225566.1, read as the reverse complement.
ACAAATGATGCTTTAGGTTGATAAGATGGTGAAAAAGGGACTTGCCAGTATCCGGAACGTACATCCAGCGAAAAAAAGAACTCCGCTGCCTGCAAACAGTCGAGGGCGTCCTCGATGCGCGGTAATGGGTAAACGTCCGTGCGCGTTATCTTGTTCAGACGTCGGTAGTCGACACAGAATCTAATAGAGTTATCCTTTTTCTTAAGAAGAATGATCGGTTATGCCCAGGGCCTGTTGGAAGGCTGCGCAACGCCACGCTTGAGCATGTCAGCAACCTGGTGGTCAATGACACGGTGCTCAGAGGTGGATACTCGGTAAGGGCGTTGCCGTAATGGTTCATGACTGCCGATATCTATCTGGTGAAAAACGGTGGATTTGCGGCCCAAACCGGAAGCATGGCTTTGGAAAGAAGCGCGGAACTTCTGCAGGATAGCGATAAGCTGGCTTCGTTCTGAAGATGAAGTTCCATCGTCGATGGAGCAGTGGAAAGCGTCGAGTAGTGACTGATAAACCACAGGTTCACAAGTAAGTGCGCCAAGGTCCGCACAAGTAGAAACGGCAGGAGCGTCAAAAATGCAAAAGGTGTCGACCGGTTGAATGAGGCCTTGGCACTCACAATGAAAGAAAGGTAAAGGGCATGCCGTGGGATTCATCATCATCATCAGCAGCCTGGCTACGCCCACTGCAGGGCAAAGCCCTCTCCCATATTTCTCCAACAACCCCGGTCATGTACTAATTGTGGCCACGCCGTCCCTGCAAACTTCTTAATCTCATCCGCCCACCTAACTTTCTGCCGCCCCCTGCTACGCTTCCCTTCCCTTGGGATCCAGTCCGTAACCCTTAATGACCATCGGTTATCTTCCCTCCTCATTACATGTCCTGCCCATGCCCATTTCTTTTTCTTGATTTCAACTAAGATGTCATTAACTCGCATTTGTTCCCTGACCCAATCTGCTCTTTTCTTATCCCTTAACGTTACACCTATCATTCTTCTTTCCATAGCTCGTTGCGTCGTCCTTAATTTGAGTAGAACTCTTTTCGTAAGCCTCCAGGTTTCTGCCCCGTAGGTGAGTACTGGTAAGACACAGCTATTATATACTTTTCTCTTGAGGGATAATGGTAACCTGCTGTTCATGATCTGAGAATGCCTGCTAAACGCATCCCAGCCCATTCTTATCCTCCTGACTATTTCCGTCTCATGATCCGGATCCGCCGTGACTACCTGCCCCAAGTAGGTGTATTCCCTTACGACTTCCAGTGCCTCGCTGCCTATTGTAAATTGCTGTTCTCTTCCGAGACTGTTAAACATTACTTTAGTTTTCTGCAGAGTAATTTTTAGACCCACTCTTCTGCTTTCTCTCCAGGTCAGTGAGCATGCATTGCAATTGGTCCCCTGAGTTACTAAGCAAGGCAATATCATCAGCGAATCGCAAGTTACCAAGGTACTCTCCATTAACTTTTATCCCCAATTCTTCCCAATCCAGGTCTCTGAATACCTCCTGTACACATGCTGTGAATAGCATTGGAGAGGTCGTATCTCCCTGCCTGACGCCTTTCTTTATTGGGATTTTGTTGCTTGCTTTATGGAGGACTACGGTGGCTGTGGAGCCGCTATAGATATCTTTAAGTATTTTTACATACGGCTCGTCTACACCCTGATTCCGTAATGCCTCCATGACTGCTGAGGTTTCGACAGAATCAAACGCTTTCTCGTAATCAATGAAAGCTATATATAAGGGTTGGTTATATTCCGCAGATTTCTCTATCACCTGATTGATAGTGTGAATATGATCTATTGTTGAGTAGCCTTTACGGAATCCTGCCTGGTCCTTTGCTTGACAGAAGTCTAAGGTGTTCCTGATTCTATTTGCGATTACCTTAGTGAATAGTTTGTAGGCAACGGACAGTAAGCTGATCGGTCTATAATTTTTCAAGTCTTTGGCGTCTCCTTTCTTATGAATTAGGATTATGTTAGCGTTCTTCCAAGATTCCGGTACGCTCGAGGTCATGAGGCATTGCGTATACAGAGTGGCCAGTTTCTCTAGAACAATCTGTCCACCATCCTTCAACAAATCTGCTGTTACCTGATCCTCCCCAGCTGCCTTCCCCCTTTGCATATCTCCCAAGGCTTTCTTTACTTCTTCCGGCGTTACCTTTGGGATTTCGAATTCCTCTAGACTACTTTGTCTTCCATTATCGTCGTCGCTGCCACTGGTACTGTATAAATCTCTATAGAACTCCTCAGCCACTTGAACTATCTCATCCATATTAGTAATGATATTGCCGGCTTTGTCTCTTAACGCATACATCTGATTCTTCCTGATTCCTAGTTTCTTCTTCACTGTTTTTAGGCTTCCTCCGTTCCTGAGAGCATGTTCAATTCTATCCATAATATACTTCCTTATGTCAGCTGTCTTACGCTTGTTGATTAACTTCGAAAGTTCTGCCAGTTCTATTCTAGCTGAAGGGTTAGAGGCTTTCATACATTGGCGTTTCTTGATCAGATCTTTCGTCTCCTGCGATAGTTTGCTGGTATCCTGCCTAATGGAGTTACCACCGACTTCCATTGCACACTCCTTAATGATGCCCACAAGATTGTCGTTCATTGTTTCAACACTAAGGTCCTCTTCCTGAGTTAAAGCTGAATACCTGTTCTGTAGCTTGATCTGGAATTCTTCTATTTTCCCTCTTACCGCTAACTCATTAATCGGCTTCTTATGTACTAGTTTCTTCCGTTCCCTTCTCAGGTCTAGGCTAATTCGAGTTCCTACCATCCTGTGGTCACTGCAGCGCACTTTGCCGAGCACGTCCACATCTTGTATGATGCCAGGGTTGGTGCCAGCGTTGGTGAACTGAAAGCGGATTATCGACGACCATTCTCGTGACGCTTCTGTGAAGAGTAAGGAGAGCAATGGGCAGCGGAGAACATCGGCGGCGAATGAACACCTCAGAGGGCGTAAAGAGAACTGTGCCATCAAAAATAGCGGCGCACTACACAGGCCCAAGCAGCGAAGAGCATTGTCTTCGGACACAAACAGTTTAGCACTAGAAGGGCCGTTTTCGATAGTCTAAAGGTCGGGAAGTGCAGAAGTTGCAGGAGCTCGGTGTGACAGCAGTCAATAACGGCGTTATTATTTGCATGGAAATCCCAGCCTAATATAATGTCATGGGAACACGAGGGCAGCACGACCAATTTGACGGTATACAGTTGTCCTTGAACGAAGACGCGAGCAGCGCAGGCAGCGAGAGGCGTAATATTTTCAGCGTTCGTAGTTCGAAGGGAGAAGTCGAAGAGAGGCGTGAAAACCTTTAGTGTGCGGGAGAGTTCGGCGTAAATTACGGATACGGCGGCTCCTGTATCAACAAGTGCCAGGACGGCGATTACTTCGACAGACGCCTCAATTACGTTAGCTGGAGAGGGACGAGGACTGGGGCACTGCGACGTGGACGCAGTTCTTGCCTCGGGAACTGCGGCCATCAGGTTTCCTGCTCGGTGGACATGGGACGGCACCACACCCGATAAAGCGAGCGACGATGGGGAGATGGTGAGCAGCGCGTAGACGCGGTTGGGCGGTCAGGGAAAAGGAAGAGGTAGGAAGACTGGAAGGCGAAGAGGAAAGCGGAGTGAGGAGAGGTGGCGCTCGCCGGATGTTCCGAGGAAGAAGCATGCAACAACGACAGCGGCGCGCCACGTGACCAGCACCACCACAAGCAAAACATATTGGGTGGTCATCGAAGGTACACCACTGGTGAGGGTAAGGTCAGAGTCATGGTTGAGGAGTCGGATAATGCTGTCGGTCGGGCAGCGGCATAGGAGTAAAATGCTGTCGGTCGTGAAGCGACATAGATGGCGGCAAAAGTGTCGGTGGTCGATGCATAGAAGGTGGCAAGAGCGTTTGTGGACGAAATCAGGAAACTGCTTCAGCGTAAGTGAGAGGTGCGAGTGAGAGGCACGAGTGATACGAGTGAGAGGTACGAGTGACTGGTGTCTGCTCAGCGGCTGGAGGAACGGCTTGAGATACTTGCTCTTGAATGAAGACGCGGATCGTAGCTGGCAAAGGGGGTGGTGGTTCCGGCACAGAAGATATCAAAGATAGCTGGCGGGCGAGTTCTGCGCGAACGAATTCATGAATGTTCATGAAGAGTGCCGCATGGTAGTCGTTAACTCCAATGCTTGACAGAGTGTCGGCGGGTGGAGTGGGACGTCGAGTGTGAAGCCGCTGCCTGAGCAACTCGTCATAATTCTGACACAATTCTATCACTTCAATGGGAGTGTGAGGACTCTTTGATAATAACACTTGAAACGCGTCGTCCTCAATACCCTTCATTATATGTTTGATATTCTCCTCCTCTGACATCGACGCGTTCACCCGTTTGCAAAGGTCAACATTGTCCTCAATGTAGCTCGTGCAGTTGTCTGCGGCCTCTTGGGATCGTGTGCGCCAACGTTAATCTGCACGAAGCTTTCGTACTGCTGGCCGACCGAAAACTTGGGTAAAACTGGTTTTCAAGAAGAACCACGAAGTGAGGTTGGTTTCATGGTTTAGAAACCTTGGTGTCGTAACGTTCGTAAGATAGACTGCTACGTTTCTCAACTTGGTAACACCGTCCCACTGGTTATGGGCACTCACTCACTCATAAGAGTAGATCGAATCTTCAACGTCTTTGTCATCTGTGCCGGAGAAGATAGGGGGATCTCGCTGACGCAAGGCACCAGCACAAACCAAGGGGGTCGGCGTCTTTGGAGGGGTTGAAGGAGTGCATGCGTCGTCGGGCATGATGAGGGGGTAGAGTGCGACTCCGAAGTTCCAGGGTGGTCGAAACTCAGCACGTTCACCACTTGCTAAGAAATTTATTAGCAACGGGCGCAGGCGAATGGGTAGCAGTCACAAGCGTTCGGCCAAGGACAGCAGCCACGAGCTCATACCAGTAGCGATGGTGCTGTGGCGTAGGCAGGCTACTCTTCTTCGTTACAGTGACGTTAAAGAACTGAAAAATTATAGGCCCATTAGCTTACTCCCAGTATTACATATTTACGAAAATAATCTCTAATAGAATAAGGTCAACACTGGACTTTAGTCAGCCAAGGGCTGGCTTCAGGAAGGGATGCTCTATAACGAATCCCATCCATGTCATTATATCAGGTTATCGAGAAATCCGCAAAGTACAATGAGCTTCTCTATATGGCTTTCATAGATTACGAAAAGGCATTTGATTCAGTAGAGATACCAGTAGTCATAGAGGCATTACGTAATCAAGGCGAACAGAACCCTTACACAAATACCTAGGAAAATATCTACAGAGGTTCTACATCTACCTTAATTCTACACAAGAAATGTAGGAAGATATTTATAAAGAAAGTGGACAGACAGGGAAACAATCTCTGCAATGCTAGTCACTGCGTTCTTCGAATAAGTATTCAAGCGATTAAAATGGGAAGGCTTAGGAGTAAGGATCGATGGTGAATATCTCAGCAACCTTCGCGTTGCCGATGACATTATTAGTAGAACGACAGAAAGCTGAGCTAGTTGGTAAGGATTCATTATGCAAAAAAGAGGTGAGGTGGGCAGACAGGACACAAGAGCAGAGAAGTGGACAACACGAACGCCAAGAATGCGTTCGTGTTGTCAACTTCTCTACTCTTGTGTCATGTCTGCACGTCTCGACTCTTTTTTTCATAATGACAATTTTCTATTCAGCAACAATGCAGACGAGTTACAACAAATAATTTAGGACCTTAACAGAAGGAGTGTAAGGGTGGGGAAAATTAATATGCAAAAGACAAAGATAATGATGAATAGCCGGGCAAAGGAACAACAGTTCAGGACCGCTAGTCAGCCTCAAGAGTCTTTGAAGGAGTACGCTTATCTAGGTCAATTGATCACAGGTAAGCGTGATCATGAGAAGGAGATTCATAAAAGAATAAAAATGGGTTGGATCGCATACGGCATACATTTTCAGCTCCGGACTGGAAGCTTACCATTATCAGTGAAAAGAAAGGTGTACAATCAGTGCATTTTATCAATGCCCACTTATGAGGCAGAAGACTTGGAGACTGACAAAGAAGCTTGACAACCAGTTAAGGACCGCTCAAAGAGCGATGGAACAAACATTGCTAGGCATAACGTTAAGAGGCAGAAAGAGAGCGGTTTCGATCAGAAAGCTAACGGGTATAGATGATATTCGAATTGACATCAAGAGAAGAAATGGAGCTGGGCAGGTCACGTAATGCGCCGGTTAGATAACCGTTGGACCATCAGCGTAATAGAAGTGGTACCAAGAGAAAGGAAATGCAGTCGAGGAAGGCAGAAGACTAGGTGGTGCAATGAAATTAGGAAATTTGCGGGCTCTAGTTGGAATCGGCTGGTGCAGGACAGGGGTAATCGAAGATCGCAAGGAGAGGCCTTGGTTCTGCAGTGCACATAAAACATACTGATGATGATGATGATGATGATGACAAATTCGACTTCGCCCTGCCATCCGCTAGCCGCCTGGTTAGCTCAAATGGTAGAGCGGTGGCCCCGGAAAGACAGTGGTCCCGAGTTCGAGTCCCGGGCCAGGCAGAATCTTCTCAACGAAGCTGTATACCTCTACCATCCAAGCAAGTTTTCGCGTCGTTGTTGTAAGCACAAAAATTCCCCATGCGTGGGCCGATCACTTAGATAGCGCAATGCGGGGCCTACCCGCGGCGGAGGTGAAGCAGGCGTTAAGCGCTCCCCATACGTGGGCCGATCCCGAAGATATTGCGATGGCGGGCCGAACCGCGGCGGGGGTGCAGTTCGCCATTATTATCCCACTAAAGACCAGCATGACCATATGGTCGCGTTAGTCTGTACAGTGGATTTCAATTAATTAAGATTACCAAAACGGCACCAAAATCGCCTTTGGCATGCCGTTACACAGATTAGGGTTCCATTTATGGATATCAAGTGGCAGCAGGTGTCAATTGTTTTGTGGGAGCCCCTCGCTAGGGCGGGAATAAGCGTTGCTGTGCGACTAGCGTCGCCATGCATCACTCCAAGGGGTAATGTTTTTTTTTCTCATTAGTTTCAGCAATAGTCGGATATCATTACCTCCATATTGCTCTTTGAATATGTGACCTTCGATGAGCATTTGTGAACGAATAATGTTTTATTTTTCCATGAACGAACGTGCTATCTTGCGCGTTGCCATATGGTCACGCTGGGCCTTTGGGCTACCTAACTTTTTATTCTTTTTTTAAAACTGCATTCTCATCTCTTGCACGGCTGCTGGCGCGTTCCCGCAGTGGTTATTTCTTATTTTAATGTCTGAGTAGGTTGATGTTGGAATAAATGGCGAAGATACTCGAAGAAGACGATGACGACGTGTCAGTGAATTATATCGACCCGCGAGAGGCATTCCCAAATAATCTTTATTTCACAACCTGCGTTGTTTTTCGGTGTCATCTGGCCGCGACTACATAACCGCAAATTATATTCGTGCAAAAATTACTTGACTCTTTGGGCGTGCGCATATGCGATGTTCTTCCTATTACCGACAGAGCTGTTGCCACGGATATTCAATTTGATGACATCTTTCCTAATAATGCAAAATTACTTCCACACGGTATTTTAGAAGGTATATTACAAGATCAACTGAAAAACCTTCAAACAAACGTTGTAATTGCTACAGATGCTTCACAATGTGAAGAAAACTCAGGTGTAGGAATATTTCCCCCGATTCTCGATTGGACATGTTCCCTTCGGCTGCCAGATTTCATACCGATTTTTTCAGCCGAATTCATGGCCGTGGTGCTAGCATTACGCAAATTAGGACCATCAATTACGTCAGCCATGATTCTTTATCATTGTGCTCATCCCTTACTGCTTCTAGTGATTCTCGCGTGATGAGGACATTTCAATCATTGGTACCAGGTTACTTGAGAATCGTGCGTTTGATTTGGGTGCCCGACCATAAAGGACTAAACAATAATGAAATTGCAGACTCTCTAGCCAAGGCATCGATAAGTGGCCCGATTCTTCCTTGCTGCCCTTTGACTGCTTATGTAACTGCAGCTAGATTTCGCAGGAGTATCATTATACAGTCAGTATCAGGCTCCGCAAATACTAACTCTGTGGATTACGGACATCTCCTGCACCCTTGGAACAGAGATTTTTGCCGAACACGGAAAATTGAAGTGTCCATCACGAAGCTGCGCTGCCGTATACCTGCATTGAACTTCTACATCCACAGGTCTACTCTGGTCCCCTCACCATTATGCTCATTCTGTGGCGAAGCGGAGACAATCGACCATTTCTTGTTGTCTTGCAGACATTTTGCTATTATAAGAAAGCGACTACTCGAAATCCCGCTTCGCTCTATTGGTCTGACTTTATCAGTGCCTGTGATCCTATCTTTTGGAGCCTCCATTGTTGGGTTCAGCAACAGAAATTTTTGCTTGGCGATCCAAAATTACCTCATTCAAACTAATCGATTTCCATGTTAGATTGATCGTTCTCCCTCCCAACCATAGCTTTCTTTTATTTCTTATCTTTTATTAATTATTTTTGGTATTATTATTATTATCTTATACCCGGTTTTCATCTGATTATTTCTTTTTTTCTCCAAACACAAAACGTTTACTTTTAAACTCACACGCCCAAATTGTTAACTCCCTTGTTATCATTATTATTTTAGGCACCTAATTAAACCGCCCGATTCTTGGCCAATCCCCCACTGTGGGTATGTGCCACGGCCACTCAGGACAACAACAACAACAACGGCTAGCACCTATTCGGATGAAGAGACGGCCGATGAAGACTCAGGTGGGCTCACTGACAATCTAATCGGGCGGCAGCTATAAGCCGGCACTGAAACCGTTTTCTCTGACGGACGCCGCATTGGTGGATCCGACCCGGACGATGCCGAACCCGGCGGACTGCGTGGCGGAACATGAGAGGTTTCTTTTGCTGTAGTTTATGCGGCCATTCCTGCGAAATTATGCACTGCTTCTGAAAGGACGTATGGTGATCTCCAGAAAAGCCTTGGCATGTTTCCCTACCGAAACTTTGCTGCTTACAGGGACTTTTCACGTGTTGAGTTGTTCGAAATCTTTTTTACGAAGCTGTCGTGGAGCTGCTAGTCGAACAAGCAAGAAAATATGCGTTATTTTTCAATATGCCCAATCCGGAGGTTATCAAAGAAGCATTAGGTTTTCTTGGAGTGCTCGTTTTGTCCGGCTAAAACCGCTTGCCAGGGAAAAAGTGCTATTGGGATAGCGGCAAGGATATGCGCAACACGAAGGCCTACAATGCTGTGCGAAGAAATCGCTTCGTACAGATAATGCTATTCCTGCACTGTGTGAAATGCAAGCCTAACGCTTAGTGACAAGTCGGCAAAGTTGTGTCCATTGATGGCACTATTGAAAGCAAGGTTTCTGGAGCACTTTCAACCTGTGCGTCACCTGAGCTATGACGAAAATATGATTGAATATTATGGTCCTCATGGCTGTAAACAGTTTATACCTGGAAAGCCTATCCAGTTCGAGTATAAATTATGGTGCCTAAATGCCAAGAACGGATATTTTGTAAACCTCAAAGTGTATCAAGGCATGCAGAGGATCCGGGAACATCTGAAAAATATGAAAAGGACTTCGGAAAAGCAGCGGCGCGACTTCTTGAAATGTTGGATGAACTCGCAGCAGAGACGCACGACCTTCCTTTCTTTTTCTATTTTGATAATTTATTCACAGGCATGCTGCTACTCAACCACCTCAAGGCACATGACTACGATGGCATGGGCACAGTGAACCAGAACCGTGTTTCGAAAGAGTGCCTTATCGCTCGACTACAATTCCTCAAGCGCGAAACTCACGGCCACGAAGAGCCCGTGCTGAGCGACAATGGGATAATTGTTGTGCGCTGGATAGACAATTCTGTAGTGACGATCGTAAGCACCATTCATGGCGTAGAGTCAATGTCATCGGCAGAAAGGTACTCTCGTGTTCAGAAGAAGCAAATCAAGGTGGCCCGCAAGAACACTGTTGCTCAGTAGAAGTTTTATGGGAGGTATGGACCAGATGGATGCAAATGTAGGCGCCCGTAGTATTGTAATCCATGGCAAAATGTGGTGGTGCCCGATTTTCACTTCACTTTGTAATGTATCTATCAGCAACGCTTGGGCGCTAATTGGTAGCACAGGGTGGAATTCGGCGGGCAAATTGCACAAAGCTACCTGATGCGATGGGACAATAAGCATAGAGGACCTGGTCAACGCAGAATGCCAAAGACTGGTGATGTCCTGACTGGTACACGGTATGACCAAGTGGCCCACTTTGTTACACCAATTCCTAATGGCAAGAGGTGGAAGTGTGCATGAGATAATTGCAACAGCACAGTGCACACAATGCACGAAGTATGACGACGGCATGTGTATTCCATGATTGAAACCATATCACGCAAAATAAGTGCTCGACTATTCGCTACGTGTATTTTTTGTGATGTTTCGTGGCTTGACATAAATGTTTTTCACTTCGCGTATTTTGCTGTAGCGTAAGGGCCCAGTGTGACCATATGGTCACGGGCTATATTTGAAAAACTAATGAGGCAAGAGTAATAATTTTTTGCGTGTAAATTATTAGTACAAAGGCAAGTTAATATACTAGATTTACTTCGAGATAGCAAGAACAAACAGAAAGCGGTCCCTAATGGATTAAGGCGCCCACATACACAGCTTCGCTGGTCATCGTTCTTCACAGAGTGGAAGGGCACTGAGATTTCTTCTTCAACTTCGAGGCTTTTCTTTCGAGGAACCCGTATGGGGGTTCCCTTTGTAGGACTCCCTACGAACGGGTGGATGTCTTATTTTTCCTTTAATATTTTCTTCTCTCCACCTTGCGGGTTTCTGCAGAACCATTACGTCAAAACAATAATGAAAACACGTAAGTTCAGCCGAGTGAAAAACGGATAACAACGCTCTAGCTCACATAGCATGGTACAGAGGTTGAAAGGGCACGCATTATTGGCATACTGCAAATATTGCACGTGCAGTGATTTAGAAAGAGCCACATTTAATTTGAAAAACTGGCGTACCATACTTTTTCAGAAGACGTTGGGCGTGAGCTCTTTGAATAAGTCATCATAAAGACCTCTGCACCCAACGGCATGTCTTCATATTATGCCACATTTCTTAACGAACGATTTTATTTTATTTTCTAACTTCGTCATTGTTTTGAACGTGCTTCGCAGCTCAGACGCTGCCGCATCGCTGTTATCGCTGGCACCACCACTCATTCCTGCGCATGATAGAGAGAGAGAGAGATAGAAAGAGAGAAGTGTTTATTATTCGAAAGAGTCTCCTGAGCGAGGCCCGGTATCACCCTGAGGTGGGGAGGCCCCTTATACCCCTGTTACACGCGCACTTGCAACGGCCGTTAACGCAAACGGCAGTTGAACGCCATAACGGCCGTGGGAACGGAACGGTGGTGGCTGCGCTCACACGGCACTTTCCATGTTCAGTTGGTTCACTTCCATTAGGACAATTTTTCACGTGACTCTTGAACTTTTTACCTCACCAACTCGAAAAAATTTTGCTTCTGGATTCAATCCGATTCATGGCGTTGCAAAATGGCTGCGTTTGTTATGGCTTCAACGTGGTGAAGCGTCCATTTCACGTTCCATCGCTTGTACTAACCGTAGCACTACTGTGCATTTCCTTTTTCATTCGTACCGCGAGTGACCGTCTGCGCGATTCAGCAGGTGCAGTATTGAACGTGGTGCGACTTTACGACGCACACCCTAGAACAGCTGTGGAATGGCCCTTAGCCGGCCGCTTTGTGAATGCGACCGTGATCGTGCACCTGACTTGCTACTCCTGGTTGCGCACTACGAGGCCTCATTGTCTGTAAAAAGGGCTGAACTGCAAGTTGTGGGCATTAAGAAAGCGTCAATTAAGAAGTTGAAGGCGGCCGAGAGGCGATGTCACAGCCTCGCTGCACTCGCTGTGGTGGTGTCTGCCAGGCAAAGGAGTGTGTGCACGCTTTCCAGACCACCGTCTTCGTATAACACCACCGTCCCGACGTTGTCGGATCAAGATTTCAAGGCCAACCTTCGCGTGACCCGTTTCACATCTGCCTACATCGTGAGCTCGTGTACCTTACTAGCACGGGAGGATACGAACATGCGAGCTTGCACACCCCTACACCAGCGCGTCGCCCTCTCGCTGTACAAACTGGCTGAACAGAGCTGGTTGAACAGCGCCGTCATCCTTGCGTGCACGGGCGCATTGTGTTTCTTAGCTCGCAGTTGAGCAAGGTAATCCTGCCACAAGTTGATAAGTAAATGCGTCAGTGACGCTGTCCAGGCGAAGTGTTTTTGCGCAGGCGCGCTCGCCTGCAGCGGGGACACGTTGCTGCTGGGGGCGGCCATCTTGCGTATTTCATGACAAACCGGACGGAAATGGCGGCGCAACGGAGACCGGCAAGCTCCGTTGGTGTCAATCGCCGTTGGATTTCCAACGGTGCTGGCGCTGCCGTGTAACTCCGCCTCATGGCCGTTAAGGCCAACTGCCGTTTTCCTTAGCGGCCGGTAAAGTGCACGTGTAATAGGGGTATTAGCCCCAGAACCATCTGGCTTCGACTGCCCTCTTGGCCCTGGCGACGAGTTGCTGCGCATGATTAAAAAAATACGAATGCAAAATGAAATCCAACGTTGCAAATGGGCAGCAGCAGTTTATGGCTTCCAGGCCGCCATGCCCGCCTCTGTCACTAGTTCATGCGGCTAACAGTGACAAAATGAAATATGAATAAGTCATTGCGAACGTGCAGAAGAACTTCTGTGGCCTTACTGTGAAACTGCGATGAAGTAGCAATGTCAGACGTTGGCAGAAGAATGCAACAACGTCCCTCGGGCGCATTTTACACAATAACGCCGCCGCCGCGAATCGGGCGACGGGGCTTGACTGGGCTTCGCACGTGCTGGGTCCTTCCGCCAGTCAAGGTACTAGCCATGGCGGCAGCAACATTTTTCTTTTATTTTTTTTCTAGGTGTGCTCTGCCATCCAGCGGAATGGGCGAATCTCCATATCTAGGCCACGAAACAGCTCGAGTGTCCATTCTTGTCGTTTACTATGGCTGTGTTCCAATACTCACTGTAGACGGCAAAATATAGGGGTACGTGGACAGCAGCCGTCTTAAGTCTCGTTCAAATTCTCACAAAGAGGTCAACGTAGACACCTTTGCGAATATAGCATCGAAGTCAAAGATGATGCTGGCTACTTTCCTGTCCGAACAAGATGGCGGCTGAGCAGGACGCCTGCAAAGCCGACAGGAAGGTTGTCTGCGCTTAAGAAAACGTAGATGCGATATCGCATGCCCTTAACGTAAAATATATCGTGTTTTTCATCGGTTTGCAAGCGCAAAGACCTAAAATACAGAAATAACCTGCGCTTTTCTCCACTTTTTCTTGTCACCCCGAGGTGGCGGAGTCTCCATCAGATACTCAAGCAAAACCTTGAGCTTGCTCTTCTGTAGAGGGCGCGCCACATATGTCAATCTTGCCAGACGCTGCCGCTTCAGACGTACGTCCATTACGATGTCGTCGTCTATCTTGCGAGCAAGAGTTTACAGTGTTTTCTAAACATCGGTGGGCACGTTCACCACTTGTCCTTTAATTGCAAACTCTCCTTGTCTGCGGGACAGGCGTATAATTGACATGAGCACGATCCTCGATCGGAGCCGCGAAGTGTTCTTCTACGACTTCAACAGAGGGAGGTGAGCCGGTATGGGCGGGTACACACAGCCCCGAGTCGTGGGCAGTACTCGTAACTTGCCCTCCAAAAGAAAGTCCTTGTACGAACTACCAAGCCACGAACGCACTCACGTCAACATGTTGGCCGAACATAGTCTGATAACACTTTCATTGGAGCTTCTCTTTAGACGTCGTGTTTTACACACCTGTCACCGTCGAAAGTTTTTTCAAGGCGTGTTTAAACCAGATTCGATCGCAGACCGAGCAGCTGTGGCCAACCTCCGCGTCCAGAAACGTTCTCTTGAATTTTGAATACGCCCCGGTGAAACTCCAAGGAGGTGCATGGCAACTCATGCATTCGTCCGCTCGGACGCAGACTCGGACGGCCTAGCTTGACGCTTACGAGCGGCCTCCAGTGCTTGATGTTCATCGTGAGTCAGTCATGAGTCAGCGCTCATGTTTCGTCTCTCTTCTTCGTCCATGCTTTTTCGTGCCCGCTGTAAGCAATAATAATGCGATCGTCATCAGTAGTTTGCTCTCGACGCCAACGATTAGATTCTCTCATCTGCTCTCGCCGAGGTGCTTCGTAGGGAAAGTCACTGGCCGCATTGTCCGCTTTCGCACGCGCGCGTTGTCATCGGTTATAGACGCGTGTCTGCTGGTCGATGCCTCTCCTCGTACTGGGCCTGTTCTTCGGCAGTGCGCGCAATGCGTGGTCTTCCCATTTTTCCTATTTTTGTTGGAATCGAACTGTTGCATTGATCTCCCTCTGCAGTGAACAATCCGGCTCTGACACACCGCAGTGCACGTAGCCGTATTTCCTTGCCACATGCGGAAACATTGGACTGTCACGTCCCCGTGTTTCCCTGCCGCATGCAGAACCGTTGGACTGAGTGCAGACGACAGCAGACGCAGCCGGCACCAATGGCGGCCAGCGCGGGTTCACTCCTCCACTGTGTAAGTGCAGTGCGCGGTGAAATCATTTGTCCTTTCTTTCTTCTACGCCGTACTATCATTCGTTATTTTTTTGTTCAATTTACAGACGTTAGACAGGCCAGATAACCCCCCTACGAGACCACGCAGCACCGCCATCGTTTTTGTTCACTTTGCGGACGTTAGCTTGCCTAGACACCCCGCCCACGTTGCGAGACCACGCATACAGCTCATTCATACAGGTCAGTCAGGTAAGCAGCTTTGCTCCAAAAGGAACCTATATGGAGAAAGTCGAACACATGAGCTCGTACTTAGCAATGCAACGCTATAGCCGCTAAGCCACCGCGGCAGGATCAAGTGAGACGAAATGAGAACACTCCAGACACTAGTGTGGTATGACTATTCCGAGAGAAATGATGTATTGCAATAAGGTTCTAAGCGAGTTCGAGGATTTTCATCAGAGTGGATTGGTATGGAAGAAATGTAGCTAATGTTAAGCGTTTTTGTTTTTCTTATTTTCTATCATTCTGCGTTCCTTCCTAAGCTTTTGCTTCCACCAAAATTTTTGTCCTGGGGCGTGGGATGTAGAAGCCTCCCCCCGTCCCCGCCCCCCGGTGGCATGCGAGCGATGGAAGACGGCACGCTTCCTCCCCATTTCCCTCCCTCAGATTAAGCAACGATTTGTTGAGTTGTGTTGAGTTGAGTGGTTGTAGGCTACTGGTGGGATTAGCCTTGCAGTAGCTGCCGGCAATAGCTCCACCGTAGCGACACTTAAAATACATAAATCATACAGATCAAACACAGACCTCACAACTACACATAGTCACTCCTAAGGTCACCATGTGGAGGCCAAATCCATGTTCTGCAGGTAATTTAAAAGATGGCGAGAAACCTCCTTCCTATCTAACTGGTTCCCGCGTGGGAAAACAATCTCCTGAAGAAAACTGTGGGAAATTCCTGTCTTCTTGAGGGAACCGAATCACGCACTCCTTTCCGCGTTATACAGAGTACAGCACATAAGGTAATGTTCTATGTAACCACACACACCACACGTTGAACATAATGGAGACAACGCCAGGCCATTCTTATACATCCACGCAGGGGTACGAGCAGAGACCGTGCGAATGCGGAGCAGTAAAGTGGTTTGGTTTCTTTTGGGACTCTTGGTCACACATGGCTTGTGAGCTGAGGTCCACAAAGAGCTGAAGTGGCACGACACCGCTTCTCTGAAGAGTGTTTTGTCCTCTTCACGCACTTTTCTCAAAGGATTCCCAGAGAATGCTCTATGGAGGAGGCTGTCCGCCATCTCGTTGCCTATGATACCTATGTGCGAGGGCACCCATTGGAATCGTAAGGAGAAGGCTTTGACATGTAGATTGTGCACCGAGCGTAGGGAGCTTAGACATATGGCATCAGTAGGGAACCCGTGCTCTAACCTTTGTAGGGCGGATTTCGAATCTGTAAGAATGACAACAGGTTCAGGCGTACGAAACCGCAGCTTCTTTAGAGCTGCCTCAATGGCAACGCTTTTGCCCGTTGTGGAGGACACGACTGCAGTGAAGCGAACCGACCAATCGTACTTCAAAGAGGGGATGTGAAAAGCAGCTGCATTAGATCCTATGACCTTGTCCACAGAGCCATCAGTAAAAATTTGAAGATGACGTGCATATTCAGTTTCAAGATGTTCCAGTGGCCGCCAAAGGAGAACTCCGCTTAGCACGAATGTGAAGAATCGTCAACGAACAATCGAGGCTCGCGAAAGACTAAGGTGGTTTCAACCTCTTAGTTCGACCACTAGCGTCAAAGACCCAGGTAACCAAGAGTATTAAGGGCCAAGTCGGGACTCAGATCGCTTTCGAAGGCTCTGTAGAAGGGCTCGCCCGCCTATCTTCTGTTTGAGGCGGCCAATTTGCATCAATAACCTTTGTGAAGCGACTAGGCTAAGAGGTCTCAATAGAGACTCATAAAGTACTGCATTGTTAGGAGCAGTCTGCGGAACGCCAAGAGCCCTCCTTAGGCCCTTTCTGTGCAAAACCTCAAGTCGTTCCAGCTGTGATAGTGAGGGGGAAATTAAAGGGAACTGGCACATTATTCGACTCGTCACTCGAGCGTCGTGCAGCCTGATCATTGAAGAAGTGTGATTTCCCCATTGCTTACTTGTAACTCTACGGATCACATTGAGACACGGAGATAGTGATGTCACAATAGAGTCCACAGCTCGCCGCCACTGTAGACGGTAGTCAATAATGATGCCCAGAAAGCGCTTGTGCTTCAATTGATGAAGGCAAGATTGATCAAGGTCTATCTTCAGCCGCGCATACCGTCTTCCTCTACCTGGAAACATGATGAAGCCAGATTTTTCCACCGAGAGAGTGAACCAAAAACCTTGAAGGTAATTTTGAACTGAAAGTAATGCCTGTCGCGCTATCAGAGGTAAACGCTTGTGTTGATATCCGCTTAACCGAATACAAATGTCGTCCGCATATATCGACATATGGATATGCCTGCAATGTTTTTGCACTTCGGCGGGAAGACCAGCCATTACAACATTAAACAGCGTCGCGGAAACAACACTTCCCTGAGGTACGCCTCGCGATGCCGCCCTTTCGGTGCTTATGTATTTCCTAACCGCACTTTAATTTTACGATCACTGATAAATGAGTGAATGAATCGCAGGAGATAGCCCTGTATGCCTATGGCTTGCAAGCTTTTTAGTATTGAGCTCTGAAGGACGCTATCATAAGCCTTTGATACGGTTAGGAAAATAGCTAGTGTTGAGAGGCCGAAAGCTCTTTGATGTACAATGCGGCTTATCAAGTCCAAGACGCTATCTTGCGTGCTTAAACCTGTGCGGGATCCAGTCATGCATGTCGGCAGAGCCCTTCTTTCTTCCATGCACCATGATAAACGCTTACTTGCCATCTTCTGCATGAGATTAGCCGCATACGACGTCAGTGATACAGGACGATGCGAGGCCAAGTCTGTCATTTTTTTGCCGGGCTTCAGCACTGGGACAACACAAGCCACCTTCCATGAAGGAGGAACGTCGCCAGTCTCCCATACTCGATTGAGATAGCCAAGGAGCATCTTCTGATTTTCTAGAGGTAGGTTCTGTATCATCTGGTTGGTAATGCCGTCAGGACCTGGTGCACATCGACGCCGCAGGCTGCTGAGTGCTGTCTGTAGCTCTCGAAGTGTGAACGGCGCGTCCATAACAGACGTAGATGTTGCAGACCGAGCACATGGATGAATTCCTGAGCTTGCACGTACAAATCCATCTGCAAATTTCTCTGCCAAGCACGCGAGAGGTTTCTCTTTGAGCACTGAAAGCGCTTCGAAAGGCTTGCTAGACTCGCCAAATGCTCGCCATCGGTGAAAAAACAGACAAGCTAGCGCAGAAGGACGCCCACTGCGACCTACAGAGCTTGTTCGTACGGCGTCGAATGGCAGACTTAAGCCTGTTGAAGGTCGTCTTCAAGGATCTGTCGTCCTTCTTCCGCATCAGTTATCGTTCCGCAATTCTCCGCGCTGCGCAAAGGTTCCTGAGTTTTAAATCCGGAGTCGTAAAATGAGTAGGCAACTTGACCGCCGTGGTAGCAGCCATCTTACCATAAATAATTCTGTCTATCACATCTCCAGAAAGATTTGCAAGTTTCTCCCTGTATTCGTCGCAATTAACAACATGGCTCATTTTAGCACCGCGCATATGGAAGTCGGCAGTAAACACTAAAATCGGATATTGATCACTTCCCATGCGGTTAGGTGCACTTGACCACTTTACACGGACGTCAGATGAATGCAAGGTTAGGTCTATAGATGTGGCTGAGGCTGGAGGCCAGAAGAAAGTGGGACTTCCGTCATTGGCCATGCACAGGTCCAAACTGTCGATAACTTCTACAAGTTTGCACCCGCGGGAGTCTGTTCCTGTCACCCCAGACAGAGTGATGGGCGTTGAAGTCACCGCAGATAATTCGGGGCGCTGGGCAACGGTCACAAAGCTGTTGGAGAAACAAATCCATTGCTACCTTCTTCCGCGGAGACACGTATACGGATGCAACAGAAAGAGTTCGGAAGCCGAGCCGTATCTTCACAGCCGCTACCTCAATACTATCGGTGCAAAGATCGGTGACGTTCACAGCCACATGAGGAATCTCTCTTCGTATGTAAAGGGCGGCACTTCCTGCGGGAAATGACTTTATGCTGCAATTCTTGTGTGTGACATATCCAGTCAAAGATCTCCCCCTTGGTAGGCGAGCCTCCGAGAGGGCTAATACTGGAACATAGTTTTCTTTCAAAAATAATTTCAGTTCTGCTAATCGACTTATAATCGCAGCGCAGTTCCATTGTAGATGGCACTTTTCGGTGATTATTAGTTGCACGAGGTTGAAGAAAACTAGCCATATTATCAGGTAAAATTCACTGCGAAGGCGGTAATCATGGACTCAAAGGAAAGAACGAGCTGTAGAAAGTTCTTCAGTGTGCCAGTCTGCATTGCTTGAACATATGTGCGGAGGACTTTAAAGAAAACTCACAGAACGCCAGACAGATCCCGATTTTTGAGCTCCTTATTTTGCTGGACGCACTGCCTCACAACTTCAACAAAAGATGCGGACTGGGACTCACTTTTGGCCGCTGCAGCTGGTTTCTTCGTCTCTTTTGAGGCAAGGGAATGTCCTCCTTGTCTTCGAGTCTGGCTGTGATCTGGTCGCTGAGGAACTTGGACACAATTGGCTGAAGCAGATCGAACAACCGACTCACCCACAGAGGACTTGGCCGTCTTGCAAAGGTCAGGTCGCTCACTGACGTTCCTTGTTACCACGCCACGAACTTCCGACTCTAACGCAGGGAACTTGTGACTTCCAGGTATCGGCTTCTCAGTAGGTCGTGGTTTGGGACCACTAATGAAGCACACTCGATGGTGTAAGGCGCTTACACGAAAAGGGCAGCCACCGAAACTCGCTGGATGGTCACCCCCACAATTAGCGCAAGCAAAATCTGCCTTGCAGGCTTTGTAATCGTGGGCGCCACCACATTGTTTGCAACGTTGATCTTTGATACAAACTTTGGCTACATGCCCAAAGCGTTGGCACTTAAAGCATTGGATAGGAGTCTCAACGAATTCTTTGACTGCATGCTTGGTAAAACCGAGGTCGATTTTTTCTGGGCGCTCGGTGTTGGAAGGAAACGTTAGCACAACAGAGTTAATAGGCTTTGCTGCCCATTCTTTTTGTGGAGTCTCCACCCGGCGCATCAGACGTTTCACGTGCAAAACACCTTGCGGTTTCAAGTAGTCAAGAAGGTCGCTTTCCGAATACCACACTGGTACTCCCCTAATAACACATGTGTTAGTCATGTAGGAGTGAGGCAACGGGGCTTTAACTCTTATGTCACCAATCTGAGAGCACCGGAGAAGAACGTCTACTTGCTGTTCCGTTACGATATCTAGATGAAGAGCGCCTTGCGTTGTGAAGCGACTGCGAATCAGAGCAGATCCCAGCAGGACTTTAATGGCATCGAAGAGTTGATAGGGTTCCGCTCTCTCGAATCTACACCTATTTCTGTTGGTAAAACTACCACTGGGATTACGACCATTCTTTGCTTCCGATGACTCACCACCTCGAAGCCGTGCTGTCCACTTCCGCCATATCAACCACTTCCTCGTCAGGGTCGACAATAGTTGAGTCGTCCCCACTGAGCAATGATGACGCACTGGACTGCTGATCGTCCCTGATGACTGGCAGCTCCACGCCTTGCGAAGCCACGGCTTCGCCTTTAAAGATGCCGGCACCGGAGCAGCCGTACCCTTTCCATAGGGACAGTACGGCCTTAAGGATGCGGCTGTTTTCCAGGGATATAAATAACTCACTCAATGTCTAGCAAAACTTATCGAAAAATTACAAAGCTGAGGTGACAACAGATCGAACCTAAGCAGCGATCTCCGGCTCACTGTCGCACGTTTTCACTCGCACATATAGCACACGGCGTGTGGCGACGGTTTTATAGCATTTCGATTTTATACGGAACCTCACGCAGACGCCGACAGTAGAAATCCGCCTAGAGTGTGCATATAATTGATATCGCAGTAATAATAAAGAACCGCAGACACTTTAGTACTTACGAGTTGGACTATACGAAAGCATCGAGTACAATATGTAGAGTTGGAAAGGGAGAAGTCCAGTGTTCAGGTTGTAATAGTTGGAGTGTTGCAGGGAAGCATCCTTGGACCACTCCTGCTCATAATGTTCGTAAACGATATGCAACAAAGTTCAAAACGGGCAAAATTTATTTCTTATGCTGATACAGCAATGTTTATCACTGCTACGTCAGAAACTGCACTAGAGCTTCAGGGGACCAGAGCATTAAGAGAATTTAAAGATTGGGCCGATGGAAACTGTTTGCGAATAAATGCCAGCAAGACAAAAGTTGTTGTCTATATACAAAGAGGCAAAAAGTTACGAAGCACAATTAACATGAAAATAGATACGGATCAATTAGAAATTGTTAACATGAACTCTGTCTTAGGCGTAACATTCGCTAAAGACATAAGTTGGAAACGATCAAGTGGAAAATGTAAGTAAAAAGCTATCTTCTGTTGTAAGTATAATAGGTCGATTGAAATCCTTTCTTCCTGTTAAAATTAAAATTTTACTTTATAATACTTTCGTATTGTCAGTTCAGCAATAGTGTAACCTCGTTTGGGGCACTACAGGCAAGGTAAACCTTACGAAATTGCATTTGCTCCAGAAAAGAGCCGTGTGATACATTGCCAATGTCCCTCGTTTATTTTCTACGACAAATCTGTTCTCAAAGTTTGAAATCTTGCCTGTATTCTCTTTATACAGT
The DNA here is from genome assembly GCF_038994185.2 of Dermacentor albipictus. Classification (NCBI taxonomy): domain Eukaryota; kingdom Metazoa; phylum Arthropoda; class Arachnida; order Ixodida; family Ixodidae; genus Dermacentor; species Dermacentor albipictus. Next base: position 3,433,754 of record NW_027225566.1, on the reverse strand, counting down.
TATCGTTTAATTTGGACTACAGATCATACTTGAAATCTAACAACTCTATTGTGTTTACCATGGCTGATTGAAAAGCTAACCGTAGCATCCGTGATACTAGGCATAAAGAGGAATGGCACGTAAGCACACCTCGGACCAATTACGATAAACAACCAGTAACACTTACAGTACCCATTCTACTTAATCAACTCGAACAAGAAGACTTTGTTCATTTATGCAACTCCAATAAAGAAATGAGACTATTTTGTCAGTTATGCCAAATAGACTAGAATGTCATAACATATTTATTCACATATTACAGTCATGAGTGCATGTTAGCACACCTGTCCATATGTGTATATAGATCTGTGTGCATTGCTTGTGCATATAGTATGTAACTGAATGTGTGTATATATGCATAAATGCCAAATTGTATGTGTATATGAGTATGTATGTATTTTGTGTAATTTTATACTAGGTTTTTTCTTTTGTTAAAAGTGCATTTGTTTTCCATATTACTTTGCTGCAAGTGTTGCATCTTTTGTGATGCTTCTGCAGTGCTCTGCTGTCAAACGTATAAGCGGGCGGGACCGTCGTCAAGCTGTACCCCAGCTTCTAGCGCTGTCTTCTCTTTTTCAATGTGTAAATAAATAAAATAAGAAATAAAAACATCATTCATTCATTCATTCATTCATTCATATATTTCCGATTGAATGCCTCTCAGGGGTCCTTCCTGTCATACCTCGCGGGCAAGCGAGTGCGTTGAGACACTTGGCCAACGCCTGCTAGGTAGCAGAACACTTCGATTCGTGATGTCATGCCACCTGCCTGACTGCTACAGAATCTAATAGGGACGCTCCGAAGTAAACCACGGTCACTTTGACGACACCGCTTTCGTCACAACGGGCTTCGCAATGAAAATTTCGGTCCAGGTAAATAGCATGGGGTCATAAAGCAAAGTGCACAGGTCTATCAACAGGAGGTGTTACGGTTGGCGTGTAACACCCCCCGCCAAAGAGGATGCTCAAAGACCATGCCTAATCGAAATGGAGGATTGATTCCTAATTTGCTATGGTTGTGTCGAGTGGTTGCCGGTCTGACAGGGGTCCCTCAGTGCTGACAGGCCACTTTGCGTGTGTGCGACTCTGGGGCAGAACCCTTTTTACAAACTGTGCGACTCTAGGGGAGGACCCTTTCTGCAAACTGTGCGACCAAGCGGAGGACTTTCCGCGAACTCTCTGACTCTGGAGAAAGGATCAGCCACTTATCCCCGACCAGACTCCACGGGTTGCCACCAGAGGAGGCAAGCACGTGCAACATCGCCCAGGAGAAAAGGAGCAGCCGCAAAGCAACGACGGCGACTCAGTGCATGTCACGTGACGCTGACGTGAGCAAGATCCTGCCTACGATTTTAGTGGGCCTATTTAAGGGGCCCCGCAAATTACTTTTTCAGTTCATTTGTTCTCTTCTATTTCCTTCACCAACCGTTGAATAAACAGAGCAAGTGTCACACTAGAAATCGTCTCGTCTCTGCCTGATCGCCTTGGCCTACCGGACGCCTGCTGGGCGCCGTCAACGCCTAGCTACCCAATAGTAACGCCGGTCGAGGTTCGAGAAACGGCGTCTCAACAACTGGTTGGCAGCGATGGGATACGCTACCCAGGAGACCCCAACTATGGATGAAATCCAAGAGATCGTTACTACGACCGTGGCCTCACCCGTCACTGGCTTCAAAAGCGAATCTTCCACTAGTGCTAAACTTGAAGTGCACCGGCTTGAGAGACCGTTTATAGTGTCCCTGTATATAGTGTCCCTCCCACACGAACTCATTGCTTACTCTCTCTCTTATTCCCTCTTTCTATTCCCCTTTCCCCCAGTGTAGGGCAGCAAATCGGATGTTCTTCTGGCTGACCTCTCTGCCTTTCCTATGCTTGTTTTCACTCTAAGAGATCGTCTCCTCTTCGTCCCGGTGACAACGTTCGAAAAGAAGGTGTCAGGATTCACGACTGCATATGGTGAGTGCACCGATTTTCTTCACTAAGATATCACTGGGTTTTCCGTTTTACGTAAGCAGTGATTTTCGTTTAACCGTTGACGGATGTTTTGAGTACGTCGAGGTTGTTATAGAGTGAAGAGTTAGCAACACTAAGAGCAGCTATGAACTGGAAGGCACTAAAAAAGTCGGAGTTGTTTCACTTGGCCAGATAAGTTGGCCTCCAAATTGGCGAATCAAAGAGAAAGCCGGAGTTCATTGAGGCGATCGAAGCGATCGGGACAGATGAAGATGAACTGAAGGAATGCCTAGAGAGCATAGCGGATAAGGAGGAAGAGCGTAAGCACCTAGAAGAAAAAAAAGGGTAAGCGCCTAGAAGAAAAAAAAAGCGTAAGCGTCTAGAAGAAAAAGAAGAGCGTAAGCGCGGGCAGGCTGCTATTGGAATCTAACCTGGCAACGTTTAACGCTAGAACGTTATCTAGTGAGGCGAGTCTAGCTGTGCTATTGGAGGAATTGGAGGGCGGTATCCAGGATGTAATACGGCTCAGGGAAGTTAAGAGGAAGAAAGAAGCATATACAGTGCTGGAGAGTGGACAGTTCCTATGCTACCGGGGATTAGCGGAGAGACGAGAACTAGCAGTAGGATTCCTGATTAATAAAGATATAGCTGGTAACATACAGGAATTCTATCGCATCAACGAGAGGGTGGCAGTTCTTGTTGTGAAACTTATAAGAAGCAAAAATTGAAGGTCGTACAGGTCTACGCCCCTACATTCAGTCATGATGACCAGGAAGTCGAAAGCTTCTATGAAGATGTGGAATCGGTGATGGGTAAAGTCAAAGCAAAATAAACTATACTGATGGGCGACTTCAGAGTCAGTGTAGGCAAGAAGCAGGCTGGAGACAAGTTAGTGGGGGAATATGGCATAGGCTCAAGGAATAGCAGGGGAGAGTTATTAGTAGAGTTTGCAGAACAGAATAATATGTGGATAATGAATACCTTCCTCCGCAAGCGCGATAGCCGACAGTGGACGTAGAGGACCCCGAATGGCGAGACTAGAAATGAAATAGACTTTATGCTATGCGCTAACCCTGGCATCATACAAGGAGTGGACGTGCTCGACAAGGTGCGCTGCAGTGAATATAGTATGGTAAGAACTCGTATTAGCCTAGACTAGAGGAGGGAATGGCAGAAACTGGTACATAAGAAGCCCATGAATGAGTTAGCTGTAAGAGGGAAAATAGAGGCATTCCGGATCAAGCTGCAGAACAGGTATTCGGCCTTAACTCTGGACGAGGACCTTAGTGTTCAAGATATGAACGACAATCTTATGGGCATCATTGAGGAACATGCAATATAAGTCGGTGGTAACTCCGTTAGACAGGATGCCAGTAAGCTATAGCAGGAGTCCAAAGATCTGCTCAAGAAACGCCAATGTATGAAAGTCTCTAACGCTACAGCTAGAAAAGAAGTGGCAGAACTTTCCAAGTTAATCAACAAGTGCAAGACAGCTGAAATAAGGAAGCATATGGATAGAATTGAACGTGCTCTCAGGAACGCAGGAAACCTAAAAGCAGTGAAGAAGAAACTAGGAATAGGAAAAATCAGATGTGTGCGTTAAGAGACAAAGCCGGCAATATCGTTACTAATATGGATGAGATAGGTCAAGTTGCTGAGGAGTTCTACAGATATTTATACAGTACCAGTGGCACCCACGACGATGATTGAAGAGGGAATAATCTAGAGAAATTTGACATCCCACAAGTAACGCTGGAAGAAGTAAGGAAAGCTATGGGAGCTATGCAAAGGGGGAAGGCAGCTGGGGAGGATAAGTTAACAGCAGATTTGTTGAAGGATGGTGGACAGATTGTTCTAGAAAAACTGGCCACCCTGTATACACAATGCCGCGTGACCTCAAGCATACGGGGATCTTGAAAGAACGCCAAGATATTCTTAATCCATAAGAAAGGGGATGCCAAAGACTTGAGAAATTATAGACCGATCAGCTTACGGTCCGTTGCCTGCGAAGTATTTACTAAGGTAATGGCAAATACAATCAAGAACACCCTGGACTTCCGTCAACCAAAAGACTAGGCATGATTTCGTAAAGGCTACTCGACAATCTATATTCACACTATCAATCAGGTGATAAAAAATGTGCAGAATATAATCAAACCTTATATATAGCTTTTACTGATTTCGAGAAAGCGTTTGATTCAGTCGAAACCTCAGCAGTCAAACGAGCCGTATGTAAAAATACTGAAAGATATCTATAGCGGCTCCACAGCCACCGTAGTCCTCCATAAAGCAAGCAACAAAATCCCAATAAAGAAAGGCGTCAGGCAGGGAGATACGATCTCTCCAATGCTATTCACAGCATGTTTACAGGAGGTATTCAGAGACCTGGATTGGGAAGAATTGGGGATAAAAGTTAATGGAGAGTACCTTAGTAACTTGCGATTCGCTGATGATATTGCCTTGCTTAGTAACTCAGGGGACCAATTGCAATGCATGCTCACTGACCTGGAGAGGCAAAGCAGAAGAGTGGGTCTAAAAATTAATCTGCAGAAAACTAAAGTATTGTCTAACAGTCTCGGAAGAGAATAGCAGTTTACGGTAGGCAGCGAGGCACTGGAAGAGGTGAGGGAATACATCTACTTAGTACAGGTAGTGACTGCGGATCCGGATCACGAAACTGAAATACTCAGAAAAATAAGAATGGGCTGGGGTGCGTTTGGCAGGAATTCTCAGTTCATGAGCAGCAAGTTGCCATTATCCCTGAAGAGAAAAGTGTAAAACAGCTGTGTCTTACCAGTACTCACGTACGGGGCACAAACCTTGAGGCTTACGAAAAGGGTTCTGCTTAAATTGAGGACGACGCAACAAGCTGTGGAAAGAAGAATTGTGGATCTATCGTTAAGGGATAAGAGAAGAGCAGATTGGATGGGGGGGAAGAAACGCGAGGTAATGACATCTTAGTTGAAATAAAGAAAGAGAAATGGGCAGGACATGTAATGAGGAGGGAAGATAACCGATGGTCATTAAGGGTTACGGACTGTATTCGAAGGGAAGAGAAGCATAGCAGGAGGCGGCAGAAAGTTAGATGGGCGGAATAAATTAAGAAGTGTGCAGGGTCAACATGGCCACAATTGGTGCATGATCAGGGTAGTTGTAGAAGTGTGGGCGAGTCCTTTGCCCTGCAGTGGGCTTAACCAGGCGGATGATGATGATGATGATGATGAAGCGCCTAGAAGAAAAAGAAGAGCGCGACCATGTTGCTTGCGACGAACTCGGGATGAGGCGCCTAGAGATTGAGTTTCAGTTGACTCAAAATACCAGACTTAGCGCATAGGCACGAGAATGCGAGCGCAGAATAACAAACTTAAAGACACCTTATGCAGTAGGAAAGGACATAGGTCTTTTTCTGGCGCAGGTTGATGGCAAGTGTGCGAAGGCGAAATTCGCAAGAACACATGGCCGCAACGCTTGCTTACGTTAATTCCACGTGAGGTTGCTGATATCATTGCCCGCATGGGGAAAGAAGCAGAGGACTTCGATAAAGTCAAAGCGAATCTGATCAAAAAGTGTGGATTATCTGCAGAAGCATTCAGGCGCAAATTCAGGGAGGTTGGGAAGACGAAAAGTGAGTCAAACTCAAATTTCGCATACACCTTGGAGTTAAATCTGAAAGAATAGCTCAGAGAAGAGGGTGCACTCGGCGACGCCGGAAAGACAATGCAGTGCCTTGCTTTAAGACAGTTATACCGCCGGCAGCCAGAAACCGTCAAGTATTGGGTTGAGGATAGGCCAAGCGTGGACGCTATCACGAGAATGGCCGATATCGCGGAGGAGCACGCAACTCAATGCGCGTTCGAAGGCATCGAAGCTCATAAAAAGTGGATGAATAAATACAGACCCGCCAAGCCAGAGCCATGGTCAAAGTCGAGTCAGTATAAATCAGAAAAATGGTCAAATTCGGTGAAACTTAGTGAAGAGAACAGCAAGGGAAGGGAGGAGTCACCCGAACAGAGGGAGTAAGGCAAAATAAAAAGCTTTCGAAGCAAAGAAACCAGTAGCTTCCTACAACTGCCAGCAAATAGGGCATATCACCGTGGGGTGCAAAAATCCCAAACCAGTGTTGATTAAGTAGTAATGAGGAAAATCTGAAATTGCTAGAACCGTACATTCGAGACCTCATGGTAAACGGCCAACCATGTCGGGTGCTTCGCGACTCGGCAGCCACAATGGACGTCGTGCACCCGTCGTACGTGGAGGAAGGCCAGCTCATGGGAGAATGGGCTTGGATATGGCAACCCGTGGAGGTCGCCAGTGTTTGTCTCCTTGTGGCAAAGATTCGCATCGAAGGCCCTTTTGGAGTGCTGGACACTGAAGTCGCCATCTGGGAACATCTCCCTCCGCAGTATCCGTAATTGTTTTGCAACAAATCCGAGGATTTGCTGCGACACAGGGAATTTGGGTATGGTGAGGGAATAGTACAAGCCCTAACTCGTTCCAAGGCAAGAGAGCTCGCCGCCAAGGCAGTGCAGGAATGTCCAGTCGTGGAGGAAACAGGTTTGACGGAGGATTTGTCAACCAGCACCAAACAGGACAGCGCTATAGCGGATATTACGGAAATTACACTAGCTAATGAAGAGGTTAGGAAAGCACCGGAGCCTGAAATGTCTCGAGAGGCAGAATGCAGAAGAAAGTTATTGAAGGTAAGCCCTGCTACAATGACTGCTTAACAGGAAAAAGATTCCACCCTGCACAACCGAAGGCCAGACGCAAAATAGGGTGATTGCTTGCCCAAACAGGAGACGAAATGTTTCGAGGCCGGTTTGCAAGTCCAATTTCACCGGACCGGACATGGGAGAATAGGCGAACAAGAGCACCAAAAGGACTGAAGAACGACTCCCAGGAATCAATAAGCTAGGCCGATCCCTCGTTCAGTGGCTGCTGGCCCCCACGCGTCGGGAACTTCCTGCCCCGCCAGAGATGCTGTTACGGTTGGCGTGTAACGCCCCAGGCCAAACAAAATGCTCAAAGACCATACCTGATCGAAACGGAGGATGGATTTCTAATTTACTATGGTGGTCTCGAGTGGTGGCCGGTCTGGCAGGCGCACCGCAGGGATGACAGGCCCCTTTGCGTTTGTGCAACTCTGGGGGAGAACCGTGTTCACAAACTGTGTGACTCTAGCGAAGGACCCTTTCCGCAAACTGTGCGACCAATGGGAGATCTTTCCGCAAACTGTCTGACTCTGGAAAAAGGATCAGCTGCCCATCCCCGACCAGACTCCGCCGGTTGCCACCATAGAAGGCAAGCACGTGCAACATCGCCCAGGAGCAAAGGAGCAGCCGCGAAGCAACGACGGGCACTCAGTGCATGTCACATGACGTTGACGTGAGCAAGACGCCCCGTACGATTTTAGTGGGCCTATTTAAGGGGCCCCGCATTGTACTTTTTCAATTCATTTATTCTCTTAAATTTCCTTCCCCAACTATTGAATAAACAGTGCAACCTTCGCCCTAGAAATCGTCTCATCCCTGCCTGGTCGCCATGGTCTACCGGACACCTGCAGCCAGCCGACAACGCCACGCTCCCCAATAGTAACGCCGGTCGAGGTTCGTGAAACAGGCGTCGCAACAGAGGCGCTAGTACAGCGCCGTAGGTGAGACTCGTCTTGTGAGCACAGGGTCGTAGGTTCGAAATTCACGAACACTAGTATTTTGCTGTCGAATGTATTGTTATTCATTTATTTATAAGGAATATATATATATATATATATATATATATATATATATATATATATATATATATATATATATATATATATATATATACACATATATATATAAAGATGATAACGAGTATAACGATTACCAAGTTAGAACGCAGGCGAGACCTTGCGCGGGCGAGGAACGCGCGGATAACACAGGCCCCCGAGAGCGAGAGTAACGTGGCATCGCGGCGATGCCCTCTTTCTTCTTGCAACACCTGAGGCACCTCGGGTGGCAGCACGGAATAGGTGTACCCTTTCGCCCACTCAGCTCCATCCAGGCGCGCACGTCACGTGGCGTCGTAGCCAATGGGAATTTGGGTGCCATTTTCCTGTTACAGACGCCGGCTTTTTCACTCAATGGGCGATTTGATGCTTCCGCATCAATAAAAAATTGCTACAGACTCATCTGTGCAACCAGGTGAGACAACCTAGCGAGACAGATACATCGCAGCGCATGCAGGCTCACAACTGAGTGCACATTGGCATCTTGGTGTTCCGGGAAGTTTGATTTCACACACCCGTGAAATCAAACTTACCGGTTACGGTTAAAACCAAGTTTCTGATAACAAAGTCGGAGCATTATTTCCGGATTTCATTGCGATTAGCATTCTCTGCGACCTTCGCCATAGTTGCAGACCGCGTCCATCGGTCCATCCGTCCATCATTTTTCACACCTATTTTACACCGACATCGGTCACTAGGTAGTTCGTTGTCTAATGAGTAGGTCTAATAAAGTGTACGTTCGTAGTAAAGGGTGCGCTGTTGAAGAAACCGGGTTCAAAACCAACCATTGGACATTAAACATGCTTTCGTGATAACTATTCGAGGAAGCCAGCTGTCACAAGAGGTGGCTTAGGTAAAATTTGATTTGCCGTCGTGGACAGGCCTCCAAAGAGCTCCTGCAGCCACGATCATTACGAAAATTTATTTTACAAAAGCGTGCGAATTATGCACGCATGTGAGCAAATTCACCTTATCTAGAGAGATACCAAATGACAACACTCAAATAGTAAACATAAAACTTTGTAATAGTAGCAAAAAAGCGCGGTCATCCAGCTGTTAGCAACGCTAGCAGTTGTTTGCAAAGCGTGCTTCGCTTTAAAATTAATAAATAATTATGAAGACCCAGTCCCGGTTGCATTCCAAGAATGCGTTGAGCATCCTTCGGGAGGTGGTAACATAATGCTGTAGCATTATGCTACACTATGTGTTGCGCATGGTGCTCTCTTTGCCACCGTGGCTTACCCGTACCCGGAGCCATCTCGTACTTCGAGTTCTAATTCCTCAATGGCCTAATTGGAACACAGTGCAGTGTCTGCGATCGCATCTGCTCGAATAATGTGAGAACGTTCCCCGCGTCACCCAGTGGGAGCACATGGTGTACTGTACAATACTGCGATTTTCAGCGCTCGCCGTGGTGGCTTGGAGCCTATGGTGTTGCGCGGATAAGCAGAGGACGTGGGATCAAATCCTAGCCGTGGCGACCGCATTTCGATGGGAAAGAAATGCAAAACCCTCCGTGTCCCGTACATTGGTGGTACGTTAAAGATCCCCAGGTGGTCAAAATTAATCCGCAGTCGCCCACTACAGCGTGCCTCATAACGAAATCGTAATTTCGGCATGTAAAACTCCCGAATTCAATTCAGCGCTGTGGAAGACTACACTATCTTCATGGTCGGCCCACGAAAACGGCTAGAAACGAATAAATCGCAGTTAGTTCCGAATGAAAGATAACCGCCTTAAAGGTGAAAAAATACCGTTTTCAGTTTCTTGCCAGCTAGGCGTCGCAAGGCGGGTGCTTCTCATGAAGCATTTAGCCAAGGAGTAAATTATGTTCGTCATTTTCATCGACATTCTTTTCATTGTTTTCCTGCCTTGCATCGAAAACATTCACTAAATAAATGACTAATTAACTACATAAAATGAGTAAGAAATGGAACGACTTCATCATTGTAGCCGTATTGTTGCACACGGCAGGGTAAATGAAAAAGAATAGTATAATAAAACGTAGAGAAACTCTAGGATGTGATTGATATAATTCACTTTGCAGGTAAGTGCAAGGACATTTCTTCAGTAGTAATTTGCCTCCATTTTCGCATGCATGTTTTGCAATGATTTGCTGCACGAAGTCGCATGTATAGTTTCGAGAGCAGAACGTTGGGAAAAAGTGAAAAAAATGTGAAAAACTGCGCTCTTCAAGCAGGATGATACAGAATTAGTATGTGGGCTCGTTGCTGTGTGTGAGTGTACTGCGTGCACACGTGTCAGTTTCACTTTCCCGATGAAACGTACTTCCACGTGTTTTCTCAGTGACTGGTGCTAGAGGTGCGACACTCAAGCATCGGAGCTTTGCCGATCGGTATTCACGTGTTACTCTGTTCTGTTGCCAAGTTTGTAAAGTGAAGCGTTCTTTGAACCCAGTTCGTAACCAACCGTGGGACCTAATTCGGTCACTGGGCATGTGCCACTGGGTAGGTGCCGCTGTTCGATGGCACTAAAATTATTTAGAAACGTTACTGGGGTTGTGCAGAATCCAGCCGGCGTCATGCACATTCAGATAATCTTCTTGGAATTGCGACGAGGTGTACTGTCGTTCACAAAGTTGTGGAACGCTAGGTAAAGGCACTGCAAGGGCTGGCCGTAGCTCGGGGCTCGCTGGCGATCACGGCACGGTCCTTCGTCTTCCTCGTCAGTCGGCACATACACAGGGGCGCGTCTGCTTCATTACAGAATATATTTTCAAAAGCGCGTAGGGAGGAGTTCGCGGCACAGCCACCAGATGGCGGTGGTGGTGGGGAAAAACATTGCTGTCAAAAGAGAAGCACATGGAGCTATGCATGAGCCGGTCCTTACGGACCCGGCCCTTACATATACTAGGTGCAGTGGCATAGCCACGATTTTCGTTCGAGGAGGGGGGGGGGGGGGGGGGCTCACGTTGCAGCTCGGCCTCCTCATAAAATTTCTCAAGGGATCAAATACAATAATAATACCTGCATTGCCATTGCAAAAGACACTGCGAACGAATTCTTGAACGCTACGCGCTGTCAAGACTAGTCAAATATGTAGTTTTTCATAAAAGAATATACTCGTATGTCCCAGAAATTGTGCCCGAGATAACTGATATCAATGCTTCCATGTTTCTTGTCTATTTAATAAGAGAAAAAAAAGTATCACACGAAGTTTAGAGCTATATCAATTCAAAACCAGCACAGCAGTGCATGCTGCCCTTATGAAAAATGTAAAGACCATGGAATTAACAAGTCGAGGGCAAACATTTTAATGAAACTTTGTCATTCGAGAACCTTGTTTACATTTTTGTGCATGTGCAATGGCCTGGGAAATATCTCAATGACGCTGTCCTTCGTTCCCATCCCCGCAGGGGCGTCTGCGTCAGCAGGCGTTTGGTGCGTTGCGACACCACGGACCCGAGCACATGAGGGTTGGACCCTCCCGCGTGTAGCCGTGCGCGGCTTAGCCGTGTCCGGGGAAAGGGGGATCCTGGAGGTTGAGCCGATGCCGGGTGCTCGGACCTTTAAGGCCCCCCGGCGGAGGCAACACACCTCTTTGGCCTCTGCTTCACGTAGACGGCACCCCCGGACTGACCCACCCGGGGGAAATCGGCAGTCGCCTTTTCCTGTCCTCCTCTCCAATCTTCGTCTTTCTCTCTCGTCTTTTTCATCTTTCCTGTCTTCTCATCACTTCTCCTCACTTCCTAGTTTCTCGGCGGCAAGGGTTAACCTTGTGTAGCTAGCCAGCCTTGGTTATGCTGTATTTGGTTATAGCAGCGATGTACGGCTGGCGTTGGCAGGGTTTCTATAGCAGGAGCTCCTGTCACGTCCCCCTGTTGGGCTCCATGGTGGGTGGTCGGCATCGCGGTCGAAAACCCAACTATACCTATGGAAAACGCTTTTCCTAAACTCCCTGATCGCCCTCAGAAACGAGGGCGCACCGAAGAGGTCTTTCAGTTTTTCGGACGTCAAGTCCACAATTTTCCTCGCTTTCATGTAATCCACGCAGAAAAACCAGCTAAACAAGTACGAACAATCTCCCCGTTCCTAGTATCTAAGTCCCTTACCGAAGTTTTTGGCCCAGGATATAAGGTGTCGAGGATGGCTAGCGGTGACCTCCTCTTGGAGCTCCGCGACCAGAAGCAATTTGAGAAGCTGCCACAGCTAGTATCATTTGGGGAGACCCAAGTAGTAGTAACCCCGCACCGCACGATGAATACCTCCCGCGGCGTTGTCTCGGACGATGATTTGCTGGAGCTCACTGAGGCTGAGCTCTTGGAGGGCTTCAGCGAACAGAATGTTACAAATGTCAAAAGAATTAAGATAAGGCGAGATGGTAAAGAACTAGCGACCAAACACTTAATACTCGCCTTCAATTCAAGTGTCTTGCCCGAGTCAATCGAGGCCGGGTACATCAAGCTCCGCGTCAGACCATACGTGCCACATCCCCTAAGATGCTTCAAATGCCAGCGTTTCGGCCACAGTTCGCAGAGCTGCCGGGGCCGCCAAACATGTGCAAAATGCAGTGCCCTTGAACACGCCACTGAAGCTTGTGATAACTCTCTCCACTGTGTAAACTGTGACGGGGATCACGCCGCGTACTCGCGGTCGTGCCCCTCCTGGAAGAAGGAGAAAGAAATTGTAACCATAAAAGTAAAAGAGAACATATCGTTCAAAGAGGCACGGAGGCGGGTAGCTTACCTGCCAAAGAAAACCTTTGCCGAAGTGGCGCGTCAGGGGGCAGCGCCACAACGGCCTCCGGCGGCTATCCGACTCGCAAACAGTGAGTCGGCAGTCACGCCATCTGCCCCCGCGGCGGTTGCAGCTAGCGCTGCTCCGTCAACCGAGGAGAAGGCATCACCGACCCCGAAGGTGGGCGCAGCCGAGGCTGCCTCAACCTCCCAGGTCCCTTCCAGCGCTGGCAACAGCCGGCGCAGCCAAATCCCGCAGGTAGCCCCGTCCACCTCCGGGATGGTGGGCGCAGGGGTCTCTCCTTCCGAGGTGAGACTCTCTCGAAAAACTTCTCGCTCTCAAGAGCGCGTGTCCGGCGCCTCACAAGAGGCAATGGACACAACACCTATCCCCACGGCGCCCCAAGCGCCCAAGGAGCGGCGAGGCTCCCTCGAACGCTCCAAAAAAGGCAGAACCCCGGTTACAGGGCCTCGCAAGAGCTCTGTAATCTAAGGCATCACTTCTGTTTCCGTAAACTCAGCACAAATTCACTTTAAATATGGATACACAAATCATACAATGGAATGTCAGAGGTCTTCTGAAAAACCTTGATGATGTACAAGAACTCATCCACCAACACAATCCAAAAGTGCTGTGTTTAAAGGAAACACACCTAAAATCAAAACATACAAACTTTCTCCGACAGTACATAACTTTTCGCAAAGACCGCGATGATGGTGTCGCATCATCGGGTGGCGTTGCCATCGTCATCCATAAAAGCATTGCGTGTCAACGTTTACAGCTACAAACGCCTCTCGAAGCAGTGGCGGTTCGAGCTGTTCTTCTAAACAAACTTATCACTATTAGCTCTCTTTACATTCCCCCACATCACAAATTAACGAAACATGAATTCCAATCCTTTATAGATCAATTGCCAGAACCTTATGTTGTTCTGGGTGATTTCAATGCACACAGCAGCTTGTGGGGAGACTCTCGTATCGATGCGCGAGGTCGTCTCGTTGAACAATTCCTTTTTTAGTCCGGTGCGTGTCTGCTGAATAAGAAGGAACCCACTTATTACTGTCTCGCAAACAGAACCTTTTCTTCAATTGATCTTAGCCTAGTTTCCCCGTCAATTCTGTCTGAACTCGAATGGCAAGTTAACAAGAATCCTTACGGAAGCGACCACTTCCCAATCCTGCTTAGAACACCTGAAGTAAAGGAATATCCACCACAGGCTCCTAGGTGGAAAATTGACACTGCCGACTGGGAAAAATTCCGAACTCTATCTTGTATTTCGTGGGATGACATGTCCTCGCTAGGAATTGACGCTGCTGTCGAATATTTTACAGCCTTCATAATAGATGCCGCATCTAAATGTATATCACAAGTAAATGGCCTGTCGTGCAAACCGCGTGTTCCGTGGTGGAACGACGATTGTAGAATCGCACGTAAAAATCAGAACAAAGCGTGGGGGTTGCTACGCGCCTCCCCCACTGCGGAGAATCTTATTAACTTTAAAAAAGTAAAATCACAAGGCAGGCGAACCCGCCGTCAGGCCAGAAGAGAAAGCTGGCAAAAGTTTTTATCGGGCATCAACTCTTATACAGAGGAATCAAAAGTCTGGAACAGGGTTAACAGGATAAAAGGACGACAAACTTATTCGCTCCCCCTGGTAAACACACAAGGCGATACCCTACTTGAACAAGCAGACTCACTTGGGGAGCACTTTGAAAGTGTATCAAGCTCAAATCATTATTCGCAATCATTCCTGAAATATAAAAAATAGAAGAATGCAAGCCACTTACCAATAAATGCCGACAGAATGAACCGTACAATTGCCCTTTTAGTGCCGCCGAGTTGAAAGCGGCCTTGAGCGCATGCAAGAGTTCCGCACCAGGATCCGATAGAATCATGTATGAAATGTTCAAAAACTTACACAATGACACGCAACTTGCACTACTTACACTCTTCAACACTATCTGGGACGCAGGGTACCTTCCAACGGCATGGAAAGAAGCCATTGTGGTCCCTGTTTTGAAACAAGGGAAAGACCCTTCTTCAGTGGCAAGTTACCGCCCGATAGCCCTCACAAGCTGCATGTGTAAGGTATTTGAAAAAATGATAAATCCGCGACTCATACATTTCCTTGAACAAAACAAATTGCTTGATCCCTTTCAGTGTGGCTTCCGAGAAGGGCGCTGCACAACCGACCATCTTGTACGTATTGAAGGACATATTCGTGACGCGTTTGTACACAAACAGTTCTTCTTATCGATATTCCTCGATATGGAGAAGGCGTACGATACGACCTGGCGCTACGGAATCTTGAGAGATTTGTCAGAAATGGGCATTCATGGTAATATGCTAAACGTAACAAAAAGCTACTTGTCCAATCGTACCTTCAGGGTGAAAGTAGGCAATGTGCTGTCACGTCCTTTTGCACAAGAAACCGGTGTACCCCAGGGTGGCGTGCTCAGTTGCACACTCTTTATTGTTAAGATGACAACACTTCGTACTTCCTTACCACCGGCCATTTTGTATTCCGTCTATGTGGACGACATTCAAATAGGTTTCAAATCCTGTAACCTCGCAGTGTGCGAGAGACAGGTACAGCATGGTTTGAACAAGGTGTCAGGGTGGGCAGAGAAAAATGGATTCAAAATCAATCCTCATAAGAGTTCTTGTGTTTTGTTTACAAGGAAGAGAGGCCTGGTTCGGGATCCCTGCTTAGAAGTGTGTGGACAACAGATACCTGTAAACAAAGAACACAAATTTCTAGGTGTCATACTCGACTACAGACTCACTTTCGTCCCCCACATTAAACATCTTAAAGAAAAATGTCTGAAAACAATGAATATAATGAAACTTCTATCCCAGACTACGTGGGGTAGTGACAGGAAGTGTTTAATGAATCTATATAAAAGCCTCATTCGATCGCGACTAGACTATGGTGCCGTCATTTATCACTCTGCCGCCCCAAGCGCACTAAAGATGCTGGACCCTGTTCACCATCTGGGTATCCGTTTAGCCACAGGAGCTTTCAGAACGAGCCCCGTACAAAGTTTATATGCAGAATCGAATGAGTGGTCACTTCATATCCAGAGAACATACATCAGCCAAACATATTTTTTGAAAGTCCACTCTAATGCAGAACATCTCTGTTTTAACACCATTAATGACATGACACGTGCCACACTATTTCGTAATCGTCCTTCCGTAAGACAGCCTTTCTCGCTGCGTGTGAGGGAGCTTAGCGAAGAAATGCACGTTCCACTCCTCGAGCTTCGCCTAATGTATCCAGCCAAGCTGCTACCTCCTTGGGAGTGGCAGCTCATACAATGTGATATATCTTTCGTGGAAGTCACAAAGCATGCTCCAGAGATTGAAATCAAGATGCATTTCCGGGAACTCCAGCACAAATACTCCTGCACGGTGTTCTACACAGACGCATCAAAGTCACACGACGGGGTGTCCTATGCAGCCGTCGGTCCATCCTTCTCAGAATCCGACGTACTGCACCCGGAAACTAGTATCTTTATGGCTGAGGCCTACGCCCTGCTGTCGGCCGTAAAGCATATAAACAAATCACAACTCCCGAAATCAGTGATATATACGGACTCCCTCAGTGTTGTGAAGGCCTTGATGTCTTTCTGTAATCATAAAAATCCAGTAGTTATTGAACTTTACTCCGCACTGTGCAAATCATATATATCTAACCAACATGTGATCATATGCTGGGTGCCTGGACATAGGCGCATCGAGGGAAACGTTCTAGCCGACCAGATGGCCACATCAATCTCATTGCATGCAGTTAACTCTACTGCTTCGGTCCCTGTCACAGACCTGAAGCCTTTTTTAAGAAGGAAACTACGAAACCACTGGCAACGCATGTGGGACGAAGAAATAAATAATAAACTGCATGTAATAAAGCCACAATTAGGTTTCTGGCCTCCTGTAACAAAATCCCGCCGGACAGATGTCCTAATCTGCCGTCTAAGAATAGGACACACTTTTGGCACACATAACTTTTTACTCACAGGAAACGAGCCTCCAACCTGTGGTAGATGCGGGGAAAGGCTGACCGTCCTCCACGTTCTACTGGAGTGTCGGGAAGCCGAATCTGAAAGAAGGAAACATTTTCTCTTAGCATACCGGCAGCAGATCCCCCTTCATCCGGCTATGTTACTTGGTCCAGAACCACTCTTTGACACCAATGCCGTCCTAGGCTTTTTGAAGGATGTTGTATTGCATGTTATTAGCCCCACACATTCGTAGCGCTTCCTCTCTCCAGAGGATGCCGCTGTGATCATTATTTTGAATAGCACATGCCTCTAGGCCCTTGTGGTTCAAGGGCTCAGGCGAGGCAGCAGTGCTCCAAGTAATTTTACCATCCTATATATTTTATATTTTGCATCATTATTCTACGATGGATTTTAGTGTTTAGAGTATTCGTCATTAGTCATCGCCATAATTTTATAGCACGTAGATTTTACGCACTTTACAGCGACAATTTTTTAGGCCACTTTACAGCCAAGTCACATCTCCATAATACATCGTCAACATCACCACTTGTCATGGAGCTCTTTGGCCAAACCTGGCCCTTGCGCCATTAAACACCACATATCATCATTCGTTCTCATGTATTGCGCAGGAGCAGCTGTCACCGATCGTCTATTGTGAGTAATTGCAGCACCGAAATTATAGACTCAACAGAGAGCGCATATAAAAAGCAGGAGTACTGCAAAAAATACGAGGGCGAGTCAAATGGAATTGACCAAATGGGAATAAAACGAAGTACATTATTTAAAAGTAATCTCCATGAACATTTAGACATTTGTCCAACTGACTAACGAGTCACGTGATTCCCGTCTCATAAAATTCCTTGGGTTGCTGCTTCAAAAAGTCTGTAACTGACTCTTTCAATACATCGTCCGGCATAAATCTGGTCCCCTTGCGTTGTTTCTCTGATTTGCCCCAAAATGTGGAAGTCCCAACGCGACAGGCCTGCGCTGTATGACGGATGTTCCCATGTTTCCCACTTTGTGTTAACCACATTAGCGGCGTAGGGACGGGCATTGTCGTGGTGCAAGATGACCCCATTCGACTATTTTTCACGTCGTTTGTTCTCAATTGCGACACGCAGCCGATCCGGCACTGCAAAATATCGGAAACGATTGATAGTCTCTACAGATTTAGCAAATTCAATCAGTAATGGCCCCAGAGATCGAAAAACAAAAGTCAACAACACCTTTCTGGTGGAAATGACGGCCTTTGCTTCGTTTGGGGGCTTGTAAATTTGAATGTTTCCACTGTAAGCATTCCCGTAACAGTTGCGCCATGATTGCAGACAAAACGTCGTCACCGTCATTGCGATACCGGATGAGATGAGTCAAGACAGCGCCGAACTTCTCCGTCTTCTGGCGGTGGTTCAAAATCTTGGGCATCAACTGCGCACACAAGAGCGGATAACAGAGATGTTCATGAATTATTGAAAAAAAAACGAACTGGGACTGATTTTCACATGCTCTGGCAGTTCATCGATGCTTATCCCCCGTTCTTGTCTAATCAGCTCATAAACCTTTGAAACTGCGTTGGGGGTGATCGCACGGTGTCTTTGGCCCGGTCTTTGCAACTTTCACGTTCATCTTTGAACAGTTCGCTTCAACGCTTCACCGTGGCCAATGAAATGCAATGTTCAACGTACACGGCAGCCATACGCGACTAATTTCTTTTTGGGAAACACCTTCAACTGTCAAAAACCCACGACAACACGCTGTTCAGCTTATGGAGCTGCCATTATGTCACTTAAACAGTTTTAACCAAGTGTTTGAGAGTATTCAGGAACATTTATCCTCGCGCCTGTGTGTCACTTGTCTAAATGAGAGATACCTGTGTGCTATGCGCATGCCTCGCAGATAATTATAAGAACCATTATTGCGCGGGATGGGTTGGCTCACTTTCATTTGAGTCGCCCACATTAGAATTGCGAAGATATAATGGAATATACAAATGTTAAGGTACAGCTTGATAAAGGGCATAAAAGTGTCACTGAAAACGATGTTCATTGCACGTATACACAAAACCTCGCAACAAGATATTTAACTATGCGTATGAGTATCCAATAAATCTACGTATCTAAGAAAAGTCGCTGTATTTAATGCCTCACACAAGGCAAATAAACATGTTGCGCAATCACAGATCCCAAAATCCTAAGGCCCTCTCCCCCCTCCACTCACCCTGATGTATCGCGCGCGACGGAAGACGGCGCGCTTCCTCCCCGCTTTTCTCCCTTGCGCACACAAGACGTAGCCACCATCGTTGGCCCACCCATGACACCCCGCCCCCTTACGCTTTCACTCGAGCATGCAGCATGCGGTGCACGGTCACGGTATTATCGCATAGAACTTTATACGGAACATGACGGTGACGGCAGGATAGCGCCTGGAGTGTCCATATAATTGCTGTCGCAATAATATAATAAGAGTATCCGGCACATGAAGCGTCCCATCGGCAAATAACTTTTCCAAAATAAGTAACAAAATCGAACTTTGACCATGCGACTATTCGCTGCACTGCAACAATGTCTCCTTCTTTTGCGGGGCGGGGCACGGAAATGAGAAAAAAGAAACGCAATGGAAAGCATGTTGGGGGCCATGATCAAACGCCTACTTTGGGCACCTATAATGTGGCTACTGAAGGGATATCGCAGAAAACGTGATACGCTAGCTCCACAGAAATCCATACGCATTCTACTCTGTATCCTACACCGGAGAGACAAGACTTTCCGGAGAGGTTGCGCTCAAGTGAACGTGTTGCCATCCGTCGAGCCCCCACAGTGATGCCGGGGAGCAACCATTGTTGCTTTTTCTCGTCTGCTAGCCAGAAAGCCTTCATAAGTGTGCCAGCCAAAAATCCACTAAGCCAAAGAAAAACGAACGCGTATCGAAGAGCGCCCCGCGGTGGTCGGGGCTGCATAGAATAAAGTTGGAGAAGGGAAACTGTACCTTCCGTATTGGTGTGAAAATAAGCAGTGGAAGCACATGGATTTTAATTAGGTGGACGCCAGTGACAGTGCTCAATCTGGGAGCGGAAGTGCGTTTATTTAGAGCAAAATCTAATAAGGCCGCTTTTCGCCGGTAGCGTATGCTGATACGCACCGTGCTTGCCCTGCCGGCTATGTGGCATACCACAATCCTTGGCTGCCATGTTGCTGGTGCGTTTTAATTGCCAGGAGACCAAGGAGCCTATACTGACGCCCATACAAACAAGCCACAAACAAGCCACAAACAAGCCACGTGCGACTTTATTGGCAGAAGACAAGCAGTGTACATTCTCGTGCAATATCAGAAATGAAATTTGCATGTCAAGATACGCTGGAATCATTGACGGGAGCTCGTAAACGGTTCACCGTCGTCGTCGCACATGGTGGTCTCGTAACTAGCGACAACCAGCGGCGCAAGCAGATTGGACAGGGTGCCCCACCTGTTTGCAGCGGCAGTCGCCGTTAAAGACGAGCGACTTGCATGACGAAGCAATCGGGTGATGCAGGCATCTGCTGCCGCAGCCAACAGAGCAACATGGACTACCCGGCAATTTAGCGTTAACTTCTTTCCAACCTGCACGATTCTTTTCCTTAGAGGGCCGCTAATGTGTGGCTCACACTTCGTGTCCCACTTTGTCTTGATATGGACGAGTCGCTTTCGTGGGCATCACCTTCGGCATCCATTTTTGCGGGCCTATCCAACCATACGGCTATCAACTTCATACACTTCGAACCATGTGAGCACGTATGCTGGTCGCCTTCATGCCTAATCGCGGCCGAGAAACGCCAGAGGCACAATTTTCCTATGGCTGCAGCAGGAAAGGGCGAACAGGGAGCACGAATCACGGTGCGTGTAAATTGGGAGTCTACGTCGCTGTGCAGACTGCAGGAGTAAATGCCTACTTAGAGAGACTGCTTTCCAATTCAACTGACCAGGCCGCCACATTCGATTAGCATAACACGGCGACCGTAACCAAGTGAGATAACCGCGAAATTAAAGAGCAATCAATCGCCGCATAAGGTTGAGACAATACATTATACATTGGCTATGAATAATATGGCAGCAATGAGGATCTTAGGGTACATTCAGCCGCCTAGCTCTTGGCGTAGTGCTTGCCTTCGTCGCACGTGGTGGTCAGGTTAACGGGTGACAACCAGCAGTGGAAGCAGATTGGTCAGAGTGTCCCACCTGTTTGCAGCGACAGTCGCCATTAGAAATGAGCAACTTGCATTGCGAAGCAATCGGCTGACGCAGGCATCTGCTGCATCTGCATCAGCAGGCAGCCTACACAGCGACACGGACTACCCCACATTTTAGCTTGTTCACTCCTTTCCAACCTGCACATTTCTTTTCTTTTGGGGGCCACTAATGTGTAGCTCACACTTGGTGTCTCACATTGTCTCAATAAGGACAAATCGCTTTCGTGGGCATCACCTTCATCAGCCACTTTTGCGGGACTATTGACCCATGTGGCTATCAACTTCATACACTTCGAACCATATAAGCACATATGCTGGTCTCCGTTCAGAGCAAATCATGGCCGAGGTAAGACACAAGCCCAATTTGCCCATGGCTGCAGCATGAAAGAACGAACGGAGAACACCAGTTACAGTGAGTGTATACTGGGAGTCTATGCCACTGTGCGGACTCCAGGAACAGATGCTTACCTCGAGAGACTGCTTACCAGCGCCACTGACCAGGCCCCCACATCCGAGAAACGTAATACGGTCACCACAACCAAGTGGAGCAGCAAAATCAGATTCTGCACTCAATCACTTCAGTGTAGCTTGCGCAAACACCCAGGCTATCAAGGAAGAAGAGCAATCATCAATCAGACTAGAAATATGAAAAATGAGAACGCTTGCATTCAAGACAGAAGCCACTCTGCTCTGCAAGCATTGAAGGCTAAAAACATCAAGAAAAGTAAAATGGTGCATAGCATACGGTGCGTAGGTTAATGCAAGACGCGTGTCGATGCTGCATCAGTTATTTCACGTGAGGAATTGTGCATGACAACATACACTAGAAGATACTGCCAAAGATATGGTACGCTACCAGAGAGTGACTGGTAATAAGTATCAGCGAAAAATCGGTTGACCTTTATGTTGGATTTCAATGAATGATCTCTAAGGAGAAAGGGCAATGAAAAAGTTTGCATTTATAGAAAAAAAATTACACTTGGCCCAAATGGAATTGATATGGCGAGGCAGCTGATTAAGGGCAAACTGACGGAACTGTTTAGGCCAGCGTCGTCCGTGCTGGGTCAGAAGTTGCAGGTGCATCTGAGCACGGAGAATTTCTAGAAAGTCCTTTTTGAGTTACCTGGATGACTCAGCCAATTTGTCCGTGCTGGTGGAATGGTTGCTGAAGCTCTTTTCAGTCTTGACACAGTGCTCTGCAGACTTGATATCTCATGCGAATTCTTCTGCACACGCTTCTTTGTTCGTGGCGTAAAAGCCTTGCAAATTCAACTCCAGCCCATTTCTGTTGGTGTGGATAGGAGCTCCTGCGATGACCAAGATATGCTTGGCATGGACTCTGTTGGGGCAGAACAGTGGCATATGAGTTACAGCACAGATTAGCCAAACTCATGTAATGTTTTCTTTTATGCTCGAACCCAATTATACCGAACCACAAATATGAAAAAAACATTCATATCTGCTGCAAACGAATGACATATACCTCATGACTGGCAAGCCAATACAGCATATATCAAGCATATTTATTTATGAACCAGGTGTTGTTTTCCTTGTAGTAGCAGCCAAAGTCCACACAATGGCCTTGTTGTAGCAGGTAGCAGCTTCTGTTTAGTGCGTGGATTGTGTTGCTAATACTGGTGTCGTCCTCATTACTGCATGCCTGGAACAGCAATTTTGACTGCATCAGAAATTGAAAAAGAACAATATTGCAATATGAAATGCAAAAAGCTGTTGCATATATATTGTAATGGTTTGCGACTACAGAACACATGCAAATGTACGCTGTCTGTTCTAGGGTGCCTAATTAGCCTGTTAAATAAATATTGCTACTGTCCACAAAATTTATGTCTGCCTAACTACAGTGCATGTCAACAGCTGAAGTATTATTAGGATCACAAATGAGAACATTTGTGCGCTCCTTTATACACTGCATGTCAACAGATGAAGTATTATTAAGATCACAAATTAGAACATTTGTGCGCTCCTTTATACACTAGAAGAGATCACACTGCTGGCTCCACAAGCAAATGCATTGATGCCATGAAGCTATTGGAACTGATGCATTATTTTTCTGCACGAACGTAATGCACCACTTCACTACTGCAAAAATAGGTGCCCTGCGGAAAACCAAACTGAACAGCAAAATATTTGTAACCAACCATCAAGCTTGCAACTGTTTAATACAATAAATTCTGTATTTTCACTTCATTTTACCATAGGATTATTCGGTTTTGTGGACGAAAGAAGTTGCCGGCGGACTCGAAAAAGAGTTTTATATGTATATTGATAAGGCTACTCAGTCGCCTATGGCCACGGCTACAATAAGATGAAAAATGCGACGCGAATTCCGATATCGCTCGCTTATTCTTTCCTGATTGCGTGTGTATAACGAAAGCCTCCCAAGTAACGGTGTAATTAGGAAACAGCAATGGAGGATCTCGACTGTCATATGTTGTGCAGGATCTAGTTCGGTAACGTGTTTCCGCCTGTAAGTTAATGAGACGAATATTATATAACGATTCAATCAGCAGTATTAAACGACTCAACGTTATTGTCGTTGTCAGCCGCAGTAGAATGGAGCTCCCGTTTCGATGCAGACGTGTTCCGAATGGCTCACGACCGAAACCTAGCTTTCGGGCTTACATGTCCGCTTGCAAACACGTCACTTCACCCCAAGTTAAATAACACGAGACTTCGAAGCGCAGTGAACTAGTTTTAGCAACAAAGAAGCAAAGTGTACGACCGAATGAATCCGTGCCGCCGTGCACTCAAAAATAAAGGTAAAAATTTTAAATCCAGGCGACGGGTCACATGAAAGATCGATGACGCTGATCGCTACTTGTGTATATAGTGACAAATAAAAAATAAACTTACTAATAAATAATGCAATATCTAATTATCAATGATAATGTTGCCCTCCTTTTTTGTAATAAATATGCTTCGGTAATTGTAAGCGAAAGATTGCAAAATAAAATGGATGGATGGATGTTATGAGCGTATCCTTTGGAAAGGGGCGGTGGGTTGCGCCACCAAGCTCTCGCTATTATACTGCCTGATGTCCTACTTAAGTTAAACAATAAAAAAATAAATAAAAAAATAAGCACTATGAACTCCCACACCCAAATTTTCTGATCCCCCATTGCTAACTGTGCTCTTGTGCGTCTTCGTTTTTTTGTCGTTTCCCTACTTTTCGTTCACCAGTCCTCCAATCACCTCTTACTAATGCCTATTGCGGACATGTTTACTTTTCCACTGCTCCCGCTGAACCGAAGGGCTTCAAGGAGGCCAGTGGTGCCTAAATCGACCGCTGGGTAGATGTCTTCACATTCTAATAAAACATGCTCCACAGTTTCCCTAACTTTACCGCAGCAAGCACATGCTTCTTGTTCCTTCTTATATCATGCTTTATAGGTGCGTGTTCAAAGGCATCCCAGTCTCGCTTCGAAAACTAATGAGCTTCGCTTTGAGTTATCATAAATTGTTTCTTTATTGATTTCATTTTTTCCTCTTAAGTAGTTACTCATGGCAGGTTTCCTTTCCACTGCCGCCACCCATGAGATTATTTTAGTCTCTCTGACTTTCCGCTTGACCGTCTTTGTTGCTGCGTTGCACACCCTACAGGCCACGTACTTGCTGGTAAGCTTCCTAGTTCTTTTCCTTCACTGTGAATCAATGTTTTTCCTGTACAGATACCTGAACACTCTCCCAGCCCACATACTTTCTTCCATATTCCTCAGGCGTTCTTCATACTCAATTTTACTGCGGGCTTCCCTCACTTCAAAACTAGACTAGCCCATATCACCCTGCACAGCTTTATTTGTAGCCTTCCCGTGAGCGCCCAAAGCGAGGCGATGCACTGACCTTTGGTTCCCATCGAGTCCTGATTGTACCCCTGATTTAAAGCAAACAAAACTAAAATTGCGCTTATTACGGCGCCTCTAGTTGGAAATATTGGAACTAAGGTAAGCATCACGAAGTGATTCTATTATGCTGGTTTTATTAGCAGCGGCGCGTGGTCGATTTTTCGCCCTCTGTGGCCATTTGTTCAACTTCAGAGTTTGCGGAGCCTGGGGCTACCACAGAAAAACGCATGCGCTTTGGCTGGGTGTGGCAGCCCGCGCGAAGCCACAGAAAGAAAATTGAAGAGGCTCGATGTGTCCTCGCGAATAAAAGTAAAAGTAGAAAAATAATTAAGGAAGCAGTTACCTTTGATGGTTCTAGCGCCTTGACATGGATGCTTTGGCGCAAGTAAAAAATAATGTTGATATTCTTTTCTGTGGCATGACGGCACAAATGAACCACCACAATGCTTCGTCTCATTGGACCTCACTGCGTGCGTTGTGGACTTGACTGATAGTCTGTTGATTTCGCTTGTGTCATTGTACGGCCCGATGTACGACTTTAGAAAATCAATGCACTCTCGGCGTGAAATGTTTATAATGTAATGGGTGCACTGAACAGTTCCGATGGTAACGTCTCTTCGTAACCGAGGAGGCAGGTGACGCAGAGCAGGAACAGCTGGTAGCTCGAACGGCTCACACTCGTGCCAAGCACTGGCGATCCGGCTAGCCCACTGGTTGCACAGCAGGCATGGAAGAGACGATCTGGCTGGCCTTGTTCCTGTGCTCTTCTTCTCCATTACAATTACCCGCGGTGCAAAAGCGGAGCCATCCTGGCGACTTACGACGTGGAGACGAGCGGGTCATAGAATTGTTTCAGGCGGCGCATGTGAACAACTTCCCGTCCACGGCGGCGCTTGTCGGATGTCGATGTAAGCGGCTCTTTGACATAGTTGACGGGAGAGGTCCGTTCAACGATGCGGTATGGTCCATCATACTGCGAGAGAAGTTTTGTCGAAAGTCCAGGCGTGGTAGAAGGCACGGACAACAAGACAAGGGTGCCGGGAGCAAAGTTCGGATACGTAGCATCGCCATCACGATTGGCTTTTTGTCGTTGTTGGTCAGCGGAGGTGAACTTTCAGGCTAATTGACGGCATTCCTCGGCGTGTCGGGCGACGACGGAAACGGGAGCACATTCTGACGCGTCTGGTGTATAAGGCAAAACCGTATCGATGGTATGGGAAGGATCGCGACCGTAGAGAAGAAAGTATGGAGAAAATCCTGTGGTACTTTGTGTAGCCGTATTATATGCGTACGTGACAAATGGGAGGATGATGTCCCAGTTTGTATGCTCCGATGAAACGTACATGGCGAGCATATCACCAAGGGTGTGATTGAAACGCTCTGTAAGTCCGTTAGTTTGAGGATGGTATGCCGTGGTGGTCCGGTGAACTATGCGGCATTGAGCAAGCAGAGCTTCAACCACCTGCGACAGAACCACACGGCCTTTATCACTCAGCAGCTCCCGAGGTGGGCCATGACGAAGAATGAAACGATGGCGCAGAAAGGATGCAACGTCACTGGCGGTCGCTGCAGGTACAGCAGCGGTTTCGGCATAGCGTGTAAGGTGATCAACTGCGACAATAATCCATCGTTTTCCAGCGGGTGTTAGTGGTAGCGGCCCGTACAGGTCAATTCCCACACGGTCGAAGGCACGAGCAGGGCACGGAAGCGGCTGCAATAATCCGTGGGCTGGGTGAGGCGGAGATTTGCGGCGTTGGCATTGCGGGCACGAGCGGACAAACTTTTGGACAAAAGTAAACAATCTGCGCCAGTAGTAACGTTGCCGCAGGCGCTCATACGTCTTCAAAATGCCTGCGTGTGTACATTGTGGGTCAGTATGGAAAGACGCGCACATGTCGGAACGCAAAGTCTTAGGGATAACCAGGAGCCACTTGCGACCATCAGGCTGGTAGTTCCGTCGATACAAGAGTTTATCCCGGACAGCAAAATGGACAGCCTGGCGACGCAGGGAGCGGGAGATGGGAGATGCAAGCGAGCCAGAAAGGAGATACAAAGGAGAGGCCACCCAAGGATCCTTGCGCTGTTCTGATGCGAACGTGTTGATGTCGACCGAGGATACCGCCTTAATGGTGGAGAAGGAGGCCGTGTCGGCTGGCAGCGGAGAGCGGGACAGAGCGTCAGCGTCAGTGTGCTTGCGACCTGAGCGGTATATGACGTGTATGTCGTATTCTTGAATGCGCAGAGCCCAGCGGGCAAGGCGTCCAGACGGGTCTTTTAAATAGGATAACCAACAAAGGGCGTGATGGTCAGTGACCACATGGAAAGGCCTGCCGTATAAATAGGGGCGAAACTTCCCGAGTGCCCAAACGATGGCCAGGCATTCTTGTTCTGTGACCCTGTAATTGCGTTCCGCTTTGGTCAGCGCACGACTGCCGTAAGCAACGACGTACTCGGAGTAGCCAAACTTGCGCTGCGCAAGGACAGCGTCAAGGCCAATACCACTGGCATTGGTATGCACTTCAGTTGGGGCGGTGGGGTCGTAGTGTCGCAGTATAGGCGGAGACGTCAGGAGACGGCGTAAAGCAGGGGCGTAGCCAGGGGGGGGGCTTATGGGGCTTCAGCCCCCCCCGAAATTTTTTCGTGCTGTCGATGCACCGCCGACCAAAGCGACCCCCGGCGCCGGAAATCACTCTGGATTTTGTCTAGAATGTCTTTTTGACGCTCGAAAAGACATTTAACCGCGCAGATTGCGAACTCGGGCTGAATTTCGTGGCAACGCCCATACACCCGGAGTCACATAACGCCAAGCAGTCCCATTCGAGCACAAAGTTTCAAGGGCGCTTTGATGGTGAGCGGGCTCGCCGCGGCATCTCACTGAGACCGCGGAATCTATGGAGCGCATGGATATCAATTGCGAAACTTTATGGGTATAAATGTCGTAAGCTCTTGATGTGAAAGGTGCATTGACATTTCAAAAGTTGTGCTTTAGATTTTCAATTGCGGAACTTTGTGGGTTTAATGTTGTTATAAACATTTGACGCCAAAGTTCCATTGACTTTTCTAAAGTCTTGCATCGGAACATACAGCGAGACAAGCCAAATCAACACACTAGCAGACGAGTTGACAAAGCACACAGCGAGGTCCAATGAGACGAAGCGTTGGGGAGGTTCATTTGTGCCGTTATGTCACATAAAAAAAAATATCAACATTTTTTTTAACCTACGCCAGAACATCCATGTCAAGACACTAAAGCCAGCCAAAGTAACTACGTTCTTATTTATTTTTTCTACTTTGACTTTTATTCGCGAGGACACATTGAGCCTCTTCAATTTTGTTTTTGTTCTCGCTAGCCTACCCGCGGGCTTTCAGGGGGGAGGACTCTTTCTGGCTAGCAGACGAGAAAAAAAAAACAATGGTCGCTCGCCGCCATCACTGTGGGGAATCGAAGAATTGCACCGCGTTCCTTCAGCGGAACCTTTCCGCAAAGTCTTGTTTCGCTGGTGTAGGATACTGAGCAGTATGCGTATGGTTCTCAGTGGACCAAGCGTCACATGTTTTCTTCGGTATTCCTTCCGTAGCCCCATTAAGTGCCCGAAGTATGCATTCGATTCCGGCCAACATACTTTCCTATGCGTTTCTTTTTTTCATTTCGGTGCCTCCGCCCCACAGAAAAAAAATACATTGTTGCGGCGCAGCGAATTGTCGCATGGTGAAAGCTCGATTTTGATACTTCCTTTGCGGAAAGTAATGGGCGACGGGACGCTTCAGTTGCCGGATACGTTTATTTCATTATTGCGAAAGCAATCATATGGACACTCCAGGCGCATTCCTGCCGTCGCCCTCATGTTTCGTATAAAGTCCAAGGGTGATAACATCGTGACCACGCGCTGCATGCTGTATGTGCGAGTGAAAGCGTAGGAGGGGAGGTGGAATGGGTGAGCCGACGATGGTGGCTCAGTCTTGTGTGCGCAAAGGAGAAAAGCGGAGAGCAAACGCGCCGCCTTCCGTCGCGCGCAATACATCGGGGGAAGTGGATGGAATGGTGGCGGAATCTAGGATTCTAGGATCTAGGATTGAAAGTGGTTGCATTTGAGAAAGTTAAATGCTAGTGTCTGTTGGAAACAGAACTTTGATTTAGGGCCTGAATTTTGTTTAAAATATTTTGAAAAATTCGAAAGTTTGAAAAAATAGAAGCACGACGTTTACAAACTAATAGCATGAAGCATAATAGCATAATATCATGAATAACAGATATTGTGGTTCTGTAAACGGCATATATTATAACAGTCAAAGCGGACAAGTATGCTATGTCCATTTGCATCTTGCGTGAAGTGGTTACGTTGTGTACAAGGGTTCTGCAAAAGCCGTATTTCCACAATACTAAATTTTATTGAGATTCATGTGTAACATATCTATTTTGTCCGCTGTAGATGTACTATTAGATGCAATTCACAGAATTGTGATATCATTTCTGATTGTTGAGTCACAGAGTTTAAAACCTGATAGTTTCGTTTTCTGAAAATTTTCGATTTTGGCCAATTTTTAATAAATAATTGACCACCTAAATGAAAAATTCGAAACCAGCAGTCACTAGAATCAAACCTTTTCGTTTAAATGCAACAAACCTCCTCAAATTTGGTGAAGTGATTGCAGGGAAAAACGAATTCCCCTTCTACACGTATTTAATTAGGAGCACCCGAGCTTAAGCTTCCTCTTAAGGAGGAGGCCGAGCTGCAACGTGCACCCCCCCCCCCCCGAACAAAATTCCCGGCTACGCCACTGGCCCCATGTATAAACATATACATACATACATATATATATATATATATATATATATATATATATATATATATATATATATATATATATATATATATATATATATATGTATGTATATATATATGGGGCCAGTGGCGTAGCCCCCCCCGAACAAAATTTCTGGCTACGCCACTGGCGTAAAGTCACGAACGCGGTGTCGCATGCAGGACACCAGGAGGATAGGTCGTTGGCGCCCCTTAAGAGTTGTGTCAGAGGTGATATTATCGAGGCGAAATTGCGAACAAAGCGTCGGAAGTAAGAACAGAGGCCGATGAAGGCGCGGAGTTCTTTGAATGTCCGAGGTTTCGGAAATTCTGCCACGGCGCGAAGTTTGGATGGGTCGGGGCAAATGCCGTCTTGTGATACGACGTGACCCAAAATCATGAGCTTGCGCGCGGCGAACTGGCACTGTTTCAGGTTCAGCTGCAGGCCTGCGTTGGTCAAGGACGTCAACATTTGCCTAAGGCGAAGAAGATGCGTGCTGAAATCAGGGGTGAACACAACGACGTCGTCGAGATAGCACAAACACGTGCTCCATTTTAGGCAGCGCAAGATATTGTCCATCATTCGTTCAAAGGTAGCAGGTGCAGTGCATAGGCCAAATGGCATCACATTAAATTCGTATAAACCATCTGGCGTAACGAATGCAGTTTTAGGGCGATCAACTGCTGACATTGGGACCTGCCAGTAGCCCGAGCGTAAG
Source organism: Dermacentor albipictus (assembly GCF_038994185.2). Lineage (NCBI taxonomy): Eukaryota > Metazoa > Arthropoda > Arachnida > Ixodida > Ixodidae > Dermacentor > Dermacentor albipictus. Next base: position 3,403,691 of record NW_027225566.1, on the reverse strand, counting down.
TCCAACGAAGAGAAGAATTTAGCGCCTTGCAAGCTGTCCAGAACGTCGTCAATGCGCGGTAGCGGGTAGACCTCTTTGCGCGTTATTTTGTTGAGACGGCGATATTCGACGCAGAACCGAATGGAACCATCTTTTTTTGTGACGAGAACCACCCGTGATGCCCACGGGCTAATGGAAGGTCGAATGACGCCACGCTGAAGCATGTCGTTCACATGCCCACTGATCACCTGATGGTCCTGGGCGGATACGCGGTACGGGCGCTGCCGCAAGGGCGCGTTGGAGCCAGTGTCGATGTGGCGGCTGACGGGTTACGAGCGACCCAGAGTAGGCTGAGCGACATCAAAAGAAGAGCGGAACTGGGCAAGTAGGTGAAGAAGCTGGGAGCGCTGCTCGGAAGTAAGGTCATCGGCAATGAAAGGTGTGAATAAGTCAGGCGATGGCGGAGCAGAAGTGGAAAGTGCACAGAAGCCGGTGAGCTCTGCATACGAAGCATCCGGGACGTCGGTTATAAACATGTCATCAATAGGCTGAACATGGCCAAGTGCCTCGCCGCGAAGAGCCGTCAGGGCTGTAAGAAGCGGATTGCAGACAACGATGGCGCTGAAACCGGCTGAAATGTCAAGCGCGGCGAAAGGCAGGGGAACGTCTTTGCGGGTCATGAAGAGTGCTGAAGGAGTGAAGAGGACAGCGCCTTCATAGACAGCGCCACAGAAGGCGGGAACAACGGCAGACGAGTACGGCGGTATGGCGATGTCTTCTCGAAGAACTAGCTTAGCGGAAAGAGGAGTGGTGCCGACGAGGGGCACGTCACACAGAGGCGATAATTCGACTTCAGCACGTGCACAATTGACGACGGCGTTATTTCGCGAAAGAAAGTCCCACCCAAGTATCACGTCGTGAGAACAGGACTGGAGAACCACAAACTCCACATTTAAGAGAACGCCCTGAATAACAACTCCAGCTGTGCATGCTGCTGAAGGCTGAACTGGCTGCGTGCTTGCTGTGCGAAGACAAAACCCAGAAAGTGGCGTCTAACTTTTCGTAAAGCGCGAGAGAGGCGTTCGTTTAGGACAGACACGGCTGCTCCAGTATCAATTAGCGCAACGGTAGGGACGCCGTCAACAGTAAGATCGACAACGTTCGAAGGCGACAATGGAGGACTTGTACAGATCGATGGTGACACAGTTCTTGCCTCCTGAACTGCGGCGCTTAGTTTTCCTCTTGCGTGGGTGAAGGGCGCCGACGCACGACGGACAACGAGCGGCGACGCGGGGAAGGTGAACGACGTGTAAAGACTGGGCGCTCGGCTGGTGGCCTGTTCGACTGCCGACTAAGATAAGCGTCTTGAAAAGGCTGCACGTTGGCGTAGGAAGGCGACTGCACAAACTCATCAGAGTGCAGCATGCGGCGGCGACAGAGTCGTGCAACATGGCCGGGAATACCGCAGGCATAACATATGGGCCTGTTGTCTTGCGTGCGCCAAGGATTAGTAAAGGCAGGAGCAGGTCGATGAACGGGACTATGAACTGGTGGTGGCGGCCGAGGATGTAGGGCAACGAGTGGTTGACGAGGGGACTGCGCGGCGACGGATGCGTAAGTAAGTGGCGCGGCGGCATTGTACTGCTGGTGCTGCATTGGTAGAGCCTCAGCAACTTGGTCTTCAATAACCCGCCGGAGCGTAGGAGCGAGCTGTGTAGGAGGCTGTTGCGGCAGCGGCTGCTGTAGCTCAGCGAAAGGTAGCAAAGAAAGCTGACGTGCTACTTCCTCCCGCACGAAAGCTGGGATTTGTGTGAGCAAGGAGGGACGATCAGAGAAGTCCGTCATGGAAGAGAGGGCCTCATCAGCCACTGAGGGGTGCCTAGTCAACTCGCGCTGCCTCCTCAACTCGTCCTAGCTTTGGCACAAGTTGATGAGCTCTGCTACGGTACGCGGGCTCTTGGCGATCAACATTTGGAAAATGTCATCGGCGATGCTCTTCAAAATGTGTTTCAATTTGTCATTTTCCGGCATAGACGCATCCACACGTTTGCACAGGTCGAGAACCTCTTCAATATAACAGGTGAATGTTTCACCGGGTTGTTGCGCTCGCTCTCGTAACCGCTGCTTGGCGCGCAACTTGTGGACGGCAGGGCGACCGAAAACTGCAGCGAAACTGGTCTTGAATGCGGACCAGGACTGAAAGTCGCTTTCGTGATTCTTAAACCACAGGTGAGCCACTCCCGCTAGGTAGAATATGATGGCATTTAACTTGGCGGTATCATCCAATCGATTGTGCAAGCTCACCCGTTCGTACGTAGCCAACCAGTCATTAACGTCCTGTTCGTCCGTACCGCTGAAAACCGCTGGATGGCGTTGCGGGACAGCGCCAGAGCAGGAAACGGGTTGTGGTGGCGGCGTCGGCTGGGGAGAGTCAGGCATGATGGGAGGCAGAGTCCGATACCGGAGTTCCAGGGTGTAGATGTTCTTGAGTACCCCGCACCTTCCACCAATTGTAATGGGTGCACTGAACAGTTCCGATGGTAACGTCTCTTCGCAACCGAGGAGGCAGGTGACGCAGAGCAGGAACAGCTGGTAGCTTGAAGGCTCACACTCGTGCCAAGCACTGGCGATCCGGCTGGCCCACTGGTTGCACAGCAGGCATGGAAGAGACGATCTGGCTGGCCTTGTTCCTGTGCTCTTCTTCTTCATTACAATAAGAACAATAAATGCACAAAGTTCCGCAATCGAAAATCTAAAGCATGACTTTGGAAATGTCACTGCACTTGTCACATCAAAAGTTCGGGAACTTTATATCCATAAAGTTTTGGAACTTAAATCCATGCGCTGCGTAGATTCCGCCGTTTCCACGAGATGCGGTGACGAGTACGCTCGCCATCAAAATGCGTTTGAAACTTTGTGCTCGAATGGGGCTCCTTGCGTCAGGTGACTCCCGGTGCATGGACGTTGCTGCGAAATCCGGCCCGAGTGCTCAATGTTCGCGCTGAAATGTCTTTTCGATCTTGAAATAGATATTCTAAACAAAATCGAGAATGACTTCTGGTGCCAGGGGGTTGTTTTGGTGGCGGTGCATGACAGCACGAAAAAATTTCAGGTGGGAAGCTGAAGCCCGATAAGCCCCCCCCTTCCCTCCTGACTATGCCCTTGACTAGGTGGGATCTCTAATTCGGGACCCTAATGGCGTCAGCAGCTGCCCGGTTCGCTCGGCTAAGGCCCTTTGGGCCTGCCGGCCGCAGCAGCCGAGCAGGGTCGCCTCAAAATCCTCCCGAGTGGGGTTGGAGTCAGGCGCCGTAGCTGGGTTCGATGGGCAGGCCCACACCTTGTGGTACATGTCCGAAGACTTCTTCACCCAGTGCAGTGGACAACTACCCCTGAAGGAAGGATCAAAATGTTTGAGTGCTGCCGGGCACAGCAGAGTGTTCGTATAGAGCCGCTCCCCCGCCTGATATAGTCCTTTACTCGGGTGAGGGCAAAGGATATGCCCAGATTGATAATGGAGGACAATCTCTTTAAAAGAATACGCGGCATTGAATTCAAGATCTTTATCTAGGGGGTCGTGAAAGAAAGCTTGGAAAGAGAGCGCGTGGGAGTCGGCATCGGCTGCTTCATTCCCCTCGAGACCCATGCATATGAGTAGGAGCCCATATTATGTTTGATGAGCGGGGTCCACGGTGTAGGTGCAATTTTGAAATAGTCGATAGAGTAAGTATGGAGCGCAGCCCTGCTCGACCTTCCGATAGGCCCTTCGCTAGTCGGAGATAATTGTTTTGAATCTGAGTGGGTAGCAGCCAGTGCAATGGCGACCTCCTCCGCATGAGCTATGTCGCGGGCGCGAAATGTAAGCTCGTTAACTGTTTTATGCGAAGCATATTAAAGTAGGTTTCGGGCCTTCGCGCGACGCCCGGCGGTGGCAACCATTGACCCTGAAGTGAGGTCGCATGACATGACGTCACGTGATGACGTCACACAGGCTGCAGATGGGGCCTCATATCGCGCCGTCGGTCGCCTCCCGGCGGTGGCCACAATTGACCTTCAAGTGACCTTCAAGTAGGTCACGTGACATGACGTCACGTGATGACGTCACACCGGCTGCAGATGGGGCCTCATATCGCGCCGTCGGTCGCCTCCCGGCGGTGGCCACCATTGACCCTGAAGTGAGATCACATGATGTGACGTCACGTGATGACGTCACACGGGCTGCAGATGGGGCCTCATATCGCGCCGTCGGACGTCGCCCGGCGGAGGCCTCCACGCTTCGGTTCGCGCCGTCGCGCGCGACGCGGCGGCGGCGCCACCATCGCTGCATCACGTGATATGTGACGTCACGCCAGGGATGAAGCGGAGCGCGCCCGCCGTCGCGTCAATCTCTGTGCCCGCAACAGCGCCAGCGTCTTTGCTCCGGGCGTGTATGCGATCAAGATGCCTCAAACGCTAAGGATACGCTAAGGTTAAGCCTCCAATTTTTAGACTGGTTGACGACTGCGGCCGTGCACCATCCGCCATGGTGGGGGCCGGAGGCGTTCACGTAATAAGTGCCGGGTTTCGACCTATAACGGCGGCCCAGGGCTTTCGCCCGGGCCAGGTGCCGGCCATTCTCGTCCTCATGTGTCATGTTGTTAGGAAGAGGGCGTACGTGTAGGGCGCATCTCCACACGAAAGGGAGTCGTATTCGCTCTTCAATAAAGGTGGTTTGTTGGATGTGTAGTCTGGCAAGGAGGCGGCGACCCGGCAGTGCCTTAGAGAGACGTGTGTATTGGTTGGTTCAGTGAACCTCTCGGAGCTCCCGGAACGCGTTCACCATGGCCAGGCCCAGGAGACGCTGGTTGGAAGTGTTCGTGGAGAGGTCGCGGGCTCTCTTTATTTTGCGCAGGAGGACTTCGAGTGCATCCTCGTCTTGTTTTCGAAGGTGGAGGTAAGGAGTTACATATAAGATTTGACTGGTCACGAATGCATGCGCCAGCCGCAAAGCGTCTTTGCACCACAACTCCCCACGTTTGTTTGAAATCCGGCGGACCATGCAGCCCACCTGGTCCTCCACCTTACGGAATTTGGCCAGGGTAGTGTCTGACTGCCTACGTTGACAAATGAAAAGCCCAGTACCCGGACTTTTTTGTGTTCAGGAATTGGTCCTATCTCCAGAGAGAGCTCACGCTTTGCCGTACAGTTTGGTGAGGGGCGTATGTGTACAAAAAATAATTTTTAGGGGAGCATTGAAGGCCACAGTGGCGAGCATAACGGTTCACTATGGTCGCCGCTTGTGGCAGGTTGGCCTCAATGTCTCCGAGGGAGCCCTGCGCGGCCCACAGGGTGATGTCATCAGCATACAGCGCATGCTGCACACTAGCGACAGCACCCAATTAAGCCGGCAGGTGCATAATAGCCAGATTGGATAGGAGAGGAGACAGCACTGCACCCTGTGGTGTTACTCTGCTTCCAAGTCGGAACGGGCCATGTTCAGTGTCCTGGATCTTATTGTAGGATTCACTATCTCTCAAAAATTGCTGAATGTTTCTGAACGCGTTGCGTCTGCAGCCGGTTTGTGAAAGATGAGTGAGTATTACCTCATGAGTAACGTTGTCGAAGGCCCCCTTTAAGTCTAAGGCGAGTAGAACCTTATCGTACTGGGGGCATTCCGTCGAGTCACTGATCCATCGATTGAATTGTAGCGAAACATCCTGTGCGGGAGAAATCCGAACATGGAGTCTGCGAAGATGTATTGATTTTCCAGGAACTTGGACAACCTGTCGCGCACCATCGTCTCCATTAGTTTGCTTGCCCACACACAAGGTGTGATACATGGGGCGAAGGTTGTTCGTGTTGTTGGCCTTGCCAGCTTTGAGAATGAAAGGGAGCAGAGCGGTCTTCGAATCGCTGCGGAGTGGCGCGTCCCCGAGCCTGCATGAATTGATGTAATCCAATAAGGACTGGTAGGCCGGGTCAGGTAAGTTAGCGAGTAATTTGTAATTTTGTCCCGACGCGGGGCGGGGCCACCTTTCATTTTCGCCAGGGCCGGCCGCAGATCGTAGAGCCGGAACCTCTGATCCAGCTGAATGGTCTCAGAACCTACATCAAGGTACGTCAGTCGATGGGGGTCCTGGATAGTGCACACGTAATTGACCTGTAAGTTATGCGCTAGCAGAGTTGTGTTGCCGTGAAAGCTGTGTATGGCACGTTGTAGATGTTTCTGAGTTTCTGTAAGTGTATGCGTCGGGTCGACGAAGGTGCGGAAGAGCCGCCAGGAATTCCTGCTGGTCATCTGCCACGCCACCGTGTTGCAACGATCTACCCTGTTGGCGTCTGCGACCTGGGCCGCACACTCGGCCGCCTGCTGGGTGAGCTCGGCAATTCGAGCTTTAAGTTTGCGGTAATGCTTTTGTCGGCGCCACCGGCGGATGAGGCATTGCCGCGCTTCCCAGACTTAAAGGAGGTGGTTATTCACGTCCGATACCGGTTCGGAAAGCTGAATTTGGGCTTCGGTGGAGGGAAGGCTAGAAACTAATTGTTGGAACTATGACTGGTAGCCTTGATCGAGTGTGGATGCCGCTCTGTTGTAATTTCGCCTAAACTTATCAATCTGGGAGTCGCGCCTGTGTTGTGGAATTTTCTAATGACATGGTCCGAATTGTAGTGCTCAGGATGCAATGGTCGATACCGAGGGTTTTCTCGGTGTTGACTCGGTGTTGAATGTTGCGGGTAAAGGTCAAATCCGGACACCTATCCCGAGTCACGGAATCACCTATACGGGTTGGGTGGACGGGGTCTGTGCGAAGAATGAGGCCCAAGGTTGATGCAAGCTCCGCCAACTTGCGTCCCCGTTTCTCTTCACGACAGTACCCCCAGGCTGGACTAGGGGCGTTGAAATCACCCACAATCAAGAGGGGGTCCCGACCCACCATTCTTAGTGCACGGCTAAAGAGGTCCGAGAATTATACATTCGGCAATTTGGATGTGAAGTAGACATTTAGAATGCGCAATGGTGAGTACTGCTTGCGGAGGGGGATGAGAGTCACCATTACATGGGAAAAGTCAAGGTGGAGGTCTAAGTCGACCAGATTTGCAGCGCAATTTTTATGAACGCATACACAAGACGAGGGGTCCTGCTGAAACGTCGTATAGCTTCTTCCTGGCTTCGCAAGGGCCACCACGGTAGGTATACGCTCGAAAGTTGAAAGGAAAAGCCGAAGGTCGACCCGCTTAGTACTATTCAGTTACAGTGACGGGGGAGGCCAATTTAGATAAGGGGGAACGCCTACACCGAGGTTGTCCCGCCATGTTCAGATTTAGGGGTAAAAGAGGGAAGGTAGGTGTCACGGAGTCAGCAACCAGGGGCTGGAAATCAGCACCTGGGAGGGTGTAGCTGTCCTCATTATCGTCGAGGTCAGTTACTCGACACGACAATTTGGAGGGCCAGCCGGATACGTCTTTAAGAGGACTGGCCTGGCGAGACGTGCGGGGGAGATTCGCGACATGTTGGGTGATCATATTAGGAAAGGCCTCCATGACCTTGGCAATGATGCGTTCCATTGCCGCCCTAATAAGGGTCTCGAATTTGGCATTAAGACGGGTTTCAAGATTGGCCACGGAGGCCACTGACGTTACCGGCACCGCCACGTCGCTCTCCATGGCTTGTGCTTGGGGGGATCCGCTGCTTGGGGAGCAGCGGTTTTATCTTCGAATGCTTCAGTTTTTGCAATTAGCATCTCGTTTTGGAACCGGAGATATGCTACCAGTTTGTGAAGCTCGGCGTCGGTTGCCGAGCGAGGGGAAGGAAAAGGGGGCTGGGAGGAGGAGGCAAACCTACCTGAGCCGCTCACCTGTTTTCCCTTTTTGACTTTAGTTGCCCAGGCACCGCTCTCGCCTTGCTTGAGTTGGTAGCGGGTTTGCTTCCTCGTTCCGCCGTGTCGAGGTGATGGTGGCGCTTGGTCGTCCTTGACGTCACGCCCAATTGGGGACGCTTGCTTCTTATGGTTGGTGACGTCACCGTGGGGAGGTAAGTCACCACCGGTGGAATGATGCTGCTGACGTGGCCTCTTCCCCGTCGCGCCAAGTTTTCTGCCCCTTTTGGGCGGCCATCCTTGTGTCAGGGTTGTACTTGGCGGTGCTGTCTCTGGAGTTTGTGGCATGGCTGCCACCACAAGCAGCACATTTCGGCTTGCACTTATGAAGGGCCCGCACCCCGTCCATGAAAGGAGCCTGTAGTCCACACTGGCCGCACTTAAATGTCTTGCCTCAGATTTGGGCATGAGTCTGCTTTGTGGCTCACGGTGCCACACACACTGCATGCCGGGATAGTGCGCACGAAGGGCTGCACTTCGACAACGTATGAATGGTAGGTCACCATCCACGGCTTCACTTTTCCAGAAAAAGTCAGGTGAGCCTTACTGGAAGTTCCAAATTTGGAAATTTCCGAGATGGTGCCATGCCTCCACAGGATACCGTCTTTGAGAGTTTCCGCTCTTTCTTGATTTGCCACAGTGATGACGCCGCAGCAAATTTCTTCGCCATTTTGCTTGAGATTACCAAGCAGGCAGTCCGCCACGTAGGCGTTCTTGGTGCTCGCAATGAGTAGATTTTGCTCACGGGAAAAGACGAAGCTGAGTTTTTATTTATTCCAAAATACTGCAGGCAGCAATGCTGCCCTAGCAGGAGAGGGTTACATCAAGTGCAATGACAAAGATTTCACAAAGGAATCTACATTTGCACAATCAACAACAGACGCTGGCAGACAATTCCACTCTTCAATTGTGAGCGGAAAAAAAGACTTCTGAAACAATTTCGTCCTCGCAAAGTACGGGCGGATAACATTCGAGTGATTAATTCTAGAAGATCTGTGTTGTGAGCGGGAAAGATAAGTTTCGCGCGGGAGACCGATTTTGTTTCGATATATCAAATAAAGCATCTTTAGTCTCGCAATCTTTCGGCGTACACAGAGGGGTTCCAGATTCAGTCGCTGCAACATGTCAGTAACAGATGATGTAGACCGATAGTCAGACACAATAAATCGAGCAGCCAGGCGCTGAATTCGTTCTACTTGTGCGATATCTTTAACGTAGTATGGGTCCCATACTGCGGAAGCGTACTCAAGGACTGGTCGAACCAAAGTGCGGTATACGTCGAGTTTAACACTTGACGGCGAGTCTTTTAGCTTCCTGCGCAAAAAGCAAAGTTTATTGAACGCTGTTGTACAAACGTTTTTCAAATGTTTGTCCCATTTTAAGTTGCTTGTGATGGTTAGTCCTAAATATTTGGCAGACGTTACCGATTGAATAGCTTTATTAGCAATGCGGTACGTATGAGACAGTGGCTTTTTCCTTGTGGTTATTGTCATGGCAACGGTTTTATCAAAATTTATTTGCATACCGTTTCGTTCGCACCAGTCCGCGAGTGTACAGAGGCTATTGTTCAGTAGTATTTGGCAAGAGGAGCTCTTGACAGCACTATACATCACGCAGTCATCAGCGAACAATTTTATTGTAACAGAGTTATCGATGTTAGAAGCAATGCCGTTTATATAAATTAAAAACAACAGAGGACCAAGCACTGAACCTTGTGGAACTCCAGACAATACCGGCAGATCAGCAGACCTAACACCCGCACACTCCACAAACTGTGATCGATTACTCAGATAAGCCTGCAACCATAATATCAATCTCTCAGGAAGCCCGGCATCCCTTAATCTGTCAATGAGTAAAGTGTGTGGCACACGATGAAAGGCTTTTGACATGTCAATAAAAACCGCATCTATCTGCCAACAATTATCTAGAGCTGAAGCAAAATCATGTATAACCGAAATTAATTGTGTAGTTGTTGAGACAGTCCTCCGGAAACCATGCTGATACTCAACGAAGAATTTTTTTGATTCAAGGTACTGAGATATATGGTGAGCTATTACATGCTCCAGCAATTTACAGCATGTGCTTATTAGAGAAATTGGTCTGTAGTTACGAGCTTCTAGCCTGTCTCCCGATTTAAATATGAGAACTACTCTTGCCGTGAGCCAATCTGCGGGTAAGGAGCATTGGTTGAGTGATGCGTTAAACAGAATATAAAGGTAATGGGACACAATCTCCGAGCACCGTACAAGGAAGGCATTCGGTATGCCGTCAGCACCACTTGACTTTTTCACTTTTATATTTAAAAGAAGAGAAAGTATTCCTTCGCGACCAAGAACTAGGTCGGGCACTGAGTTTGCAACGGGCGGTGGGTCAGAGTATTGCGTTCGTAAATGTTGAGCATTTGGTCTTGTAAACGCTTGATGAAAAGTAGTGTTAAATTCATTTACAGCAAGAGTAAGATTTGTACACATGATACCATTAATCTTTAGATAATTTACGCGTGGTTGGGAACCTGACAAGTAGCGCCAGAATTTCTCAGGAGATTCCTTCAAGAAAGCTGTAAGAGTTTGGCCATAAAATTTATTACACGCAAGCTTCAATTTAGTAGCCAGCTGTTCTTGAAGGGCGGTTAATGCTGACGTAGTTTCACCCTTCCTTTTTCGCTTAATACGCCGCTTTAGATGGATTATGTCCCGACTAATCCATGGGTTCCGACGCTTTGTAATCTTTCTACGCAAAGGAACAAACCTGTCAATGCATGATGACACTAATTTCTTGAACTCGTTCCAAAGATGAGAAACATCGCCACCATGCTCAAAATCAAAAAGTGAGAAGTGCATTGCATCTAGGACAGATTCATCATCTGCAGCAGAAAAGTCATGAAAAGTTGCTACCGAGGGAGGTGCTTTTGTGCTATTGATCTTTAGGGTAACTTGAACAATCTTGTGGTCCGAGATGCCATCAGAAGTAATAACTGAGTAATCTTCAGGAAAATTTTTCAGAAAAACAAGGTCGAGAACCGATTGCACAGTTGCAGTGGTGTGAGTGGGAATAGTGACTATTTGTTTCATGTCATGAAAAAATGAAGAATCGAGAAGTAGGCGTGCGTTGTCTGCATCATCGGGCCCCGAGATAGTGAGTACATTCCAGTCTATGCCTGGCAAGTTGAAATCGCCAGTGAGCACCAGCTTGTGATTTGGTTTGAGCATGCGCTCTAGGTAAGCGGCCAGTGCTTCCAGGTATGACACATTGCTTTTTGGTGGCCGGTAAACCACGCCAAACAAGGTACAAATATTTTTGTAATTGATTTGACACCAGACACTTTCATGGTTTCGGATGCCCTCAAGCTCGACACATTGTACTTCATTTTTTGTTATTATAGCCACGCCCCCTCCACGTCCTTCGCGATCGCGTCTTATTATTTTGTGGGAAGGCGGAATAATTTCATAATCATTAATATTAGGTGTAACCCACGTTTCAGTTACGGCAAGTATATGTGGGTTGTGAAGAAAAAGAATATCTTCAAGCTGATTAGACTTATTGGCAAGACTTCTTGCATTAAGCAAGATAATTCGGAGTTCTTTCGTTTCGGGTCAGTTAGATGTCTGTGTAGATCGAGATTTATGAAGCGCGACAACCTGCGAGCTTACTTCGTCCCATTCGTATATGTTGTCGTCTACACGTAGCCGGTCATAGTCAAGTGAAATTTTTCGCGCCTCATCTTTAAATTGCTTACCATACCGCCAAAGATGAGAACGCTTAGTCAGCGTAGCCTTACAGTAATCGTGACAGATTGATATACCTGTTTTCTTGAGCTTAAAGCAATTCTTCAATACAGACACTTTTTCATTGTAGTCAAAGAAATTAAGCAACACAGGTCTAGGTTTATCGCTGATTCTACCTATTCTGTGTATCCGTTCGACTGTATTGGTGGTGACACCTAGTTTTACACAAAATATGTCATCAAGAACCCGCTTTCTCAAGTCACCAGCGCTCTCATTTCTTGGTTCTTCAAGGCCAAAAATCATAAGGTTCCTTCGTCGACTTCGGTCTTCCAAGTCATTTAGCTTCTTCTGTTGATTGTGTAAAGTTTCTTTCAAAGAGTTGACCTCTGACCGTAACTGAGCCAGTTGTTCTGTGTGTTTTGCAATAACACTTAGTACGTCGTTTAGTTTATCGAACCTATCATTCATAGTTTTTTCAAGAGATGTTTGTGAAACAGAAACGCTGGTTATCGAGGCCTGCAAGGTTTCTTGCATGTTCTTTAACATTAGCTCAATACCAGAAGGTCCGGGATTCACTTCTACATCCCCAGCCAGCAGTAGCAAAAGCACATTCCACGCTTCATCAATCAGTGACAAACATACAGCCGGGCACGGCAGGACAATAATGAACTTATTATTGCTACGAATACATATTAATGAGCGTTGTACAACAACCTGTACAAAAAGGAGCAACGGATTCATCGTTTTGCTCACGAAGGTCCCGCCGTGCCCTCTGATGTGGTCCCCGTCGGCGTGGCCTATATATCCTAGTGGCGGCGCTGATGTCATGTCCGGATGGTCTGGCCTCGTCATGAAAGCCCGTCTTCCGTAGGTGAGCACGTGGTCTTGAGCGTCGGCGATCGTTGTCGTTCGACCGCCATTTGCGCGCCGAGGCAGGCACGCAAGGCTAAGCCCAGCTAACCATATTGGAAGGCAGCCCCGATGGCCCCAGCAGTTCAGGGCTTGATGATCACGAAGAAAGTATCGGGATAAAACTTGGGGAGAGCTTTGTGCCTCCATGATGACTTGGGTTGGCGGTGCTTGGCCGTGCGCGAGACGGGACCGTGCTGAGGTGGGGTCGACTTGCTGGATGTTCGTGTAGCGCCTGCCCTCATTTTGGCGTTCTGGCGCTGAGAGCGGCTCTCGACTAGATCGAGGAGATTTTCGTTCCGGAGCGGGTCCGGTGGTGCCGAATTGGCTCCCTAGCTTGACGAACCGTCGACCAGGCCGGGCCGTAGCCGGGCCGTAGCCGCGTTGAGACAGGGAGTTCGCCATGTTGGTGCAGAGAGCGGCTTCCTCGCCGCTGGGTGCCAGCACAGCGGTGGCGCCTCCAAGCGCGAGTGAAAGTACGCTCTCCAATTGGTGAAAATTTGGTCCACCTTGATGAAAGTTACCCTGTGCAAGTTACCCTGTGTGCCAGGTAGCTTGCTCCGTCCGATAGATGCAAAATGGACGGGGTTCGACGAATTGGTCCGTGGCTCCAGTGAAACATTGTCGGAGCCTAGGTGCCACGCAAACGATTGCTTAAAGCTTCCGACGCGTCCCCCGCCAGATGGCACAGCGTGTTCGCAGGGAAGCGCGAAACAGGAGCCCGGCTGCAGTAAACGCGTCATGCATGATGCATTTCGGTGGTGGCTGTACACGGTGTGTCACTACATTGTGTCAGCGCTAATGACGTCTACGTCGACAGGGATCTTGAGATTGTTTCTTCCTTCGGCTTAGATAAAAAATACGGTGATCCCTAAAAATAGCACATGCGTTTCAAGTTTTAGTCGTATACGTACGAGGGCTCTACATGACAAAATATGGTGCCATCAAGAGACTACGGCGGAGATAAGAGGAAGCTTTAGCTCGGGTGCTCCTGTCTAAATACGCGTAGAAGGAGAATGCACTTTTCTCTGTAGCCACCGCATCAAATTTGGCGAATTTTGGTGAATTTAAAAGAAAAACGAATTATCTAGTGACGGCTGGTTTCAAATTTTTAATTTAGGTCGTCAATATCTTATTAAAGAGATGCAAAAAACGAAAATTTTCAGGAAACGAAACTCTCAGGTTTACAACGCTGTAAATGAGCAACGAAAACCGATATCACAATTATGTGAATTGCACCTAATAGTGCACTTAAAGTGGACAGAATTGATATGCTACACATGAATCTCAAAAAAATTACCTATAAGAAAATAGAGCTTTTGCGAAGCCCTTGTACAAACCGTAATGCATTTACGTAAGATGTGAACTGGCACAGCAAACTTGTCCGGTTTCAATGATCTAGTGGATGCCCTTTATAGAACCGCGATATCTGTTCTTGATGCAGAGCTATCAATATATAAAGTTCGTGGTTCCACTTTTTCGAAGCTTTATAGCTTTGAAACTTTTTTAAACAAAATTCAGGCCCTAAACCGAAATTTCGCTTCCAACAGTCAATAGAATTTGACTTTCTCTCTCAAATTCAACAAATTTCATTAAAATGAGACAAGGGGATATATCAGAAAAAAGGTTTTTGCGTCTTACATGCATTTGAATAGGCTGCGTTGGAGTTCGGCCCGAGCTAAAGGTTCCTCTTAAAGAGCCCCTCACCAGGTCTGGCCATTTTGAACTGACAAGCGTAGAGCACACATTGCGGGATAACGATCGTGTCTGCAAAGTCAGCTTCTGCAAAGTCATCTTCTGAAAGTCATTTCTGCAATCGCTACGCGCCATAGAAACATGTGAAATTTTAAACTGAACGCCTCTTTTCCTTCTCCTCGTGGCCGCCGCACTCCAAGCCGGAGGATGATGACGTACTCGTGTGCCTGCGCCTACGTACTGGTGTCCGCAGTGTGACGTCACTCGTAGTGACACGTGACTTTGAAAATTATTCAAGACAACATCTATTATCTATGCGATCTGTTTCTTGAACTGATGAATTGAATTTCAGAGAAATAATAAAACACACAAACGGAATGTCTGCTTGTTCTTTGTTTTACTTCGCACCGAAGCAAGAGAGAAGTACTTCTGCTGCTTCTGCTTGTTCCCACGGTCGTGCGTTCACGTGAGCAGGTACCGAAACTCTGCCACTCTCTACCGTGTCGCAGCACGCGATCGTGCTCTGCGATCCGCTTGTTCTGCCTCAGTATTCGTGTAGTACTGAATTATACCGCTAGTCATGTTTCCCTGTGCACAGCGCGCAAAATCGTGCGTTGCACGAACGAGACGACAGCTCGCGCACGACGCCGTCGGCGGAAGTGCGTAGCGCCGAAAAAAAGAACGAGAAAAAAAATGAAGGCGGGGCCTGTAACGCATGCGCCACGTGATCCTCGAGGTCTGGTATGCGAGAATGCAGGGAAGGAATTTGGCTTGCGAAAGTTAGACGGGCGAGTGGAGAGAGCGTCTTGCTTGGCGGTGGAGCCCGCCTGCTGAAATCCTGGGTTCGCGGCACTGAAATATTTCTATCTCGGCTGTTAACGAGCTGACATGAAAAATTTTAGCGGCACAACGCTCCCTAGAGGACACGTTACAACTTCCAGCGTATAAGCAAACTTTGCTATGGGGCCTGGTGAGGGCCTCATAAGAGCGTTCGTTGTTCGCAGGATTGAGTATTTGAATTTGATGATTCGATCAAAGCGAGTCTTAGACGAGGTGTGTGCCTAGCTAAGTACATGTATGGACTAGCGGCCGCTGTTGTGTACGCTTAACCTCCATGGTGTCTTGGTGGCCAAGGCATTGCGCTGCTCAGCAAGAGTTCGCAGGTTCTACTCCCGGTCATGGCGGCCGCGCATAAATGGCGGTGAGGGGTGGCTCTGGGGTGAGGGCGGCTCTGGGGTACAGTGATTTAGGTGCACTTAAAGTACCCCATGCAGGTCGTCAAAAATTTATCTGGAGACCCTAACTAAGGCGTGACTCGTAAACATATTCTCGTGACGGTGAAGAATTGGACCGTTGCACAACTGAGAGTCGCGAAACTGTTCATTGGGCAAACGTGGACCAACACACACAGGGTACACTCAAACACAGCGATAGCGGCGAGCTCAGGTGTGGATCCTCGAAACCTGATCTATGTGTCAGAAGCGTCGGCTATTTATACATGACTTGGTGTAGATACCCGCGCCATCATTGCTGGCACTCGCGCCCATTCTAGAATGTACTACACTAGTTGCGTCGCACGCGAGATCTGCTTAGACAAGGCTCAGCAACAACACAGACGACAGAGCGACAAAGTTGGAGAAAGGTGAGATAACTAAAGGGGCCTCTTGAGCCGAGCGGTAACATTTCATTGTAGTTAGCTGGTGTAAAATGATCACTGCAAAATATGAAAAATAAACACGTCTCAACTTCTTGTTTTTGGCACCTTAAATTCCAGAAATAAAATATAAACCCATGGTGAAAAGTCTTCCAGAGCCGGTCGCTACGGCTTGCGTCATAATCATTTTGTTATTTCAACGCGCAAGAGACCAGAGTATAATTATTTGTCTTTTTTGTTTTTGTTGTACAGCCGTCGATCTTGAAGTAAGGGAGCGTATAGTTACGTGTGCGCTAGAATGAAATGTGAACAACCTTGCTAGTGGGACATGACCGCACCCGTCTTGGATGTAAAGGAGGTCACCCTGGAGTGAGGAACCATAACTTGGATTATTTGCACTACGGGAAAGAAAACATTAGCGAACATACGTATTTTACAGGTGACAGGCCTAGGAAAATCATCAGTTCACCAATCAAGAGAAAGGACAGGAGCTGCCGCGAACACTGCCCTCAGGTCGCCAGACAGAAGGGGGAAAACTGCGGACACGTGGTTAGCGTACACGAACTGCTGATGGTTTTTTAGAAAAACCTGGATCTAGTTAAATATGAGGGGAAGATTGCTTAGGTGCGATAAGCAAAGGACGAGAGTGCGGCGATTTCTCAAGCGCATTTTTAAAGTCTAATGACAGGGCACTAATTGGAATAGTGCTAGGAATTTTTTAATGAATATCATAAAAAAATAAACATAACTGCGCTTGGAAAAGTCACGCTGGTTTGGGGAAAGTGTTTCACGCAAGATGGGAAGTTTGCCACATTAAAGTCGATGATGTTTCTTGAAAATGTTTTATATATGATAAGTGCGCCCGCGTGCTATAAACATTAAATTTCAATTTATGAAATTGGGGGTGACCAATTGGGGATTTAATGAGAAAGGGACGGAGAACTTGGTCAGGGAGCGCAAGTTCAAAAAGACAACGATGTCGCCCAGAGTCGCTCCATGAGAATGTTCGGGATTCTCTCTCTTTTGTGCGTGTGCAGTGGATGTGCTCGTGGCTTTGTCCATTGCTGGAAATTTGCGGGATGCAGGTTTGCGGGCAGCCTGCTTATAATCTTGCGTCGGTGCACGCTGGAGGCTTTCTACTTCCTATATGTGCCAATCATTAACTTCTGGACGTGTCTTGAGCAAGTGCTTCAATCATTTTTTATGAAAAGGCACAACATCGTAACTGTACAATGAATTCATATTTAATTACGTTGTGATTATGAGTACACACTAGAAGAGGGGGAAACCTTCATTATACCGCTTGAATTTCTTTCAACAGAGTCTATGCGGAGTCAATACGGAGTCTAGCGGAGCCTAAGAAGGAAATTATGCAACTTTGACAAGTTCATCGGCAGTCCATTAGAATTCACGCCTGCACTATATATGCATGGGCAGACACTTCACACAACCACTTGCTTGGGCAGATTACCCCATATTTCACTGCGGTAGAATAAATTCAACTGTGCTGCGTTCATAAAAATTGAAATCGCAGTGCAAGTAAACGGGCCGCTCAGGCTCGAGTATTACAGAACGCTGCAGTAATGACCATGTTCGGATATAACCAAAGATAAGGCAAGGTATGCCATAGATCCCTAATATGAAATCGAATGAAG
The DNA here is from genome assembly GCF_038994185.2 of Dermacentor albipictus. Taxonomy (NCBI): domain Eukaryota; kingdom Metazoa; phylum Arthropoda; class Arachnida; order Ixodida; family Ixodidae; genus Dermacentor; species Dermacentor albipictus. Next base: position 3,386,221 of record NW_027225566.1, on the reverse strand, counting down.
CCGAACACTGCCTGTAAGAGTCCATTCAACCTTTGTTCAATGTTTATGCGTTGAAAATCCGCAATGTGCTTGAGTTAAAATGTCCCCTGTACCAAATCGACTGTAGCGCTCCAAGCCGCCGGCATTATTACCTGAACCACAATTCCGGTTTCGGTTTTGGGTGCGTGCGCTTTGAACGCCAGCTGGAACGCGGTACGCCAGATGCACTGATCGGCGCGGCATTTTTTTTTTGCATTGGTGGCGCCAGCATTCGTTGTTCTAGTGCTCAAGTCCACAAAGCATACTGTGAACCTCGGCTCATATCGGCCACTATCGCTGAATTCATGCGTATCAAAGTTTATGGAAACACTAATATGTGCGAGGTTAACTTGGTATCTTGAGCAAGGAAGTAGACTGCCATCATGTATGACCGCATTTTGTCCAAGGTTGAGTGCACAGGACAGTGTCTTGCACATAGCCATATCGAGCCCCATCGCGTCGACGGCCTTTCGACACTCGCGATCTTTATGGACGTTACCAAAGTATACGACTGTGTGATTCATAAAGGCATCATGAACGGACTACAAGACATGGGCGTCTGGGGAACTGCTCTTCGATTCGGCCATGCATTTCTCAGAGATCGATGTGTCCAAGGTAAATTCGTAACTATGATAAGCGAAAAGTAACGCATTTCCCTCAGCATTCCACAAGGAAGTGTACGATCTCCCTTGCTTTTTAACTTTGTCATGGCCCGCTTTCCAGGCACACTGCAAGAAGTAGGCTGTTGTTTTAACAAGAATTTACCCGTCGTATTTTGGCAGAATTTTGCCGTAAAATTAGACCTGACCATTTTTTCAGTTTACATCATTTGGTCATGTTCACGTATTATTACTGTTAAAACTACAAGCCCTACACTGTAAAAATTACGTACATTTTACAGCGAAATACCATAAAATGTACGTAGGCCTGTAAAATCAACGGTCACCTGTCGTATTTATTATCGTTATCATGCACTACAATTAACAAGCACCAGTTAAAAATATGAAATGAGATGTTTTTCTGCTCCCCTGATACCCTTCTACAACTTAAAATTCATTACTTGCAATATGCCATAGCTGCCTGCTTTGCAGTCTGCCATGCCTATAATGCAGCAGATAATTCAGTACTAAAGGCATGGCCAGTGTGACAGCCTTCATTTATTGAAAAATAATCAGTACTTGCTGATTCTCCTCTTGGTGAAAGACGACAGTAGGATAAAATTTGTGCAGTGAGCTTTGCCAACATGTCAAGTTGTGGGCGCACCTGAAAAGGACAAAAGTAAGTTGCACTAAAAGGACTATCGCAAGCAATAAAAAAGTTTTCAAAGCAGTGGAACCTAACCTAAGTCATCTTTGAACTTAGTACCACGAGAACGAAAGGCAGTCGTGGGACCAATAATGGTTAGCTGAAAGCCTGGTACAATTTGGTGTTGCTGGCTACATGATGTGACTATTAAAAATAAATTGTGGTTTTACATGCCAAAACCAATTTCTGATTATGAGGCACGCCGTAGTGGAGGACTCCGGAAATGTGACCATCTGGGGTTCTTTAACGTGCTTCTAAATCTATGTACACGGGTGTTTTCGCATTTCGCCCCCATCGAAACGCGGCCACCGTGGCCGGGATTCGATACCCCGACCTCGTGCTCAGCAGCCTAACACCGTAGCCACTGAGCAACCATGGCGGGTGAGGTGACTATATTTATTTACTTTCGTTTACAATGCCCCTAAAGGCCCTCGAAGGAGAGTATTACATAGGGCGGGGGGGGGGTCTACAAGAAAAAACACAAGTGTACATCCAGGTACAGCATACATAAAAAGAAAAACATTTACAAGATATTTCTGTCCCGCTCAACAAGGCAGTGTAGTTATCATATTAAACCAAGAAACCACAAAAAGGAAAAAACAACGTACATAAAAACATCACGAGCAAGCAACAACTCACCAAGCATCCAAAATATCAGGGAAACACACTTAATAAGAAAACACAACATTTTTAACAGCACGTCACAGTAGTGCAAATTGTTTCCTTAAATTTGGCTATCCCAGTTTCCATGGCTATGTATGAGGGTAAATCATTCCATCGATGATAATGCGTGGTACGAAGGATTGAGCGAAAGTTGATGACCGACACAAAATGCGTTTTACTTTGTTAGGGCGATCACGGCGAGGAAAGATAATCGGCGGTGACTGAAAAAAATCATCCCGAAGTGAGGAGTGGTGGAAAATTTTATGAAATAGTGATAAGCGAGAATGTTTTCGACGAAGGCTCTAGGATTGCTAATCGGCACGTTTCTTTAAAGATGTAACGCTGGTGAATGTTGAATATTCAGAAAAAATAAATCGAGCAGCACGGTTCTGCAGGGCTTCGAGGTTAGAGGCTAGATATACCTGATGGGGATCCCAAATTGTTGCAGCATATTCAATTTTCGGGCGGATGATTGTAATATATGCCTGTTTTCGCACGAGTGGTGGCGCTTGCTTGAGGGTTCGTTTAAGTATTCCAAGAGTACGGTTAGCAGCTGCCAGGGTTAAATTGATGTGGTGATGCCACGTTAGGTCAGACTGGAAATGAAGGCCAAGATATTTGTAGGAAGAGGAAGACTCAGTCGTGCTGTTATTAAGGAAGTAAGTGTTTTCAATTTGAGACTTTCGGCCGTTAAATGTCAATAACTTGGTTTTAGAGATATTATATGACATTAGTCATTTGGAGTACTATAAGGTAATTGTATCAAGGTCAGATTGCAAGCATTGGCGATCGGTATCAGAGGAAATTGTGCGCCAAATTACGACATCATCGGCAAAAAGACGAACCCGGGACGTTACGCAAGAAGGAAGATCGTTAATATATATTATGAAAAGTAAAGGACCTAGCACGCTGCTCTGGGGGACACCGTAAGTAACGTGGGCAAAAGAAAAATTGTAGTTGTTAGCGGAAGTAAACTGGAGCCTGGAGAAAATAAAAGCGTTTACCCATGCGAGGCATGCAAGTTGGAGAAGTAATCTCTAGTGCGGAACGCGATCAAAAGCTTTGGAGAAATCAAGGAAAACTGCATCTACTTGTAAACCAGTGTCAACGGATGAGTGTAAGTCATGAACAAACCGTGCAAGTTGAGTTTCACAAGAGTAGCCCTTGCGGAAACCATGCTGATACTGGTATATTATGTTGTGGCTTTCTAAGCACTTGGCAATTTCGGAGTGAAGGATGTGTTTCATGACCTTGCATATGGTACTTGTTAGCGAAATAGGTCTGTATTTGCATGGTGAAGAACGGTCACCTGACTTGAAAAACGGTGCTACCTTGGCTACTTCCCAATCATCGGGGATAGAGCCGGTCGCGAGGGATTGAGAAAAAAGGGCCGTTAGAATACTACAGATGCCATGGCGTGGATTTTTCAGTATAGTGTTATTGATACCATTATGATCACATGTAGAAGAAATTTTCAGTTTACTTAAAAGGGAAAATATGCCCGCTTCTGTTACATCCATTTCTCGCATGTCGATGTCAGATATACAATCCTTCGTAGGTGCGGTAGTAATATCCTCGCAGGTAAAGACAGCCGTGATTGTCTCATTTAGAAGTTCTGCGCATTGTGATTCCGGAAGTGAAGCGTTGCTGCTATCATGAAGAGTGATATCAGGATGTTGCTTGGGATTCACGATGCGCCATAATCTTCGAGAGTTATTTTTAAGCATAGATGTTAGCTTATGGCAAAAGAAACGACGGCGTGTGGTTTTAAGTAATGTTTGCTATTTTTTTATCGCAGGCTTTGTAACGCAGCCAAGACACTGACGTAACGTTTTTATCGGCCCGTCTGTAGAGTCACTTTTTTTTTACTGTTTAAACGCCGAAGCTGCTGCGTGAACCAGGGAGCAGTACGGTTGCTTTTTATTGTAATGGTAGGTATGAATTTTTCTATTAGTTCTTTGAGGAAGTTTTTAAACAGAAGCCAGTTTACTTCAACCATGAATGATAGGTGCCTGTCAATAAAGTGTTCTTAAAAACTCAATAAATCGGAATTCATACTAGCAAAGTTGGCTCTGTTGTAGCATCTGATTTTTTTGTTGGTGGCTTGTCTTGTGTTAAACGGGTGTGTGAGGTCGCCGGTGATAGGGCGTGGTTAGAAAGGCCATCTAAGTTGGTGATATCAGAGCAAAGGTCAGGATTGTTTGTAAGGATCAGGTGGAGAATATTTGCAGAGGTTGCCGATTGCCGCGTAGGTTGATCTATTACTTGTGTTAGCGAGTGGTCTAACCAAGTGTTAAGAAATTCGTTCGCTTCAGTATCTTTGCACACAAAAGTGAGCGTTGATCTGTCTATTGAAGGAAACTTTAAGTCGCCGAAAATAATTAATACCGAGTTGGGAAATCGAATTACCACATCATCCAAAACTCTGCGAAATTCGCTCGCAAACGTCCACGTCACATCAGGAGGGCGATAAAATACACAGATAACAAAAGACGTCGGGCCACATTTGAGGGAAACTAACACGCATTCAAGAAAGCAATTAACAGCGACAGAAACAGCCACTACGCCATGTTTTATGTCAATAAGAACACCGCCTCCCTTTCGCTGAAGCCTGTCAGTACGAAAAAAATTTAAATCTGTACCGCTGACTAAGACACAGTTGTCAGGAACAGTATCATTCGTCGAGGTTTCGGTGAGAGCCACTATGGAAGCTGAACAGGAATCTATGAATGAAGATAGTGGGACAGTTTTCTCGAGAACACTTCGTATATTTCTGTACAAAAAGCCACCATCACTTGAGGCCAATTGCGCGTTGTGTAAAGAAGATACTAATGTTGTAGCGGGGAAAGCATGCGTGCGTCATTCGGTCTTGTCATTAATGGCAGTGACATTTTCTGTGCCCCGTTCGTTGGTGTTAAGACGAACTGCGCAGTTCTTGTCCGCAGTTCGTCAGTTCGTCAGTTGAAGTTCTGCGCAGACTAGCCGAAAATTCGCCTAGTCTGTGCGCTCTTGCAGTGGTGCTCACAGTTCGAGCTTATCGGAGCAAAATTCACTCACATGTTTTTCAGATTGCTGGCACGTTACCGCTTCTTCGGTATCATCAATTCCAAAAAACAGAACATAGGCACGGCGGGAGCGGTTCTCTAAATCATGAGTCTTGTCTTGCATGGCCAAAAATGCTTTTTTGTTAGACTGGGGAACCAGCGCACAAGCTCCCACGCAAGCCTGTGACTGAAGTGCAAGAACTCGCTTTTTAAGTATGTCAACTTCATTTTGCAGAGTAATCTCCATGGTAAAAACTTTGTTGACAGAACCTGAAAGTTGTATGTGGCTTGATTCAAGCGGGTAACGGCGTCAAAAACCGAGTTCAATTTCTCTTCTTGCGCTTGAGTCATTGGCCCCGAGTTTTCCTGAATATTCCCGCAAAGCAATAACATGCTCCAGATACACAGCACTACTTCACGAACAAGTTTCAAATAACCAGGGGGCCACGACACTGCTATCAAGTATACATCATCACTCTGGAAGTTGCACGATGTGCAACAACTGACCTGGAGATACATAATTGCTTAGTGCACTGATACGGCAGCAGTGCTGCAGCCAATGCGCCGAGCAAGTGAGCAGGCTTTTGAAGGGGTGTGCCAAGTGACTCGGTGCCGGGTCACAGAGACAATGGCCGAAGGAGAACGGTGAACAGATGAACGGTTGAAGCTGAGGGGGTAGGCGGATTACCCAGGATAGTCAGCAGCACCAGCTGAAGGTACATAATTGATGAGTGCACCGACACGGCAGCATTGACACAGCCAATGCGCCGAGCAAGTGAACAGGCTTTTGAAGGGGTGTGCCGAGTGACTCGGTGCCGGGTTGAGAGACAATGGACGAAGGAAAGGATATTACTGGCGGCGGAGCACACGCAGCGTCCAAAGAGATGCTGGGCAAAGCCTGGATCCAGACCGTGCAGTGTCTGTTGGCCGTGGGAGGCCTCAGATGAACCGTTGAAGCTGAGGGGGAAGGCGGATGACCCAGGATAGCCAGCATCAGCACCTGAAGGTACATAATTGATGAGTGCACTGCCACGGCAGCAGTGCCGCAGCCAATGCGCCGAGCAAGTGAGCAGCCTTTTGAAGGGGTGTGCCAAGTGACTCGGTGCCGGGTTGAGAGACAATGGACGAAGGAAAGGCTATTACTGGCGGTGGAGCACACGGAGCGTCCAAAGAGATGCCGGGCAACGCCTGGAACCAGCCCGTGCAGTGTCTGTTGGCCGTGGGAGGCCCCAGATGAACCGTTGAAGCTGAGGGGGAAGGCGGATGACCCATCATAGCCAGCAGCAGCACCTGAAGGTACATAAATGATTATTGCGCTGACACGGCAGCAGTGGAGCAGCCAATGCGCCGAGCAAGTGAGAGGGCTTTTGAAGAGGTGTGCCAAGTGACTCGGTGCCGGGTTGAGAGACAATGGACGAAGGAAAGGCTATTACTGGCGGTGGAGCACACGGAGCGTCCAAAGAGATGCCGGGCAACGCCTGGAACCAGCCCGTGCAGTGTCTGTTGGCCGTGGGAGGCCCCAGATGAACCGTTGAAGCTGAGGGGGAAGGCGGATGACCCAGGATAGCCAGCAGCAGCACCTGAAGGTACAAAATTGATGAGTGCGCCGACACGGCAGCATTGACCCAGCCAATGCGCCGAGCAATTGAGCAGGCTTTTGAAGGTGTGTGCCAAGTGACTCGGTGCCGGGTTGAGAGACAATGGACGAAGGAAAGGCTATTCCTTGCGGCGGAGCACATGGAGCATCCAAAGAGATGCCGGACAGCGCCTGGATCCAGCCCGTGCAGTGTCTGTTGTCCAGGGGAGGCCCCAGATAAACAGTTGAAGCTGAGGTCGAAGGCGGATGACCCAGGATAGCCAGCAGCAGCACCTGAAAGTACATATTTCATGAGTGCGCTGACATGGCAGCAGTGCTGCAGCCAATGCGCTGAGCAATGAGCAGGCTTTTGAAGGGGTGTGCGAAGTGACTCATTGCTGGGTTGAGAGACAATGGAGGAAGGAAAGGGTATTCCTGGTGGTGGAGCACACGGAGCGTCCAAAGAGATGCCAAGCAACGCCTGGATCCAGCCCGTGCAGTGTCTGTTGGCCAGGGGAGGCCCCAGATGAACGGTTGAAGCTGAGGGGGAAGGCGGATGACCCAGGATAGCCAGCAGCAGCACCTGAAGGTACATAATTGATGAGTGCGCTGACACGGCAGCAGTGCCGCAGCCAATACGCCGAGCAAGAGAGTAGGCTTTTGAAGGTGTGTGCCAAGTGACTCGGTGCCGGGTTGAGAGACAATGGACGAAGGAAAGGCTATTCCTGGTGGTGGAGCACACGGAGCGTCCAAAGGGATGCCAAGCAACGCCTGGATCCAGCCCGTGCAGTGTCTGTTGGCCAGGGGAGGCCCCAGATGAACGGATGAAGCTGAGGGGGAAGGCGGATGACCCAGGATAGCCAGCAGCAGCACCTGAAGGTACATAATTGATGAGTGCGCTGACACGGCAGCAGTGCCGCAGCCAATACGCCGAGCAAGAGAGTAGGCTTTTGAAGGTGTGTGCCAAGTGACTCGGTGCCGGGTTGAGAGACAATGGACGAAGGAAAGGCTATTCCTGGTGGTGGAGCACACGGAGCGTCCAAAGAGATGCCAAGCAACGCCTGGATCCAGCCCGTGCAGTGTCTGTTGGCCAGGGGAGGCCCCAGATGAACGGTTGAAGCTGAGGGGGAAGGCGGATGACCCAGGATAGCCAGCAGCAGCACCTGAAGGTACATAATTGATGAGTGCGCTGACACGGCAGCAGTGCCGCAGCCAATGCGCCGAGTAAGTGAGCAGGCTTTTGAAGGTGTGTGCCAAGTGACTCGGTGCCGGGTTGAGAGACAATGGACGAAGGAAAGGCTATTCCTGGTGGTGGAGCACACGGAGCGTCCAAAGAGATGCCAAGCAACGCCTGGATCCAGCCCGTGCAGTGTCTGTTGGCCAGGGGAGGCCCCAGATGAACGGTTGAAGCTGAGGGGGAAGGCGGATGACCCAGGATAGCCAGCAGCAGCACCTGAAGGTACATAATTGATGAGTGCGCTGACACGGCAGCAGTGCCGCAGCCAATACGCCGAGCAAGAGAGTAGGCTTTTGAAGGTGTGTGCCAAGTGACTCGGTGCCGGGCTGAGAAACAATGGACGAAGGAAAGGCTATTACTGGCGGCGGAGCACACGGAGCGTCCAAAGAGATGTTGGGCAAAGCCTGGATCCAGCCCGTGCAGTGTCTGTTGGCCAGGGGAGGCCCCAGATGAACGGTTGAAGCTGAGGGGGAAGGCGGATGACCCAGGATAGCCAGCAGCAGCACCTGAAGGTACATAATTGATGAGTGCGCTGACACGGCAGCAGTGCCGCAGCCAATACGCCGAGCAAGAGAGTAGGCTTTTGAAGGTGTGTGCCAAGTGACTCGGTGCCGGGTTGAGAGACAATGGACGAAGGAAAGGCTATTCCTGGTGGTGGAGCACACGGAGCGTCCAAAGAGATGCCAAGCAACGCCTGGATCCAGCCCGTGCAGTGTCTGTTGGCCAGGGGAGGCCCCAGATGAACGGTTGAAGCTGAGGGGGAAGGCGGATGACCCAGGATAGCCAGCAGCAGCACCTGAAGGTACATAATTGATGAGTGCGCTGACACGGCAGCAGTGCCGCAGCCAATACGCCGAGCAAGAGAGTAGGCTTTTGAAGGTGTGTGCCAAGTGACTCGGTGCTGGGTTGAGAGACAATGGACGAAGGAAAGGCTATTCCTGGTGGTGGAGCACACGGAGCGTCGAAAGAGATGCCAAGCAACGCCTGGATCCAGCCCGTGCAGTGTCTATTGGCCAGGGGAGGCCCCAGATGAACGGTTGAAGCTGAGGGGGAAGGCAGATGACGTAGAATAGCCAGCAGCAGCACCTGAAGGTACATAATTGATGAGTGCGCTGACACTATAGCAGTGCCGCAGCCAATACTCCGAGCAAGTGAGCAGGCTTTTGAAGGTGGGTGCCAAGTGACTCGGTGCCGGGTTGTCAGACAATGGACAAAGGAAAGGCTATTCTTGGCGGCGGAGCACACGGAGCGTCCAACGAGATGCCAAGCAACGCCTGGATCCAGCCCGTGCAGTGTCTGTTGGCCAGGGGAGGCCCCAGATGAACGGTTGAAGCTGGGGGGGAAGGCGGATGACCCAGGATAGCCAGCAGCAGCACCTGAAGGTACATAATTGATGAGTGCGCCGACACGGCAGCATTGACCCAGCCAATGCGCCGAGCAAGTGAGCAGGCTTTTGAAGGTGTGTGCCAAGTGACTCGGTGCGGGGTTGAGAGACAATGGACGAAGGAAAGGCTATTCCTTGCGGCGGAGCACATGGAGCATCCAAAGAGATGCCGGACAGCGCCTGGATCCAGCCCGTGCAGTGTCTGTTGTCCAGGGGAGGCCCCAGATAAACCGTTGAAGCTGAGGGGGAAGGCGGATGACCCAGGATAGCCAGCAGCAGCACCTGAAGGTACATAATTGATGAGTGCGCTGACACGGCAGCAGTGCCGCAGCCAATACGCCGAGCAAGAGTGTAGGCTTTTGAAGGTGTGTGCCAAGTGACTCGGTGCCGGGCTGAGAAACAATGGACGAAGGAAAGGCTATTACTGGCGGCGGAGCACACGGAGCGTCCAAAGAGATGTTGGGCAAAGCCTGGATCCAGCCCGTGCAGTGTCTGTTGGCCAGGGGAGGCCCCAGATGAACGGTTGAAGCTGAGGGGGAAGGCGGATGACCCAGGATAGCCAGCAGCAGCACCTGAAGGTACATAATTGATGAGTGCGCTGACACGGCAGCAGTGCCGCAGCCAATACGCCGAGCAAGAGAGTAGGCTTTTGAAGGTGTGTGCCAAGTGACTCGGTGCCGGGTTGAGAGACAATGGACGAAGGAAAGGCTATTCCTGGTGGTGGAGCACACGGAGCGTCCAAAGAGATGCCAAGCAACGCCTGGATCCAGCCCGTGCAGTGTCTGTTGGCCAGGGGAGGCCCCAGATGAACGGTTGAAGCTGAGGGGGAAGGCGGATGACCCAGGATAGCCAGCAGCAGCACCTGAAGGTACATAATTGATGAGTGCGCTGACACGGCAGCAGTGCCGCAGCCAATACGCCGAGCAAGAGAGTAGGCTTTTGAAGGTGTGTGCCAAGTGACTCGGTGCTGGGTTGAGAGACAATGGACGAAGGAAAGGCTATTCCTGGTGGTGGAGCACACGGAGCGTCGAAAGAGATGCCAAGCAACGCCTGGATCCAGCCCGTGCAGTGTCTATTGGCCAGGGGAGGCCCCAGATGAACGGTTGAAGCTGAGGGGGAAGGCAGATGACGTAGAATAGCCAGCAGCAGCACCTGAAGGTACATAATTGATGAGTGCGCTGACACTATAGCAGTGCCGCAGCCAATACTCCGAGCAAGTGAGCAGGCTTTTGAAGGTGGGTGCCAAGTGACTCGGTGCCGGGTTGTCAGACAATGGACAAAGGAAAGGCTATTCTTGGCGGCGGAGCACACGGAGCGTCCAACGAGATGCCAAGCAACGCCTGGATCCAGCCCGTGCAGTGTCTGTTGGCCAGGGGAGGCCCCAGATGAACGGTTGAAGCTGGGGGGGAAGGCGGATGACCCAGGATAGCCAGCAGCAGCACCTGAAGGTACATAATTGATGAGTGCGCCGACACGGCAGCATTGACCCAGCCAATGCGCCGAGCAAGTGAGCAGGCTTTTGAAGGTGTGTGCCAAGTGACTCGGTGCGGGGTTGAGAGACAATGGACGAAGGAAAGGCTATTCCTTGCGGCGGAGCACATGGAGCATCCAAAGAGATGCCGGACAGCGCCTGGATCCAGCCCGTGCAGTGTCTGTTGTCCAGGGGAGGCCCCAGATAAACCGTTGAAGCTGAGGTCGAAGGCGGATGACCCAGGATAGCCAGCAGCAGCACCTGAAAGAACATATTTCATGAGTGCGCTGACATGGCAGCAGTGCTGCAGCCAATGCGCTGAGCAATGAGCAGGCTTTTGAATGGGTGTGCCAAGTGACTCGTTGCTGGGTTGAGAGACAATGATGGAAGGAAAGGGTATTCCTTGCGGCGGAGCACATGGAGCATCCAAAGAGATGCCGGACAGCGCCTGGATCCAGCCCTTGCAGTGTCTGTTGTCCAGGGGAGGCCCCAGATGAACCGTTGAAGCTGAGGGGGAAGGCGGATGACCCAGGATAGCCAGCAGCAGCACCTGAAGGTACATAATTGATGAGTGCGCTGACACGGCAGCAGTGCCGCAGCCAATGCGCCGAGTAAGTGAGCAGGCTTTTGAAGGTGTGTGCCAAGTGACTCGGTGCCGGGTTGAGAGACAATGGACGAAGGAAAGGCTATTCCTGGTGGTGGAGCACACGGAGCGTCCAAAGGGATGCCAAGCAACGCCTGGATCCAGCCCGTGCAGTGTCTGTTGGCCAGTGGAGGCCCCAGATGAACGGATGAAGCTGAGGGGGAAGGCGGATGACCCAGGATAGCCAGCAGCAGCACCTGAAGGTACATAATTGATGAGTGCGCTGACACGGCAGCAGTGCCGCAGCCAATGCGCCGAGTAAGTGAGCAGGCTTTTGAAGGTGTGTGCCAAGTGACTCGGTGCCGGGTTGAGAGACAATGGACGAAGGAAAGGCTATTCCTGGTGGTGGAGCACACGGAGCGTCCAAAGAGATGCCAAGCAACGCCTGGATCCAGCCCGTGCAGTGTCTGTTGGCCAGGGGAGGCCCCAGATGAACGGTTGAAGCTGAGGGGGAAGGCGGATGACCCAGGATAGCCAGCAGCAGCACCTGAAGGTACATAATTGATGAGTGCGCTGACACGGCAGCAGTGCCGCAGCCAATGCGCCGAGTAAGTGAGCAGGCTTTTGAAGGTGTGTGCCAAGTGACTCGGTGCCGGGTTGAGAGACAATGGACGAAGGAAAGGCTATTCCTGGTGGTGGAGCACACGGAGCGTCCAAAGAGATGCCAAGCAACGCCTGGATCCAGCCCGTGCAGTGTCTGTTGGCCAGGGGAGGCCCCAGATGAACGGTTGAAGCTGAGGGGGAAGGCGGATGACCCAGGATAGCCAGCAGCAGCACCTGAAGGTACATAATTGATGAGTGCGCTGACACGGCAGCAGTGCCGCAGCCAATGCGCCGAGTAAGTGAGCAGGCTTTTGAAGGTGTGTGCCAAGTGACTCGGTGCCGGGTTGAGAGACAATGGACGAAGGAAAGGCTATTCCTGGTGGTGGAGCACACGGAGCGTCCAAAGAGATGCCAAGCAACGCCTGGATCCAGCCCGTGCAGTGTCTGTTGGCCAGGGGAGGCCCCAGATGAACGGTTGAAGCTGAGGGGGAAGGCGGATGACCCAGGATAGCCAGCAGCAGCACCTGAAGGTACATAATTGATGAGTGCGCTGACACGGCAGCAGTGCCGCAGCCAATGCGCCGAGTAAGTGAGCAGGCTTTTGAAGGTGTGTGCCAAGTGACTCGGTGCCGGGTTGAGAGAGAATGGACGAAGGAAAGGCTATTCCTGGTGGTGGAGCACACGGAGTGTCCAAAGGGATGCCAAGCAACGCCTGGATCCAGCCCGTGCAGTGTCTGTTGGCCAGGGGAGGCCCCAGATGAACGGATGAAGCTGAGGGGGAAGGCGGATGACCCAGGATAGCCAGCAGCAGCACCTGAAGGTACATAATTGATGAGTGCGCTGACACGGCAGCAGTGCCGCAGCCAATGCGCCGAGTAAGTGAGCAGGCTTTTGAAGGTGTGTGCCAAGTGACTCGGTGCCGGGTTGAGAGACAATGGACGAAGGAAAGGCTATTCCTGGTGGTGGAGCACACGGAGCGTCCAAAGAGATGCCAAGCAACGCCTGGATCCAGCCCGTGCAGTGTCTGTTGGCCAGGGGAGGCCCCAGATGAACGGTTGAAGCTGAGGGGGAAGGCGGATGACCCAGGATAGCCAGCAGCAGCACCTGAAGGTACATAATTGATGAGTGCGCTGACACGGCAGCAGTGCCGCAGCCAATGCGCCGAGTAAGTGAGCAGGCTTTTGAAGGTGTGTGCCAAGTGACTCGGTGCCGGGTTGAGAGACAATGGACGAAGGAAAGGCTATTCCTGGTGGTGGAGCACACGGAGCGTCCAAAGGGATGCCAAGCAACGCCTGGATCCAGCCCGTGCAGTGTCTGTTGGCCAGTGGAGGCCCCAGATGAACGGATGAAGCTGAGGGGGAAGGCGGATGACCCAGGATAGCCAGCAGCAGCACCTGAAGGTACATAATTGATGAGTGCGCTGACACGGCAGCAGTGCCGCAGCCAATGCGCCGAGTAAGTGAGCAGGCTTTTGAAGGTGTGTGCCAAGTGACTCGGTGCCGGGTTGAGAGACAATGGACGAAGGAAAGGCTATTCCTGGTGGTGGAGCACACGGAGCGTCCAAAGAGATGCCAAGCAACGCCTGGATCCAGCCCGTGCAGTGTCTGTTGGCCAGGGGAGGCCCCAGATGAACGGTTGAAGCTGAGGGGGAAGGCGGATGACCCAGGATAGCCAGCAGCAGCACCTGAAGGTACATAATTGATGAGTGCGCTGACACGGCAGCAGTGCCGCAGCCAATACGCCGAGCAAGAGAGTAGGCTTTTGAAGGTGTGTGCCAAGTGACTCGGTGCCGGGCTGAGAAACAATGGACGAAGGAAAGGCTATTACTGGCGGCGGAGCACACGGAGCGTCCAAAGAGATGTTGGGCAAAGCCTGGATCCAGCCCGTGCAGTGTCTGTTGGCCAGGGGAGGCCCCAGATGAACGGTTGAAGCTGAGGGGGAAGGCGGATGACCCAGGATAGCCAGCAGCAGCACCTGAAGGTACATAATTGATGAGTGCGCTGACACGGCAGCAGTGCCGCAGCCAATACGCCGAGCAAGAGAGTAGGCTTTTGAAGGTGTGTGCCAAGTGACTCGGTGCCGGGTTGAGAGACAATGGACGAAGGAAAGGCTATTCCTGGTGGTGGAGCACACGGAGCGTCCAAAGAGATGCCAAGCAACGCCTGGATCCAGCCCGTGCAGTGTCTGTTGGCCAGGGGAGGCCCCAGATGAACGGTTGAAGCTGAGGGGGAAGGCGGATGACCCAGGATAGCCAGCAGCAGCACCTGAAGGTACATAATTGATGAGTGCGCTGACACGTCAGCAGTGCCGCAGCCAATACGCCGAGCAAGAGAGTAGGCTTTTGAAGGTGTGTGCCAAGTGACTCGGTGCCGGGTTGAGAGACAATGGACGAAGGAAAGGCTATTCCTGGTGGTGGAGCACACGGAGCGTCCAAAGGGATGCCAAGCAACGCCTGGATCCAGCCCGTGCAGTGTCTGTTGGCCAGGGGAGGCCCCAGATGAACGGATGAAGCTGAGGGGGAAGGCGGATGACCCAGGATAGCCAGCAGCAGCACCTGAAGGTACATAATTGATGAGTGCGCCGACACGGCAGCATTGACCCAGCCAATGCGCCGAGCAATTGAGCAGGCTTTTGAAGGTGTGTGCCAAGTGACTCGGTGCCGGGTTGAGAGACAATGGAGGAAGGAAAGGGTATTCCTTGCGGCGGAGCACATGGAGCATCCAAAGAGATGCCGGACAGCGCCTGGATCCAGCCCTTGCAGTGTCTGTTGTCCAGGGGAGGCCCCAGATGAACCGTTGAAGCTGAGGGGGAAGGCGGATGACCCAGGATAGCCAGCAGCAGCACCTGAAGGTACATAATTGATGAGTGCGCTCACACGGCAGCAGTGCCGCAGCCAATGCGCCGTGCAAGTGAGCAGGCTTTTGAATGGGTGTGGCAAGTGACTCGGTGCCGGGTTGAGAGACAATGGACGAAGGAAAGGCTATTCCTGTCGGCGAACCACACTGAGCGTCCAAACAGATGCCGGGCACAGCAGGATCCAGCGCGTGCTCTGTACGTTGGCCAGGGGAGGCCCCAGAAGAACCGTTGAAACTGAGGGGGAAGGCGCATGACCCAGGATAGCCAGCAGCAGCACCTGAAGGTACATAATTGATGAGGGCGCTGACACGGCAGCAGTGCCGCAGCCAATGCGCCGAGCGAGTGAGCAGGCTTTTGAAGGGTTGTGCCAAGTGACACGGTGCCGGGTTGAGAGGCTATGGATGCAGGAAAGGCTATTCCTGGCGGAGAAGCACACTGAGCGTCCAAACAGATGCCGGGAAACGCCAGGATCCAGCGCGTGCTTTGTATGTTGGCCAGGGGAGGCCCCAGAAGAACCGTTGAAACTGAGGGGGAAGGCGGATTACCGAGGATAGCCAGCAGCAGCACCTGAAGGTACATAATTGATGAGTGCGCTGGCACGGTAGCAGTGCCGCAGCCAATGCGCCGAGCAAGTGAGCCGGCTCTTGGAGGGGTGTGCCAAGTGACTCGGTGCCGGGTTGAGAGACAATGGACGAAGGAAAGGCCATTCCTGGCGGCAGAGCAAAGGGAGCGTTCAAAGAGATGCTGTGCAACGCCTGGATCCAGCCCGTGCAGTGTCTGTTGGCCATGGGAGGGCCCAGATAAACAGTTGAAGCTGAGGTCGAAGGCGGATGACCCAGGATAGCCAGGAGCAGCACCTGAAGGTACATAATTGATGAGTGCGCTGACACTATAGCAGTGCCGCAGCCAATACTCCGAGCAAGTGAGCAGGCTTTTGAAGGTGTGTGCCAAGTGACTCGGTGCCGGGTTGTCAGACAATGGACAAGGGAAAGGCTATTCTTGGCGGCGGAGCACACGGAGCGTCCAAAGAGATGCCAAGCAACGCCTGGATCCAGCCCGTGCAGTGTCTGTTGGCCAGGGGAGGCCCCAGATGAACGGTTGAAGCTGGGGGGGAAGGCGGATGACCCAGGATAGCCAGCAGCAGCACCTGAAAGTACATATTTCATGAGTGCGCTGACATGGCAGCAGTGCTGCAGCCAATGCGCTGAGCAATGAGCAGGCTTTTGAATGGGTGTGCCAAGTGACTCGTTGCTGGGTTGAGAGACAATGGAGGAAGGAAAGGGTATTCCTTGCGGCGGAGCACATGGAGCATCCAAAGAGATGCCGGACAGCGCCTGGATCCAGCCCTTGCAGTGTCTGTTGTCCAGGGGAGGCCCCAGATGAACCGTTGAAGCTGAGGGGGAAGGCGGATGACCCAGGATAGCCAGCAGCGGCACCTGAAGTTACATAATCGATGAATGCGCTCACACGGCAGCAGTGCCGCAGCCAATGCGCCGTGCAAGTGAGCAGGCCTTTGAAGGGGTTTGGCAAGTGACTCGGTGCCGTGTTGAGAGACAATGGACGAAGGAAAGGCTATTCCTGTCGGCGAAGCACACTGAGCGTCCAAACAGATGCCGGGCAACGCCAGGATCCAGCGCGTGCTGTGTATGTTGGCCAGGGGAGGCCCCAGAAGAACCGTTGAAACTGAGGGGGAAGGCGCATGACCAAGGATAGCCAGCAGCAGCACCTGAAGGTACATAATTGACGAGGGCGCTGACACGGCAGCAGTGCCGCAGCCAATGCGCCGAGCGAGTGAGCAGGCTTTTGAAGGGGTGTGCCAAGTGACTCGGTGCCGGGTTGAGAGGCAATGGATGCAGGAAAGGCTATTCCTGGCGGAGAAGCACACTGAGCGTCCAAACAGATGCCGGGCAACGCCAGGATCCAGCGCGTGCGGTGTATGTTGGCCAGGGGAGGCCCCAGAAGAACCGTTGAAACTGAGGGGGAAGGCGGATTACCCAGGATAGCCAGCAGCAGCACCTGAAGGTACATAATTGATGAGTGCGCTGGCACGGCAGCAGTGCCGCAGTCAATGCGCCGAGCAAGTGAGCCGGCTCTTGGAGGGGTGTGCCAAGTGACTCGGTGCCGGGTTGAGACACAATGGACGAAGGAAAGGCTATTCCTGGCGGCGGAGCACACCGAGCGTCCAAAGAGATGTCCGGCAACGCCTGCATCCAGCCCCTGCAGTGTCTGTTGGCCAGGGGAGGCCCGAGATGAGCCGTTAAGGCTGAGGGGGAAGGCGGATGACCCAGGAAAGCCAGCAGCAGCACCTGAAGGTACATAATTGATGAGTGCGCTGACATGGCAGCAGTGCCACAGCCAATGCGCCGAGCAAGCGAGCAGGCTTTTGAAGGGGTGTGCCAAGTGACTCGTTGCCGGGTTGAGACAATGGACGAAGGAAAGGCCATTCCTGGCGGCAGAGCAAAGGGAGCGTTCAAAGAGATGCTGTGCAACGCCTGGATCCAGCCCGTGCAGCGTCTGTTGGCCAGGGGAGGCCCCAGATGAACCCTTGAAGCCGAGGCGGAAGGCGGATGACCCAGGATAGCCAGCAGCAGCACCTGAAGGTACATAATCGATGAGTGCGCTGACACGGCAGCAGCACCGCAGCCAATGCGCCGAGCAAGTCAGCAGGCTTTTGAAGGGGTGCGCCAAGTAACTCGCTGCGGTGTTGAGACAATGGACGAAGGAAAGGCCATTCCTGGTGGCGGAGCACATGGAGCTTCCAAAGAGATGCTGTGCAACGCCTGGATCCAGCCCGTGCAGTGTCTGTTGGCCATGGGAGGGCCCAAATGAACTGTTGAAGCTGAGGGGGAAGGCAGATGACGCAGAATAGCCAGCAGCAGCACCTGAAGGTACATAATTGATGAGTGCGCTGACACTATAGCAGTGCCGCAGCCAATACTCCGAGCAAGTGAGGAGGCTTTTGAAGGTGTGTGCCAAGTGACTCGGTGCCGGGTTGTCAGACAATGGACAAAGGAAAGGCTATTCTTGGCGGCGGAGCACACGGAGCGTCCAACGAGATGCCGGGCAACGCCTTGATCCAGCCCGTGCAGTGTCTGTTGGCCAGGGGAAGACCCAGATGAAGCGTTGAAGCTTAGGTGGAAGGCGCATGACCCAACATAGCAAGCAGCAGCGCCTGAAGGTACATAAATGATGAGTGCGCCGACACTGCAGCAGTGCCATAGCCTATGCGCCGAGCAAGTGAGAAGGCTTTCGAACGGGTTTGCCAAGTGACCCGGTGCCGGGTTGTCAGACAATGGACAAGGGAAAGGCTATTCTTGGCGGCGGAGCACACGGAGCGTCCAAAGAGATGCCAAGCAACGCCTGGATCCAGCCAGTGCAGTGTCTGTTGGCCAGGGGAGGGCCCAAATGAACTGTTGAAGCTGAGGGGGAAGGCAGATGACGCAGAATAGCCAGCAGCAGCACCTGAAGGTACATAATTGATGAGTGCGCTGACACTATAGCAGTGCCGCAGCCAATACTCCGAGCAAGTGAGCAGGCTTTTGAAGGTGTGTGCCAAGTGACTCGGTGCCGGGTTGAGAGACAATGGACGAAGGAAAGGCTATTCCTGGTGGTGGAGCACACGGAGCGTCGAAAGAGATGCCAAGCAACGCCTGGATCCAGCCCGTGCAGTGTCTATTGGCCAGGGGAGGCCCCAGATGAACGGTTGAAGCTGAGGGGGAAGGCAGATGACGTAGAATAGCCAGCAGCAGCACCTGAAGGTACATAATTGATGAGTGCGCTGACACTATAGCAGTGCCGCAGCCAATACTCCGAGCAAGTGAGCAGGCTTTTGAAGGTGGGTGCCAAGTGACTCGGTGCCGGGTTGTCAGACAATGGACAAAGGAAAGGCTATTCTTGGCGGCGGCGCACACGGAGCGTCCAACGAGATGCCAAGCAACGCCTGGATCCAGCCCGTGCAGTGTCTGTTGGCCAGGGGAGGCCCCAGATGAACGGTTGAAGCTGGGGGGGAAGGCGGATGACCCAGGATAGCCAGCAGCAGCACCTGAAGGTACATAATTGATGAGTGCGCCGACACGGCAGCATTGACCCAGCCAATGCGCCGAGCAAGTGAGCAGGCTTTTGAAGGTGTGTGCCAAGTGACTCGGTGCGGGGTTGAGAGACAATGGACGAAGGAAAGGCTATTCCTTGCGGCGGAGCACATGGAGCATCCAAAGAGATGCCGGACAGCGCCTGGATCCAGCCCGTGCAGTGTCTGTTGTCCAGGGGAGGCCCCAGATAAACCGTTGAAGCTGAGGTCGAAGGCGGATGACCCAGGATAGCCAGCAGCAGCACCTGAAAGAACATATTTCATGAGTGCGCTGACATGGCAGCAGTGCTGCAGCCAATGCGCTGAGCAATGAGCAGGCTTTTGAATGGGTGTGCCAAGTGACTCGTTGCTGGGTTGAGAGACAATGATGGAAGGAAAGGGTATTCCTTGCGGCGGAGCACATGGAGCATCCAAAGAGATGCCGGACAGCGCCTGGATCCAGCCCTTGCAGTGTCTGTTGTCCAGGGGAGGCCCCAGATGAACCGTTGAAGCTGAGGGGGAAGGCGGATGACCCAGGATAGCCAGCAGCAGCACCTGAAGTTACATAATTGATGAGTGCGCTCACACGGCAGCAGTGCCGCAGCCAATGCGCCGTGCAAGTGAGCAGGCTTTTGAAGGGGTTTGGCAAGTGACTCGGTGCCGTGTTGAGAGACAATGGACGAAGGAAAGGCTATTCCTGTCGGCGAAGCACACTGAGCGTCCAAACAGATGCCGGGCAACGCCAGGATACAGCGCGTGCTGTGTATGTTGGCCAGGGGAGGCCCCATAAGAACCGTTGAAACTGAGGGGGAAGGCGCATGACCAAGGATAGCCAGCAGCAGCACCTGAAGGTACATAATTGACGAGGGCGCTGACACGGCAGCAGTGCCGCAGCCAATGCGCCGAGCGAGTGAGCAGGCTTTTGAAGGGGTGTGCCAAGTGACTCGGTGCCGGGTTGAGAGGCAATGGACGAAGGATAGGCCATTCCTGGCGGCAGAGCACAGGGAGCGTTCAAAGAGATGCTGTGCAACGCCTGGATCCAGCCCGTGCAGTGTCTGTTGGCCAGGGGAGGCCCCAGATAAACCGTTGAAGCTGAGGTCGAAGGCGGATGACCCAGGATAGCCAGCAGCAGCACCTGAAAGTACATATTTCATGAGTGCGCTGACATGGCAGCAGTGCTGACGCCAATGCGCTGAGCAATGAGCAGGCTTTTGAAGGGGTGTGCCAAGTGACTCATTGCTGGGTTGAGAGACAATGGAGGAAGGAAAGGGTATTCCTTGCGGCGGAGCACATGGAGCATCCAAAGAGATGCCGGACAGCGCCTGGATCCAGCCCTTGCAGTGTCTGTTGTCAAGGGGAGGCCCCAGATGAACCGTTGAAGCTGAGGGGGAAGGCGGATGACCCAGGATAGCCAGCAGCAGCACCTGAAGGTACATAATTGATGAGTGCGCTCACACGGCAGCAGTGCCGCAGCCAATGCGCCGTGCAAGTGAGCAGGCTTTTGAAGGGGTGTGGCAAGTGACTCGGTGCTGGGTTGAGAGACAATGGACTAAGGAAAGGCTATTCCTGTCGGCGAAGCACACTGAGCGTCCAAACAGATGCCGGGCAACGCCAGGATCCAGCGCGTGCTGTGTATGTTGGCCAGGGGAGGCCCCAGATGAACCGTTGAAGCTGAGGGGGAAGGCGGATGACCCAGGATAGCCAGCAGCAGCAACTGAAGGTACATAATTGATGAGTGCGCCAACATGGCAGCAGTGCCACAGCCAATGCGCCGAGCAAGTGAGCAGGCTTTTGACGGGGTGTGCCAAGTGACTCGGTGCCAGGTTAAGAGACAATGGACGAAGGAAAGAATATTCCTGGCGGCGGAGCACACGGAGCGTCCAAAGAGATGCCGGGCAACGCCTGGATCCAGCCTGTGCAGTGTCTGTTGGCCAGGCGAGGCCCCAGATGAACCGTTGAAGCCGAGGGGGAAGGCGGATGACCCAGAATAGGCAGCATCAGCACCTGAAGGTACATAATTGATGAGTGCACTGACACGGCAGCAGTGCCGCAGCCAATGCGCCGAGCAAGTGAGCCGGCTCTTGGAGGGGTGTGCCAAGTGACTCGTTGCCGGGTTGAGACAATGGACGAAGGATAGGCCATTCCTGGCGGCAGAGCACAGGGAGCGTTCAAAGAGATGCTGTGCAACGCCTGGATCCAGCCCGTGCAGTGTCTGTTGGCCAGGGGAAGCCCCAGATGAACCGTTGAAGCCGACGCGGAAGGCGGATGACCCAGGATAGCCAGCAGCAGCACCTAAAGGTACATAATTGATGAGTGCGCTGGCACGGCAGCAGTGCCGCAGTCAATGCGCCGAGCAAGTGAGCCGGCTCTTGGAGGGGTGTGCCAAGTGACTCGGTGCCGGGTTGAGAGACAATGGACGAAGGAAAGGCTATTCCTGGCGGTGGAGCACACGGAGCGTCCAAAGGGATGCCGGGCAACGCCTGGATCTAGCCTGTGCAGTGTCTGTTGGCCAGGGGAGGCCCCAGATGAACCGTTCAAGCCGAGGGGGAAGGCGGATGGCCCAGGATAGCCAGCAGCAGCACCTGAAGGTACATAATTGATGAGTGCACTGACACGGCAGCAGTGCCGCAGCCAATGCGCCGAGCAAGAGAGCAGGCTTTTGAAGTTGTGTGCCAAGTGAGTCGGTGCCGGGTTGAGAGATAATGGACGAAGGAAAGGCTATTACTGGTAGCGGGGCACACGGAGCGTCCAAAGAGATGCCGGGCAAAGCCTGGATCCAGCCCGTGCAGTGTCTGTTGGCCATGGGAGGGCCCAAATGAACTGTTGAAGCTGAGGGGGAAGGCAGATGATGCAGAAATGCCAGCAGCAGCACCTGAAGGTACATAATTGATGAGTGCGCTGACACTATAGCAGTGCCGCAGCCAATATTCCGAGCAAGTGAGCAGGCTTTTGAAGGTGTGTGCCAAGTGACTCGGTGCCGGGTTGAGAGACAATGGACGAAGGAAAGGCTATTCCTGGTGGTGGAGCACACGGAGCGTCCAAAGAGATGCCAAGCAACGCCTGGATCCAGCTCGTGCAGTGTCTGTTGGCCAGGGGAGGCCCCAGATGAACGGTTGAAGCTGAGGGGGAAGGCGGATGACCCAGGATAGCCAGCAGCAGCACCTGAAGGTACATAATTGATGAGTGCGCCGACACGGCAGCATTGACCCAGCCAATGCGGCGAGCAAGTGAGCAGGCTTTTGAAGGCGTGTGCCAAGTGTCTCGGTGCCGGGTTCAGAGACAATGGACGAAGGAAAGGCTATTACTGGCGGCGGAGCACACGGAGCGTCCAAAGAGATGCCGGGCAACGCTTGGATCCAGCCCGTGCAGTGTCTGTTGGCCATGGGAGGCCCCAGATGAACCGTTGAAGCTGAGGGGGAAGGCGGATGACCCAGGATAGCCAGCAGAAGCAGCTGAAGGTACATAATTGATGAGTGCGCTGACACTATAGCAGTGCCGCAGCCAATACTCCGAGCAAGTGAGCAGGCTTTTGAAGGTGTGTGCCAAGTGACTCGGTGCCGGGTTGAGAGATGTTGGACGAAGGAAAGGCTATTCCTGGTGGTGGAGCACACGGAGCGTCCAAAGAGATGCCAAGCAACGCCTGGATCCAGCTCGTGCAGTGTCTGTTGGCCAGGGGAGGCCACAGATGAACGGTTGAAGCTGAGGGGGAAGGCGGATGACCCAGGATAGCCAGCAGCAGCACCTGAAGGTACATAATTGATGAGTGCGCCGACACGGCAGCATTGACCCAGCCAATGCGCCGAGCAAGTGAGCAGGCTTTTGAAGGTGTGTGCCAAGTGACTCGGTGCCGGGTTGAGAGACAATGGACGAAGGAAAGGCTATTCCTTGCGGCGGAGCACATGGAGCATCCAAAGAGATGCCGGACAGTGCCTGGATCCAGCCCGTGCAGTGTCTGTTGTCCAGGGGAGGCCCCAGATAAACCGTTGAAGCTGAGGTCGAAGGCGGATGACCCAGGATAGCCAGCAGCAGCACCTGAAAGTACATATTTCATGAGTGCGCTGACATGGCAGCAGTGCTGCAGCCAATGCGCTGAGCAATGAGCAGGCTTTTGAAGGGGTGTGCCAAGTGACTCATTGCTGGGTTGAGAGACAATGGAGGAAGGAAAGGCTATTCCTTGCGGCGGAGCACATGGAGCATCCAAAGAGATGCCGGACAGCGCCTGGATCCAGCCCGTGCAGTGTCTGTTGTCCAGGGGAGGCCCCAGATAAACCGTTGAAGCTGAGGTCGAAGGCGGATGACCCAGGATAGCCAGCAGCAGCACCTGAAAGTACATATTTCATGAGTGCGCTGACATGGCAGCAGTGCTGCAGCCAATGCGCTGAGCAATGAGCAGGCTTTTGAAGGGGTGTGCCAAGTGTCTCATTGCTGGGTTGAGAGACAATGGAGGAAGGAAAGGGTATTCCTTGCGGCGGAGCACATGGAGCGTCCAAAGAGATGCCAAGCAACGCCTGGATCCAGCCCGTGCAGTGTCTGTTGGCCAGGGGAGGTCCCAGATGAACCGTTGAAGCTGAGGGGGAAGGCGGATGACCCAGGATAGCCAGCAGCAGCACCTGAAGGTACATAATTGATGAGTGCGCTGGCACGGCAGCAGTCCCGCAGCCAATGCGCCGAGCAAGTGAGCCGGCTCTTGGAGGGGTGTGCCAAGTGACTCGGTGCCGGGTTGAGAGACAATGGACGAAGGAAATGCCATTCCTGGCGGCAGAGCAAAGGGAGCGTTCAAAGAGATGCTGTGCAACGCCTGGATCCAGCCCGTGCAGTGTCTGTTGGCCAGGGGAGGGCCCAAATGAACTGTTGAAGCTGAGGGGGAAGGCAGATGACGCAGAATAGCCAGCAGCAGCACCTGAAGGTACATAATTGATGAGTGCGCTGACACTATAGCAGTGCCGCAGCCAATACTCCGAGCAAGTGAGCAGGCTTTTGAAGGGGTGTGGCAAGTGACTCGGTGCCGGGTTGAGAGACAATGGACGAAGGAAAGGCTATTCCTGGCGGCGGAGCACACGGAGCGTCCAAAGAGATGTCCGGCAACGCCTGCATCCAGCCCGTGCAGTGTCTGTTGGCCAGGGGACGCCCGAGATGAGCCGTTGAAGCTGAGGGGGAAGGCGGATGACCCAGGATAGCCAGCAGCAGCACCTGAAGGTACATAATTGATGAGTGCGCTGACACGGCAGCAGCGCCGCAGCCAATGCGCCGAGCAAGTGAGCAGGCTTTTGAAGGGGTGTGCCAAGTGACTCGGTGCCAGGTTAAGAGACAATGGACGAAGGAAAGAATATTCCTGGCGGCGGAGCACACGGAGCGTCCAAAGAGATGCCGGGCAATGCCTGGATCCAGCCTGTGCAGTGTCTGTTGGCCAGGGGAGGCCCCAGATGAACCGTTGAAGCCGAGGGGGAAGGCGGATGACCCAGAATAGGCAGCATCAGCACCTGCAGGTACATAATTGATGAGTGTGCTGACACGGCAGCAGTGCCGCAGCCAATGCGCCGAGCAAGTGAGCAGGCTTTTGAAGGGGTGTGCCAAGTGACTCGTTGCCGGGTTGAGACAATGGACGAAGGATAGGCCATTCCTGGCGGCAGAGCACACGGAGCGTCCAAAGAGATGCCGGGCAAAGCCTGGATCCAGCCCGTGCAGTGTCTGTTGGCCATGGGAGGGCCCAAATGAACTGTTGAAGCTGAGGGGGAAGGCAGGTGACGCAAAATAGCCAGCAGCAGCACCTGAAGGTACATAATTGATGAGTGCGCTGACACTATAGCAGTGCCGCAGCCAATACTCCGAGCAAGTGAGCAGGCTTTTGAAGGCGTGTGCCAAGTGACTCGGTGCTGGGTTGAGAGACAATGGACGAAGAAAAGGCTATTACTGGCGGCGGAGCACACGGAGCGTCCAAAGAGATGCCGGGCAACGCTTGGATCCAGCCCGTGCAGTGTCTGTTGGCCATGGGAGGCCCCAGATGAACCGTTGAAGCTGAGGGGGAAGGCGGATGACCCAGGATAGCCAGCAGCAGCAGCTGAAGGTACATAATTGATGAGTGCCCTGACACGGCAGCAGTGCCGCAGCCAATATGCCGAGGAAGCGAGCAGGCTTTCGAACGGGTATGCCAAGTGACTCGCTGCCGGGTTGAGAGACAATGGACGAAGGAAAGGCTATTCCTTGCGGCGGAGCACATGGAGCATCCAAAGAGTTGCCGGACAGCGCCTGGATCCAGCCCGTGCAGTGTCTGTTGTCCAGGGGAGGCCCCAGATAAACCGTTGAAGCTGAGGTCGAAGGCGGATGACCCAGGATAGCCAGCAGCAGCACCTGAAAGTACATATTTCATGAGTGCGCTGACATGGCAGCAGTGCTGACGCCAATGCGCTGAGCAAAGAGCAGGCTTTTGAAGGGGTGTGCCAAGTGACTCATTGCTGGGTTGAGAGACAATGGAGGAAGGAAAGGGTATTCCTTGCGGCGGAGCACATGGAGCATCCAAAGAGATGCCGGACAGCGCCTGGATCCAGCCCTTGCAGTGTCTGTTGTCCAGGGGAGGCCCCAGATGAACCGTTGAAGCTGAGGGGGAAGGCGGATGACCCAGGATAGCCAGCAGCAGCACCTGAAGGTACATAATTGATGAGTGCGCTCACACGGCAGCAGTGCCGCAGCCAATGCGCCGTGCAAGTGAGCAGGCTTTTGAAGGGGTGTGGCAAGTGACTCGGTGCTGGGTTGAGAGACAATGGACTAAGGAAAGGCTATTCCTGTCGGCGAAGCACACTGAGCGTCCAAACAGATGCCGGGCAACGCCAGGATCCAGCGCGTGCTGTGTATGTTGGCCAGGGGAGGCCCCAGAAGAACCGTTGAAACTGAGGGGGAAGGTGCATGATCCAGGATAGCCAGCAGCAGCACCTGAAGGTACATAATTGATGAGGGCGCTGACACGGTAGCAGTGCCGCAGCCAATGTGCCGAGCGAGTGAGCAGGCTTTTGAAGGGGTTTGCCAAGTGACTCGGTGCCGGGTTGAGAGACATTGGATGAAGGAAAGGCTATTCCTGGCGGAGAAGCACACTGAGCGTCCAAACAGATGCCGGGCAACGCCAGGATCCAGCGCGTGCTGTGTCTGTTGGCCAGGGGAAGCCCCAGATGAACCGTTGAAGCTGAGGGGGAAGGCGGATGACCCAGGATAGCCAGCAGCAGCAACTGAAGGTACATAATTGATGAGTGCGCCGACATGGCAGCAGTGCCACAGCCAATGCGCCGAGCAAGTGAGCAGGCTTTTGACGGGGTGTGACAAGTGACTCGGTGCCAGGTTAAGAGACAATGGACGAAGGAAAGAATATTCCTGGCGGCGGAGCACACGGAGCGTCCAAAGTGATGCCGGGCAACGCCTGGATCCAGCCTGTGCAGTGTCTGTTGGCCAGGCGAGGCCCCAGATGAACCGTTGAAGCCGAGGGGGAAGGCGGATGACCCAGAATAGGCAGCATCAGCACCTGCAGGTACATAATTGATGAGTGCGCCGACATGGCAGCAGTGCCGCAGCCAATGCGCCGTGCAAGTGAGCAGGCTTTTGAAGGGGTGTGGCAAGTGACTCGGTGCTGGGTTGAGAGACAATGGACTAAGGAAAGGCTATTCCTGTCGGCGAAGCACACTGAGCGTCCAAACAGATACCGGGCAACGCCAGGATCCAGCGCGTGCTGTGTATGTTGGCCAGGGGAGGCCCCAGAAGAACCGTTGAAACTGAGGGGGAAGGCGCATGATCCAGGATAGCCAGCAGCAGCACCTGAAGGTACATAATTGATGAGTGCGCTGACACGGCAGCAGTGCCGCAGCCAATGCGCCGAGCAAGTGAGCCGGCTCTTGGAGGGGTGTGCCAAGTGACTCGTTGCCGGGTTGAGACAATGGACGAAGGATAGGCCATTCCTGGCGGCAGAGCACAGGGAGCGTTCAAAGAGATGCTGTGCAACGCCTGGATCCAGCCCGTGCAGTGTCTGTTGGCCAGGGGAGGCCCCAGATGAACCGTTGAAGCCGACGCGGAAGGCGGATGACCCAGGATAGCCAGCAGCAGCACCTAAAGGTACATAATTGATGAGTGCGCTGACACGGCAGGAGCGCCGCAGCCAATGCGCCGAGTAAGTGAGCAGGCTTTTGAAGGGGTGTGGCAAGTGACTCGGTGCCGGGTTGAGAGACAATGGACGAAGGAAAGGCTATTCCTGTCGGCGAAGCACACGGAGCGTCCAACCAGATGCCGGGCAACGCCAGGATCCAGCGCGTGCTGTGTATGTTGGCCAGGGGAGGCCCCAGAAGAACCGTTGAAACTGAGGGGGAAGGCGCATGACCGAGGATAGCCAGCAGCAGCACCTGAAGGTACATAATTGATGAGTGCGCTGACACAGCAGCACTGGCGCAGCCCAATGTGCCGAGCAAGTCTTCATACGGCATTGCAAGTGTTTATATGCTACCCGCCGTGGTGGCTCAGTGGCTATGGTGTTAGGCTGCTGAGCACGAGGTGGCGGGATGTAATCCCGGCCATGGCGGCCGCATTTCGATGTGGGCTAAATGCGAAAACACCCGTGTTCTTAGATTTTGGTGCACGGTCAAGAGCCTCAGGTGGTGGAAATTTCCGGAGTCCCGCACTACGGCGTGCCTCATTATAAGAAAGTTGTTTTGGCACGTAAAATCCCAATTTTTTTTTTGTCTTCATATGGTAAAAAGCGTTCATGGCAAATACATCTAGCACTCTCAGAAGCCTGCAGCATGCCATTCAGAAGTTCAAGTTTCTGCCTTTTTTTTAGTCAATTGTTTTCTATATTGCTATTTTTTTAGTTCTTGAATACGCCAAGGTGACCATAAAATAAAATTTCGATGCGTAATTCAATTTTTTACTTGTTTGCAGAGCACCACAGTCATTGCTGTCCACTGTAAAAAGTAAGGAGTTCGTCGGGAAATGCAAAAGATATATTTATAGAACTTTTCATCACCAGAAGTATTTGTAATCAACTGGACCTATATACAGCCTGTCCCCATATAATGTCTCTCGCAGCAAGGCTTTTCATCGTGTCAGTAAACAATGGGAGGTATTTGCTTTCTTTGATCATGTACCTTATCTTCACTCCTGAAATGCTTCGAAAGGGAAATGAAAGGCAAGCGATGTTATAAGAAAATGTGCTGACGCAGACATTGCAGTTTGCTCCACAGATTTGGCTTTTTTATTCACTTCGCCGAAGTACGCCGAAGCAAGCAAGCCCCGTGAAACACATCTCAGCGGCGAACACTGCTGGCGGGATGCAAAACAAAGACTACTTGCACACTCGTTGCGGCAACGGTACCACGAATGACCGCACAATGGCCTGAAGTCATTAACGATGGGACTTACCTGCTCATCTACTAGATGGGGAACTTTTCTAATGTTGCCCACGTGCACGATGACAACATTTACAGTTTAACTGTATATCCAATCTTCAACACACCGCGTAACCAGCTCCCCGGCAGCCGCGTTCCCGCCGCATCCGACGCATGGCGACGCTGCCGCACCGCGACGAGATACGCATGCACGTTCATCGCGTGGACAGGCGCCGGCAGATGTGCGCGCGCCGCCGTCGGGCGTGCGACCGCAGAACTCTCTTCTGTTTCAGTATTTTTTCCCTTTCCCCGCCGGACAGCTGACGCGGCCCACATATAAGGGCACGCGACGGTTCTTTTCCGCTACACGCGTAACGCTGTATTTTTTACATTGCGTTGCGCGCGAGAAGCCCAGTACATGTTACAGTGCACATTGAAAGTAGGTTTTACGGTAGCTGAAATGTCCATATACGCATGTGACATCTGCATTTGGATTTCGGGGTACCAACACAAACATTTGCGCGGACAGCCCAAGGCGCAATCTCCACTCGAAGGCCACTTATCGACGCTTGGTCCACTTTTATCAGCGGAAAAATCTGCCTTCATGCTTTTCCTGGGAGTGAGTTGGAAGTCAACACCCCTGACTCTGAATATTAGAGTGCATACAATTCGTGGTGCCACTATAGATAGTGTTCAATTCCTGGGCGTCACCATCGACAGCAGGCAACTATGGCGACGTGCAGTTGAAAGTGTTTTGGCTGCATCAGTGCAAAGAGTCAACGAACTTCTTCGCATGGCAAGTGTACGTTGGAAAAACAATCCTACGTCCATGCTTAAACTGAACGCTGCACTAATAACAAATCGCCTTCTTTATAAGCTGCCGCTGATATCACCGCCACCAACTCAATTCGAGGGCTTGGAGGCAATGCACGGAAGGGGACTTCGCTTGACGATGGGAGTTCTTCAGGCGGCTTCAAACAAGAAAGTTAGTAATGAAGCGGACTCTCATCCACTGCGCCTTTTGGCATCTCAAGCCTTGCTGAGGCTGCTATTGAGGCTGGGCCGGTGCCCCGCAGGCGCAGCACTTCTTCGGCGGCTAAGAGTAAGAACTCGTTCCCATTTCCATGCGATGCGGAACACCTTCCAACTTTTGGGATTACAATGGGCTAAACGGGGTCGCCTCGACCTGCCAAGTTCGTTTTCGGACGATGTTACCTGCAGCCTCAGTCTATCACACCTTCCGGCGAAATGCACCATTTCAACCGCCGAAGCAAAGTTTCTTGAGCTGGACCATTTGAGCACAGCGTTTTAAAGCCACCTACAGGTGTACACAGACGGGTCGGTGTGCCCACAGACAGCTGCGCAGCGGCATTCTGCGTACCCTCCCTTAATGGGTCATGGTCTGGTCGCCTGGATAGCGTAGTTTTGTCTACAGCAGCGGAACGCGCCACAGTTACCGCGGCTTTCCGTAACCTACGCCCCTATACTGCACGAGACGTTGGAGTGCTGACGGACTTAAAGTAGCATTACAACGATTACACCATAGCCTACCTAGAGAGAAGTTTGCAAGGCAATATCTGGGACTCAATAAAAATCTAATGAACAAGGGATTTAACGCAACATTTCACTGGATCCCATTCTACGTATGAATTGAAGTAAATGAGAAAGCTGACGCTTGCACATATAGCGATAACATACGTCCCAAAAGTTAGCGTGCGAATTATTTATGAGAGCTCTAACGATGCAACCCGCAATCACTTTAGTGCGATCCACAAGACTGAATCGTCCTAAACCGACCCATTGACTTACTCGCGAAGAAGTAACGCTGTTGTATCGTATCAGAATCGACTCCGCGTACACCCCGGCATTCAAGACTAAAAGTCACGCCTCTCCGCGCCATGGGACATTTGTGTTAGCTTCTGAAACTTCATCTGCGGCACTTTCACTCTAGCCTTTATCTCTGTTTTCATCTTGTGATAATTTTGAGCCTACGCTATACCTTAATGTCAACGTCACCTTGTGTTCAATGAAGAAAGAAAGAAAAAAAAGAGAAATTGATATATGCAGAACAATCTTAAAACGGCTGCACCCTTTGGGTGCTCTCCCGTCTCTCTACTTCGGTCGACCTGACCGCCCGCTCTTTGCGATGCTAGAATAAACAAGTTGTTCTGTTAGCAGTCGACTCATGCTTTGCTGGGACCTTCGGATGCTTCCAGTGTGCCCCAGGCCGCCAGGCCAACGCTACCCTTGGGGCTTGCGACCCATTTTAAACAACGGGCGCCAACGGTCCGATTGCAACAACGGGGGTCAGCACTGAGGTTCCAACAGGGTGTATATTTGTCCCACAACAATAATCGCCATCTGCCTAGCTTGCGTTTCCTTTCTTGAAAACTCGGCGCTCGCTACTTTCCTGTCGAGAATGCTACGTCACACTGATGACGCGCGTGCCGTTCGTGACTGGGAAGTACCGGGCTCGCAGCGTTAAAGAAAGGAAACGCGGGCAAGAAAGATGACGATTATTGTTGTGGGAGAAATATACACCCTAAAGGGTGTAGCCGTTTTTAGAGTGAAGTCATCAGCAGCAGAGGTTAAAGTGCATCAATAGATCCAAGAAACTGCTCTGTTTAGGCTGTTTAATTTGGTATGGCCACTGTCTCTGCTCAAGACAGCACTTGCAGCTGCCAGCAGGAGACATGGGCGAGTCGCGTCTCAGTGAGCGGAACCGGGGTCCGCCGTGCGCACGAATAGGCCCGTGCACGGCGATGACTAAGCACCTAGGGTCCTACGGTCCCCGAGCGCCTCCGTCTGGGCCGCGCGTGAGGAGGCGCTGGCGACCCTCCTCCTCGGGCTGCAGTGCGCGGCCGGTGGCGCCGCCCCTCCGCGCGCGCGCACTGCTCGGGCCCGCCCCTCGTGGCGGCGGTCGTCCTCGCTGCTGCCACTCGCGCGGGCGGCTTCAAGCGGCACTACACGTGTGGGCCACTGTTGCTGGCCTTGTGCGGCAGAGCGGAACCACTTCGGGAACCTCGTGGCTGCTCCGATTGGGACGCCGGCGGGTGAGCTCGCTCTTCCCTGTCAACCATGCGCTTGAGTGAAGCTATTTACGAAGGGTTATTACTAGGGCTAATGAACGAAAAAAGCCAACAGTCCCAGCCGACTTAATGACAGTTGGCTTGTTTCGTGAAGTGCGCAAAAGAAAGACTGAAAAAAAAAGCCCCACAGAAAGTGCGAAAGTCCCTCATGATAAAACATCAATAATTTTGCTGTGTCATTCCTTATGCGTTGACTACACAAATTTCCTCGGAGATTGTCAGACGCGCGCACAGAAGTATGAGCCTACTGTTAAATCATAGATCTCCCTACTATGATTCGATGCCGCTACGACGTGAGCACTGCGTGATAAAGTGTGATTATGCACATGTGTCGTGCACTTTACTCGCTCCTCTCGACAGAATGAAAGCGGTTTGCTGTTCATGCCGGTGCCTTCATAACTGCAAGCGACTCCGTGTGTTCACGAGCCCACTCAGTCCAACCTCTGCTGCAGACGAGCTGTGACCGGCACTCTTTTGAAGGATGCATGTCATCCTCAAGAATACACCTCCTCAACTGTATTTTATCACGAGGGCAAACATCACCTTGCACACCTACGCGAATTCGTGTAAAATGTCATCCGAAAGCAGCAAATTTCTTACATCGCATGCCTCCGATGAGCAGGTAAACAGCAGCGTTAATAAGACTTACTTCCACTCAATTTTTGTGCTCCGTTTTTTGCAGAATTACGGGCAATTGAAAATTTTCGCGCTTCATACACGCGCGGATGATATTTAGATAGAAATACGCACCATTCATTTGCCGGAACAAGTTGCGGTAAGGTTAAATTGTGGAACGTCTGCTGCCCGAACCTCAATCACATAGTCGAAAGCGCAACAAGAAAAAAAAAAGTACTTTCACTGGTGCGAGTATTCAAGGCAGCGCACTCGCGACCTCCGCTCATCGGCTCAATCCGGAAGGCAGAATAGAAAACGGACACAGAAGTATAATAGCCACCACATGGCCGGCCTAGCTGGCTGTTAGCCAAACCTAGTTGAGCTAACCGGAATACATTAGCCTGGTCCTGTCGCGCGGCGGCAGAAGTAGCAGCTGGAAGCTATCGTGTGGTACTCTCTGCGCGCGAAACTGCAAAGTTGCCATTTAGTCACTCTTGCTGAGTTGATCGTGTTGAATTTCTTCGATGCTCTTTTACTGTAGGCGGAGAAAGTGTAGAGGCATCGTGTTAGACCTGTGATTTGCGTACTGGGCATTGCACCCTCGCAAGTTACGAAAGTCGGCGCTCAGCAGGCCACTTCAACTCAATCATTTCCGTAACCCCGGAGGGTAGTCCAATCTTTTCTGTACGCGGTTTGTTCGTGCTCGTCTCTCTTTCTTCATATCTCCCCCTTCCGCTCTCTTTTTATCCCCCTTAAACCTACCCTCTTGCAGGGTAGCCAACCGAAAGTACCTTTGGTTAACCTCCCTGCCTTTCTATGCATCCTTTTCTCTTTCTTCTCTGGTGTCTAGGGTGTGTTCTTTTTTAAGCGTAGTTTGCTTACCTCGCTGGCGTATAGAGCGGATCGTTGGTTCCTCGCCTGACAGGCACGCGAGCTAGGCTCCAGAATACAACACTGAATGTAACCGACTATACAGTGTTGGTGTGCGCAGCGATGTTTTGAGTAATAAAACAATAAATTACAACACATAACCAGTACATATTGCGTTGGCTCATAGGTATTTACAAAGTACGCAGAACTGCCTCTTAATGCAGTTGTAGCTAAGCTACGAATATGGCGTCAAACTACTTCATCAGTGCTCATGTGTCGGGAACGGACACCTAATATGTTCTCTGAAACACCGATATTGCTTTCTACAACGTATGAGCAAAGTATTGAGCCATTTCTCCAATGACTATAGGAAAGTAAGAGGTCTCAGGAGGGATCATTCAACGAAATACGTAGGCAAGATGGGTGAACAAACGTAAATATTTGAGCCAGAAATACTGAAGCTGAGTGTAAACGGAAAATGTTTGCAGAATGCTCACGTAATAAATGGCAGGGAAGTGAGTAGAACGTTTTACAATTACGGGACCTGAATGAAGGGACCGCTATCGGCCGGGCGTACAAGAGACGGCAACTTGAGAGTAGGTTTTTTGGTACGAAACGCCGCCAGATGACGCTGTTTGTAAAACTCATTAGGATCTTTACCGGCTTCGCAATACCGAATTTTTCTTCCACGATATTCTGCAGGAAATGGGGAGAATTTTGATCGACAGAAGGTCGATTACGCTGCAAATTATAATGGTAAAGTCGTCGTACACACCAGCTCGAGTCAAGCGACCCAATCTTATGTTATACGATAAAGCAGAAAAGAACCTTTCTTCTTTCACAAATAGGCACCTTACTCCTACAATGCAGAAAGCTCTGCTGAGAACTTTGCTGCGTTATACCTAGAATGGGAGCACAAATTCTATGCAAAATTTGTTTCTTAGTGTTTGAATACCGTGGAAAGTATGTGTCGTCCCTTCCATTTTTAATGTATTGCTTTTATTTCTCCGGTCTCTGTGCCAAGAAATAGTAGCTGATGGAATCGTGTTTATTATTCAAAAAATCAGCGAGACACTTACAGATGGGGAAAACAAATAACGGGGCCTGTATTCGCAAAATAAAGTAATTATGGTATAACTGCTCCTAAGTGGAAATGACATACTAGTCGGGATGACGCGCACATTATTTGCCAACCGATGGAAAAGAGGTCTTAATACTAATGAAAAGCTTTATGAATTCCGCATGGTACATTGGTGGGCTATTTGGTACTTCCCTTTACACAACATTTGTGAATTCGGCCTTAGAAGCAGAGGGAGTCTTGGGCCTCGATAATGCAATGATTGTTATTTTGTTTTTTTCTTTTTAGGCGCCAGCAGAGCAGCTCCTAAGATTCAGTGCGGCCGAAATACGCGAGCCTGGGTTAGAATTGGCCCTTGACACACTGAGGGGGAAATATCGGGTAATTGTTCCACTTCGTGACCCGAGGCTGGTCCCTATGCACAAAAAAGTTATTACCCTAAAATTGTTCGTAAGAGCAAATGCCAGCCAATCGGCCAATCAAGTGCTAACGTAAGCCAGACTCTGGGGCCGAATTCACGAAGCTTTTGTTGGTAAGTGTTCGTTGCCATCAGCCGGTAGCCTTCGTTAATAAGGTGTCCGGCAACAGAGCTGGCCCGAATGTGCTCTGACGAACTATTGTGACTGAATACCTTTTTTTGTGTGTGTGTGCGTGAATATGAGTCCTGATTCCTGCGCCCGCAACAGTGGCTGTACTTACAAAGCTTTCTTTTGTTTGTCGGAATTGATGAGGATTTACGAGATTCCTTCGCTAGTAACACATTCTGTATCACCATTGGCTACCGCCTCTTAGAAACCTATCCACTGTATAAGCGATGTGCATACGATCCGGGATACATTTATGGATAATTAGTCAGCTTTCACCACACTACAGCCTTGCTTCCAATAACATGTCGAGCTGCGCAGCTGCCCATGCGAGCGCTAGTAAAATTCCGAACTTTGGTGCATTGAGCCTATTGCGTGCGTGTTGTCCCTCAAGTTACCACACTTTCATGGGCGCGCACTCGCCACGTGTCGGATGGCCATCGACCTTACGGGGAAGCCACCTTGCCCTTTTGATTGGCGATCTCGAGTCGAAGCGGCGTCACTGAAGGTCGTTGAAACGAGAATACGTGTAGCAAGTTTCGTTGGAAGGCGCTCAGAGCTGCCCGACAAAGTAAACTGTGTGCAGTAAATTAGCACAATAGGTGCACGGCGATCAACCAGTGGTGGTTCGGAACCGAAGCTAACGTGGCTGTTTCGTTTTTCGAACTGTGCGCTTTTTTTCGTCTGTCTCCTGAGATTTCAATTAGTGTCTTCCGATAGGCGGTGTACCTAGCACCGAAAGTTCTTTTAAGAAAAAAACACAGCAGTCTGCACAGAAAGTGTTCATTTGGACCACGTTACTCAGGAGCACATTATCGATGAGGCAGGGGCTAGAGGAAGGGAATTGGCGACAAGGAAGGAAAAAAAAGAGATGAGAAGCCCCCTAACAAGCTAGTTTGATATATGTAGTATTTCTGCTGGATTTCGTTTACTCTTTACATAAAAAAGTAAATAACACAGAACGGAGATTCGACACAGAGTGAACGCATAGGATCGTCGCGTAGTTCTTTCACTGTGTGTCCCCCGTCTTTCCTCTGTTTATTTCTTAGTAAGCTATAGCATAGAGAAATGAATACAACAATAGCGGACACTCCCATAGAGCACAGCGGCCGAATTGACTACAGCGCACTAAGCTGTGGGTGTTAAAACCTGAAGCACACATCCGGTTTCGGTTTTGTGCGCGCGTGTTTTGAATACTAGCTGGTGCACGTCACGCCTGCTCCGTTTTTTTTTTGCTTTTGCAGCAAATATTTATTTATATATTTATTTTTATTTAATAAATATTTATTTGCAAATCATTTTATTAAGAAAAATTGATTGCGAACGATCTTCACAAGCCTCCATTGAATATGTGCCACGTGCAATTTCATAAAGACGCAAGACACCTTGTGAAATGAGGAAAAATTAATGTTTATTTTATTATTTGTAAATGCTCGTCGCGGGCTTTTTGTGCATTCATCCGGAGTTTTGGCACCAGGTAAGGAGCAGTAGTTTCCGCACGAAGCTCCACCAGACGACGTGAGCTGGAAAAATTACAAGCGTCATTTTGGTAATAACATGCAAGAATAATGCCTGTAGAGGCGAAGCGTGCGAAAGTGGTGAGTGGGCGGCATTACAAACAAAAGCAGTTCGTATTTACACACCCGGCTTAGAAAATACCCGACTCATCCCAAGCAATACCGTACATACCACAAACATTCTAATTCCAAGCATTCTCCTCTTCCTAATACTTATTTCTTGCACTTTCATAGCACGAATGCGCGGGCAATGGCGCGTTTCCCGAACTTGGCTACGACCGACGCGATAGTACGCTACGAATACACAGAGGTGGCCACAACACAGGCTCTCAACCAGAGCATGCTGGACGCTGTTGCACCTCAGGGCGATCCCTCCGTTAGCAACGCGTTTGTTGCATTGGTAGGCGATCCCACTGCAAGCGACCTGTCTCTTGCGTAGTCCAGGGTAGCGTACTTTACTGCTGCCGAGAAGTAGTGGCGCCTGCCTTTCGAAGCTCGACCGACCTTTCCTTATTGGGTAGCGTGGCGTTGTCGGCGAGCTGCAGGCATCCGGTAGACCATGGCGACCGAGCAAGGGCGAGACGACGATTTGCTAGTGCGAAACTTGCACTGTTTATTCAAAGGTAGTTGAAAGAAAATAAGAAAAGCATGATGTATCAAGTATGAAGTCTCTCACAAGTACATTTCGGAGCCCCTTAAATAGGCTCTCTACAATCGTGTGGGCGGGATCTTGCTTTCGTTGATCACGCATGACAGGCACAGAGAGAAGACCCCTCCTCCAGCAATACCAAGCACGGGAAGGAGAAGTCGATCCTCGTTTCGACGAATCCGGGGAGAGGGTTGGGTGAGTGACCTCTCCGGTAGCGTGGGGTCCGGCCATGAGAAGGGAAGGGGATGACGTCACACCCACGGTGCCCGACCAAGTTGAGAGGGGAAGGGGATGACGTCTCACCCACGGTGTCCGACCAAGTTGAAAGGGGAAGGGGATGACGTCTCACCCATGGTGCCCGACCGATTTGAGAGGGGAAGGGGATGACGTATGGCCCTTGGCGTCTGGCCATACCTAACAGACTCTCCGCTGGGGGAGGAAGATCCCGACGTGTAGGGGCCAGCAGCCGCTGTACGAGGGATCGGCGTTTTCGTTCAGGATTCTCCGTAGAGGTCACGAACCCTTTGTTCGTAGCAGGTAGATTCCGGGGAGTGGTCATCCGTCCTCGTGGCGCTCTTGTGACATTTCTCCCTAGTCCGGTCTGGTGAAGTTGGTCTTGCAAGCAGGTCTGGCCATTTGTCGTCTCCTGCGTGGGCAAGCAATCACCACAGAACAGTGCCGGACCCACAACCACAAAGCAGCGAGCACAAGGCCACTCTCCCCCAAGACACACTCGGCTTTTAACAAAAACGAAAACCCGCTACACCTTTCCCATTTCCAACGCGCGTCCTCCCCCCTTCAACACTAAAAACAGCCATTTCTTGAAAGCGTTAGGACGTGGTTATTAAAATCAGCTAACAATCGGCTTCACTTCGGGAACATATGAGTGCACGAAAGAAAAAAAAAAGCCACGGAAACCCGGATGCGTATGAGGTTTCGATACTCTAGGGGCAACGACTTAAACCGTCGGCATTGCCGTTAAGCTCACCCTTCATGAACCAGCGATATAGCAAGCTGGCTTCTGCATCGCCCAAACTATACGAACCTCATGTTTCCAACCTATCGCAGTGGCGTACTTATCGCACGTATTGGTGCCACTGAACAGTCTGGCCATCTTCACAAGCACGCAATCACAAGCGCGCTAGCCTTGTGGTAACTATTCAGAACGCGTACTTGCGTCGTAGGCAAACTTTTCATTACGCCGACTCACGTTTCTTCCTTTAGTCCCTACAGGACTCGTAGCTTAAACGAGCATCTAAAATTGCTTAATTTACGCAGTCCGCAGAACTCCTAACAAATTGCGTCTGCTAATAACTCGTTCTACGCACGCTCACTAGAGAAGTCAGAATACGGCTGCCCTCAACACACACGAGCAACCCAGTCATAATTCTGCTTCCTTCCGTCCACACAGGACACGCGCTAATGGAACTAAGAACGCTTCTCGGTGCAAATCATGCACCCACTGAAAACTTACGCGCTTAACCTTAGAAATAAAAACGCATAAAAAGAAGAAGGTTAACTGAAACACACACGCGTTACCATAGGCCTCTCAACGATAACCTTGACACTCAGGTTACTTACCCACAAAAATGAAAGCCTATCTACTTATTAATGAACACCTCGCGATACTACGCGTTTACAAAAAACGGCGTCTTTCAAATCTCGAGCTGCTCTAACAAAACACAAACAGAGCTCATACCTTACATATTGAAAGAAACTGTAGTCTCAAATCGCGAAAATTTCCAAATGTCCAAAAATAAAACAAAACACTTCATTTCTACGGAAGCTCCCTTGGTCTCCCCGTTTCAAACGTTTTTTGACTGACTCATACTTTGAGCCGTACTCGAGGGGGTGGCGGACCGAAAGCTACTCTGGCTACGGAGGAACAACAAAAGGGCTGACTCACTATCAGCTCCCCCAAGACGTTAGAGTCCCCTGCCAATTTGCGTCCTGGAACCCCGCTTTCATCATAACCTCGTTTGACCGCGTCGCTACTCCCATCTTGGTCTCGTCTTGCCACCTTGCGCTTCTTTGTACTGCACGCTGAGCCTCGAAAAGAACGACGGAACGACGAGGAATTTAACTGCCCCGCGCCCTTTTTCCGCGTCCGTGCAGAACATGCTTCTCGGTCCCCTTTTGACTGATGGCTCGAACGTGTTTGATGCGTCAACATCGTCCGAGACGATCGCACCTTTCTTTGTGCTGCGCCCTGCCTTTTCGCGCCTGTTGCCGTCTTTGGCTTCGCTACTTTAGCCATCGCATTCCGATCCTTACGGCGCTTCTTTCTGCCGCGCTTTCTTTTTGAATTCTCCTACCTGTCGCCTTCTGGCTTCGCTACTTTAGCCACCGCATTCCGATCCTTACGGCGCTTCTTTCTGCGGCGCTTTCTCTTTGAACTATCCTTCATGTCGCCTTCTGGCGCCTCGTGCTGGCCGTTACACCTCTTATCGGCCTGGATCGGTCTCTTGCCCGCACAGTCTGAGTGATTATCATTTAAATCGACTCTACCTTTGCGTCGACTGGCGGACAGCTCAACCGACTCTGGCACAATGCAGCAGGCTTTACTCGAGCTATGCAACTCGCACTCTTGCGAACTGCCCTCTACTGCATTTCCCAGCTCACGCTGTGCATCGACGCACAGGCCGGGTCTCGAGCGCTGTCTCACACGCACAGTCCAAATGATTCCTAATTAAATCATCCATCTCTAGGCTACCTAGACTGGCGGAGAGCCGCACCAATCCCTGAACCATGCAGTTGTTCTCTCGTGAGCTACGGAGCTCGCCATCCTGAGAACTACTCTCAACTGCATCGTCCAGCTGGCACCTCACTTCGGTACGCAGATCTGATTCGACATGGGTGCTCGCGTCCGTCAAGTCCGCAGTATTCTGTACCTCGCTAACGAACTCGCTACCATGAGATGCGACGCACACGCGTGGTAACTGTGCCAATTTGTTCGCAGCTGGCCTAGCTGTCTCTACAGTCCTCTGTTGGCACAGCACCTCGTCGCTCTAACTCTGGCCTTTAAAGGCCTCTGTTGCCACTAAGGCATCGTTAACAGCTAGCCCTTTCCGTTCGAGTATAACTGGGCCCCTAATCTCACAGGCAATACTTTTCTCGTCGGCTTTTGGCGAAAGTCTGCTAGATCATTCTCATTCTTTAGCTCTGTACTGCCTACAGAATTTTCATACAGGCGTTGTCTTTGTTCCTTTACCTGCTGAAAATATTGTATCTGCTTTTTCAATGCCGCTACCGCTTTTCTCGTGCTTTTGCCTACGTTCTTCTCTTTTCTCTTTCTCTAGACGCTTACGCTCTTCTTTTTCCTGTTGGCGCTTACGCTCTTCTTCTTCCTCTAGGCGCTTACGCTCTTCTTTTTCCTCTAGGCGATTACGCTCTTCTTTTCCCACTTTCTCGAGGCGCTTACGCTCTTCTTTTTCTTTAATGCTCTTGAGGCATTCCGTCAGTTGCTCGTCGTCTGCCCCGGTCGCTTCGATCGCCTCAATGATCTCCGGCTTTCTCTTTGATTCGGCAATTTGGAGGCCCAACTCTTTGGCCAAGCTCAACAATTCCGGCTTCTTTATTGCCTTCAAGATCATGGCTGCTCTTAGTGCTGCTAAACCTTCACTCTATACAACCTTGATGTACTCAAACTTCCGTCAACAGTTTAAAGATAAAATCACTGCTATGTACTTTCCAAAAAATACGTAAAAGCGAAGTGATATCTCAGTGAAGAAAAGCCGTGCACTCACCATATGCAGTCATTATCCAGACACCTTTTTTCCGAACGCTGTTGCCAGGACGAAGAGGCTACGATCTCGTAGTTTTCGTCCAAGTTGCAGTTTCCAGGATTCCGTATCGCAATCGCTGCCAGCCAGTTTGTTGTGCTTCAGGGGGGCGATCCCACCGCTAGCAACGAGTTTGTTGCATTTGTAGGCGATCCCACCCGCTGCCACCAGTTTGTTGCACCTTAGGGCGATCCCTCCATTACCAACCCGTTTATTGCATTGGTAGGCGGCCCCACTGCTAGCGACCTGTCTCTTGCGTACTCCAGGGTAGCGTACCGTACTGCTGCCGAGAAGTAGCGGCGCCTGCCTTTCGAAGCTCGACCGACCTTTCCTTACTGGGTAGCGGGGCGTTGTCGGCGAGCTGCAGGCATCCGGTAGACCATGGCGACCGAGCAAGGGCGAGACGACGATTTGCTAGTGCGAAACTTGCACTGTTTATTCAAAGGTAGTTGAAAGAAAATAAGAAAAGCATGATGTATCAAGTATGAAGTCTCTCACAAGTACATTTCGGAGCCCCGTAAATAGGCTTTCTACAATCGTGTGGGCGGGATCTTGCTTTCGTTGATCACGCTTGACAGGCACAGAGAGAAGGCCCCTCCTCCTGCAATACCAAGCACGGGAAGAAGTCGATCCTCGTTTCGACGAATCCGGGGAGAGGGTCGGGTGAGTGACCTCTCCGGTAGCGTGGGGTCCGGCCATGAGAGGGGGACGGGATGACGTCACACCCATGGTGCCGGACGAAGTTGAGAGGGGAAGGGGATGAGGTCTCACCCATTGTGCCCGACCAAGTTGAGAAGGGAAGGGGATGATGTCTCACCCAGGGTTCCCGACCAAGTTGAGAGGGGAAGGGGATGACGTAGGGCCCTTGGCGTCCGGCCATACATAACAACACTCGCAGAATTCCTTCTACTCACACTCAAGACAAAATGCGTAGGTGCCGTTCAGAAGACAGA
This sequence comes from Dermacentor albipictus, assembly GCF_038994185.2. Lineage (NCBI taxonomy): Eukaryota > Metazoa > Arthropoda > Arachnida > Ixodida > Ixodidae > Dermacentor > Dermacentor albipictus. The sequence goes on along the minus strand of NW_027225566.1, from coordinate 3,344,922 downwards.
ATTTTCTAGTTACTAGTTGCTGGCGTTTGAGCTCCTTGGCTTATCTCTTGTGCGTTCTGCAAGCGCAAGCAACGCACTGCCGTGTTACACTCTTGACGATTGCTCGTCGCGTTTTCGACAAGCGTGGGTATCGAAAGAAGGCTTAAGTTGTTGCGGGGACATAAAAATTGCGACAAAGCTGTCGCAGTAAGATTCAGTACGCGCCAAACTAACTGTCATCACGGCCGAGCTGCTTTTCGCTGCGTCACAACAGGCGCGGCGAGCGGGCCTCATAACATAAAAGTACCGAAAATAATTTTCAACAATGTTGCGCGTCGGAGAAAGAAAAGCGCCATGAACTTGTCAGTGCATTAAAGGGCGAAACCGCGCACCAAGGCGGAGCTGATTTTCGCTAACCGAGTCACAGCGCCAGGTGCACCCACTGCGCTCGAAAGGCAGCCCAAAAACTAATGAAATTTGTTTCAATAATGTTGGCAGTCAGAGAAAGCGCCAAAACTTGTCGCAGTAAAATTCAGCACATGCGAAACTGCGTCACAGCACCCTGTGTTACTAGCGTGCCCAAAAACTACCGAAATTAGTTTAAATAATATTGGGGCTCATAGGAAGCGTTGCAAACATCTCCCAGTACGATTCAATAATTCAAATTAACTGCTCCACGACGGCGACGCTGTTTTGCGTTAACTGCGTCGCAAGTCTAGCCTAGGTGCCGTGCAGTAAGCCTAATTGCTGGAAGTGCGTCGCAGACTGTCGAACAAAGTTTCTCACCTTGCCATAGTCCAATAGTGCAGTGCTGCCTTGCCGAAGTTCTGAAAGAACGCAATAATTCGCCGGGAGGCCACCAAACCAGGCTAAATCCCAAAATAGAAAAACAGGCAGACGGGTGCCCGAACATTCCAACGCTCAGATGCACGGCCGGTCTCTCTCGCTACAGCGGTGCATCTGACGAATGACGCAAACATCTGGCTCGTCATACGCCGGTTCGCCTGCCGCTAGGCAACGGAAGTAAGCCGCAAAGTTTAATTTAATTTATACGCAGAGGTTTTTAATTTTTCCGGGAAAGAATAAAAAAATAGGACAATTTCTGTTAATCTCATTTCACATTCTTCTTTTTTTCGATGCTCGCGACCCCAATTCGTCGGCGTTAATACTATAGCGTGACGTGTTTGCTGTTTCCAATTTTCGCCGAGTCCCGCTCTGGTTCTATCCCTTTCTCTATGGCTACAGTATTTTTCATCGCGACTTTCTTGAGCACAGTGAGCATCATATGCATCAATCCATTCCAGTGTTGAATAGTTCATGATACTCCACGCATACAACTCTCCTTCCAAATCTGCGAAGCGAATTCATTATACAGGGTGTTTTTTAGACAATAATTTTTTTATGAATAGGTAATGAGCGCAGCGAGCGCGCGACATTCTTGCATGCGAGTTCCTGGGCGAGGCGGGCATACTTTACTGCTAATAGCATGAGCTTCAGAAGATTAATTATCAAAAACATAATTAAGTTTTTTTATTGTACCTTGGGGCCGCTTCCCAGACGGAAAATTTGAAGGCACTTACATTTCGATGCCGACCCATTTTTTGAAAATCTTGAAAATCGCACCTAAGTTTAGACATTCATAATAAAATTTCGAAGCTCAGTCGAGGAAATCTAAACTGAGCGCGTCCCGCTGGGCGACCGTCGACAAGGCCTTATAAGAAAGTCTGGGCTGAAGTGCGAATGATAGCATGCCACGGCGAATCCTGACCCGACACACTGCCCCAGAAGCTTGCCGAGCAAAGCATGGCAAGCTTCTGGGGTAATCGTGGCAGCTACTATCCAAACTTCCTCGCCCACGTCGCCACGGAGCGTTTAGGTCTTATATGATAGCGGGGCCGTCTTTTCTGCGCTCCCGCGGCCCTGTGTTTCGATGTCGCCTAGATTTGCCGTTGAAGTTCAATGATAAAAACTTGAATGAGGTGCGACTTCCAAGATTAAGAAAAAAAAAGTAGGTTCATTTCAATATGACTGTCTTCAAATTCGCCATTTCTACAACTTCTCCTAAATCACTAATAAAAAGTTCACTTGTTAATGAGTCTTCTGAAGCTAGCTTTTTTAGCGGCAAAGTATGTACGCCTCGCCTAAGAACTCGTCTGCAAAAAACGCCACGTTCTATGCGCTTATGGCCTTTTGATATCAAATCTGCATTGTCTATAAAAAAAGAAAACCTGTAGGTGTTGTTTTTTTCATCCGTCTTCTTCGGTAATAGTCCTGCCTCATATGGCAAATCAGTTCTGCGAAAGCCAGCAAGGTGAAAGGGAGAAATTGTCGTCCACCCGACTGTAGCACAAAGCTACAAAGTAAACATGTACGGGCTCCTCAGTAAGAAAGCTTCACAGTTGAAGAAACATGCGTCCTGGTACGGGTTACGAACCCGGGACTGAGGCCTTACTGGGCCGATCGGTCTACCAACTGAGCTGAGGCTAGCTGATCGCAGAGCGAGGCCCAATTATTCCACCACTCGCGGCACTGGCACACTGAATATGACAAATTAGTTCTGCGGACGCCAGCGACGTAGAGGAAAGTTCACGAAAGGGAGAAATTGTCATCCACCCGTCTATAGCCCTTTGTTTCACTAAAACCGTAAGAACAAGTGCATGAGTGGTGTATGATGTTACACTTCATATCCTCGATGACTTGTAGCTTGATTATAAGGAAGCCTTGCTCCTTATCACAGGCCTATAACTCTTATTGTACGATGTGCCCACGCTAGTTCAATATATAGTTCATATACAAAAGCAACTTTTAGGGCGACTTAAGTAAAACGTGTGTGGGATCATTGAAGGCAGAAGCATGCGACTGCAAATTTCTATCGCGTATACTGCGACTGAGGAATATTTACTTCTTGAATATTTGTTGGGTGACGGCTGAGATTTGTTCGTTGTCAATTTCGCTTCCACTTACAGCACTTTGCAGCAATAGCTGTTGGCACGGGTGGTCTGCGATGTTGACACTGAAAATAACACTACGTACACTTTTACTTAACGATAGACCTGCTAGCGAGAGTGGCCGGCCAATGCTAAGCGCACTTATGATTGCATGTTTCTTTTTTATTTACAAATACTGCAGGCCCAATGTGGGCCCTAGCAGGAGGGGCAAGAACGAAATCAAAGCTATATACTTAGGAATACACAGAGTATAAGAAATATTTCCATAGAGTGCATAAAACTAGTACGACAATATGTCCTAATTCCCACAAGTAATACATAACATAGACAAATACGAACATATATATATATATATATATATATATATATATATATATATATATATATATATATATAACAGTAAACAAAAAACATATTACACTTGAATATCAATCCTGAATGCTTTGAATGACTTTTATACAGCGCGGCGATAGTTTGTGAATACGGCCAGTGATGCGAGGAGCAGGTTCTACGTGGCAACAATCTTTATGAAAAAATGAAAGCCTTTATATTATGTGCAGGATTCTGCGAAACGCTCACCCTGCATAATTTCGCCGTTATCGGAAGCTCCGCCCCAAGCGCAATGAATAGCATGAAAAAAAGATGTTTAAGTGGTTGATTTGTGTTTTACGGTGCAAGAGTCATTGGAACGAAGTGCCGCTAAGGCAAAGATAACGATAAGGATCGCAAACCCGCCGGGACGCACAACCGGTGTCCAAGGCCACTTGATATTCCTAGCTGCTATAGCAGATTTTATCGCTTTGTTGGGGTTGCCGAAGGCAGCATGGCTGCTCTCTAATGTGTGCAACGAAGGCCTTCTTAACATCAACGATTTTACGTATACCCTTTTCAGGCATATCATTTCAATGACCACAATACAAACTAGTCTGCTTGCTCTTTGGCTCCGACAACGGGAGAACGACGAGAATGAGACCCTGGCGAATTCGAACGGTCGTTGGCTTCAGTGGTTGTTAAAAGTGCTTCTGTGAAAGTGGCAGATGTTTCGGTAGGTGCCAAACATTTTTTTGCAGAAGACCTTCAAATTATTTCATGCAGTAAGCATCAGTGCAAGAACAAAAAAAGAGAATAACATAAGTTATAATGGATTGAAGGAGTGTCGAGCCGCTCATTCCTCAAACATGCAGAATAGAGGGCGTGGCGTACTAAGTATACAAGCAATTTCCCGGCTCTTTGTATGCACGGTAATTGGCTGATTGTGAAGCGCTCCAATGCAGGGGCAATTAGCTAGTGATCTTCACACCCGAATGTGGGAGCGTTGACACCGTCACCAAATATAGGATGGAGATGATGTCGCACGGCGATTTGCCAGCTCTAAATGCCTACGACAAAGGCCCCGCAATGGCAAGCCCCATTTACCCAGTCTATGAATAGCACGGAGGCGGTGCCAAAAATTTCCCATTTGAAGAACACCCCAATCGTCAAAAGCTCGTGGAAGCCAGCGTAGTCAAATCGTAGGATTCGACAGAAAAAAACTGCTCCTTTGACGGAGTGCTTGTTCATTGCCGGGGTGTGCGTCACTTCTGGTATTCAATATGAGAGCGGGCCTGCGGAAAAATTACGCAAGAAACATGCTGACAGAAATTAGGGGCACCAAGGCAGCGAGCAGTTGCCGAGAGAGTGGGAATAGGAGAGAGTGAGAGCCTTCTTGGGAAAGAGTGCTAAACGCGTTCCTAATATCTAACAACTCTGCTAACGAGATTGAGCAAAAGCTCGTAGGTGGTTTAAATTCAGTTGAAACCGTATTGGTTGGAGAATATTGAGCCGGGCCAGCATTTGCCACTTCCCCCTTTTTATTGTTTAGTGAAGTGGATTTAAACACTATCTGAAATCAATCTAGGCTGTAACCACTAAACTGATAGATTAGTAGAAATCAGTGCAATGAAACTGTCAAGTCTGCGCCGCAACCACTTCATTAGTCAGTTAGTTAGAAAGCTATGTAGCTTTTTATGGCGCAAAAGCAACTACGGCTGTGATGCGCCATGCGCAATGACCACTTGGTGGTCGAACAGTGGGACTCGGCTGGTCGTATGTAGACAGTTGTCCTAGGCTTTAACTTAGTAAAAAGCAGAAGAATAAGGCGCTTTTCTTGTGTGTTTGCATTTGACTGCGGAAATATTTTCGCTGCAATATATCTCCAAGTTTGTTACCTCCAACCTGCCTCCTTCTTCATCATTGCCGATTATCACCTTAAAGAGGTCTGATGAACTTCACGGATAAAGAACTAATTTTACTGGGAGCGAAAGAGACAAACGACCTGCTAAGAGGGCTTTTCATTTGTCTCTCTTGACGATCCTGATATCATGCACCGTTCGGCGGGAATGGCAGGCCGGTGCGCCGGAATCAGGAATGCTGTGCCGGCATCAGGTGCAGTAGAGCTGGTAAATGGAAGAAAAATAATTTATTCAACAACCCGAAATCAAACGGGTCTTGTGACAGAGGTAGCGGGAGCGCCCTATAGATATCCAGAATATCATAGGTCTAACCACACGTCAGTGGACATATTAAAGCTGCTGTGGCGAAGCACGTGTGTCATTGGCAAATAATGCCAGTTTCTGCAGTGTATAGCTATGAGCCAATCCAGTGCTTCTTTTCATGAGCCTACTTCATCTGTCAGGGAGAAAACACCTGACGTGCAAACGCTGTTTTGCGTCTTCCTTTCTTGAAGCAACTGCAGTTACATTCTCAAGCACGCAGCTAAGAGAGCCTGCTGGGTTTCACAGGCTAGCTCCTTCGCATGTCCTCAAGATAGCTGCGGGGACTACCTGGCTGATCATCCTTGCATCGTACACGTGTCGGCGCGGCACTGACTACCCTGCTGGTCTCGGTGCGCACTCCGCCTAAACCGCCCTCAAGCTGAATTCTACGCAGCCGTGATTCGTGCTATAAAAGCCGTGCTGGTGTAAGCATCACAGCTGTAGCAGCAGCAGTTGCATTCTAAACCACGCAGCTAAGCGAACTTGCTTGGTTTCGCAGTTTAGGTGCATCGGCTGTGCTCAGGATAACTGCGGTGGCTTCCTGGCTGATCATCCTTGCATCGTACAGCTGTCGGCGCGGCATTGACTTCCCTGCCGGTCTCGGCGCGCACTCCGCTGAAACCACCCCCAAGCTACATTCTACGCAGTCCGGATTCCTGCTAGAAAAGCCGTCCCAGCGAGAGCATCACTGTTGTAGCAGCAGCAGTTGCATTCTCAAGCACGCAGCTTAGCGAACTTGCTTGGCTTTACAGTTTAGCTGCATCGGCTGTCCTCAGGGTAGCTGCGGAGGCTACCTGGCTGATCATCCTTGCATCGTACACGTGTGAGCGCGGCACTGACTACCCTGCTGGTCTCGGTGCGCACTCCGCTTAAACCACCCCGAAGCTACATTCTGCGCAGCACTGATTCCTGCTAAAAAAGCCATGCCGACGAGAGCATCACGGTTGTATCAGTATCCGTTGCATTATCATGCAAACAGCTAAGCGACCTTGTTCGGTTTTACAGTTTAGCTGCATCGGCTGTCCTCAGGGTAGCTGCGGTGGCTACCTGGCTGATCAGCCTGGGATCGTACACGTGTCGGCGCGGCATTGACTCCCCTGCTGGTCTTGGCGCGCATTCCGCTGAAACAACCCTCAAGCTGCATTCTATGCAGCATTGATTCGCGCTATAAAAGCCTTCCCATCGAGAGCATCACTGTTGTAGCAGCAGCAGGTGCATTCTCAAGCACGCAGCTAAGCCAACTTGCTTGGTTTCACCGTTTAGCTACATCGGCTGTCCTCAATATAGCTGCGGTGACTACATGTGTGATCGTCGTTGCGTCGCATGCGTGTCAGCGCGGCATTCACTACCCGGCTAGTCTCGGCGTACAGTCCATTTAAACCACCCCCAAGCTACATTCCACGCAGTCCGGATTCCTGCTAGACAAGCCGTCCCAGCGAGAGCATCACTGTTGTAGCAGCAGCAGTTGCATTCTCATGCACGCAGCTAAGCGAACGTGCCTGGTTTCGCAGTTGAGCTGCATCGGCTGTCCTCAGGATAGCTGCGGTGGCTACCTAGCTTGTCATCCTTGCATCATACACGTGTCGGAGCGGCATTGACTATCCTGCTCGTCTCGGCGCTGTTGCAATCCCAGCGCTGGCACCCGTTGTTGCAAATGCACCGCTGACACGAGCTCTTGCATCGGGGTCGCAAGCCCCAAGGGTAGCGTTGGCCTGGTAGCCTGGGGCACAACTGGAAGCATCCGAAGGTCCTGGCAAAGCATGAGTCGACTGCTAACAGAACAACTTGTTTATTCTAGCATCGCGAAAGAGCGGCCGGTCACGTCGACCGAAGTGGAGAGACGGGAGAGCACGTTACTTGGCGGAAGAAATCGGAGCCTCTCTCTTGGCGTCCGGATGCAGCTGCTTTTATACTCTCGGAGGTGGGGGCAAAAAGGAACGTCTTCGGATGAGGCTACGTGACGGCGGGGCACGGGCACGCTGAGAGATACGTTGAGACAAGAAGGTGACGCATCCACCGGCCGGCGCCGGTCAGACCTCCTCGCTTCACACTTGGGGAGCTCCTCTCCCCGGCGGCCGCGCTTCGACAAGTGTGGGCACAAACATGCACACACACACACACGCACACTGGAAGACACGTGGCATCGAAACATGCCTGGACGCGCTTGGCGGGGAGGCGTTGCGGTGGCGCTGAACGGGCCAACATGTCCGCCGCTTTGAACGAAGCCCCGGCGTCCGTTACATCCGCGCCGGCTATACCGCGCGTCGTAGGCGAAACGTATCAGCGCGCACTCCGCTGAAACCACACCCAAGCTACACTCTACGCAGTCCGTATTTGTGCTATAAATCCAGCCGGCGAGAGCATCACTGTTGTAGCAGCAGCAGGTGCATCCTCAAGCACGCAGCTAAGCGAACTTGGTAGGTTTCGCAGTTTAGCTGCATCGGCTGTCCTCAGGATAGCTCGGTAGCTACCTGGTTGATCATCCTTGCTTCGTACACATGTCGGCGCGCCAATGACAATCCTGCAGGTATCGGCACGCACTGCGCTGAAAGCACCCGCAAGCTGCATTCTACGCAGTCCGTATTCGCGCTATCAAAACCTTGCAGTCGACAGCATCACTGTTGTAGCAGCAGCAGGTGCATTCTCAAACGCCCAGCTAAGCGAACTTGCTTGGTTTCGCAGTTTAGCTGCATCGGCTGCCCTCAGGATAGCTCGGTAGCTACCTGGCTGATCATCCTTGTATCGTACACGTGTCGGCGTGGCATTGACTTCCCTGCCGGTCTCGACGCGCACTCCATGAAACCACCCCCAAGCTGTATTCTACGCTCTCCGGGTTCGTGCCATAAAAGCCGTGCCGGCGAGAGCATCACGGTTGTAGCAGCAGCAGTTGCATTCTCAAGCACGCAGCTAAGCGATCTTGTTTGGTTTCGCAGTTTAGCTGCATCGGCTGTCCTCAGGACAACTGCGCTGGCTTCCTGGCTCATCATCCTTCCATCATACACGTGTCTGCGCGGCAATGACTACCCTGCCGGTCTCGGCGCGCACTTCGCTGACACCACCTCCAAGCTGCATTCTACGCAGTCTGAATTCGCGCCATAAAAGCCGTGCCGGCGAGAGCATCACTGATAGCAGCAGCAGTTGCATTCTCAAGCACGCAGCTAAGCGAACTTGCTTGGTTTCGCAGTTTAGCTGCATCGGCTGTCCTCAGGATAGCTCGGTAGCTAACTTTTTGATCATCCTTGCATCGCACACGCGTAGGCGCGGCAATGACTACCCTGCCGGTCACGGCGCGCACTTCGCTGAAACCACTCCAAAGCTGCATTCTACGCAGTCCGGATTCATGATATAAAAGCCACGCCGGCTAGAGCATCACTGTTGTAGCAGCAGCAGTTGCATTCTCAAGTACGCAACTAAGCGAACTTGCTTGGTTTCGCAGTTTACCTGCATCGGCTGTGCTCAGTGTAGCTCGGTGGCTAACTGGTTGATCATCCTTGCATCCTACGCATGTCGGCGCTCCGATGACTACTCTGCCAGTCTCTGCGCTGTTGCAATCCCAGCGCTGGCACCCGTTGTTGCAAATGCTCCGCTGACACGAGTTGTTGCATCTGGGTCGCGAGCCCCAAGGGTAGCGTTGGCCTGGCAGCCTGGGGCACAACCGGAAGCATCCGAAGGTCCTGACAAAGCATGAGTCTACTGCTAACAGAACAACTTGTTTATTCTAGCATCGCAATAGAGCGGCCGGTCACGTCGACCGAAGTGGAGAGACGGGAGAGCACGTTACTCGGCGGAAGAAATCGGAGCCTCTCTCTTGGCGTCCGGAGGCTGCTGCTTTTATACTCTCGGAGGTGAGGGCAAAAAGGAACGTCTCCGGATGAGGCGACGTGACGGCGGGGCACGGACACGCTGAGAGACACGTTGAGACAAGAAGGTGACGCATCCGCCGGGCCGGCACCAGTCAGACCTCCTCGCTTCACACTTGGGGAGCTCCTCTGCCCAGCTGCCGCGCTTCGACAAGCGTGGGCACCAACATGCACACACACACACACGCACACTTGAAGACACGTGGCATTGAAACATGCCTGGACGCGCTTGGCGGGGAGGCGTTTCGGCGGCGCTGAACGGGCCAAAATGTCCGCCGCTTTGAACGAAGCCTCGGCGTCCGTTACATCCGCGCCGGCTATACCGCGCGTCGTAGGCGAAACGTAACAGCGCGCACTCCGCTGAAACCACACCCAAGCTACACTCTACGCAGTCCGTATTTGTGCTATAAATCCGTGCCGGCGAGATAATCCCTGTTGTGGCAGCAGCAGTTGCATTCTCAAACACGCAGCTAAGCGAACTTGGTAGGTTTCGCAGTTTAGCTGCGTCGGCTGTCCTCAGGATAGCTCGGTAGCTACCTGGTTGACCATCCTTGTATCGTACACGTGTCGGCGTGGCATTGACTTCCCTGCCGGTCTCGACGCGCACTCCATGAAACCACCCCCAAGCTGTATTCTACGCTCTCCGGGTTCGTGCCATAAAAGCCGTGCCGGCGAGAGCATCACGGTTGTAGCAGCAGCAGTTGCATTCTCAAGCACGCAGCTAAGCGATCTTGTTTGGTTTCGCAGTTTAGCTGCATCGGCTGTCCTCAGGACAACTGCGCTGGCTTCCTGGCTCATCATCCTTCCATCATACACGTGTCTGCGCGGCAATGACTACCCTGCCGGTCTCGGCGCGCACTTCGCTGACACCACCTCCAAGCTGCATTCTACGCAGTCTGAATTCGCGCCATAAAAGCCGTGCCGGCGAGAGCATCACTGATAGCAGCAGCAGTTGCATTCTCAAGCACGCAGCTAAGCGAACTTGCTTGGTTTCGCAGTTTAGCTGCATCGGCTGTCCTCAGGATAGCTCGGTAGCTAACTTTTTGATCATCCTTGCATCGCACACGCGTAGGCGCGGCAATGACTACCCTGCCGGTCACGGCGCGCACTTCGCTGAAACCACTCCAAAGCTGCATTCTACGCAGTCCGGATTCATGATATAAAAGCCACGCCGGCTAGAGCATCACTGTTGTAGCAGCAGCAGTTGCATTCTCAAGTACGCAACTAAGCGAACTTGCTTGGTTTCGCAGTTTACCTGCATCGGCTGTGCTCAGTGTAGCTCGGTGGCTAACTGGTTGATCATCCTTGCATCCTACGCATGTCGGCGCTCCGATGACTACTCTGCCAGTCTCTGCGCTGTTGCAATCCCAGCGCTGGCACCCGTTGTTGCAAATGCTCCGCTGACACGAGTTGTTGCATCTGGGTCGCGAGCCCCAAGGGTAGCGTTGGCCTGGCAGCCTGGGGCACAACCGGAAGCATCCGAAGGTCCTGACAAAGCATGAGTCTACTGCTAACAGAACAACTTGTTTATTCTAGCATCGCAATAGAGCGGCCGGTCACGTCGACCGAAGTGGAGAGACGGGAGAGCACGTTACTCGGCGGAAGAAATCGGAGCCTCTCTCTTGGCGTCCGGAGGCTGCTGCTTTTATACTCTCGGAGGTGAGGGCAAAAAGGAACGTCTCCGGATGAGGCGACGTGACGGCGGGGCACGGACACGCTGAGAGACACGTTGAGACAAGAAGGTGACGCATCCGCCGGGCCGGCACCAGTCAGACCTCCTCGCTTCACACTTGGGGAGCTCCTCTGCCCAGCTGCCGCGCTTCGACAAGCGTGGGCACCAACATGCACACACACACACACGCACACTTGAAGACACGTGGCATTGAAACATGCCTGGACGCGCTTGGCGGGGAGGCGTTTCGGCGGCGCTGAACGGGCCAAAATGTCCGCCGCTTTGAACGAAGCCTCGGCGTCCGTTACATCCGCGCCGGCTATACCGCGCGTCGTAGGCGAAACGTAACAGCGCGCACTCCGCTGAAACCACACCCAAGCTACACTCTACGCAGTCCGTATTTGTGCTATAAATCCGTGCCGGCGAGATAATCCCTGCTGTGGCAGCAGCAGTTGCATTCTCAAACACGCAGCTAAGCGAACTTGGTAGGTTTCGCAGTTTAGCTGCGTCGGCTGTCCTCAGGATAGCTCGGTAGCTACCTGGTTGACCATCCTTGCTTCGTACAACTGTCGGCGCGGCATTGACTTCCCTGCCGGTCTCGGCACGCACTCCGCTTAGACCACCCCCAAGCTGTATTCTACGCTGTCCGGATTCGCGCCATAAAAGCCGTGCCGGCGAAAGCATCACTGTTGTAGCAGCAGCAGTTGCATCCTCAAGCACGCAGCTAAGCGAACTTGCTTGGTTTCGCAGTTTAGCTGCATCGGCTGTCCTCAGGATAGCTCGGTGGCTAACTTTTTGATCAACCATGCATCGTACACATGTCGGCGCGGCAATGAATACCCTGCCGGTCCCGACGCGCACTCCACTTAGACCACCCCCAAGCTGTACTCTACGCTGTCCGGATTCGCGCTATAAAGCCTTGCAGTCGACAGCATCACTGTTGTAGCAGCAGCAGGTGCATTCTCGAACGCGCAGCTAAGCGAACTTGCTTGTTTTCGCCGTTTAGCTGCATCGGCTGTCCTCAGGATAGCTCGGTGGCTAACTTTTTGATCATCCTTGCATCGTACACGTGTCGGCTCGGCAATGACTACCTGCCGGTCTCGGCGCGCACTCCACTGAAACCACCCCCAAGCTGCATTCTACGCAGTCCGGATTCATGATATAAATGCCGTGCCGGCGAGAGCATCGCTGTTGTAGCAGCAGCAGTTGCATTCTCAAGCACCCAGCTAAGCTAACTTGTTTGGTTGCGCAGTTTACCTGCATCGGCTGTCCTCAGCGTAGCTTGGTGGCTACCTGGTTGATCATCCTTGCATCGTACACATGTCGGTGCGCCGATGACTACTCTGCCAGTCTCTGCGCTGTTGCAATCCCAGCGCTGGCACCCGTTGTTGCAAATGCTCCGCTGACACGAGTTGTTGCATCTGGGTCGCGAGCCCCAAGGGTAGCGTTGGCCTGGCAGCCTGGGGCACAACCGGAAGCATCCGAAGGTCCTGACAAAGCATGAGTCTACTGCTAACAGAACAACTTGTTTATTCTAGCATCGCAATAGAGCGGCCGGTCACGTCGACCGAAGTGGAGAGACGGGAGAGCACGTTACTCGGCCGAAGAAATCGGAGCCTCTCTCTTGGCGTCCGGAGGCTGCTGCTTTTATACTCTCGGAGGTGAGGGCAAAAAGGAACGTCTCCGGATGAGGCGACGTGACGGCGGGGCACGGACACGCTGAGAGACACGTTGAGACAAGAAGGTGACGCATCCGCCGGGCCGGCACCAGTCAGACCTCCTCGCTTCACACTTGGGGAGCTCCTCTGCCCAGCTGCCGCGCTTCGACAAGCGTGGGCACCAACATGCACACACACACACACGCACACTTGAAGACACGTGGCATTGAAACATGCCTGGACGCGCTTGGCGGGGAGGCGTTTCGGCGGCGCTGAACGGGCCAAAATGTCCGCCGCTTTGAACGAAGCCTCGGCGTCCGTTACATCCGCGCCGGCTATACCGCGCGTCGTAGGCGAAACGTAACAGCGCGCACTCCGCTGAAACCACACCCAAGCTACACTCTACGCAGTCCGTATTTGTGCTATAAATCCGTGCCGGCGAGATAATCCCTGTTGTGGCAGCAGCAGTTGCATTCTCAAACACGCAGCTAAGCGAACTTGGTAGGTTTCGCAGTTTAGCTGCGTCGGCTGTCCTCAGGATAGCTCGGTAGCTACCTGGTTGACCATCCTTGTATCGTACACGTGTCGGCGTGGCATTGACTTCCCTGCCGGTCTCGACGCGCACTCCATGAAACCACCCCCAAGCTGTATTCTACGCTCTCCGGGTTCGTGCCATAAAAGCCGTGCCGGCGAGAGCATCACGGTTGTAGCAGCAGCAGTTGCATTCTCAAGCACGCAGCTAAGCGATCTTGTTTGGTTTCGCAGTTTAGCTGCATCGGCTGTCCTCAGGACAACTGCGCTGGCTTCCTGGCTCATCATCCTTCCATCATACACGTGTCTGCGCGGCAATGACTACCCTGCCGGTCTCGGCGCGCACTTCGCTGACACCACCTCCAAGCTGCATTCTACGCAGTCTGAATTCGCGCCATAAAAGCCGTGCCGGCGAGAGCATCACTGATAGCAGCAGCAGTTGCATTCTCAAGCACGCAGCTAAGCGAACTTGCTTGGTTTCGCAGTTTAGCTGCATCGGCTGTCCTCAGGATAGCTCGGTAGCTAACTTTTTGATCATCCTTGCATCGCACACGCGTAGGCGCGGCAATGACTACCCTGCCGGTCACGGCGCGCACTTCGCTGAAACCACTCCAAAGCTGCATTCTACGCAGTCCGGATTCATGATATAAAAGCCACGCCGGCTAGAGCATCACTGTTGTAGCAGCAGCAGTTGCATTCTCAAGTACGCAACTAAGCGAACTTGCTTGGTTTCGCAGTTTACCTGCATCGGCTGTGCTCAGTGTAGCTCGGTGGCTAACTGGTTGATCATCCTTGCATCCTACGCATGTCGGCGCTCCGATGACTACTCTGCCAGTCTCTGCGCTGTTGCAATCCCAGCGCTGGCACCCGTTGTTGCAAATGCTCCGCTGACACGAGTTGTTGCATCTGGGTCGCGAGCCCCAAGGGTAGCGTTGGCCTGGCAGCCTGGGGCACAACCGGAAGCATCCGAAGGTCCTGACAAAGCATGAGTCTACTGCTAACAGAACAACTTGTTTATTCTAGCATCGCAATAGAGCGGCCGGTCACGTCGACCGAAGTGGAGAGACGGGAGAGCACGTTACTCGGCGGAAGAAATCGGAGCCTCTCTCTTGGCGTCCGGAGGCTGCTGCTTTTATACTCTCGGAGGTGAGGGCAAAAAGGAACGTCTCCGGATGAGGCGACGTGACGGCGGGGCACGGACACGCTGAGAGACACGTTGAGACAAGAAGGTGACGCATCCGCCGGGCCGGCACCAGTCAGACCTCCTCGCTTCACACTTGGGGAGCTCCTCTGCCCAGCTGCCGCGCTTCGACAAGCGTGGGCACCAACATGCACACACACACACACGCACACTTGAAGACACGTGGCATTGAAACATGCCTGGACGCGCTTGGCGGGGAGGCGTTTCGGCGGCGCTGAACGGGCCAAAATGTCCGCCGCTTTGAACGAAGCCTCGGCGTCCGTTACATCCGCGCCGGCTATACCGCGCGTCGTAGGCGAAACGTAACAGCGCGCACTCCGCTGAAACCACACCCAAGCTACACTCTACGCAGTCCGTATTTGTGCTATAAATCCGTGCCGGCGAGATAATCCCTGCTGTGGCAGCAGCAGTTGCATTCTCAAACACGCAGCTAAGCGAACTTGGTAGGTTTCGCAGTTTAGCTGCGTCGGCTGTCCTCAGGATAGCTCGGTAGCTACCTGGTTGACCATCCTTGCTTCGTACAACTGTCGGCGCGGCATTGACTTCCCTGCCGGTCTCGGCACGCACTCCGCTTAGACCACCCCCAAGCTGTATTCTACGCTGTCCGGATTCGCGCCATAAAAGCCGTGCCGGCGAAAGCATCACTGTTGTAGCAGCAGCAGTTGCATCCTCAAGCACGCAGCTAAGCGAACTTGCTTGGTTTCGCAGTTTAGCTGCATCGGCTGTCCTCAGGATAGCTCGGTGGCTAACTTTTTGATCAACCATGCATCGTACACATGTCGGCGCGGCAATGACTACCCTGCCGGTCCCGACGCGCACTCCACTTAGACCACCCCCAAGCTGTACTCTACGCTGTCCGGATTCGCGCTATAAAGCCTTGCAGTCGACAGCATCACTGTTGTAGCAGCAGCAGGTGCATTCTCGAACGCGCAGCTAAGCGAACTTGCTTGTTTTCGCCGTTTAGCTGCATCGGCTGTCCTCAGGATAGCTCGGTGGCTAACTTTTTGATCATCCTTGCATCGTACACGTGTCGGCTCGGCAATGACTACCTGCCGGTCTCGGCGCGCACTCCACTGAAACCACCCCCAAGCTGCATTCTACGCAGTCCGGATTCATGATATAAATGCCGTGCCGGCGAGAGCATCGCTGTTGTAGCAGCAGCAGTTGCATTCTCAAGCACCCAGCTAAGCTAACTTGTTTGGTTGCGCAGTTTACCTGCATCGGCTGTCCTCAGCGTAGCTTGGTGGCTACCTGGTTGATCATCCTTGCATCGTACACATGTCGGTGCGCCGATGACTACTCTGCCGGTCTCTGCGCTGTTGCAATCCCAGCGCTGGCACCCGTTGTTGCAAATGCACCGCTGACACGAGTTGTTGCATCTGGGTCGCAAGCTCCAAGGGTAGCGTTGGCCTGGTAGCCTGGGGCAAAACTGGAAGCATCCGAAGCTCCTGGCAAAGCATGAGTCGACTGCTAACAGAACAACTTGTTTATTCTAGCATCGCAAAAGAGCGGCCGGTCAGGTCGACCGAAGTGGAGAGACGGGGGAGCACGTTACTCGGCGGAAGAAATCGGAGCCTCTCTCTTGGCGTCCGGAGGCAGCTGCTTTTATGCTCTCGGAGGTGAGGGCAAGAAGGAACGCCTCCGTATGAGTTACGTGACGGCGGGGCACGGACATGCTGAGAGACGCGTTGAGACAAGAAGATGACGCATCCGCCGGGCCGGCGCCGGTCAGATCTCCTCGCTTCACACTTGGGGAGCGCCTCTCCCCGGCTGCCGCACTTTGACAAGCGTGGGCACCAACATGCACACACACACACACACACACACACACGCACACTTGAAGACACGTGGCATTGAAACATGCCTCGACGCTCTTAACGGGGAGGCGTTGCGGCGGCGCTGAACGGGCCAAAATGTCCGCCGCTTTGAACGAAGCCCCGGCGTCCGTTGCATCCGCGCCGGCTGTACCACGCGTGGTAGGCGAAACGTAACAGACCGCCCCGCCGGGGGAAGGAGATTCCGATGGTCAGGGGACTGCATCCGCTGTCCATAGGTATGTCGCTCGATGATGCTCATAACCGAAGTCGGTCGTCCTTCGGCGTTTCTTGAGCGCAGCGCACAGAGACGGCCTCTTTCTCACGTTCAGTTTCACACAGAACACTGCAAAGTGACTTCGGGAGAGTTGCCATTTTTGTTCTCGTTCCCAGCAAGTGTTAGAACTACGCCGAAACTCAACCGCTCAGTCAGCAAGCACGACACAACCCTCACTAAGCCCTGCCAGGCTCTTTCCCCTTTTTTACTACTGCCTAGTTCCTTACAATAGTCTAGCAGCACCGAGAACGCGTCCACAAGTTGGGAAATTGCACTAGAAAGCACGTCATCACTTTGAAACACTAAACAAAAGCAATATGTTAAAAATCCTGCCTCAGGAAGAAAAACATCCGTAGCAAACAACTCTGAGGCTGATTCCTACGTTAGGGGCTTCGACTTAAGCCATCGGCATTTCCGTTGAGACTCCCTTTTTTGTAACGCACCTCAAAGGCATGTTGTTGCAAAGCGAGGCTCCAGCGCAGGAGGCGGCCATTTTTGGGAGAGATGGTCTGCAGACATTGGAGAGGGCCTGTGATCCGTCTCAATGATAAACCTCGAGCCAGCTAGGTAGCATGGCAATTTCTGAACGGCCCACACGAGAAACGCACACTCTTTCTCGGTGGCGCTGTACGCCTGCTCACGACTGGTCAGCGTACGACTAGCATACTGGACGGGGTGCTCCAATTCTCCATTTTCCCGTTGGCACAGTACAACGCCCATGCCTCGCTCACTAGCATCGCACTGAACAACGAACCCTTTTGTGTTGTCTGGCGATCGTAGCACAGGCTGGCTTGTTAGGGCGCTCTTTGGGGCGCTAAAAGCTCTTTCCTTTGTCTCGTCCCAGACGACTGTTTGGGGCTCTGTTTTTTTAGAGCATCTGTCAGGGGAGCCGCGATGTCAGAGTACCTGGGGATGTACCGCTGATAGTAGCCGGCGACACCTAAGAACGACCGAATATCGGTCTTCGTGCGCGGCTGCGGGAAGTCTCGCACAGCGGCCACCTTTATTTCAGAGTGGCGGCGACGACCCCGTCCAATCACGTGACCGAGGTAGAAAACCTCGGCCTGTGCTAATTGGCACTTGGGAGCCTTGACTGTCAAGCGCGCTTCGCGCAGGCGGGTTAGCACTGCCCGCAAGTGTGCCATATGCTCAGACAAGGATGCGGAGAATATCGCTACGTCGTCTAGATACGGCAAAGCGAATTCTTGCTGTCCCCGCAACACTTTATCCATGAGGCTTGAAAAGCAGTATTTCTTCAAACCAAAACTCAAAACTTTAGGACGGAATGTCCCCATTGGTGAAATCAACGCCGCATACCTACTAGCCTCTTCTGTAAGTGGAACCTGCCAATAACCCCTGACAAGATCTAGGGTGGAAATAAACTAAGCGGTACTCACTTTCTCAAGGCGCTCCTCGATGTTAGGGATCGGATAAATTTGATCCTTAGTGATGGAATTAGGCCTGCGGTAGTCCACGCAAGGACGACGTTCCTTGCGCGGTACCTCAACTAAAATCAAAGGGGAGGTATAATCACTCTCACCCGCCTCAATAACACCGAGCTGTAGCTTTTTCTTTACCTCAGCCTCCCTAATATCGTGCTGGCGGGGTGACACCCGGTACGCCTTGGATCGTACTGGCTCTGGGGAGGTAAGTTCTATATCATGAGTAAGGACAGAAGTCCTACCAGGCCTCTCAGAGAACTGACCTTGAAACTCTTGTAAGAGCTGGTGTAGTTCGGTTTTCTTCTCAGGCGACAGCTGTGCTTTACTGATTAAGTCAGTAATGACTTGATCGGTGTCTTCCCTGTTCGTCACTGAGCCTAGTCCCGGAAGCTGGACCGGAAGCTCTTCGGGAACGTTTACCATCATACACACCACTGCTTCCCGTTGTCTATAGGGTTTGAGCAGATTACAGTGGTAAACTTGCTGTGCTTTCCGTTTTCCTGGCAGACTCACCACGTAGTTAACCTCCGACAGTTTTTGAACAATCCGTGCTGGGCCCTCCCACTGCACGTCGAGTTTGTTTTTTAGCGATGTGTGCAATATCATGACCTCATCGCCCACCTCAAAACGACTGGCCCTGGCTGTCCGATTATAATAAACCTTGGCCCTCTGCTGGGCCTTTGCCATTGCTTCACCTGACAACTCCTGTGCCCTTCTTAAGCGTTCGAGGAGCTTAAGCACGTACTCCACCACGTCTGGGTGGTCGCCCCTGCCTTCCCACTACTCTCGAAGCATGCGAAGCGGAGACCACAGCGAGCGACCGTACACCAGCTCAGCTGGCGAAAACCCTTTAGCCGCATGCGGTGTGGTCCTAAATGTAAACATCGCCCCAGGCAGGCAGAGCTCCCAGTCAGTTTGATGTTCAAAACACAATGCTCTCAACACGCGCTTCATGAAGGAGTGGAGCTTCTGAACGGAATTCGACTAGGGGTGGTACACTGAGCTGTGTAACAGCTTTACCCCGCCCCTTTCGAGAAAGGCTGTCGTCAAAGCGCTAGTAAACACTGTGCCCTGATCTGATTGGATTTCCGCAGGAAAACCAACTCGCGCAAATATGGACAGTAGTGCATTGACTATCTCAACTGAGCTGAGTTCTTTAAGTGGCACTCCTTCAGGGAACTTTGTCGCTGGGCAGATCACAGGCAGAATGTGTCTGTACCCCGTGGCTGTTACCGGCAGAGGTCCCACTGTATCAATAACGAGCCGTCTAAAAGGCTCCGTAATGATAGGTACCAACTTCAACGGCGCCCTCGATTTTTCCCCTGGTTTGCCCACCCGCTGACAGGTGTCACATGTCTTCACAAAGTGGTCTGCGTCCCGAAAACACCCTGGCCAACAGTACTCTTGCAAGAGATGGTCGTTAGTTTTCTTAACTCCTATGTGTCCGGACCACGAACCCCCATGCGACAAGCGCAACAGATCCTGACGGTAGCACTGAGGCACGATCAGCTGATCGAACTCCACTCCCCTGCGGTCTAGATACTTCCGGTAAAGGACCCCACCTCTTTCCACAAAACGAGCATTTTTCTTGGCGATACCTTCCTTGACAATGCAGGGTATCTTTTCTAGGCTGCCACCCTTTTTTTGCTCGGCTATCAAAGCCAACCGGCTGACTTTTAGCAACATATTAAGTCCGTCTGACGTAGGCGCGATGCGCAAATCTGCACATAGCTCTTTTACTTTCCCGTGTCGGGCATTTCCTCTACAGTATCTGGTGCCTTGAACCCTACAGGCTTAATTTTGTTCAGTTCGGACGTGCTCTGAATATCAGCTTGCTGCGCCTCTGACCCTTTTTCATTGTTCGACAACGTCGGCCCCGCAACTACCGCCTTTGCAGCGAGCTCCCGAACCTTCGATCTGGTTAAGGCCTGAACGCTAGCCTCACCAAAAAAAAGCCCCTTCTCGCGCAGGAGGTGATCAGACCTGTTCGAAAATAGGTACGGGTACTGGGGGGGCAGCATAGATGACACTGCCGCCTCCGTCTCAAGTGCTCCGAAAGGTCCTTCAGTAAGCACTTTTGCTACGGGCAGACACACGCTATGAGCTTCCACGCCTTGCTTGATCCATGCACACTCGCCCGTGAACATATCGGGTTCTACGTAAGAGGGGTGAACTACGTCAATTGTGGCTGCGGAATCACGAAGCACTCGGCACTCTTTCCCGTTCACGAGGAGGTCTCGCATGTAAGGCTCGAGAAGCTTCATGTTCTCGTCAGTGCTGCATAATGACAAAAACACGACTTTTGTTTTTGTTTCTGGACACTGCGCCGAAAAGTGACCCGGCTTCTGGCACGTATAACACACACGCACTTGCCTCGTTTCGAACCGCTTTCTGCGTTCGGCTTCGGCTGCCGCCGTCTCCTTACGTTCGGTCGGACTGCTTACACTCGCATCCGCACTACGTGTGTTCCCCCTTGCTCTCATTGGTGCGAACTTCGGCCTCTCAAACTTGGAACCAAATTCACCCTTTTGACCCTCCTTAGCTCCGCGAGCCCGACGCGTCACAAACTCCTCGGCTAGCTCGGCGGCTTTAGCCACCGTACTAACGTCTGTCCTACCCAAGACCCAGTACCGTACGTTCTCAGGTAGCCGACTATAAAACTGTTCCAGCCCGAAACACTGCAGCACTTTCTCGTGGTCACCAAACGCTTTCTCTTCTTTGAGCCACTCCTGCATGTTTGACAGAAGCCTGTAGGCAAACTCTGTATATGACTCACTTTTGCCTTTCCCATTTTCCCGAAACTTCCAACGGAACGTCTCCACTGACAGCCTGTAGTTTTTTAGCAGACTCGATTTCACTTTGTCGAAATCCTCTGCCTCCTCTCTCTCCAAGCGAGCGACTACGTCGGCCGCCTCGCCGGGTAACAAAGTGAGCAAGCGCTGTGGCCACGTTTCCCGAGAGAACCCCTGGTTCTCGCACGTTCGCTCAAAGTTAACCAGGAACAAACCAATGTCCTCTCCAAGCTTAAACGGCCGCATCAGGTCAGTCATTTTGAACAATACTCGTTCTCCTGCACCGTGTGCCTGACTTCCATTACGAGCGCGTTAAATCTCTACCTCGAGACGCTTCATTTCCAAAGCGTGTTGATGGTCGCGCTATTTTTCTTGTTGCTCTCGCTCTTTCTGTTCTTTAGGTTTGCGCTCCTGTTTCTCTTTCTGTTCTTTAAGTTCGCGCTCCTGTTTCTCTTTCTGTTCTTTAAGTTCGCGCTCCTGTTTCTCTTTTTGCTCTTTAAATTCGCGCTCATGTCGTTTTGCCCTCTCCTCGATGGTCTCAAGGCATTCCGACAGCTCGTCATCATCAGCTTCTAACTCAAGAATAGCCCTCAGCAGTTCTGGTTTTCTGAGTTTGTCTGAGACATCCAGACCCAACTCTCTTGCAAGCTCCAGCAATTTCGGTTTGCGCAACGACCTCAAATCCATGGCTGCTTGCAATGCTGCTTTCTCTACTGCCTACTATTGTCTGGCCGCAAACTAACCCGGCAGCAATGACAACCACTATTGCCAGCTCTGTTTCTGACACTAACAAAAGCCTGCGAAAACTCAGAAGAAGAAAGTCCCGCAGCCACCAAACCTCGCAGCCAAGAATTCAGCGCAGTCGTTCCGCTGCAGGCAACCATTCATCACACAGGGCTCGTTGCACTGCTCCCGGATGGTCGTTGTGCTGCTCAGCATGCAGTCAACCGCATATCATCGCTGCTGGCCTCCGTTGTCGCGATCTCACCGCTGGCAGACAGTTGTTGCAATCCCACCGCTGCCACCAGTTGTTGCAATCCCAGCGCGGGCACCCGTTGTTGAAAATGCACCGCTGAGACGAGTTGTTGCATCTGGGTCGGAAGCCCCAAGGGTAGCGTTGGCCTGGCGGCCTGGGGCACCACTGGAAGCATCCGAAGGTCCTGGCAAAGCATGAGTTGACTGCTAACAGAACAACTTGTTTATTCTAGCATCGCAAAAGAGCGGCTGGTTAGGTCGACCGCACTGGAGAGTCGGGAGAGCACGTTACACGGTGGAAGAAATCAGAGCCTCTCTCTTGGCGTCCGGAGGCAGCTGCTTTTATACTCTCGGAGGTGAGGGCGAGAAGGAACGTCTCCGGATGAGGCCACGTGACGGCGGGGCACGGACACGCTGAGAGACACGTTGAGACAAGAAGATGACGCATCCGCCAGGCCGGCGCCGGTCAGATCTCCTCGCTTCACACTTGGGGAGCGCCTCTCCCCGGCTGCCGTGCTTTGACAAGTGTGGGCACCAACATGCACACACACACACACACGCACACTTGAAGACACGTGGCATTGAAACATGCCTGGACGCGCTTGGCGGGGAGGTGTTGCGGCGGCGCTGAACGGGCCAAAATGTCCGCCGCTTTGAACGAAGCCCCGGCGTCCGTTACATCCGCGCCGGCTATAACGCGTGTCGTAGGCGAAATGCAACAGCGCGCACTCCGCTGAAACCACACCCAAGCTACATTCTACGCAGTCCGGATTTGTGCTATAAATCCGTGCCGGCGAGAGAATCACTGTTGTAGCAGCAGCAGTTGCATTCTCAAACACGCAGCTAAGCGAACTTGCTTGGTTTCGCAGTTTAGGTGCATCGGCTGTCCTCAGGATAGCTCGGTAGCTACCTGGCTGATCATCCTTGCGTCGTACACGTGTCGGCACGGCAATGACTGCCCTGCCGGTCTCGACGCGCACTTCGCTGAAACCACCCCCAAGCTGCATTCTACGCTGTCCGGATTCGCGCCATAAAAGCCGTGGCGACGAGAGCATCACTGTTGCAGCAGAAGTTGCATTCTCAAGCACGCAGCTAAGCGAACTTGCTTGCTTTCGCAGTTTAGTTGCATCGGGTCTCCTCAGGATAGCTCAGTGGCTACCTGGTTGATCATCCTTGCATCGTACACATGTCGGCGCGGCACTGAACACCCTGCGGGTCTCGGCACGCACTCCGCTGAAACCACCTCCAAGCTGCCTTCTACGCAGTCCGGATTCGTGCTATAAAAGCCGTGTCGTCGGGAGCATCACTCTTGTAGCAGAAGCAGTTGCATTGTCAAGCACGCAGCTAAGCGAACTTGCTTGGTTTCATTTGTCAAATCCTGCAACTGCTGCTGCTACTGTTGTTGCTGCTATCGTTTTTCTTTGCTGCTGTGCTCACACCGTGTTCATTATTTAGCCATTTTCGTAATGCCGACAAATGGTGAGGATTATACGCGAATGGATGAGCTGAAAGCTATATTCAAGCGTTGGTTGAATAAATTAGTCGGCAGGTTTGTTATTAGCATACAAACTAAGCTTTAGGACAAAGGCTTAGACGTCGACTTGATGAGAACTGAAGTTGGCTTGTGGATGACAGGCTGAAGCTCCTAAATGGAGTAGCGGAGTTAACCCGTTCTCAACAGCTCGAGTTCATTGCAGCAAAACGCGTTCTGAAAGCAGAAAACGACGCCCTTCAAAAGAAAATGGCTCACCTTGAGCAGTAATCAAGAGTAAATAGTTTGGAATTAAAGCGGGTGCCCTGCTATTAGGGGGAGGATTGCACCGCAATCCTGACTGCCATTGGCGACAATATCAACTGTACAGTCTCGGCCACTCATATAGACACAGTTCATCGCGTACCAGCATAGTCTGGCCAAAAGAGTGTAATCGTGCGGTTTAGCTCTCGAGCAAAAAGAAAAAAAGTGAATTTATGAAGAAGGCACGAAGGGCCCGACTGAATACCCGAAGTATAAGGTATTCAGGATAGAACACTCAGGTGATATTAATCAATGAGCATCTATCGCGAGACAATAAGTGTTACGACCTTAAAGAAGGAAAAAGCTTGGCAGTTCATCTGGACGGAAAATTGTCGGATCAAAATGCGGAAATCTACCGACAGTCGGGTATATCGCGTCGCTTCTGATTCTGATCTATCTACTGTTACTTAACTTTGCCTAGGACTACGAACTTTGTCTTTAAGTTGTGTCCAATAGCTTCGTACTTTCTACCTGAAGGACATGAGACCTATTTTTCATAGCGCTGCCATTCACTGATCCCTTTCCATGCGTGAAGTTTGCAAAAAAAAAAGCATGGATGGCAATACAAATTGTTTTATCATCCTCCCGTCTTAGTTTCTCTGTTATTTGCGTTATTGAAAGCTGGCTCTCCGCATCTCAGAATAACTTTTATAGCTTTCCTTCGTACTCTTCTGAATACTGCCACCGTGATAACAGTAACCATGGTGGTGCTGATATTTTTGTATCCTCATAGTTGCGTTTCCATAGGTGATCTGACTTGACACTCAACGAAGGGCACTGGGAATCTGTTTGGGTCGCATTTGACGGTACATTTTTAACGCGATAGCGTTAAGGAGCTCGTGTCGCAGAAAAGCCGGTGTCGTCGGCGTCGGCGGCGTTGACCGTGAGCGATAAATCACGGCAGGCGCTTCATAAATAAAAAGCAACTTCCAAGATTGGCCCGGTGGGAATCGAACCAGGGTCTCCGGAGTGTGAGACGGAGACGCTACCACTCAGCCACGAGTTCGATACTTCCAAGCGGTGCAAACGCGCCTCTAGTGAATGCGGTGTTGCCTTCGAAACGAGCCGTGGAAAGTTATACTGCGGTGTATATCGGTAATTATGAACATGTAACGTACAGAAGTCACAATTACACGAGTTGCGAAGTGCGTTTCCGCTGCATTTCTTCTGCGCTTTCCGCACACGCAGAGCCATCTTGCGGCAAACACAGAAGACCCCCTCCTCTCAATGTACGGCGCTGCCCCGACAGGAGGCGCGCCGCGCGCGCATTGGGACCGCTGCCAGGCACGTCGCGGGACTCCCTCTCCCCTGACGACGCTTCGCCGTGCTCCCGGTTTAGATTACTATCTATCTCTCTGCCCGTGCCGATCATGACGTTTGCCTGGCGTAGATCGTTTCCCCTCCGAGACACCGACTTCTTTGGTTCGTTTCGTTCGCTCAGGCGCACGTTTCGTTGCCGCGCCGAACGCTGCGTTGCTCGACGCTCA
Organism: Dermacentor albipictus; assembly: GCF_038994185.2. Lineage (NCBI taxonomy): Eukaryota > Metazoa > Arthropoda > Arachnida > Ixodida > Ixodidae > Dermacentor > Dermacentor albipictus. Next base: position 3,319,957 of record NW_027225566.1, on the reverse strand, counting down.
CCGCGTGATAGGTGGGCGCTAAGTCCGATGCGGGGCGCATCGTAAGTGATTGCTGTGCCGTAGCGCATTGTCTTATACCCTTTGGCGGGTCGACGGGAACGCTGTCGCGTCCCACTCTTGAAGGCGAAGCTTAAGCGTCCTCCAATTTTTTTGTCACAGGATACGAAAAACCAGGAGTTCCAAATTAGTTGTATCTATCGTTCACCTTCATTTGGAAGCGCCTTTTGCTTAGCCCTAGGTGATTAGCTGCGTAATTTAAGATTCAAACAGAAAAATGTCGTTATCAGTGGCGATATTAATGTGAACGTTTTAGATACATACAACCCACTACATCATCATTACGTTAATTGCCTCAATGGTTTGCATATGAAAACCTAATTACTCTTCCAACTCGTTGTCCCACGATTAAAGAGGGCACGCTTATCGACCTCATATTATCCAATCTTACTAGCCCTGACTGTGGTGTTGTCGAAGCGTCAATAACTGACCATTATTCAATATTCGTGCGCTTACCTTCTATTACTGGCACTACCGAAATAAACTTCACCAGCAAAGAGTGTAAATCGTCAATTTTTATTGAAATAATTGCCGCTTCAGACTGGGCCCCTGTAATGGCATGTGATAACCCTGAAACTGCCTATAACACATTTTCAAATATAATTTCTAATGCTATTTTCGATTACACGGTAGTAACCAATTCTAAACTAAAACCTTTTCAGGTCCTCGTAACCCATGTTTATCCACCAGTTAGCTAGATTGTTTACGGAAAAAAAAGATAACCTTATCAGAACAACAAAAAGGGCTATTTAATACTGCACTGCACGAAATATATAATACATTTTATAACTTACTAGGAAAACTGCTCAAACAGGCAAAAACTACGTTAACACACCAAGCTTGGTGAGCTGGTGATTGAATATGTTCCTATGGGTGAGCAGCGCAACACGGACGCAAGACGAGAGGAACTACGTATGGTGTACTTGTATTGGGTACTTATTGTGTACTGCTCTCGTATTGTGTACTTCCTCTCATCTTTCGTCCGGGCTGCACTGCCCAACCATAGGAATAAAAACTGCATATTATGAAAATGAAATTAAGTCTGCCGGTAAGGATGTCAAAGCAATGGAAAGTATTAAACTGTTTATTAGGTCGATCCAATCATAATACCAAAATAAACATGATATAATCGGGGGATCTTCTCCTTGGTTATTCCTTGGACATTGCAAACTCCTTCATTAATTTCTTCTGTACAGCTAATGAAGAGTACGACAGTCCATTGACCGAGATTTACCCCCGTGTGCCTGATAGCTTTATCCTTTATCCCGCGACACCTGAAGACATAGACAGTCATTTCTAGTCTAAAAAATACAGGGCCTGGTCTTCATAACTTCAGCCCGTCTGTTATAAAAATGACAACGTACCTAATATCTGAAATATTCTGTCACATATTGAACCTTATCTTTACGACAAGAATCAATCAATGTTCTTTGAAAAAGGCTGAATAGTCCATTTTTCAGAAGGGAGATAAGCGTCTACGATCGAACTACCGCCCTATTCCGATAGTTTCTTTCTTTAGTAAAATTGATGAAAAAATAATCGTAATATGCTTATCAAGTTATTTATCACTCCAATTTGTGTTTAGGGAGCAATACTCAACTGATTTAGCATTAATATTCCTAACAGACAAGATTCGGCAGGCAATCCACTCTGGAAATTTTGCTGGCGCTATATTTATTGACCTTTCTAAAGCGTTCCATTCACTTGTTCATTACATACATTTTACTAAATTAGGCTCTATTGGTATGACTGTCCCGGCACTGCGATTATTACGTAACTATTTGAGAGATAGAGAATATACTGTATCAATATCTAGCCCTTACTCACACCCTAAAACAACTAACATTGGTTTACCACAAGGATGTGTATTAGGACCTCCATTGTTTTTAATATACATTAACGACCTCTCACAGTGCCTAATGTCCTCTGACTATATCCTTTACGCTGACGAGACTACTATCTTCTCCTCAGACAGAAGTCTTGATGAATTAATGTGCAAGCTTAACCACGACGCGGCTAATATTGTAACCTCGCGCCGACTAAACAGACTACACATTAATACTGCCAAATCTAACTTCGTCATTTTCTCAGCTAAAGAAAGCCTATCTCAGTGTCTCCATCGCTAGCCTTTGCTTCTAGCACATTTTATCCTACTGATAGCGTACTGTTTCTCGGCGTCATATTAGATAAACACCTAAAAAGTGATAAACATGTTTTATCTTAACAAAGAAGGCAGCGTATGAAATTAGAATACTAAAGTTCGCAATTTCTTTAATGTGAAGACACTCATCTCCCTCTACAACGCCTTTATTCACTCGATTAATAATTATTGCACATCATCACGGGGGAACACGTATTTATCCCCGCTACAGCATACCCAAAATCAAGCAATTCGCATCATTACACGTAGCAGCTACACATCGGAAGCGTCTCCATTGCTCAGCGCTAACGCTATTTCATCGTTACAGAAACTAAATAAATACGCACTTGGAATACTTGTTCATAAATCTGCCAACGGAAAGCTCCCATTCCCCAGAATTAGTAGCAGCCAGTATCCACATTCGACGTCTGTCCGTTTCACTTCTACCAACAGCTATTTACTACTAAAACCTAGAACTAATTATGGTAAATTTACTACTAATTTTTCAGTCACACTACTTTTGAACTCATTACCGTGTCACATTAATATACTCTCTCATTTTTACACATTCAAATGAAGCCTTCGTAAATTTTTACACTCAGTAAAATAACATCTTCGTTATCATTACACTTATAATTGCTTTGTGTCATTAACTATTTTACAGAGTTAGCTAGTGACTAACTTTATACAGCGTATTGTGTGTTTGCATATAGCTGCTTTGTATTTACATTTCCTACTTATTTGTAATGGGAGGTTCCCTGTACAGACTGGTGACTATGGGACCTCCCTCTGTATATATGTATAATCCCCATTTGTAGTGATATTACTATGCACAATAAAGAACTCTCGAAATCGGAAAGGGCGAAAGCTGGCAGTTTCTGCGTATTAGTAGTACTGTGCGACATAGGGCCACTCGCATATCCCGTATTTTGCGCCGTTAAGATTTGATAAGGTGGAAGCTTGGGCGATTTGGGGATTCAACATCGACATGTTTGCACAGCGCAAAATACCTTTGTATCAGCATGCCGCCTATTGCCCGCACAAAAACGAAATAATGTATCTGGCTATGATGCAATAGGGTTCATGCGTGACATAATGCAAAAGTTTGTTTTTCCATTACTGTTGCTCATGTATATAGTTCTGGTGATTTCGCAAATAAAGGTCACTTGAAGTCAGCGCCTGTGTTGTGTTCTTCCTTCAGTCCTCTTCTTTTTCGGTGTGTAAACACGCCGTTAAGATGTTTCCACACTAACCATCTCCAAACCAGACCGTAATACGGTACTGAGAGGCGGTTACTTTCACTGTGCGAGACCTCCTGCATGGCTTTACGAGCTGCTCTTGACGCCACGTTGTCCCGCAAGTGTGTCGCGTTCTCACGTTCGACTGTCACCTCTCTTTTTTTTTCTTTATTTCCTTCCTTGTTTCTGCATTCTCCCGTTTGATCTACTTCGGTCATTAACTTTTTCGTCCTTACCTTCCATTTCTCGCGCCATGCGTAGTATATCTTTCCTTGTGTTTCTCAAATTTCCAACTCTTCCGTGTGCATGTATAAGAGGGTGCACATACACTTCCATATAGCTTCCAATGTTTGACAGTGTAAGCTAACAGCACCCAATGATGAGATGGTGACACACACATCACCACGAAGTTGCAACTGCAATCAGGGAGATAGAAACACGCGTACCAGCGAGAGCGAGCAATTTATTCTGCACATGCAATTTATCTCGTCGCTGGCTTTATAGCATACACAGACGTCGCGTCACAGCTGCGTGTAAGTTGTTGCTGGGCCGCTTCAGCCGAGTCTGTCCGATGATTCGCGCCTAATTTCGCCGCGACGGTGACTCCACTGCAGTAGCGAGGAACCCAGGCGGTTTTCGCGAACCACTCTTGGCGTGGAGCGCAGCATCGTTAAGACGGTCCATATAGGCCCACTCATCGCAAAAATTCTGCCGTGAAAATCCAACACCAAAGACCATGCTATTGGCAATTATTTTCACTGCGTACATTGTTTTAACTAAGCATTACAAAGCAGCTTTGTTTTCAATAATGATATTGACGTGAACCAATTATTTGATGGATAAACTACAAAAAAGAGAAAAAAAACTGCAGCGTGAGAGAGTCAAACAAAAGTGCAGCTTTATTTCCGCCCGCATAACATAGTGAGTTTATGCTTGAATGTCTTTTATACCCGCCGAGCTGACTTAGTGAATATGGCGAGCACGAGGTCGTGAGATCTATTTCCGAGGGTGGTGGCAGCATTCTGGTGAGATGAAATAAACAAAACAAAAAAAAGGTTGAAACACGATTCAACCTCTACTTGACGCCAACAAAACAGTCTTCCTGGGTGAGATGGGCGTGATAATTGGGTGTATAAACTATACAATTTATTATGAGGGGTTCGCAGTGTTTAAATGACTGTCATTGTTTTCACCCAGAAGCGCAGCGTTTCTTTGACATCGTCTCATAACGGTAGCTCTCACGAGGGAAGAATGCGAGAATGCTCTGCTTACCGCCAATGCCGGTACCGCCGACCATATAGTGGTAGAACCGGTACCACCGCTACAACTGGCACCACCGCTATCGGCCCACATGTTTAAACTGCACAGTGCAGATCAAGATTGTAGTGCCGGCTGTCGATCCTCTGCTGATTCTTAATGCGCAGGCTGTCGAGCTCCCAGGCTTCTTCGGCTCGCTGGTGATAGGCGGCGACGTCGAGATTCGCTTCGTTAGTGACGTGTGGGAGCATGGCGTCGAGTGTCGTCGCCGGGTTTCGTCCGTAGGCCAGCTTGAACGGCGCGATCTGCGTCGTTTCTCGCACCGCCCCGTTGTAAGCGAAGGTTACGTACGGCAGGATGGCATCCCAGGTCTTGCGTTCACGTCGACGTACATTGCAAGCATGTCAGCGAGGGTCTCGTTCAGCCGCTCCGTAAGACCGTTCGTCTGCGGGTGCTAGGCAGTTGTCTTTCTGTTGCTTGTCTGGCAGTATCGCGAAATGGTTTGGGTCAGCTCTGCAGTGAAGGCTGTTCTTCTGTCGGTGATGAGAATTTCTGGGGCACCATGTCGCAGCGGGATGTTCTCGACGAAGAATTTAGCAACTTCGCCCGCACTACCTTTAGTCAGAGCTTTTGTTTCGGTGTAGCGGGTAAAGTAGTCGGTAGCCATGACGATCTACTTAGTTCCAGATGACGTCGGAACTGGTCCCGACAAATGCGTCCCTATCTGCTGACATGTTTGACAAGGAGGCTCGATCGGCTGTAGTAATCCGGCAGGCCTTGTCGGTGGTGTCTTGCGTCGCTGACACTCTCGGCATGTCTTCGCGTAACGGGCGAGGTCGATGGTCAGGCGTGGCCATTGATACCATTCCTGTATCCTCGATAGCGTTCGGGAGAATGCAAGGTGCCGAGCGGTCAGATCGTCATGTAGGGTGTGCGGTACTTCTGGACGCAGTGCTGAGGGAACAGCAAGAAGGTAGATGGCGCGGAATGGTGAGAAGTTCTTCTTTGCGAGGACGTCGTTTTGTAGGGAAAATGAAGACAATCCTTGCTTAAATGTCCTAGGGACAACGTCGGCGTTGCCTTCCAAACACTGGACAAGGTTCATTTAGCTCCGGGTCTGCTTGTTGCTGTTCAACGAAGTCTTCTGCGCTTGTTGTTCCCAGGAAAGGGTCGTCATCCTCGTCGTCTTACGGCGGCGGGTCAATGGGGACGCGTGATAGGCAGTCCACATCAGAGCGTTTCCGTTAGGATTTGTAGAGGATGGTTATATCAAATTCCTGGACTTTCAGACATTGTGCGAGGCATCCTGAAGGGCCTTTTAATTTTGCCAGCCAACACAAGGCGTGGCGGTTGCTTACGACTTTAGAGGACCTGCATGTCACAAAGGTAATGGCGGAATTTCGTGAGCAGCCCAAATGATGGCAAAGCATATTTTTTCGTCGTAAATAATTGGCGTCCACTTTCGACAGCGACCGACTAAGTTGAGCAGTGACCCTTTCGAATCCGGCTTTAGTTTAGACTAGGACAGCGCCGGGGCCTAGGCTACTACCGTCGGTGTGTATTTAGGTATCGGAGGACTTCGGTGAAGTGGGCGAGCACTGGTGGTGACTGCAGGCGCTGTTTAAGCTATTGGAAGGCTTCAGCTTGAGGCGCTTCCCACTTTAAATCGACGTCTGATTCCGTGAGAGAAGTTAATGCTCTGCTATGCGCGCAATGTTCTTGACGAAGCCTCTGTAATAGGCACACAAGCTAAGGAAGCTGTGTGCTCCCTTCTTGTCGGTGGGCTGTGTGGGAAGTTAGTGATGGCACATGTCTTCTTCGTATCAAGGCGAATTACATTCCAGATTTGTTGCTGACCTCGCGTAAAAACAGCAGCTCGTCGTAAGCGAAGCGGCACTTTCCGTCTTCAAAGTGAGCCTTGATGACTTGATGACCTCTAGTACTATCCCAAGCCGTTTAAGGTGATCGTCGAAATTCCCGCCGAAGACGACGACTTCGTCTAAGTAGGAGAGAAATGTCTGCCACTTCTGTCCTGCAAATACCGTGTCCATCATGAGTTGGAACGTTGCAGGCGCCGAGCACAGCCCGAATGGCATGACCTTGAACTCATAGAGACCTTCTGGCATTATGAACGTGGCGGTTTCGCGATCCCTCTCACGGACTTCTATTTGCCTGTAGCCAGTCTTGAGATCCACCAACGAGAAGTATTTAGCGTTGTGGAGCCGACTTAATGCGTCATCTATCCGTGGGAGGGGGTTACGTCCTCCTTCATGATCTTGTTCTGTCGACGATAATCGACGTAAAAACGTAGGGTTCCATCCTTTTTTTTCACCAAGACTACAGGAGATACCCACTCGCTTTTCGAAGACTGGATGATGTCGTCGTGCTTCATTTCGTCGACTTGTTGCCTTATAGCTTCTTGTTCTCGCTTCGACACTTGGTAAGGACTCTGGCGGAATGGTCGAGCAGATTCTTCGGTTATTATGTGATGTTTTGCAACTGGTGTTTGTCGAATCCTCGATGATGTCGAAAAGCAGCCTTTGTATCGTCGGAGAAGACTTATGAGCTGTTGCTGCTTACTCATGGGGAGACTTCGATTTGTGTCGAAGTCTGGCCGGGGTGGTTTCCACAAATTCCTTCAGGTATGCAATTGCCGTGCCCTTGTTGATGTTCTTGAACTCTTGGCTGAAGTTTTTCTGCGTCACTTGCGTTTGTCCTCCGTGCATTCGAGCGATCCCTCTTGCGAAGTAAATTTCATGGTCGAGCAGTAGAAGTTGGTCGCCATCGACGACGCCTTCTACGTCTGCGGTGTTTCGGTGCCGACTGGACAGACAATGCTGATGCAAAACGGGATGCTGACTTCATCTTCGAGCACATTCAAGGCCTGGCAACTGCAAGCACTCTCCAGTGGTATTGCTTGATCGTCGGATAGTGTTATCAACTTGGTTTTCAAGTCAATGATTGCGTCGTGTTGGTTCAGGAAGTCCATGGCGACAATGACGTCTCGTGAACACTATTGGAGGACAAGGAAGCTGGTAGGGTAGGTCGGGCCATGAATGGTAACTCTTGCCGTGCATATTCCAGTTGGTGTTATTAGGTGTCCTCCATCTGTCCGAATTTGGGGGCCTTCCCACGCAGTGTTGACTTCAACTGGGCGGCGAAGGGTCCACTCAAGATGAAGTAGTCGGCTCCTTTGTCTACTAACCCAGTGCTTGCGTGGCCGTCGAGCATCATGTCGAGGCCGGTGGTTCTTTGTTTAGCGTCGCACTTAGTTTCTGGCGTCGGATCGCGGCTGCATCGTGTTGACCTGTGGATGGAACGTCTCATCATTAGCTCTTCTTTTCTCGGTGTACTCTTTGCTTCCAGGCTTCGTCGGGAAGGCGGCGTCTCGTGGGTATGACGTAAAGATAGTCTTGTCCGCGTCTTCGTCGGTGGCGGAGGATCTTCGTCATTTCGACGAAGAGGAACTGAAACTCCATCGGTTGCTCTTCTTAGTTTTCCGGAAATGGGTTGATGGACTGGCCCCGGCCTGGGCCAATGTATGGTGGGCGTTGCGGGATCAATTAGCGGCCTGGTGATGGCAAACGGAGTGGTATCGCACAGCATTGCACTATCTTCGGGATCAGCCCACGTATGGGTAGCGCTTAACCCCTGCTTCACCTCCTCCGCGGGTCGGGCCGGCATTGCACTATCGTCAGCATCGGCCCACGCGTGGGGAGTGCTTAACGCCTGCTTCACCTCTGCACACGGGTCAGGCCGGTATTGAACTATCGTCGGGATAGGCCCACGTAGGGAAGTGCTTAACGTCTGCGTCACCTACGCCGCGGGACGGCCCAGCATTGCACTATCTTCGTGATCGGCCCACGTGTGGAGAGTGCTTAACGCCTGCTTCACCTCTGCCACGGGTCAGGACGATATTGCACTATTGTCGGGATAGGCCCACGTAGGGGCGTGCTTAACGTCTGCGTCACCTACGCCGCGGGAAGGCCCAGCATTGCACTCTCTTCGTGATCGGCTCACGTGTGGGGAGTGCTTAACGCCTGCTTCACCTCTGCCACGGGTCAGGCCGGTATTGCACCATCTTCGGGATATGCCCACGTATGGGGAGTGCTTAACGTCTGCGGCACCTCCGCCGCGGGTTGGCTCAGCATTGCACTATCTTCTTTATCGGCTCACGCGTGGGGAGTGCTTAACGCCAGCTTCACCTCCGTCGCGGGTCGGCCCGGTATTACACTATCTTTGAGATCGGCCCACGTATGGGGAGTTTTTTGCTTACCACTCCAACAACGACACCACCATTTCCTTGGACGGTAGAGGTATAAAGGTTCGCTGTAAAAGGCAGGTGACAGACATGTTGTGCAAGACAATCCACACGAGCCAAAGGCAGTGATAACGCTGTGGCAAGCAATAATTTTGTTTCCAGAGCTGTTCAACATTTAGGAATGGAAGCCTATGGAAACGACGAAGACTTGTACGCAATTTTCGAGACAAAAACGGTAGCTGTGGTAAAACTACGGCTACTATTGTATAAGTCGATACAACATGTGTCTGTCTGGACTCTCTACACGTAACGTAACTGTGTTCCCAAAAACGATTTTGAAACACAGTCATCCAAGCTTTCACGTGGTATCCTTAAAGGCACGAGCGTATCACTTGCGGAAGCGTTGGAAGCCGTGCCCGAGTCGTTTAATCGCCCACACCTATCGTGTCTGGTCATGTTGGTAACGTTTCGATACCGTGCTGCGTAAATACCTTTTTTTTAACGCCACGTGTAGGACAGTTCGACAGTCGCCCACCAGATAGGCGAAACACAAAACTCAAGATTTGGTTTCAGTTTTGGTTTTCTCAGGAGTACTCTTCAAATATTCGATTTTTTTTTAATTTACTTGCGAAAACGTAGCAATGGGTTGCTTTTTTGTTAAGCCATCGCTTTTATTGTCAGATTTTATTCATTGGACAACATTACAAGCCTGCGCATGTCTTTGCGTTACTGTAAAAAAATATATCGTGCCTTGTAGCATAGACATACTCAGGAATTCTGGACATTATACCTTCACCATCCTTTGGAACTGCACGACAATGCACATGCGTAACGGAGTGGAGAAAACTTTCAACAATTTTATTTCTATTTAATAGCCGAATATAAACAAGTTTCAAATGTGTGCGCCAACAGGCTAATTTCTTGTAACAACATATGCATTTACGCAACTTAGTCGGAACATTGGTGGTGCGTCAAAGCAAGGTTTTGGTCGGGGATGGGCGGTTCTATGACAAGACAGGAGCAAATAGTTTCACACGCACTCAGTAGAGGGCACATTGACTTGAAGAAGCGCCAAATGTAAACCATAAAGTGATTTATTACAGCTGGAGTTTAAACGGCAATTGCACAGCGAGTGTCACTGAGTTTGCACGCGCCTGTATTTCTAAGGCACCCGGGAAGGAGAGGAAGGTTATATGGGTGTGCATGCCTTGAGCGTCTGTGCTTGCATTTGCGTGTGGCCGCATATTTGTGCCTCAGTATTGGAATGTGTTCAGACGAATGCGTGTATGCATGTGCGAGCATACGCGTGGTTGTGTGTGCGCGCAGTTGCGTGTGCGTGCGTACAGTTTTGTGCATGCGTGGGCGCGTTTAAATTTGAATGCGCGTGACATGTGCCTCGTATCTCCGTGCGTGCGTGTCTGTGAGAGAGAGAGAGCGCAAGCAAACAAGCATTTCCCCACTTTCACCTAGACTTGGGGATGAATATAGAGTTTATTCAAACCCATATTTAAATCTACGAGACAAGAACGAATGACATTGCATTTATAGTATTATCTCTTTCTGAAAGCGAAATCATCATCATCATCAGCCTGGTTACGCCCACTGAGGGGCAAAGGCCTCTCCCATACTTCTCCAACTACCCCGGTCATGTACTAATTGTGGTCATGTCGTCCCTGCAAACTTCCTAATCTCATCCGCCCACCTAACTTTCTGCCGCCCCCTGCTACGCTTCCCTCCCCTGGAATCCAGTCCGTAAACGTTAATGACCATCGGTTATCTTCCCTCCTCCTTACATTTCCTGCCCATGCCCATTTCTTTTTCTTGATTTCAGATGTAATTACCACGTGTTTGTTCCCTCACCCAATCTGCTCTTTTCCTATCCCTTAATGTTACACCCATCATTCTTCTTTCCATAGCTCGTGGCGTCGTCCTCAATTTAAGTAGAACCCTTTTCGTAAGCCTCCAGGTTTCTGCTCCGTACGTGAGTACTGGTAAGACACAGCTGTTATAGACTTTTATCTTGAGGGACAATGTCAACCTGCTGTTCATGATCTGAGAATGCCAAACGCACCACAGCCCATTTTTATTCTAATTATTTCAGTCTCATGATCCGGATCCGCGGTGACTACCTGCCCCAAGTAGATGTATTTCCTTACCACTTCCAGTGCCACGCTACCTATCGTAAACTGCTGTTCTCTCCGAGACTGTTAAACATTGCTTTAGTTTTCGGCAGATTAATTTTTAGACCCACCCTTCTGCTTTGCCTCTCCAGGTCAGTGAGCGTGCATTGCAATTGGTCGCCTGAGTTACTAAGCAAGGCAATAGCATCAGCGAACCGCAAGTTACTAAGGTCATCATCATCATCATCAGCCTGGTTACGCCCACTGCAGGGCAAAGGCCTCTCCCATACTTCTCCAACAACCCCGGTCGTGTACTAATTGTGGCCATGCCGTGCCTGCAAACTTCTTAATCTCATCCGCCCACCTAACTTTCTGTCGCCCCCTGCTACGCTTCCCTTCCCTTGGGATCCAGTCCGTAACCCTTAATGACCATCGGTTATCTTCCCTCCTCATTACATGTCCTGCCCATGCCCATTTCTTTTTCTTGATTTCAACTAAGATGTCATTAACTCGTGTTTGTTCCCTCACCCAATCTGCTCTTTTCTTATCCCTTAACGTTACACCTATCATTCTTCTTTCCATAGCTCGTTGCGTCGTCCTCAATTAGAGTAGAACCCTTTTCGTAAGCCTCCAGGTTTCTGCCCCGTAGGTGAGTACTGGTAAGACACAGCTATTATATACTTTTCTCTTGGGGGATAATGGCAACCTGCTGTTCATGATCTGAGAATGCCTGCCAAATGCTCCCCAGCCCATTCTTATTCTTCTGATTATTTCCTTCTCATGATCCGGATCCACTGTCACTACCTGCCCTAAGTAGATGTATTCCCTTACGACTTTCAGTGGCTCGCTGCCTATTGTAAATTGCTGTTCTCTACCGAGACTGTTAAGCATTACTTTAGTTTTCTGCAGATTAATTTTTAGACCCACTCTTCTGCTTTGTCTCTCCAGGTCAGTGAGCATGCATTGCAATTGGTCCCCTGAGTTACTAAGCAAGGCAATATCATCCGCGAATCGCAAGTTACTAAGGTATTCTCCATTAACTTTTATCCCTAATTCGTCCCAATCCAGGTCTCTGAATACCTCCTGTAAGCACGCTGTGAATAGCATTGGAGATATCGTATCTCCTTGCCTGACGCCTTTCTTTATTGGGATTTTGTTGCTTGCTTTATGGAGGACTACGGTGGCTGTGGAGCCGCTATAGATATCTTTCAGTATTTTTACATACGGCTCGTCTACATCCTGATTCCGTAATGCCTCCATGACTGCTGAGGTTTCGACAGAATCGAACGCTTTCTCGTACTCAATGAAAGCTATATATAAGGGTTGGTTATATTCCGCGCATTTCTCTGTCACCTGATTGATACCCAGTTGAAAAACACAACAGGAAATTCTAACAGTCTGTCGTATTTTGGGACGTTGTTTCTGTAGTTCTGTTGCCTGTAGTTCTGTTGTCTGTAGTTCTGTTGTCTGTAGTTCTGTTGTCTGTAGTGTGACGTCCTGTAGTAGAAAGTTCTGTAGTTCTTGATCAATATTTAATTAAAAATTGACAGAGACGTCCGTAAGGTTATGTAAATTTGTTAGTACAAAAAAAGAAAAACATAACAGTAAAAAAAAATTAAAAAAAAAACGTCTTCGTCCAGGATTCGAACATGCGACCTCACGATTCCGAGCCCGGCATCTTACCACTGCACCACCCCTGCTTTTCTTTTTTTATTACCGGCTTGGCAAAAGAAGGTACAATGTGAGTATTACATGTCCATAAAAACAACTAGTCAATGCCGGATCAGTGTGGTGTGATAAGAACGATGTAGGCTAGTCACTTTGTCCAAAGCACTTAGCCAATCAGGAGGGTCACTCTGTGCACAGAAAAATTCGCGTATATATAACACACTTTCAATGAAATATTCATGTGCTGGGGCCTGAACAATGCGCTCATGTCTAATATCCATACGCGTTCGCCACACACTGTGCATGCACAAAAGCATTAACAGATCGACAGGCACTCCCTCTGGTTCCGCGCATGGCAGGAAGCGTATTCCGAAAGCACTTAACGGCAATTCCTTTTTAAGGCTACGTTTTAGAATACCCCACAAAAACACTGCGTCATGACAGTCCAAAAAGATATGCTCAATCGTCTCCGGTTTTTTGCATATAAAGCAATTCACAGACCAAGGTACAAAAATGCCTTTGCTTTGCAGCCACGGTTTCACTGGGAGAGTGCCTGTATGTAGTTGAAAAAAGAAAGATTTTACAGAAGCTCTTACCGGCATTCGTTTAACTCTCTTAAGAACATCTCGTTCTGAACCTAAAACAAATACTGTACGATACAACGGTACAGGCAAGAATACATCAACAAGATCTTTGTACAACTTCTTACTAGTAACAACGGCCAGATATTCACTGGAAAATCTTGCTTTTAGTATTCGGAAAGACGCGACCACTTCACGCAGAAAAGCACTTAAAGGCATTGGCCCCGTATACATGGACGACACTACATAATCAGGCAATGAATCACGCAGTCTAGCTTGAATCATTGTTCTCAGAAAAGCATCCTTTTGATCACGCAAAAAAAGAAACCTGCTTACAATCTGTTTGAGGAACAAATGTGACAACCCCAGCCCCCCATTCAACACTCTATGGAACAGATTACTACGACTTGTACGTTCCCATGTTGAGGCCCAAATGAACATCGCAAATACTCTATGTAGCTTTTGCACAGACATCCTCGTCAGACATAACGCTTGCATCACATAAAAGATTTTCGCGACTAAAAACAAATTACACACTGTGGCTCTTGCAAACATTGAAAATTTATGCCCTCCCCATTTGCCGGTCTGGGTTTTCATTCGCACTACTTCATTGTCCCAATATTCTTTGCTATCTCGATAATGTTCGAGGGGGACACCTAGGTAGGTGCCTGGAGTTACCGCCCATTGCATGTTACAAAAGGTCTCGGGCTTATATTGCCAATTCCCATGCCAAAAACCAAGACACTTGTTCCAGTTAATAGCACTTCCACTTGCAGTACAAAATTTTACAGCCTCTTGTACAACTGCTTTAACACTGTCATGGTCCGTACAAAACACTGCTACATCATCAGCATATGCTAAAACTCGAACTTCAGTTTTATGAAAAGTGTAACCCCGAATGTTTGGGCTCTTCAGCAGCCGCAAACAAAAGGGCTCGAGGTAGAGAGCGAAAAGCAGGGGGGATAAAGGGCAGCCTTGTCTCACAGACGACAGCACAGGAATACCATCACTTAACTGCCTATTAATTATCAGCTTCGCTATACAACCGTTGTACATCATTTTAACACCTTCTGTAATAACAGTTCCAACATTGATATGGTCTAGGATCAAGAACAGAACGTCGTGTACGACTTTATCGAACGCCTTGTGCAGATATAATTGCAACATGGCCACGCGCCCATACATTCCGTCACAGCATTCAAGGACAGTTTTAGCCATGTGAACATTGGTAAAGATTGACCTGCCTTTTATGCCGCATGTCTGATGTGGCCCTACAAGTGACTTAATAACACTTTAAGGCGCCGAGCTAAAATCTTCATGAATATCTTATAGTCCACGTTTGTTAGACTGATGGGACGGTATGATTCAACAGACTGTAACTTAATCGGATCAGTCGTTTTAGGAATTAGTACTACGTGGGACGCTCGGAAGGATGGAGGACTTGTTTTCGTTTCATAGAATTCGCTAATCAGTCTTTCAAGTGCGACTGCCATTTCTGTTCTAAAAGCTTTATATAGAGATGCACCGAGACCGTCTGGCCCAGGTGACTTGTGTGAACTAAGCTCCAGAATCGCTGATTCAATTTCCTCAGCCGTAATACTGGCTTCTAGAGCGTGCACAAGGTCATCCTCTAATCTCGGCATCAGCGATAGGAATTCTGTTCTGAAGTAGTCAGTGTCCGGAGTATTAAGGCTGAAATGCACCACCCCTGCCATGCTTTTCGAGTGTACGTTTTGGCCATGTGAATAGTACGACGTGCTGATGCGCTGATGTTTACATTTGCAATTTGAGAGCCAAGATCCGCTATCACTCCACCGCGTCAAGTGCCGCATCTCTAGAAGAGCAAGAGTGTTCGTACCATCAACAGGTACATCGTGCAGTGCTAGAACATCGATTTTGAAGTACGATATCCATATTAAATAAGGAATTCAGAAATAGACAACGTTGACTTTTAGGGTTATTACTGCTAGTTTCGACAGTTGTCTCTCGTTCTTTACACTTTTGAGCGCGCATATAATTCGTGTGTTCAATGCAAAATAGCTACATAAACATTCGTGGATGAGAGTTCTTTCTGACAGCATACTGGCTTCTCACGGCAGCACTGTACCAGATTAATGAGACCCGAGCGAGACAGCTTTTCACGCAACTTTGTGGAACAACCCAAATCTTCTTTTCCGCTTCGCATAAGCTTGTGAAATATTCCTGGGAAATTAACTAATGTGTCAGTGTAACAGCACATGTAAGTCCACAGGCCTGTGTGCCACATCTTACAAAAAAAAACGGATACGCAGCCATTCCCGCAGATGGTATGATTTTGATCAGCGGCCGATTTTGAGGAGGCTGGTAGGGCGTTGCTGGTGCCGCGTCGTCACGGCACAATTATAACTATTCGCCACGTCGACTTTAATACCGGTGTCGGTGCCATCAGTATTGCCGGCTTCAGAGAAGCGCTATTGAATACCGCGCAAGAGAAAAGTACAGTGTACACAACCGATGCGAAAACATACAATTTTAAAGGACCGCGACGGAAAGCGCTTCTGTTGCGACTTCGGAACTCTTGGCCGTCGCGACCGAATGTTTCTGCTGCGACGACAGAATTGGTGTCGTAACGTCGGAGTCGCTGTCAGGATATAAAGCTGTTGTTCCGACTTCAGAACTCTTGTTGTCGCGACAGAATGCTTCTGTTGCGAAATCAGAATTTCTGTCGTAACGTCAGAAATGTCTCCCAATTAAGAAATGTCAACAACTTCTGTCGTACAACAGAATTTCTGTAGTTGCGACAGGAATACATTTTGTCTTTTTCAACCGGGCACTACAGAAGCTTGTCGCATCACACAATTTCAGTGCACTTCTGTTGTCATCATTGGGTACATGCTGCGGCGATAGGTTTCCGTTGTGGAACAGTTCTCTGTAGTACAACAGAAGTTTGTCCATTACTTCAGGAACACTTCTGTCATGACAACTGGGGGCCTGTTGCAATGATAGGTTTCTGTCGTACAACCACATTTTTCTGTAGTACAACAGAAGTTGGTCGCATTACTTCAGGAACACTTCTGTTGTGACAATTGGGGGCCTGTTGCCACAATAGGTTTCTGTAGTATTTCAACAGCTCTCTGTAGCACTACAGAAGTTTTTCGGGTTTCTTCAGGAACATTTCTGTTGGGACAACAGGGTGCCTGTAGTGATGACAAATTTTTCTGTAGTACTACAAAAATCTGTTGTAGAGCTTCAGCTTTCTGTTGTAACAACAGACATATAACAGACTGTACTTCTGTAGTAGCAACAACAAATGTCTGTTGTACATCAGAAAAGTCTGTCGCTCCATCAGGAATCTGTAGTTACTACAGAAAAGTCCTGTTGTACAACAGAAATTTCTGTAGTACTGAACACAACCTCTGTTGTCATTTTCAACTGGGTAGTGTGAATATGATGTATTGTTGAGTAGCCTTTACGGAATCCTGCCTGGTCCTTTGCTTGACAGAAGTCTAAGGTGCTCCTGATTCTATGTGCGATTACCTTAGTAAATAGTTTGTAGGCAACGGACAGTAAGCTGATCGTTCTATAATTTTTCAAGTCTTTGGCGTCCCCTTTCTTATGGATTAGGATTATGTTAGCGTTCTTCCAAGATTCCGGTACGCTCGAGGTCATGAGGCATTGCATATACAGGGTGGCTAGATTCTCTAGAACAATCTTTCCTCCATCCTTCAACAAATCTGCTGTTACCTGATCCTCCCCAGCTGCCTTCCCCCTTTGCATATCTCCCAAGGCTTTCTTTACTTCTTCCGGGGTTACCTTTGGGATTTCGAATTGGTCTAGACTATTTTCTCTTCCATTATCGTCGTGGGTGCCACTGGTACTGTATAAATCTCTATAGAACTCCTCACCCACTTGAACTATCTCATCCATATTAGTAATGATATTGCCGGCTTTGTCTCTTAACGCAAACATCTGATTCTTGCCAATTCCTAATTTCTTCTTCAGTGTTTTTAGGCTTCCTCCTTTCCTGAGAGCATGTTCAATTCTATCCATATTATACTTCCTTATGTCAGCTGTCTTACGCTTGTTGATTAACTTCGAAAGTTCTGCCAGTTCTATTCTAGCTGTAGGGTTAGATGCTTTCATACATTGGCGTTTCTTGATCAGATCTTTCGTCTCCTGCGATAGTTTGCTGGTATCCTGCCTAACGGAGTTACCACCGACTTCCATTGCACACTCCTTAATGATGCCCACAAGATTGTCGTTCATTGTTTCAACACTAAGGTCCTCTTCCTGAGTTAAAGCCGAATACCTGTTCTGTAGCTTGATCTGGAATTCCTCTATTTTCCCTCTTACCGCTAACTCATTAATCGGCTTCTTATGTACCAGTTTCTTCCGTTCCCTCCTCAGGTCTAGAGTAATTCGAGTTCTTGCCATCCTGTGGTCACTGCAGCGCACCTTGCCGAGCACGTCCACATCTTGTATGATGCCAGGGTTAGCGCAGAGTATGAAGTCTATTTCATTTCTAGACTCGCCGTTCGGGCTCCTCCACGTCCACTTTCGGCTATCCCGCTTGCGGAAGAAGGTATTCATTATCCTCATATTATTCTGTTCCGCAAACTCTACTAATAACTCTCCCCGGCTATTCCTAGTGCCTATGCCATATTCCCCCACTGCCTTGTCTCCAGCCTGCTTCTTGCCTACCTTAACATTAAAGTCGCCCATTAGTATAGTGTATTTAGTTTTCACTCTGCCCATCGCCGATTCCACGTCTTCATAGAAGCTTTCGACTTCCTGGTCATCATGACTGGATGTAGGGGCGTAGACCTGTACAATCTTCATTTTGTACCTCTTATTAAGTTTCACAACAAGACCTGCCGCCCTCTCGTTAATGCTATAGAATTCCTGTATGTTACCAGCTATATTCTTATTAATGAGGAATCCGACTCCCAGTTCTCTTCTCTCCGCTAAGCGCCGGTAGCACAGGACGTGTCCGCTTTTTAGCACTGTATATGCTTCTTTTGGCCTCCTAACTTCACTGAGCCCTATTATATCCCATTTACTGGCCTCTAATTCCTCCAATAGCACTGCTAGACTCGCCTCACTAGATAACGTTCTAGCGTTAAACGTTGCCAGGTTCATATTACAATGGCGGCCTGTCCGGAGCCAGTGATTCTTAGCACCCTCTGCTGCGCCGCAGGTCTGACCGCCGCCGTGGTCAGTTGCTTCGCAGCTGCTGGGGACTGAGGGCCGGGGTTTGATTGTTGTGTTCATATAGGAGGTTGTGGCCAAGTACTGCACCAGGGTGGCCAATCCTGCTCTGGTGAGGGAGTGCGTTACCGGTTCTGGTCACCGGGATCAGGCCACACTCCAGGCCTGTTTGTGCAATTTCATCAACACGCGGATTTTTTTTAATCCGGTGGAAAATTGCCGGCACCGGGATTCGAACCATGGACCTCTTGCACGCGAGGCGGGTGTTCTACCTCTACGCCACCGCTGCACCCCGCTGCACCACAGCGGGGCGGTACCACCGGGAGCAGGTGGGCCCTCGGACAGTGGAGCCCAAGTGTCCCCCCTCTCCGCCTTTGAAGAGCACATTGCAAGTCTGCAAGGCAAGACCGCAGAAAGCCGCCGGGTGTGACACCACGACATGGGCGCCAACCATTGCCCGAAAATGGCGTCATCTGAGTGGACTCTCCCATTGGCCGAACATGACGCGACTTCCAGTCTTCGAAGGGTTTAAAAGAAGCAATTCAGAGATTCCAGAGCATTCCCTGATTGACCTCTCTCGAACTTCTTGCCGCGGGCCGCAGCGGCCGAGTTGCTGCCGGCCCGTAATGACTGTACGACTGTTACTTGACTCTCACCTCTCTGTATATTGTAACCAACAGTTACGACGGCCGTTTCTATGAAAACTAGTTTATTCTGGGCGAACCTGTGCCCGTCAACAAAAACGTCCCTTGAGCTTCGCTTCTTCTAACGTCGTTCTCTTCTTTGTCGCCTCCTGTCGCGTGCCAGTTTGATTCTCGCGCACGAGCCGCCGGTCTGTCAGCACCGGCCCAGCGTTTCCTTGCGGTGCTTTTCTTGACGCTTGCGGTGTGGCGGCTCTTTTAAACGCAGTTGGGATGTGGCGGTCGTCTTGTGTTCTCGCAATGCTGGCGGCATTAGCCCCCTCCGAAGAAGCATCGTCCCGATGCGTAGAAAAGGCCTATAGAGAAGCCAACTGCTTTAAAAGGACAGTGGTCAGGGGATGGCTGGTGCTAGGCTTGATCGTACGTGCAAATTCCGGTTGTCAATGCCTTTCATGGTAAGGTTTCATTCGTACTACGTGTACGACCTCTGGGCGAGTCCTGCGTCGTGTGGAGCACACTTGGCCTTCAGCAGTTACCTCGTAGTTTAAGGGACTTAGCCGGCGAAGTACTCTGTAGGGGCCAAAGTAACGGCGCAGTAGCTTTTCCGAAAGACCGGGCGTACGTATTGGCGTCCATACCCACACTTTGTCTCCGGGGTTGTACTGTACCTCTCTTCGCCCTAGGTTGTACTGGTTTGCGTCGACGTTTTGCTGTTGTATGATACGGTGCCTTGCCAACTGCCGTGCTTCTTCTGCCCTTTCTACGTACTCACTAGCGTTAGGGTCGTCTTCACTGCTGTTGTTTACAGGTAACATCGCGTCTAGTGGCGTTGTTACTGTCCGACTGTAAACAAGTTCAAATGGCGTGAAATGTGTCGTCTCTTGTACTGCAGTATTATACGCAAAGGTGGCATATGGTAGAATACTGTCCCATGTCCGATGCTCGATGTCCACGTACATTGAGATCATGTCAGCGAGCGTTCTATTGAGCCGTTCAGTCAGGCCGTTTGTTTGCGGATGGTACGCTGTGGTTTTTCTATGAGCAGTATGTGTTAGTTTCATAACAGACTGCATCAAACGGGCAACAAAAGCTGTTCCTTTGTCTGTTATGAGTACTTTAGGTGCGCCATGTCGTAACACTATGTGTGTGACAAAAAACTGAGCCACTTCAATGGCGGTTCCTTTTGTAAGAGAAGATGTCTCAGCATACCGAGTCAGATAGTCGGTTGCCACCACAATCCACCGCTTTCCTGACGTTGATACGGGAAATGGTCCAAGTAAATCCACTCCTATTTGTTCAAAGGGTGTTGCTGGCGGCTGTATCGGTTGCAGAAAACCTGCTGGTTTGAGTGGCGGTGTTTTTCGTCTTTGACAATCTCGGCATGATTTGACATAGTGCTGCACTGAATTCATCAACTTCGGCCAGTAATATTTCTGGCGGATTCTCGCCAGAGTCCTACTAACGCCCAAGTGGCCAGCTGCAGGATCATCATGGCAAGCTTCTAAGATCTCAGCTCGCAGCGATGATGGTACGAGAAGTAGACACGTCTCACCAGTGTGCTCGAAGTTTCGTTTGTAGAGGACGTTGTTCCGGATGACATACGAACACAATCCGCGGACGAAAACTCGAGGCACTTTGACTTGTCGACCCTCCAGGTACTCGATGAGCAGGAGTAATTCCGGATCTGTACGCTGGTGATGAGCCATTTCCGTCACATTTACAGCCCCAAGAAATGGGAAATCTTGCTCGTATTCAGGTGACGTAGATTCGATTGGTGCACGTGATAAGCAATCAGCATCATTGTGTTTAAGACCGGACTTGTAAATGACCGTGATGTCATACTCCTGCAGACGCAAACTCCATCTAGCGAGTCTTCCAGAAGGGTCCTTGAGGTTCGCCAGCCAGCACAATGAATGATGATCGCTGATGGCTCGAAACGGTCTGCCATATAAGTATGGCCGGAACTTACTGATGGCCCATATAACCGCCAGGCATTCCTTTTCTGTAGCTGAGTAATTTGTCTCGGCTTTTGATAAGGTACGGCTCGCATAGGCAATAACTTTTTCATCTCCATTCTGCCATTGAATAAGTATGGCACCGAGACCAACGTTACTCGCGTCGGTGTGGATGTCCGTTTCGGCATTTTCATCAAAATGGGCAAGTATAGGAGGACTCTGCAAACGTCGTCCTAGCTCAGAAAAGGCGTCTTCTTGTTCCTTCTCCCACACAAAAGGGACATCTTCATTTGTCAGTCGCGCGAGGGGTTCGGCAATCTTAGAAAAATTTTCTACGAAACGCCTGTAGTAGGCACACAGTCCCAGGAAACGTCTAATAGCTTTTTTGTCTCTTGGCTTCGGAAACATTTCTACTGCAGTGATCTTCTCAGGATCGGGGCGTACGCCTTCAGCACTGACAATGTGTCCGAGAAAGCGGAGCTCGCGAAAGCCGAAGTGGCATTTTTCGGGTTTTATGGTCAATCCCGCCGTGCGAATAGCATCCAGAACTGCTCTCAGTCGCTGCATGTGCTGCTCGAATGTAGTGGAGAAGACCACCACATCATCCAGGTAGACGAGACACGACTGCCATTTCAGTCCGGAGAGAACAGTGTCCATCATCCGCTGGAAGGTGGCGGGCGCAGAACGCAGACCAAATGGGAGTACCTTAAACTCGTATAGACCATCCGGTGTCACAAATGCTGTTTTTTCGCGATCTCGCTCGTCCACTTCTATCTTCCAGTATCCGCTTTTGAGATCCAGAGAAGAGAAGAAGTAAGCATTGCGTAGTTTGTCCAAGGTGTCGTCGATGCGTGGGAGTGGATAAACATCTCGCTTCGTGACGAGGTTGAGTTTCCTGTAATCAACACAAAATCGTAGGGTGTTATCCTTCGTTTTGACCAGGACTACCGGAGATGCCCACGGGCTATTGGATGGCTGTATCACATCGTCTTTGAGCATTTCCTGTACTTGACTTCTTATCGCTTCTCTTTCTTTTGGAGCCACTCGGTACGGGTGTTGGCGCACTGGTCTTGCAGGTTCTTCGACCACAATGCGGTGTTTTGCGACGGGAGTACGACGGACTTTCGATGAAGTCGAAAAGCATTCCGCAAACTCTGTGACCAAGCTCACAATCTTATCTCTTTGTGGTGATGACAGCTCTCGGTCAATGTCGATGGAGGTAAGGACACTGTCTAAAGTTACAGAAGCTGGTGATATTGCATGGAGGGTTGATAAATCCGCGAGTTGTACATAGTCATGAAGAGACGCTATGACTGTTCCCTTCGCCACGTGTTGTGCCTCGTTGCCAAAGTTAGTCAAAAGGACGTCCGCGCATCCGTTACGCCGGTGAACTAGGCCTCTTGCCACGCATATTTGCTTCTCCAGTAGCAGCCCGATATTTCCGTCTGCAAGTCCCTCATAGTCAAGGAATACGTCGCTCCTTACAACGACAGTCACACTGCACCGTGCCGGCACCGTCACGTGTTCATTCACAATACGGAGAGAGGAAATATGTGGCTGTTCTGTATCAGAAATGGTAACAGCATTTTCTGTGGAAAACAACACGCGTGATTCTTGTAAGTCGATAATTGCGCCATTCGTTTGCAAAAAGTCCATGCCCAGTATAAGCTCACGGGAACACTCAGGGAGAACAATAAAGCTGCTGACGTATGTAAAGCCTCTAATGCCGATTCTTGCTGTGCACATTCCAACGGGGTCGACTAAGTGTCCTCCCGCTGTACGTATTGGGGGTCCGGTCCAATGGGTCAATACCTTTTTCAATTTTCTGGCGAGTACACTGCTAATAACTGAATAGTCCGCACCAGTGTCTATCAACGCAGTCACTTCGAAGTCGTCGATGATGACGCGCAACTCAGAAGTAACGGCGTCATCACTGCGCTGGTTCGTCGGTTCGTCACTGCCGTCGTCTTGTCGGATTGGCGATGGAGGGCATTCGGTGTTCCGGGCTTCAGCGGCCTTGCCTCCACAGGTCGCTGGCTCTAGTTTTCCCGTCGCGGATTTTGGGAGCGTCGCCTCGGTGAAACTGAAGCGGGACGTGGACTGGGCGACCTATAACGCATAGGCACTGCCGATCGAGGTTCATGTTGCGGGGGGTTTCGAATACCTTGGCGCGTGGACAAAAATGCTTCGATTTCATCAGGGCGCTCACCGTTTCGGGGGCAAGGTGCATTCACAGAGAAACCACGCAGTCCCACTCGGCGATACTGGCATTCCCGGTATAGGTGACCAGCCTCTCCACAGTGGTAGCAAAGGGGACGCCGGTCTGCAGTGCGCCATACATCGCTTTTACGCGGCCTTCCTTCTGTCATGGGCGGCACATTGCGAGGAAGCATCTGGGGTATTGTGGCCGTTCGTCCAAAGTTGGCGCGTCCTAGGTCCTGGCGTAAAGCTTGGGCGTACGATATCCGCGGCTGACGCTCTGGCTGTGCGCGGGGCCGTACCTGAGGCTCTGGCTCACAAATTACTTGCCGGACTACTTCGCGAATGACATCGGCAAGTGAGGACAATGGAGGAGGGCTTTGAGCGAGCTGCAGTTTCTGCAGCTCTTCCCTTACGACGGACCTCACCATTTCGCGTAGGATGTCCATGTTGTTGGAGAGGGCTCCTGACCCAACGTCAAATGATGCGAGGCTTACATCTCTGTTGTACTGCCTCGCACGCTGCTGCAGCGTCTTCTCCATCGTCGTCGCCTCTGATCGAAATTCGGCTACAGTGCGGGGCGGATTACGAACCAGGCCGGCAAAAAGCTCCTGTTTCACACCGCGCATTAGGTGCCGCAACTTCTTGTCCTCAGCCATGTTGGGATCAGCTCGGCGGAAGAGGTGGTTCATATCCTCAATGTACATAGTCACACTTTCGTTGTTTCTCTGGTTCCTCGCCTGAAGAGCGGCTTCTGCCCTCTCTCTGCGGTCCGTGCTAGGGTACGTAGCAAGCAGCTCTCGCCGGAAGTCGTTCCACGATGATAACGACGCTTCATGGTTTTGAAACCACGTGCGCGCAGATTCCTCCAGGGCGAAGTACACATACCGGAGTTTCCTTGTTTCGTCCCAACCGTTACATCTGGCGACACGCTCGAAGTTTTCGAGCCAGTCCTCGGCATCCTCGAATGTGTCTCCGTGAAAGGATTCTGGCGTCCAGGGTGAATCAACGACGACGTGAGGAGGCATCACTTGAGTAGCCATTGCACTGGTACCTAGGCTGACTGCTGCCGCTGCCCTTGGTGAATCGGTGAGAGGACCAAACTCGGGGGCCTCACCTCGTATGCGGCGGCTCGTGCGTTGGTGGACCGGCGTTAATTCCGTTGGCTCCAAACTTCGGGGATCCGGGCTACCTTCCCTGGCGCGTGTGGGGCTTGAAGTCATACCCCGCACCTCCATCAGATATGTAACCAACAGTTACGACGGCCGTTTCTATGAAAACTAGTTTGTTCTGGGCGAACCTGTGCCCGTCAACAAAAACGTCCCTGGAGCTTCGCTTCTTCCAACGTCGTTCTCTTCTTTGTCGCCTCCTGTCGCGTGCCAGTCCGATTCTCGCGCACGAGCCGCCGGTCTGTCAGCACCGGCCCAGCGTTTCCTTGCGGTGCTTTTCTTGACGCTTGCGGTGTGGCGGCTCTTTTAAACGCAGTTGGTATGTGGCGGTCGTCTTGTGTTCTCGCAATGCTGGCGGCAATATAATGTAAAATAAATCCCCCAAAGATTGTTTTCATCCCGAAGTCCGTCCTTCAACCCCTACAATAGAATGTTTTTTAGGTGCACCAAATTTTTTTTAATTAGAAAAATGTACATCACGGTAACGTTATGTTTACCATAGGAGTGTACGGATTGGCAGCCTCTAGAGACAGAACGATTTCCGCAATTACGTGCGTAATTAGCGAAGTTACGGTAATCAACTTTCTAATTATCAACACTAGGTGGCTACAGCAAATGAGCACTTTGGAGCCCGTCCTGAACGCTACCTATCCCAACGACTACATTTTGAATAGCGGATTTTGTGTGGAAGCTATGAGATCAATTAGTTCCCCTTGGGAAGCTGCTTGAAACCGAAACTGTCTAAAAAAAGAGTGTGTCGTCGATGTTGCCGCCCTCACCCCCGCCTTTCGTCACGTCTCCGAGGTCACCGCTGGTCCCTCCCGCGAGCAGCTTGCGTTATCTCCTTGCTGTGTGCGGCGTTGGCCTAGCACTTCAACGCCGGCGGGCCGCCAAATTTACTAAGTCATTCCGTTGGGCGCCACGTGCCACTTCCACTGACGAAATGCCGTTTCAGGGGCAAAAATTCAAAGCCTTTCACTGGAGGGTGCCTGAGTACTCTGTGTACATTACGTACGACAATGATGGCAAGAATACAACATTATTAGAAAATATGTAATTCGAAAGCAAGATCAAATATTAATTTAGTGTAGTAAAAGGAAGTACCTCCACAGTATAGCTGTGGAGGGCGGAAGTAATGAAAAGGCTGAAAAAAATAGCCGTGTAGGTCTGTAGTCAACTGGATAGACCGTTCGCGTCTTGGCAACAGGATAAGGTTGCTCCTGAAGGCAGACAGTCTAGTGGGGAAGTGGGTCAGTCCCGTGGATCAGTCGATACCGCAAAGGACGCGATGACGCCACGCCACTGTACGCCAACAAATAAAAACAACTTTTTAAAATTGAAGCTTTCTTTGCTTCTTCCTTCCATTTTCACTGGTGCTGTCGCCGTCTTGCATGCCGTGTCGGATGGGGCGTGCAGAGCGTGCATAGAAGGAGCGTGGAAAAGAGGAATGAAGAGGAATTGGCAACTATGGCGTCGATTCTAGGAACGCTAGAGGAAAGATGCTGGTAGAATTCGCCGAAGGGAATAAGCTTCGAATAATGAACAGCTTCTCCAGGAACCGTAGCAACAGAAAGTGGACCTGGAAAAGCCCGAATGCTGAAACAGGAAGTGAAATTGACATCATACTTTCTGCTGATCCCAGCATAGTGCAGCATGTAGGAGTGATAGGTAGGGTAAAGTGCAGTGATCATAGGTTAGTGAGGGCTAGGATTAACCTCAATTTTAAGTGAGAAAGAATCAAATTGGTAAAGAAAAGACAAGTCTACCTAGAGGCAGTAAGGGTAAAAGCAGACTAGTTCAGGCTGGTACTTGCAAACAAATATGCAGCCTTAGAACAGACACATGAGGATGACATAAAGATAATCAATGAAACCGCAACTAGGCTGGCTTCAGAGGCAGCAATTGAAGTGGGAGGCAAGGCACCAAGGCAATCAGTAGATAAGCTCTCCTAAGTAACAAAGAACCTAAAAATGAAACGACAAAGAATGAAAGTGTCCAACTCAAGATATAAGCTACAATTCGGAGAACTGTCAAAACTGATCAACAAGGCGAAAATAACTAATATTCAAAACTATAACGTGAGAAAGGCTGAAGAAGCCTTAAAAATGGACATAGCCTGAAATCAGTGCGAAAGAAACTTGGCATAAGGCAAACCAAGATGTATGTACTGAAAGATAAGCAGGGTAATATCAGTAGCAATCTCGAAGATATAGTAACATAAGCGGAAGAATTCTATACTGACCTGTACAGTACCCAGAGGGAACAGGAGTACTTTATTCGAAACAATATTGAACAGTATGCATAAACTCGTCATATAACGAGATATGAGGTGAGAAGGGCCTTGCAAGACATGAAACGGGGAAAAGCTGCAGAAGATGGAATAACAGTCGATTTAATCAAAGGTGGGGGAGACTTAATGTTTTGAAAACTGGTGGCTCTCTATACGAGGTGTCTATCGACTGCAAGGGTCCCAGAAAACTGGAAGAATGCGGACATTAAACCACTCCACAAAAAAGGAGGCGTTAAAGAATTGAAAACCTATAGGCCCATTAGCTTACTCCCAGTATTATATAAAATATTTACCAAAATAGTCTCCAATATAATGAGGGCAACACTTCACTTTAGTCAACCAAGGGAACAAGTTGGCTTCATGAATGGATACTCTACAAGGAATCACATCCATGTCATTAATCAGGTTATCGAGAAATCCGCAGAGTACAATAAGCCGATCTATAGGGCTTTCATATATTACGAAAAGGCATTGGATTCAGTCGAGATACCAGCTGTCATAGAGGCTTTGTGTAATCAAGGAGTACAGAACGCTTACGTAAACGCCTTGGAAAACATCTACAGAGGTTCTACAGCTACTTTAATTCTACACAAGGAAAGCAGGAAGATACCTATGAAGAAAGGAGTCAGACAGGGAGACACAGTCTCTTCAATGCTATTAACTGCGTGCTTGGAAGAATTATTAAAGCTATTAAACTTGGAATGCTTAGGAGTAAGGATCGATAGCGAATATCTCAGCAACCTTCGGTTTGCCGACGGTATTGTTCTGTTCAGCAACAATGCAGGCGGGTTACAACAAATAATTGACAACCTGAACAGAGAGAGTGTAAGAGTGGGGTTAAACATTAATATGCAGAAGACGAAGATAATCATGAAGAGTGAATCATGATCATGAATCATGAAGAACAAGAGTGCGAGATCATCTGTTAGCCTCTAGAGTCTGTGAAGGAGTACGCTTAACTAGGTCAATAATTCACAGAGAACCCTGATCATGAGAAGCAAAATCATAGCAGAATAAAAATGGGTTGCATCGTATACCGCAGACATTGTCAGATCCTGACTGGAAGCTTACCACTATCATCTAAAAGGAAGATATACAATCAGCGCATTTTACCAGTGCTGACATATGGGGCAGAGAATTGGAGAGTGACAAAGAAGCTTGAGAACAAGTTAAGGACCTCGCAATGAGCGATGGAGCGAAGATTGCTTGGCATAGCGTTAAGAGACAGAAATAGGGTGGTTTGGATCTGATGGCAAACGGGTATAGACGATATTCTAATTGGCATCAAGCGTAAAATAGGAGCTGGGCAGGTCATGTGATGCGGCGGTTAGGTAACAGTTGGTCCATTAGGTTTAGAAAATGGGTACCAAGAGAAGGCAAACGCAGTCGTGGACGGCAGAAGGCTATGTGAAGCGACGAAATTAGGAAATTTCCTGGTGCTAGTTGGAATTGGTTGGCGCAGAACAGGGGTAATTGGAGATCGCATGAAGAGGTCTTCCTCCTGCAGTGGACATAAAACAGGCTGCTGATGATGATGACTACGCAGACAAACAAGATTAGTCCACGTACGGTAACACTTGCCATCAACTCGATCGCTACTCTCGCATGCACTATACAATGAAGACATTACATATTCGCAGACCGCATTACCGCTAATGGTCGTCAATCAAAGCAAATAGCCCAGAAAGCTTCGCTTACATCGATTCGCACAGTGCATGGGATTCGCAAAACGTTTTAGAATGTGAATTGATATGCTGAAGAACGGCGCTCATTAATGCAATATTTTCATTCTTAGTCAGCAAAAGTGGCTGTCGGGTCCACGGTAGAATTTATTTAAACGGCTTCAATGTCATGGCCATTACATCAGTGCCAACTTCCGTGCGATCGTAGGCGTCAGAATGGGATACAAGTGACACGGAAATCAGGAGGTTGACGAACGGGAAGAAGGCAGGAACTTGCAGAAGACCTCAGAAAAATGATATGACTTTTTGACCAGCTAGGTCAGGGGGCCGTGTAATTCCTTCTAATAAAAATCCCCCAACAGATGAACTGAGGCCGACAAAAGTGAGGGAATTTTGGGCAAGATGAAACCGCTGGAAATATCAGAACAATGCTAGCCCAAATCTAACGTATGACCTAAAAATAAAAAAACACAACGCTGACAGGGTGGCCTAATTTCGGGACAAATAAATTGGCTGCTGAAGCAGTTCACTGAAACCCGATGGTTTCAGCTTAACTGAAAAGGCGAGAAAGGCGACAAAGTCGGTGAGAAATGCGAAAAAGGTCGAGTTTTGAGAAAGTAAGGCGAGAAAGTCGCAAATATTGAAGAGAGGTCAAGTAGGTCCTTTGGCCGACGCCAGCGCCCGGCATTGTCAGGCGATTGCACGTATAAGCGAGATGCCTGGTCGTCAGTCGTTACAGGGTGGTTCGGGTCTGAAATATTGGATGAGGATTCCATCACATTAAATACGCTGCACTCTACAGTATCATTCTTCTACGGCTGGCACCGATTCCCAAGCAGTGAGAATGGGAACAAATTGTCTCACGTGCCGACTGTCGCCTTCCTGGAACTGCCAACATTCCTTACCCGCTGTAGTTGCTTAGTTTCTAATGGATGCAGCTGCTAATCACGAGGTCGCGGGATTGAATCCGAGCCGCGGTAGCCGTATTTCGAGGCGTGAAATGCGAAAACACCCGTATACATAGGGTTAGGCGAACGTTAAAGAGCCCCAGGGGGTCCAGATTATTCCGGAATACTTCACTATGGTGTGCCTCATAATGAGATGGAGGTTTTGGCACGTAAATAACTTATTATTTAACGTTCCGTATGGATTGCCTTGGCAGTCACACAGCTGTTGAATGCAAGTAAGTGTGAGTAGTTACGTGCGACGTCTTTGAGTATGTGGGTAGCGTTTATGGCGCTCGATATCTGCTCGTCTACATTGCGGCGATATTATAAAGGCGGAACAGCAACATGGCAGACAGCATGGGGAACAGACACATCCCGCACATATTAGTACACAATAATTTTAAATGGCGGTCTTTTTTCATGCACGTGGATAACCGTGACAGGAGACCACTTTGGGAACTAAGTGCAAGTAATATATATGTGATACCCAAAGGCGTATCTGGCCCGGTGGTCAGTAAATGTGGCGTAATGTTGCGAGCAGCTTCGGCCATAGCATACTAACGGACGACGACACAGAGACAGTTTGCATATTTTTTTTGTCGTGCCTTCTGCCGGGAGCCGCAAAACCAACCTATTCATGCATATATCCTAATACTTCAGCACATTGTTATGATTGGGGGTTCAATCCCATCGTTCGTAACCCGTTGTCAAGATTGGAGTCCAGCATGAAGTAGAAGGTAGCGGGCCCATGCAGTCGTCCAACTTATCCACGCTGAGGACGTTGATGAAGGGAAGGACTGCTTCTTATCAAGAACGAGGAATATGGGTTTATTTACAGTATTTCCATGCAGTTCATCAGTCTAGCATGACTGCGAGAGAAAGTACGTCAGTCTAGCCCGACTGCTTGAGAGAGTGTCTCAGTCTAACATGACTGCGTAACAAAGTGTATCGAGCGTCCGCACAACAGCCGTTTATAAACACTCGGTCCTCCCCCGATTCCAAGGTGGCAGAAACGTTCGTCGTCATCATCGTCGTTCGGAAACGTTCGTCGTCATCGTAAACACGCCACCTCTCCGCGGGACAGTTTACACACACGCACACACACAGGTTCTCGGTCCGAAACCGACCTCACACGAATTTCGTAAAACTCGGGGCGGACCCTCGCAGTGCGCCCTGGTAGTTATTGTCTTGCTTCTTGGTCGGCGCGTGCGATGAGGTCTCCGACGACCTTCCCGCGGCAACTCCCCCATTCATAGCAGATCAGGTCCGCGTTGGTGGGTTCGGCAACAATAGTTGGCCCGCCGAACTCATTCAGTCACAACGGCGACGAGGCTAGAGCGTAACGGTGGCGGTTTCAGCACAAAGCCTGCTTCGTCAAACGCATCCTAGCTGAAGTGACGGAGAGTGGAGGACGCGCGTATTGTTCCCGACACAAAGTCGACTTAGTCACGCCGTGGCTGGAGGTTGGCGGCGGCGTTCCAGGAAAGTTGCGGCCACTGTCGCAACTGGTTGGCAAAACTTGCACTGCAGCTGGCCGTTCTTGACAACATCTCGATTTGCAGCTGATGCAGAAGCCCATGAGTGCGCATAGCGAAGTCGCTGGGGAAATAACTGGGTGCACTTTAACGAAATCGATCGGTCAAAATCAAAAGCAGTCCACGACGGCGTCTCTCGTAGGCGTTCTGCGATGGTCGGAAGTAAAGAATGTGTGCTGACTGAGCAAAGGCTGCCACGGAGTGCTTCTGACGATTACCCAAGCTTGTTTACTCCGTAGCATCAAAAAGATAGAAAAAGAGCGAAATAAAAAGAACGGTATCAAAAGTCCAGAATCAATCATCGGTTGTCGCGACTAGACGCTCGTAGGATAAGTCATTTCCAGGCGAGGATTGGCTACGCTTTATCAAAAACACTGATAACGCCCGCAAGACAAGCATTGTGGTGAAGTTCAATGTGCAGGGATAGCTTTTAATTATTTTAGTTTTGTTCTGTTCACGTCGTCACCGCGGGAAGTTTAAAAAGTTTAAGTTCAGTACGCCACGTGGTGGCACTCATGCAAACCTCGTGCCCATAAAAACTGGATACGGTTAGAGATCCTTTGTCGGCCTCCATAAATTTTTGTAAGGCCCTAACGGTGAGGTTGTTACCAAAGCGACAAGAAACGCCCTTAAGGGTGTAAAAAGTTTAGTGTAGATGAACGCAAAGCACCTCCAACAGATTTAACGTGGTAGCGACGGCCAAGAACACAGTAGCAAACCTGAATGACCGAACTAACTTTTTTCTGGGCGAATATGTGACCAGAAAAACAGGCTACATTCAAAGCACAAGGACACCGGCGAACAGAGTCGTCGATCGTCGAAAATCTGATCAGCTGGTCAAGCGCGTCGGCTTTTATACGTGAGTCATCCAATGCTCCAGAGTAATCGCTGGTGCCCGCGTGTCTTCCAGAAAGTATGCACCTTCCGATACTTTCGATGTTTCCGGGCACGTCCTGCGCTTAGCGATAACATTTGTTAGACGGTGAACAGTGGTCAGCCTAGAAAGATAAAGAAGTGCACGTGTCAATATTCTCTTTTTCTGCGTTAATGTTTACTAAATATTTTTTTCTTAACAGTTCCTAATCTCTGGGTTTTATTTTTTACCTTGCATAGGCGGCCTTACGGTGGCTTCCTTTCGTATGATCTCATCATTTTGCAAACATTGTGTTTGTTCATTTATTATGGCCTATGTTTGTGGACGTAGCTTGAAGTGCAACGATGTTGTATAGAACTTTTGAAGTGCTTATTGGGCTGACCATCGTGCAAAACTTGCGAAATTCTTGAGCTGCTCTCCAGCTTCTATGAATAAGGAATGTGCACGTACTAAATAAATAGAATCATATTCAATGGTTTGCGTTCTTATAAAGTATTTTGTGAGCACTACGTAAAGTTCACCACTATTTCTTCCTTTTCTTTTTTCCTACGCTAATACGTGCGAGCGCACGCAGCTTTCACTACAAGAACGATGCTGATACTGATCACGTGACACCACCTCAAGTTTCATAATTTACTGCAGCGCTGTGACAATGCCAAGTTAATTGACGTCCTCGTTATTCATCCCCCCCCAAAAATAAGAGCAGCGAATTCAACGGTTTTTTGAAGTGACTGCGTTTGCAATACAGGCGGCGTCACGCTTACGCTTTTTGCCTTTCGGCGAGGATTAATGATTCCACTGTGTACGGGTGTCCTTCTTTTCCATACAGAGTTCTGCTGCTTCTTTGGGTATTTGTTGCCAGGCGTGTACCCGCTATACTACTGCTTTCCGTTCATAGCTCTGCTCATTGTTCTAAAACGGCTTTGTTGTCTAAGGAAACAAGAGCAAACTAGAAAATGAACACTGCGCATTTTTCCAGTGCCGTGTGTGCGTATTTTGTGCTAGTTTGAAAGATTCCTTATCACGCACCAACTGACCCAGTGATTTAGTGACCTTGGGCCGTATTCAGAAAGAGCGCTTACGTCATAATTGTTCGTAAAAGCAAAGTCCAGCCAATCCTGATACTGGATGCTATCATGAACGAAGGTGGCCGGCCATTGGCAGGGAGCACTTACGAATGAACAGCCCTCTTGATACGGGCCCTTCACGGCAAGTGATGTTATGCGCATGTTGGAAAGAGGCAGACAGACGCGGCAGATGGCGCACAAGCATTCACACAGTCGTACAGGCAGACGGGCGGTGAGAAAGCACATAGAGACGGACGGACGGGTGGACGTAAATTAGTTGCAAAGCAATCAGAAGATGAGGGGCACCAGGTTTTTATTCGTAAGTGCTTTTTGCCATTCGCAAACTGCCTTCGCTAATAATGTCCAACATTAGTATTCGCTGGCAGCTGATGTTACCAACAGTTCTAGCTTAAGAAGTTATTGGTGGATACCGGCCAAGGTTAGGAGTGCATAGACACTTATAACTCGTGCAGCCAGAAGTTGTCAACAATCTTCCATGGTCGCCCTTGTTGAAAGCTTATTTTTATATTTGCAGTTGAACAAACTGGCATTTCTTTCTATGTTTTGTCTGAGATGTTGTCACTGTTGTTGAACAAGAAAAAAAATAATTACCAGGTTTTACGTCCCAAAACCGGCAACTCAGCTGTGAGGGACACAGTAATGAAGGGGGTAGGATCGATTACAATAACCTGAAAATGTCAAACGTACACAGAAGGCGCGCTGCGCGAAATGTCTTGCATTACTTGCCACCAGAATGTGGCCTCTGCCGCTGGCAGTCAAACCCGGAACCTCGTGGCTATAGCAGCACAACGTCAAATCTGCTTAGCCACCACAGCAGGGCGCACAGATAAAGAAAAGGAAAAAAATGAAAAAGAAAGGAAGCAAAGGCAGTGAAATCCTGATTAATGTACATGACCTGTCTTTGAGCACAAATCTGAAACGTCCATACGCTGTTTTGATACTTCAACATTTTGATTTAAGCACGGAAGACCTAACGAATAGCCTGCAGTATTGTGTTTTTATACTTGGTGCGAGGCTTCAGTTGTGCATAGTTCATCAAAAAAATTGCACATAAATTAGGCACTACGCTAGTTAAGTGCTCACTGAAATAACATTTCATTGTTTTCTGTGCGCAAATGTGCTCTCTATGGCGACAAATAAACGCGAATAAGGTTTTCTCAATTTCATTGACGTGGTACTTCGTTTGGGCATTATAGAGGTACACTCTAAAACAAAATTACACCCTTTGGGTTGTGTCTTGCTACACAACGATAAAGGTCATCCGTCTTGCCCGCATTTCCTTTCTTTAACGCTGCGATCCCGGTACTTGAACGACATGTGCCTTATCGGCATGACATAGCATTCCCGACAGGAAAGTAGCGGGTGCGGCATTTTCATGAAAGGAAACGCAAGCAAGGCAGATGACGGTTATTGTTGTGGGGCAGATATACACCCCAAAGGGTGTACTTTTGTCTGAGTGTAAATACGCGCGCTTGCACATTCTGCTTACGTAGCCGTCTTTGCGAAAAAATAAATTTATACATGCAGAACTTATCAAATAGATGGTAAAAAAACGAGAAATGCAACAAGGCAAGACACCTGATATTATCGAAGCAAGAGGACACTTTTTCCACAGTTTTATCATGGACTCGCCTAACATTTAAAAAATATGGGGTTTTACGTGCCAAAACCACTTTCTGATTATGAGGCACGCCGTAGTGGAGGACTCCGGAAATTTCAACCACCTGGGGATCGTTAACGTCCACCTAAATCTATGTACACGGGTGTTTTCGCCCCCATCGAAATGCGGCCGCCGCGGCCGGGATTTGATCCCGCGACCTCGTGCTCAGCGGCCCAACACCATAGCCACTGAGCAACCACGGCGGGTCGCCTAACATTCCCGATCACTCGTGAAGTCCAAACTTATACATAGCGAATATGTCGAGCAAGGAATGTCCTGTAAATCGCGACTCAGCGTTGCCCACGAAAAGCAGGGTCGATTCTTTCCAAGTGTTTGACGGATGCAGGGTGACGCGGCGCGGTGCTTGCGCGTATCGCCAACGAGAGAAGGTGTCACCTCGATCCCGGTGCGTACAGGCGGCCCCGAGTAGTGTCGCGTCAGCTCGGTGCAGACGCCGCCTCGGAATCACCTTGCATTCCTACGCAGCCAGAGGGGAAGGGCGACGTGGAGAGAGAGGGAGAGGAGCGCTGTGGAGTTTCCGGGGCTCCTTGGCGTGCATGGCCAATGCAGAAGCACCGTCTGCGGGAGGCTAGTTGAGGCACGCTATATTTAGTGAGCCTTGTATTCCCGCGCCGGCTGGACGCTCCGGCGGGAACGGTGTGAGTGTATATGGTGTAGCACACTTGCTGCGCGAAATTCCCCCCCCCCCCCTTCCCTTCCAGCTAAAGACGAGAGAAATGGAAGCACGGTGCTAATTTTCTTGTGACTCAATTTCCGGCGGCTTTTATTACGTTGCCGTGGTGATTTGGTCTGATTAATAAGACTGGAGTTGCTCACACCGCTATACATCGTCTGTTTCTGTGGCAGAATTCGCACATTATGCGCTGGCTACCTCTCTTCGGCGCTGACGAAACGCAGACATTTATACGTGCGGCACAATAACTGCGCGCCGAGTACTTCAGCCTGCGCTGCGGATTTGTGTTCGGTCTTCCTCCATCAGGGCGAGATTCGCAAACCAGCTTTAATTGAATGAGCCGTCATCGTATTGTGTTGTCCACCGAAATTTGCTCTGCGCGTGCTACAACTGATGGGTCGTCGTCCATATATAAAACCGGAATGCACTGCAGGGTTATTAATAACGCAGAATATAGCGACGACCTCGACAAGCAGCATGAAAAAGAAATAGAGGCGAAGGCAAATAGGAAGGAATGCACGGGTCCAGAGTTGGACGACGGGGCCGGATTCCGTTCCCTGCGGTCTTCTGGCTGGCTTCCCACGCCCTCGACCCTGCAAAGCTCAAGCCTACCGGCAGGCTACCCCGCCTCTCGGGGGCCTGATTTCGAATCAAATTTACATTTTCCGCCTTAGCGGTAATGCAATCAGCGGAGATATTGAGATCGCACTTATCGCCGTCGATCAGAGGAAGAATGACGGTGACGGACAACGAGCAGCGCATTGGCGCGCCGTTGCGTCGGCCGTGGTCTTCTCGCGCCCTGTGCGCAGACACACAGTTGTGCGTCTGTCTCTTTGCGTCACTTGTCCCGCGGATTCCTCGCCTGTCACGACCGGTCATTCCAGCCCACGAACACTCTTCCTTCTTCGCTGCCGCTCCAATTCAGGAGAGTGCCCCCAGCTCTCCACGGTGCACGGTCTTTGTCGAGAGTCTCCCTCTGCCAGGACTTCGATCAATGAAGTAACAAACGCAGATGCGGTCTTTCTCTACCAAGTGCGCGACTCTTTATTTCTTAATTCTGTCACGTGTGCACCAGCTCAAGGTGCCTAGTACATCTATCTGTTAGTTGTTTTCCTCTCAGGAAGCAAGAACAGAAACACAAGCGATAGTTTTGAGCCCCTGCTTCCCTTGTTGCGTAGAGAAGGAAGAAAAACAAATGAAAATAAGAAGAGCACCGCGTTGGCTAGACACTACCGCTTTGGGTCGCTCAGCCAGCAGTTCCATAACACCATGATGATTCGTTTCTTTCCGTCTGTTAAAAGTCTATTCGTCTACGCCATCGCGTGTCGTTGGCATCCGTATCACTCATAGTGATGACTACCTCAAACAAGCTGTTGTAAATTAGACATACAGCGCGGATATGCAGAACGGACAGTACAGCATACACTCGCAGGACTGACCTACAACAAATTTATTGAAAAAAAAAACAATGCGCACAGCATGTGACATACACCCAATTGGAAAATTTGGCAACATATAGCACTTACTGCACATGCCGAAGAAAGCATGGCAAGAATATAATGCAAGCCACTGTTCATGACTGGCTGATTCTGGTGCTAACGAAGACGAAGACCACTAAGAAAGCGCCGAAAAGGAATACCAGTGAAATACAATCGTTTAATTACTTCAGCCCTCAATTTCTTTTGCCGATGTTGCAATTGAGGGAGTGCTTACGCACGAATTGCCAACTGCGCGAACTTTCCGGCTTCGAAGATTTTCAATATCAGCCTTTCATCGTGCTCGTTTTGTTATTATTTATTTATAGTATTCATAGGACCCTAAAAGCCCTTTTTGGATGTTGCTCATGTAGGGGGTGCAGTAAAGGTAGAAAATGTACAATTTGTCAACAGGAACACTGATGAAGCAAATAGATGGTGTACTCATGGCGCACTCATTAAATACAGGAGATCACTTCAATGTGGACAGCGAGCCAATATGCGTTTATCATTATAGTAATTCTCGTTCAGTATATTTTTTTTCATTTTCATTTATTTGTTGTTTGAGACATACAGCTGTCTCAGGTGATGCAGCAAAAGGCAGCATTCTTGCCTGACAAAGGCTGCAGCACCCAAAACATGTTGACACTCTGCAGCAAACAATAGCACAACAAGTGTTACAATTTTCAAAATATTATAACATATCAAAACAATAAAGAATTCGAATCTTATTCAGATCATGTTAAAAAAGGAAAACAAAACAATAACATTGAGGTACATAAGGAAATTATACAATAAAGCAGCGAAGAAAATACGTCTTAACAGATTTCTTGAACCTCAAGCTTGAATTCGAGGTTTGTAATTGTTCCAGGATTGTGGGATTATTGTTTAGTAACGCCGATATTTGAAAGTGTAATGCCTGTTTCCTGTAGTTCGTGCGAGTAAGCGGTACAGAGATTGGCTCATGTCTGAGATTATACGGAGTTTCTTTGGAGGCGAAGGTCTGATTAAACTGTATGTGATCAGCTTGACGGAGACGGCACGCCTCGAGCGATAGTGTATGCAAAAACAGGTGGTCTATACGAAGTATGCCAAGCTTATCAAAAAACGGTATAGTATGTGCAAGAACAGGTAGGTTACATATTGCCGTTACGGCTCTTTTTTGCAGCCTATATAGTGACATAAGGTTAGTTTTTGGTAGTAGTTCCCCAGACCAGAAGGGAATAGTGTAGACGAGAGTGTATTAGTGTGTAATATAGCTGTTTCTTTAAATTTATTGGAATAAGATGCTTTAACATGTTAATCATTCACGTCGCTCTACGAATGTCGGCTCTGATGGTCTCTACATGAATGAATCAATACAGGTTTTCGTTAAACCATACACCTAAAAATGTTACACTCTTCGTATTTTCTGTAATGCGCACCACAAACTTTAACTCGTTGTGACCCATCAGCCGCTTTCCTTTAGGTCTAAATATGACATACTTTGTTTTTTCGCAGTTGAGTTGTATTCTATTTGAATTTAGCCAACACTTTAGGTCCCCCATCCATCTATTGGCAGCGTTAAATGCTTCTTGAATTTTATGATCAGAAAAGAAAACGCTGGTGTCATCTGCATGCAAAGTTATGCACGGTGTGTTTGGGAGGTTAACAATATCATTAATATAGAGAAGAAACAAAGTCGGGCCTAGGATTGAGCCCTGAGGAACACCGCAGTTC
The DNA here is from genome assembly GCF_038994185.2 of Dermacentor albipictus. Taxonomy (NCBI): domain Eukaryota; kingdom Metazoa; phylum Arthropoda; class Arachnida; order Ixodida; family Ixodidae; genus Dermacentor; species Dermacentor albipictus. The sequence continues at coordinate 3,281,520 of NW_027225566.1, read as the reverse complement.
AAGTCAACAAGTTGGGACTTAGAATCTTTTACGCAAACAAACTGCTTACGGGAGCTGAGATAGTTCTTGATTGAAGCATAAGCTACGCCTCTTATGCCATACCAGGGCAATTTTCGGAGCAAAATGTCGTGATTAATAGAGTCAAAAGCCTTTAAGAAATCCAAAAACACTCAAATAGTGTAAGTGTGTTTTTCAAAGTTCCTAATTAAGTTGTCTTTCGCATGCAAAAGCGCTTGCTCAGTAGACTTGTTTCTGAAACCCGAATTGTGCTGGTACTATTGCTTTGTTTTTGGTCAAGTGCCCAGCTATTCTTTTATTTAAAATGCGTTCAGGAATTTTAGAAAAGATAGGCAAGACCGAGATAGGTCTGAAATTATTGAGGTTATCTAACGCACCCCCCTTATGCAGTGCCACTACTCTCGCAATTTTCATGAGCACGGGAAATTCACCAGTCGATAAGACGAGGTTGCCGACATGCGAAAGCGGGTGACATTATACTTGCGCCACATTCTTTATAGGCTTTGTACTTATTTCGTCCGCTCCGCATGCGCAGTTATTCTTTATGTAGATATGACGTATGCTATTTCGGCTGGGCTTGTTGGGTACAGGAATATAGTAGGCATATCAGAAGATCTATTGTATGCTTCACATCGGCCTACAGGAGCATCGCTACACTGCGCAGCAGAAACCTGGAAATGCGAGTGAAATTTGTTGGCTAGGCATTCCCCTGATAATGTTATCCCGCCGATAACTATTGACTGAGGACAGTTCGCTCTGTTGCCCGTCATTAATTCTTGAAATGTTTTCCAAGGCAGTGAAGGATTGTTTGCAGCCGCAGTAAACTTATTCTGATAGTACTCGCGTTTAGCCTTCTTCATTTTAGAGTTTGTTTTATTTCGAAGCTGCTTGTAGGCTTGCAGGACTTGTGGATTTTTCGATTTAATGAATGTTTCAAATAACTTTTTACGGCGTTCAATTTCTTTATATAGTTCATAGGAGACCCAAGGCTTTCGAGTTTTTCGGTGCGTTTTGCGCGTTTCTAGTGGGAAACAAGTGTCGTAAATTTCTTTAAAGAGTGCTAAAAACTTACTGTAAGCTTCGTCAACATTTCGACCTCTCTCTATTACACTCCTATCGGTGTTAGTTACAAGCTCCTGGAACTTCGTGATGTTATTGTCACCTATTTTTCTACTTGCTCTAGCTTCTTTCCCATTCTGCGAAACACTACGATGGTTAGAGCGCCGTATAATGCAAACGATTGGCAAGTGGTCACTGATGCCTCTAGATAATATGCCTGAGACCATTTCATCACTTAAATGGTTCGTTATACACAAGTCTAACAGTGTACTTGTTTCGACATTCTTGTTTCGAATTCTTGTTGGCGCCTTGATTAAATTCCGGCAGCCATAGGAGTGAATAACATCTAGTAGATCACATTTATGATAGTTCTCAAGAAGGAGGCCAATATTAAAGTCACCAATGAGTAACACTGGCACTTTCAACAACAAGCTGTGCTCCAGAATCTTTCCAACAGTTTGCAAAAAATATTCACACTTCCTGCAGGTGGACGGTACAGGACAGCAAGAAGCAGGCCGTCACACTTAACCACAAGTGATTCGCCATCACCGTTAATCATACTGCACTCTTTTAACTCGTTGCACAATACGTCATTGCGAATATAGAATGCAATCTCACCACCTCTTCGTTTACATCGCGAAATAGGCACACAGCTGTAACCTTCAAGTTTGGGAATAAAATCATTAGAACTGAACCAGGTTTCTGTAAAGGCCAAGAGATTGAAACTATAGTGCAGATAGTCAAGAAGCATGTTAACTTCGTCAAATTTGTTCCTAAGGCTTCTAGCATTCATGTGAAAAACTGAGAAGCATTGCTTGTTATGAACATAGCTGCCCACATCTACTCGGAACGTTGCTTGACTTTACTATTGGTTCTCTCTTTGGCTAAGAAATTCATCCATTTTACATCAGTGTCACTGAAATTGTCAGCTTCTATTCTATCTTGGACAAGTCATCCTCTGATTGAATTCTAATTGCGCGATCCCCATGACGTTTCCTGACGAACAGCTTTCCTTCTTTTATCCATGTAAACATGTAATCCTCCTCAGGTGCCTTTGCTTTCATAAGCCAAAATAGTCGCTTGTTCGTAGCTGTAAAGTTCTTACGTAAACCCACAGTTGATTTATTCTCCCTCAGGACAGCCCTCTTATTGAGCCATTCTTCCCTAGTAGTTCGAGACTGAAACTTCACAAGTATCGGCTGTGTCTTTCCTTGTTTCGCTGGAAGTCTATGAACAGCATCGAGTTCCCTTGTAGTTATAGGCTGCAGAGCGAGTTCACTAGCAAGGATGTTAACTTTTCTGAGCAAGTCCTCATTCTCGGTGAACCTTATGCCGTGCATTTCCATATTGTGTCGTCGTCCATATTGCTCAAGTTGATTAAGGTCATTTCTGAGCTTTTTTTCTGTCTTCATAGTCCACTGACGCTTCAATGGCGGCAACTCCTTTCTCTAACGTTCCAATTTTGTTTTCGTGAGCTGTCATCTTATGCTGTCGCGTATCATACTTCTCGGAAACAAGCGTCACCAAGGACTCGATGCCGTCCACAATGGCCTTCAAATTCAGTAACAACTCTACATTTTTCTTTATTAAGTTTACTTCAAGCAGCTTTTCATTTATGGCAGCTAGCTCATTGAATACATCTTTGATAGTGCGTGCATCTGCTGAGCTATCAGGATCAATATTTGCTTTAGGTTTGCGGGCTTCACAGCTCCATTTTTTTCCTTTTTCGAGTCATGGTTATTTCCTCCTCCCCCAAACAACTTCCTAAGTGATACCGGCAACCACAGCTCACGCATAAAATGGAACGTGCATCGTCGGGAAATGATAGGCTACATGAAGCACACTGAGCAGTATCGGCCACTGCAGAAAATTTGTACACATCCAGCAAGGACACTCGCGGCAGCAGCAGGTGGCAATATCAAGTAGCGGCGGAGGAGGCTGAAGTTGTGGTGTATACTGACCTGCGTTTACAGGAAGAATTCCCCGGTTAGGAATGTAGCCACAGGACTAGTGCCGTGCCACTGCTGCCGCAGAGTGCAAATGCAGTCGAACTTCAGTTGACGTGGCTTCATATACTGGTTCCCGAGAGGCAGCTGTTCCGCAGACAGGCGATGCACTTCACAGCAGGTATGTACGGTGCATCAGTACATAGTGCCCGCCAGCCGAAGTCACCGCGAAGGCAGTCAAGGCACGTGGCAGTGATGTGACTCAACTTGCAGAAAGCCAAAAAACAGTATGCCTGGCAGATGAGTGCAGACATAGGGACCTGCGTTAACAGGAAGCATTCCCTGGTTAGAAATGTAGCCACAGGACTAGCGCCATGCCGCTGCTGCCGCAGAGTGCAAATGCAGTCAATCTTCAGTTGAGGTGGCTTCATGTAGTGGTTTTCGGGCGGCAGCTGTTCCGCAGACAGGCGATGCACTTCACAGCAGGTACGTATGGCGCATCAGTACATAGTGCCGGCCAACCGAAGTCACCGCGAAGGCAGTCAAGGCACGTGGCAGTAATTCGATTCAACTTTTAGAAGGCCAAAAAACTGTATGCCCGGCAGAGAAGCATAGACATAGGGACCTGCATTTACAGGAAAAATTCCCCGGTTAGAAATGTAGCTACAGGACTAGCGCCGTGCCGCTGCTGCCGCAGAGTGCAAATGCAGTCGAACTTCAGTTGACGTGGCTTCATATACTGGTTACCGGGCGGCAGCTACTCCGCAGACAGGCGATGCATATCACAGCAGGTACCTAGGGCGCATCAGTACATAGTGCCGTCCAACCGAAGTCACCGCGAAGGCAGTCAAGGCACGTGGCAGTAATGCGATTCAACTTGCAGAAGGCCAAAAAACTGTATGCCTAGCAGAGAAGCGCAGACGTAGGGACCTGCGTTTAGAGGAAGAATTCCTCAGTTAGAAATGTAGCCACAGGACTAGCGCCGTGCCGCTGCTGCCGCAGAGTGCAAATATGGCTGACACAGTGGCCATATGAGCCAAGGGGTGTCATGTACACTACTTACATTTCCTACATTGTCAATCAACTTCATTTTCTGCCTCCTTTGGCATTTTTTTCTTGAGACTGCTACATTTGGTGTTCGTTGTCTGAGGTGCTGTAACGTGAAGCTATTCCAAACAGTTCTTATACCATATATGCAGCCAGTCCTCCACAATTGTTCAAAAGTTTTTCGGGGCGTCCTGAATTGGCCTGTCTTTCACGTGACGTTGAAAAAACCACGAAACTCTGATATGATGTGTGCGCATTGATTACACACGATTAGACCGAACAACAGAAAAACGTTTCTTTCCGATTTTACGCCTTTCTCACTACTAGCCTTTCGCGATTGATCAGGATGTTTACGGTCTGTGCCTACTTCACCTGCCTGTTATGCATGCGAGGTCACAAAACAGCGAAAACTCACTACTTCAAAGTTACATGCACGCATTAAAATGCATTATTATGCCGAACAAAACGATTTTTTTGCAAGAGCCTAAACTGCACTAGGGCAATTGCTTGCGCTACTTGGTAATTCATGACAAAAACAACGTACAGCGCGAAGGACAACAAAACTACATTCAAAGGAATGGTGTTTGTGCAGGATCATGCCTGGCGCCGGCACTAAGCGATATTTATCTAGCTCATCATGATCGCAATTTTCAAGGTCGACTAGACGCGTCTCCGGTTGTCATAGTGTGCAGGTTTGTGGCCGACTACCTGGTACTTATTTCTTGCACTGATCACGCTTTCAAGTCTACTGCTTAGAGATCTTTAAGAAAGAGCTGCAACCTCTAGAACTTACGCATGAGGTACCCATGGATCATTCCTTGCTCTTTCTAGATCTCAGGCTGTGCCTTGCTAACAAACATGTGTGCTGGTGCTTCGAACCGAGAAGTAAGAAGCCACTCTTGTCCATTAACTTGGCACACTCAAAGCTCGTTAAACGATGTATTATGAAGTTATACCTCCTTAAGAGCCTCAGTAAGTCTTGCTCACATGGGATGCAACATAGTTTTGCCGCACAGGTTGATCGCCTTTCTTGGGCTGCTTGTCCTTTTGCCTTAGTTTAAGCCATAACGGAACAGCTTCTGAGGCGCACAAAACGTGATGAGCCCGCTCAGTCAAGGAGCCAGCCGGCTGAAAGGCGCAGGTTTGCAGTGCTACCGTATGTGCATGATGTCTCCCATAGGCTGAAGAAGACTGGGCAGCATGCAGGAATCAGTCGTTTTCTCAGCCACGGAAAAGCTGGCAAAGCTCTGTAAGCGTGTAATGCACCTAAGTCACGTCAGAGTTGTTGCTCTGTCGCGCACTGGAAACGTTTTGTGACATGCGCAACAAATGTGGTTTGCCAGATTCCCCTGTTTTGCGGCAGTAGATACGTTGGACAGACAGGCAGGTACATTAAACGATCGCTTAAGAGAACACTGTAACAACGTTCATAACACTCTTCAAGGCCACTTGTGCATCCATTGCCAGGACTGCGGCTGCGTCGGCTGAGTGCCCTTCTTGGAAGATACGGAAGTTTTAGCGAGACACAGCTCACGCGGTAACTTATAGAAGCTGATTTCATCAGAAAACTGGGTTGTTCGTGCGTATATATGTAGTGCCCCCTTTATCGCGCTGACACTTAGTGAAGTCATGTATCTCAGCAAATGGAAAGAGTAATGGCGTTTTTTTTTTCCAAGTGACCATGTTCTTAGTACAATGGCTTGCTGTCAGAACACCCCTTGTGACGGCCTTTCATTTTCTGCGCGTGCACCATCTTATATATCTATACACGATGTGGCAACGCAATAAAGTATTATTAGAGGTCAGCGCAGTGTGTGTCGTCTCTCGCAGTCTCTGTCCTTCGCATTGTACATCGTTTTTATGCCGAGACTGCGGAGTTCCGTAAAGAATAAAGCATGCCTACCCACCGAATGCTCTGACGCTGGCTAGTCGGGAATGCCCGTGAGAATGAATTTATTTAAGTGTAATAAAATTTTCTGTGCGGCAGTAACACACTGTCGAGACCGTTCGGCACGTATGCGACATTGCTCGGCAAACTCTTGTTCGCAGGCAATCTGTTTTAGCGGCATTTTGAACCTTCCGTGGCACGTCGCCGTGATTTTCGACCAGCTGTCACAAGCTTAGCAAGGGAAAGCGCGCCAATCACAGACGCAGGTACCACCCTCCTGATCATGTTAATTTCAGTACGCTACCTCAGCCTCACCGAAACTTTATCCACTCCTGCGTGCGTTTCGCGCTTTTATTTTGGTCACGCTCTTGTTTCCGTCTTTACTTCCCCCTTCCCTTCCCCTAGTGCAGGGTAGCAAACTGGAGGATTTAACTCTGATTAACCTCCCTGCCTTTCTCTCATTTGCATCTCTCTCTTCTCTCTCTCTCTCTCTCTCTCTCTCTCTCTCTCTCTCTCTCTCCTGCGTGCTCGTCGCCTCTTTTCAGCCAATTGTATGAAAAACCTGTCAAGGTGGGCGATGCTATACGCTTTGAAAGCAAAGAAAAGTGACCTCCTATAAACGAGGAGGGCGTTTGATTGGGCGGCACGAGCAAAGCTACAGGTCACCGCATGATCCTGGCGTCGCTGGTTGCGTAACTGTGACGTCAGCAGATTGGAATAAAAAACAGATTGGAATAGTTTTGCGTTAAACGGCCTCTGATACACCTACAAATGTTGTTAGGGGCTTTAAGTGTGCAAAATTGAGCTCTGACATTTCACTGTTGTGTGAATTTCTTCATGTTGTGCGATACCTTGTACAAGTATGGTATAGGGTCACTTCCTTTACTTTATTTATGGCGGCTGCATGGTTTTTCGCTGCCCCTACACCATATCTTTTGCACAGTAAGAATTTCGGCGACGTGGCGACTATAATGTGATTATTGTAGCCAAGACTATAGCCGGACGTTTCGACGGTCACTCAAGGGCTTCAGACATCGTGTGCGGGCACGATTTTTTTATGGCACTGACTAAACCCTTTCAAGCAGGGTCGTGTTAGCACTCCCTCGGCAGCCCTATCGAGCAAAGAACTAGGATTTCTTAAAATGTGTGAGGCGGGTGTGAGATGCCAAGCTGCACTTTGTTTTAATTTTCGTGCACGTAATATTTCCCCAATACGGGTGGGTTTAACAAATGCCCTGCAGCAATATTGTGTGGTGTAGCGTACAGCGCATCGAGGTACGGGAATGAGTTTGATTGCAACACTACACACTTTTCTCTGTATCTGCCCTCCTTCCCGACTTGTATCTCCGCGCTGTATTACGCATCACCAACCAGCCCAACTTTCCGCTCTCTTGAAGCGGGTGCAGTCGCCCTGGAGACATTGCGCTGCAGTTTGTAGCTGTCCTTTGAAATGCGTTTCTTCATTTTCTTTGTTCAAGTTCGACCATTCCTTCGTCGATTGCGCTTCTCGATATGCATTCTTTCCCAGCGCCTCGAAATTTGTATTTTCTGTTGATTAAGCCATTACATCTTGATAAGGTCCACAGTGAGATAAAGGCCTCACTGCTGCAAGAACTCTACTCAAACACAATCACTCTCTTCCACCAACCGAGTGCTACCAAAGAGAAATTCCCCTTCCTTCTTCACTTTTTCAACGTTACTTGTGCAAGCGTCCTTGTTATAGACACCTTCCTCGTGCATTGTCGTCAGAGCAGCTCGGAAAACTACAATTTCTTGGAGTCTCCCTGACATATTATACTCTAGCTTGAGTGCGCATAGCCTGTCTTATACGTCACTGTTCTATTCGCTACCAAGAGTAATAATTTTTTTTAATTATGAGGTTTTAAGTGCCGAAACCACTGTCTGATTATGAGACACGCCGTAGTGGAGGACTCCGGAAATTTTGACCACCTGGGGTTCTTTAACTTGCACCTAATCTAAGTACACGGGTGCTTTTGCATTTAGCCCCCATCTAAATGCGGCCGCCGGGGTCGGGATTCGATGCCGCCACCTCGTGCTCAGCAGTCCAACACCATAGCCACTGAGCAACCACGGCGGGTGATACCAAAAGTAGGCTAAAATAGACGTGTCAATGATGAAATGGCCGTTCAACGAATGTGTTTCGACACTATGTTCAGGAGTAGTTAGCATGTCGGTCGGTGCTGTCAATTTCTATTCCCTTAGCTCGTGCCCAGTGCTGTAATACCCATTTTTCACATTTCACGAGTACATCCTAGTGCCAAGCTTGTGCAGGAACATGATCAACAACTGAACTCGCAGGAGGGCGAGAGAAAAGAAAAAACTTCCTAGAGCGTGTTTGCGTCTATTCAACCGTGGTGCAGCTCAACAAACGGGATTCTTCCCGAACCAGAGCATAGACACTACCGAGAAAGAAAACGTTTACTTATTTATTTCGGAACAAAGTTCTTGTGAAGGAAAATGAGAGAGAGAGAGGGGGGGGGGATAGCTAAACGAGTCTTGGGGCGCTGTCTAATCCCGGCAAGGGTCCCCGAGGTCCGCTCAAGCATTTAAATGGGCCACAATATCCTACATCAAACGAAACTGTAACTCTGAGCGATCTGCCCACTTTATTATTGCGTTTACCTTCTTCAACCAGTAAATGCTTTCTTTCTAAATAAGCTTTAAGTGGAGTGCTGCTTTTCTTTTCTGCGTAAGCTTACTATAAGAGTCTGGCGGATTAGTATAGATGAGCCGCCCCGTTTACTGTCGGGGCTGGTCCGTTTATGCATGATCATGGTGTGGTGGTTAAGGCTGTCGAACGGCTAAGATAGCGATTGCTCCAGCAGGGCGTCGAGCGTGCTTTAAAAGCGCGCAGTGCCAACTTTATCCTCGTAGTCGCCACACTGATGGCGGCTTCACAGCATAAACGCGTAAGAGAAAGTAAACTGTGAAGACTCGGTTGGGGCTGGATAAAATCCAAGAACGAGCGAAAGCGTTGTCCGTGTTTCATGCGCGCCGTTGTGCAATAGCCCGCTAGGAAAGAGACACACTGCGGAAGAACCGTTTGCAGCCTGGGGCAAGTGCTAAAGAGGCAGTGGCGATGCACCCAGACCGGTCTAGGATGGACTAGGGGCAACTCGTGGAGCTCTGGGTTCAGACCTATCAAGCGAGTGTAAGTGACGCGATTGCGCCATTGACGCAACGTGTTTACACGGTGTAGAACTAGCTTCACTCGCCTGATATTTGCGTGCACAGGCCTGCTGCAACAAAATCTTAGAACGCGTAAAAAGCCTATAGTTTAGGATCATATAGGATTGCTCGAGGAGCGTCCGTGCAAAATTTGACGTTAGAAATGCGAATGCAAGCGCCATGAAAAGTTTACGAAAACAGCCGCTTTTGATAGCGAAGGTGTAAAAAAAAGAAGAAAGTACAAAATTCACCGCCGATTACAATACTCCCTAATGCGACAGTGGAGCGCAGCTCCGCACGTGTTTTCATTTCGCGTGTCAATATTTCCTATTATGTTTATATAGGAACACGGTTTCTGTTAGGAAGAGAATGGAGTGAGTAGCTTAGCTGGCGCGGACAATCAGTCTCCAGCGGCACATTGCAAACGGAGCGAAGTGTGGCGCGACTGCCTCGCTAATCGGTAGATCGCGAGAGGCAGCGCGTGGGTGACGTGTGGGTGCGATTTACAGCAGCCGCCATGCAGCTCATGCAGCGCTTTGTTTCCATACAGACGACGCGTGCTACTCTGGTGCCATATCGTATAAATCGTCGCCGCACAGCACGTCTTGCGTGGCATTGTGCTTTCCTTTTCACGCTTTCGTTCCACCAAGGACGAGTGCGGCCCCTTCGTTGCGGGTAAATCGTGGCACTAGTGTCAGCGGCGACAACACCCAACGGAGCGTCACATCGAGCCTTACTCGTAGCCGCTCGACATCGCTCCCATGCAGGAGCAGTGATCCCCGTCACACAAGCTGGCATGGGCACCGAGTACGGGGCACTCCGGGGCCCGCTCCCCCTCCGGAGATTGCGGGGCGCCACCGGTGGGGCAGAGGAGGCCCCCGCCCCCCACACACACCTAAAATTTCCTTCCCAGAGTTTTGTCCCCCACGTCATTTGAGGTTTATTTTGACTTGTCTCTACCTGTGCACCTACAATTTTATGGGGCTAATAGCTTACTGCATCACTGTTGGCGTGGACGTGGACGTCTTTTATTTCATACTTTCGCTTTATTTCTTCATATCCTGACAATAGGATCGCAAATGCATTGGAAGCATCAGCGGCAGCTTCCTCGTCCGTATTCTTTCACTTGAACATTGTTTTAAATTTCCACCATGAACACCATGCACATAAACAATATATTTAATTATATACACAGGACAAAGTTTAATATACTTTTGAAACAGGGAGACCTAGCCAATCAAAAATTATTTCTAACGCTTTGACTAAGGCTATGCCTAGAGAATAAGTACGCTGCTGTACGTTCACCTAGCTTCAAATTTCTTTGCGTGCTTTTTTGACCCTTAAAACAACCTGCAGGCTTTAGTGACCCCTTCGGCAGAGACTTTTATCAACAGCGTGTGAAATACACGTAAATGTTACGTGCTTCAGTATTGCTTCTCTTTCTAAAATTAAATTTTGGTGTTTTACGTGCTAAAACCACTTTCTGGTTATGAGGCACGCCGTAATGAAGGACTCCGGAAATTTTGACCACCTGGGGTTCTTTAACGTGCACCTAAACGGCGGCTGGTACACGGGTGTTTTCGCATTTCGCCGCCATCGAAATGCGGCCGCCACGGCCGGGATTCGATCCCACAACCTCGTGCTCAGCAGCCCAACACCATAGCGACTGGGCAACCACGGCGGGTAACTTCTCTTTCCAGTGAGCAATGCTAACGACTCATGTAAAAAAACTATATTTATTAACAATTTACAACATTTATTACTAATGGAAACATCGTCACTTGCACGTTTCAAGTGACGATAAATAAACCCCGGGAAATATATAAAATACCACCTGATTGCACCTTCACCCGGATCATAAAGCAGCGCCCTCGAGCAGGCTCCCTCAGAGTTAGTGAGAACGAAATAAAGGACATAAAAAAAAAACAAATCGTTATCGAGCCTTATCAGCCGCACCTCGGCGGAAGTAACATGTCGCGTTTGCTGCTGGTCCGAAAAAAAGCCGTGATAGCTATTGTGTTAGCGTAGATAAAGTGCACGGATGCTTCTTTCTTTATGGCGAAGGCTATTGTAGACTCGTGGTGAAGTTTGTGTCAGCAGACCTGGCCGCCGGATTGTCCGCCGAAGAGTCATCCCGCCATATGAAGATAGATTAAAGACAGAATAAAGAATAAAAAATGATTGATAGTGACAGTTAGTAAATGATAACGTTATAATACAGATTGGTAGATGTTAATAATGACTAGTAATTACAAAAATGACTACTAATCACTTGTAATAACTACTTATGACTTCAAAATGATCAATATGTCTAACGAATCCTTGTACTGACCCAATTGATTAGAAATGACTACAAATTTCTAGTAATGAGTAGTAACGACTAAAATGACTACTAATGATTTGTAATCACCACTAATGACTACAAAATGACCAATATGTCCAACGACGGCTTGTAATGGCCACAATTGATTCATCGTCATCATCATCATCCTGGCTACGCCCACTGCAAGGCAAAGGCTTCTCCCATACTTCTCCAACTACCGCGGTCATGTGCTAACTGTCGCCATGTTGTCCCTACAATCTACTTAATCTCATCCACCCACCTAACTATCTGCCGCCCCCTGCTACGCTTCGCTTTCTTGGAATCCAGTCCGTAACCCTTAATCACCACCTTTTGTCTTCCCTCCTCATTATATGACATGCCGATGCTCATTTCTTTTTCTTGATTTCAACTAAGATGTGATAAACTCGCGTTTGTTCCCTCACCCAATCTCCTTTCTTCTTATCACCCCATTAACGTTACACCCATCATTCTTCTTTCCATAGCTAGTTGCGTCGTCCTTAATTTAGGTAGAACCCTTTTCGTAAGCCTACAGGTTTCTGCCCCGTGCGTGAGTACTGGTAAGACACAGCTGTCATACACTTTTCTCTTGAGGAATAAAGGAAACCTGCAGTTCATGATCTGAGAATGCCTGCCAAATGCAACTCAGCCCATTCTTATTCTTCTGATTATTTCAGTCTCACCATCCGCATCAGCGCTCACTACCCGCCCTAAGTAGATATATTACCTTACGACTTCCAGTGCCTCACTACCTATCGTAAACTGCTGTTCTGTTCCGAGACTGTTAAACATTACTTTAGTTTTATGCACATTAATCTATAGACCCACCGTTCTGCTTTGCCTGTCCAGGTCAGTGAGTATGCATTGCAATTGGTCTCCTAAGTTACTAAGCAACCCCGCAGTGGCGTCTGCATCAGCAGGCGTTTGGTGTGTTGCGACACCACGTACCCGAGCACAAGAGGGTTGGACCCTCCCGCGTGTAGCCGTGCGCGGCTTAGCCGTGTCCGGGGAAAGGGGGATCCTGGAGGTTGAGCCGATGCCGGGTGTTCGGACCTTTAAGGCCCCCCGGCGGACGCAACACGCCTCTTTCTCCTCTGCTTCACGTAGACGGCACCTCCAGGCTGACCCACCTGGGGGAAATCGGTAGTCGTCTTTTCCTGCCCTCCTCTCCAATCTTCGTCTTTCTCTCCCACTTTTACATCTTTTCTGTCTTCTCTTCTCTTCTTATTACTTCCGTATTTCCGGGCGGCAAGGGTTAACCGTGCGTAATGTATCCAGCCTTGGGTATATTCATTAGGTTATAGTGGCGGTGTAAAGCTGGCGCCTGCATATTTTCGGAACCTGCAGCGTCCCCTTGTTGGGCTCGGCGGTGGGTGGCTACCACCACCGCCAAAATTTGAAACCATGTTATGGCAGAGCCTTTCCCCCGCCTTCCAGGTCGGCCTTCGAAACGAGGTCGCACCGAAGTACCTTTCGATTTCACATTCAAAGTAAATCCAGACACATTACTGCGTTACCATGTCATGCACAGCGAAGGAACCACCCCAATGCGACAACTCTCCCCCTTCTTAGTGTCAAAATCCCTCAAAGAAAAAATTGGAGAAGACTACAAAGCCTCTAAAATGACAAGTAGAGACGTTCTCCTGGAACTTAAAAAGAAAGAAGAATTGGAAAAGATGTCCGATCTCACCAGCATTGGTGACATCAAAGTAACGATCTCACCACATCGATCACTAAATACATGCAGGGGCGTGATCTCTGAAGAAGATTTTCTTAACTTAAGCGACGAAGAACTGCTCGAGGGTTTCCAAGAGCAAAACGTAATCAAAGTGCAGAGAATAACAATCAGGAGAAACGACGAACAAATCCCAACGAAACATGTGATACTTACTTTTGGCACAAGCATTCTTCCCAGTTCAGTCGAAGCAGGGTATGTAAAAATCAACGTGAGGCCATACATGCCGAACCCAAGACGGTGCTTCAAGTGCCAAAAGTTCGGGCATGCATCACAATCATGTAGCGGAAAGGCGACATGCGCAAAATGTAGTGCCAATGATCACCCTTCGGACAACTGCAATGCCCCTCTACGTTGCGCAAACTGCAAAGGAGAGCATGCTGCTTATTCGCGATCTTGTCCACTTTGGCGGAAAGAGAAATAAATAATTGCACTCACAGTGAAAGAGAAAATCTCCTTCTATGAAGCAAGGAAGAAACTATCTCACCTACCTCAAATGAGCTATGCCAGTGTGGCGCGAGAGGGGGCAGCACCACACCGGTTCCAGGGGTCTGCAGCGGTCACAGCTAGTGGACTAGTAGTACCTCCATACGCCCCCTTGGTGGCGGTGGCCAGTGCTGCGCCATCGTTAGCTAAGGCGGGCCCCCAGACTGCTGTGACGCAAGGCCCAAGACTTAATCGAACTCCGAGCCCTGTGACGAGCGTCTCACGGTCTCAGAGCCTCGTTCGATCCGCCAGCGCCTCGGAGAAGGCTATGGAGATCGACCCAAAAACCACGGCGTCGTCGACGCCAAAGGACCAGCACTCCCTGGAGTGCACTAAAAAAGACAAACGTCTCGTAACTGCGTCATCAAAGGGTCAGGTAACCCGAACAGTTACCGCCCTTGTTTAGACTAGCTATCTTATCATTACATGTCACCTATAACCTTCTAAAAAACACACATATAAGTGAACCGTTCTAATTGTTTGACAATGGCTTCCATCATCCATTGGAACTGTAGAGGTCTGCTACATAATTTAGGTGACATAAAAGACATAAATAAGTTCTCATCAGTGGCATTCTGCCTTCAAGAAACAAACCTAGGCCCCAAGAACAGTCAAACCTTTAAAGGTTTTACCGTTGTCCGAAAGGACCGCGAACGCTCTAGCCGTCTGTCAGGAGGAGCCGCAATAGTCGTCCAGGGCGGCGCCCCTACACGAAATGTTCAGCTGAATACCTCTTTCGAGGCTGTTGCCGTCACCGTTCTTTCGCATAAAACCATCACCATCTGTTCACTTTACATGCCACCCCATACACATTTTACTACCAGACAATAGGAAAATCTAATACACCAGTTACCGGAGCCTTTTGTTTTAGTAGGAGATTTTAATGCCCACTGTACCCTCTGGGGCAGTGATAGAACAGACCAAAGAGGGCAAGTAATCGAAGATTTTATTTTGTCTAACAGCAGATGTCTTTTAAACTCGGGTTCACCAACGTATTTTTCACCAAGCTCACGCAAATTCAGTTGTCTCGATTTAGCCTTCTGCTCACCATCTGTCTTTAGTGATTTTAAGTGGGAAGTCCTCGACACTTCATATGGAAGTGACCATTTGCCTGCATTTATCAAGCTAACATCCCCATTACCTACCCTAAACTCCAAGCCACGTCGCTGGAAAATACATCTTGCCGACTGGCCGCTTTTTGTGAAACACGCAAAACTCGAAGAAGTCTTTTCAAATGAACTCAGTGTAAATAAAATCAATGAAATGTTCACTGCGGTTTTAATTTCAGCGGCAGAAAAGGCAATACCACAAACATCCAACCTTCTGCGCAAAAAATCTACCGCTGGCGGACTCCCCAGTGCACAGAAGCAAAAAAGTTTCAAAATAGGGCCTGGGGCATGTTACGAAGACACCCCACCTACACCAACCTTTTACGCTTTAAGCAGGTCAAAGCCAAAGCACGATTTATCAGAAGGCAGGCAGAAAAATCATCGTGGAAAAAATACGTATCGTCCATAAACAGTTCAGTCACGTCCAAACGCATGTGGGAACAAGTAGGAATGTTTCGGGGAGATTACTCATCTTACACAACACCGTTACTTTAAAGTCCAGACACACAGACAACAATACAAGAACAGGCAGATATACTTGGCGACAATTTCCGTGATGTATCCAGTTCAGCAAATTATACAAAGGAATTCTTACTGTACAAACAGTCTGCTGAAAAACAGAGGCTGCCCACTAATGGGGCATCAAACGAACCGTCCAATTCCCCCCTCACACAACCAGAAATAAACAGAGTCCTTTCTGCAGGGAAAAACACAGCGCCAGGACACGACCATATTCACTACGCCATGCTGGCTCATCTATTCCAGGCGTCTGTAGAAGCTCTCCTTAGGTTTTTCAACATAATCTGGGAGTCAGGTATAATGCCCGAAGAGTGGAAAAAAAGCTAGAGTAGTTCCATTTCTAAAAGCCGGTAAATCCCCAACATCCGGAAGCAGCTACAGACCCATTGCCCTCACAAGCTGTTTGGCAAAATCATATGAAAGCATTATCAATATCAGACTCTCATTTATTTTGGAATCAAGAAACCTCATAGACCCTCACCAGTGTGGATATAGAAAGCGTTGTTCAACTACTGACCATCTTGTCCGTCTTGAACATGAAATCCGGCATGCATTTTCACACAAACAACACTGTCTTGCAGTTTTCTTCGATTTAGGAAAAGCCTATGATACACATTGAGATATGGAATCTTAAGAGACCTGGCTGACCTCGGCATCCGTGGTAAAATGCTGAAATGCTTAACTGATTTCATGTCTAATAGAACATTTCAGGTACGTCTGGGTACAGTTCATTCTAATACATTTACGCAGGAAAATGGTATTCTGCAAGGCTGTGTTCTCAGCACGACGCTGTTTATAATAAAGATGAATTCAGTTAATAAGATTATACGGTCGTCTCTTATGCACTCTGTTTACGTAGACGATCTCCAAGTGGCTTGCCGTGCTTCAAATTTGACAACCTTTGAAAGGCAGCTTCAAATGACAATAAACAAACTTACACAATGGGCCAACAAAAATGGTTTCCGTTTCTCCACACAAAAAACAGTTACTGTTTTGTTCTCTCAGAAACGAGGGCTACACAGCGATCCAGTCTTAAAACTGAACGACACCATACTGCCGGTGAAACAAGACCATAAGTTTTTAGGAGTCACCTTTGACACCAAACTTAACTTCCTAACTCACATAAAAGCACTAAACATTAAAGAAAATAAAGCTCTAAATATCCTTAAAATTTTGTCTCATAAGCACTAGGGTTCCGACCGAACGTGCCTTTACGTGTTTACCGGTCTCTTGTGCGTAGCCTTTTAGATTACGGCTCCGTGGTTTACGGCTCAGCCAGACAGTTCTACATCCAACGACTTGACCCAGAATATAACCTTGGACTGCGACTGGCAAGTGGTGCCTACAGAACTTCACCTATTCAAAGTTTATACGTCGAGTGCAATGAACCCTCCTTACAGCAGCGCAGAGCATTACTCACTTTTTCTTACGTACTCAGAATTCAGTCATCAGCGCAACACATATGCTACAGCATCCTCACCCAATGCAACTCACGCCTACACTATACAAATAAACCGAACATGATTAGGCCACTCGTCCTGCGGTATGAGCAATACTGCCGGGATTATGATATTCCCCATGAAGTCCTCCAGGATGCCAAGAAACCACAACGGTTGGCCCCGTGGTACGATTTGACACGGTTGTGCGACTGGACAATGACACATTTAAAGAAGAAAGACACCCCACACGAACACATTATACAAGAATTCCGTGCACTTCAGGACAAATATCAAAATAACATGCAATATTACACTGATGGCTCTAAAACAAAAAATCACGTGGGTGTGGGGGCCGTTACGGAAAATTGGGAAACAAGTATTCGATTGCCACCACACGCCTGTTTTCACGGCCGAAGTTTACGCTATATGGGTTGTTGTTAAAAAGATAATCACTGATAAACACAAACATGCACTCATATACACTGAATCTTTAAGCACACTGAATGCTCTACAGCTGAAATCTGAGTGTGAACCCCTGATAGGAGACATTTTAAATATGTTGGCGCTTAACAAATATGGGAGGTCAATTCGGTTCTGCTGGGTTCCAAGTCATGTTGGGATACCAGGCAACGAAGCAGCTGATAGATGTGCATCGATGGCAACGTACAAAGAGATAATAAACACAATACTTCCATACAAAGATAGCATCCGTGCAATTAGAAAAGCCTTAACGGCAAAATGGCAATGCGAATGGGACCGTTGTACCGACAACAAGCTACATCTCACGAAACCCATAGTTGGCGAATGGAAGTCATGTTGTCATCAGGAGCGGTTCATCGAAGTAGTTTTATGCCGACTACGCATTGGGCATACACACCTCACACACAACTACTTACTTACGAAAGAATACACACCAACATGCGAGAAATGTCAACAGCCACTAATAGTTATGCACATATTACTCACATGTACGCAGATTGAAACACACAGACGAAAATTTTGCACAAATTATATGAACTACACATACCTCTACACCCGGCTCTAATTTTAGGGGATGATCCGTTAGTCCCATTATTTGACGTCCGCGAATTTCTACACGACACGGGATGGTTACATAAAATATAGATTACTGATAGAGCTTTCTCCTTCATAAACTAGATTTTAAAACACCTCGTGTTTGGCGCAGCATAGCCTTAGTTGCTTTTGCGCCATTAAACCCCATTTAACTAACTTACTAAGCAAGGTAATATCATCAACGAATCGCAAGTTAATAAGGTATTCTCCATTAATCCTTATCCCCAATTCTTCCCAATCCAGGTCTCTGAATACCTCCTGTAAACGCGCTGTTAATAGCATTGGAGAGATCGTATCTCCCTGCCTGACGCCATTCTTTATTGGGATGGTGTTGCTTTCTCTATGGAGGACTGCGGTGCCTGTCGAGCCGCTTTAGATATCTTTCAGTATTTTTACATACGGCTCGTTAACACCCTGATTCCGTAATGCCTCCAAGATTGCTGAGGTTCCGGCTGAATCAAGCGCTTTCTGGTAATCAATGAAAAGTATATATAAGGGTTGGTTATAATTCACAAATTTCTCTATCACCTGATTGATAACGTGAATATGGTCTATTGTTGAGTAGTCTTTACGAAATCCTGCCTGGTCCTTTGGTCGACAGAAGTCTAAGGTCTTCCTGATTCTATTTGCGATTACCTTAACAAATACTTGTAGGCAATGAACAGTAAGCTGATCGGTCTATAATTTTTCAAGCTTTTGACGTCCCCTTTCTTATGCATTAGGATTATGTTGGCGTTCTTCCAAGATTCCGGTACGCTCGAGGTCATGAGGTATTCCGTATACAGGGTGGTCAGTTTTTCTACAACCATCTGCCCACCATCCTTCAACAAATCTTCTGTTACCTCATCCAGCCTAGCTGCCTTCTCCCTTTGCATAGATCCCAAAGCTTTCTTTAATTTTCCGGCGCTACTTGTGGGATTTCGAATTCCTCTAGACTATTCCCTATTCCATTATCGTCATGGGTGCAACTGGTACTGCATAAATCTCTATAGCACTCCTCAGTCGCTTGAACCATCATATCCATATTATTAATGGTAGTCTCGGCTTTGTCGCTTAACGCATACATCTGATTCTTGCCTATTGCCACTTCCTTCTTCACTGCTCTTAGGCTTCCCCCGTTCCTGAGAGCATGCTCAATTCTATCCATATTATACTTCCTTATGTCAGCTATCTTGCGCTTTTTCATTACCTTCGGAAGTTCTGCCCTTTCTGTCCTAGCTGTAGGGTTAGAGGCTTTCATACATTGGCGTTTCTTAATCAGATCTTCCGTTTCCTGCGATAGCTTACCGGTATCTTGTCGAACGAAGTTACCACCGACTTCTATTGCACCCTCCTCAATGAGGCCCATAAGATTGTCGTTCATTGCTTCGACACAAAGGTCCTCTAGCTGAGTTAAGGCCGAATACATGTTCTGTAGCTTGATCCGGAATTCCTGTATTTTCCCTCTTATCGCCAACTGATAATTCGGCTTCTTATGTGCCAGTTTCTTGTGTTCTGTCCTTAAGTCTAGGCTAAGTTCAGATCTTACCATCCTGTGGTCATTAAGCCTACCGTGCCGAGCACATCCACCTCTTGTATGATGCCAAGGTTAGCGCAAAGTATGAGGCCTATTTTATTGCTAGTCTTGCCACTCGGGCTCCTCCACGTTCACTTTCGGTTATCCCGCTTGCTGATGAAGCTATGCATTATCCGCAAATTATTCCGTTCTGCAAACTCTGCTAATACCTCTACCCTGCTATTCCTAGAAGCCTGTGCCATATTCCCCCACTGACTTGTCTCCAGCCTGCTTCTTCCCTACCCTGGGAATGAAGTTGTCCATCACTATTGTCACGTGGTCGTGACGTCAAAGAACACAGTAGCAGTACTGTGAAAAGAAAAACTAGCTTTTATCGGGCGAACCTGTGCCCACAAATCAGGCTACACTTAAAGCACAACGAGAGCGTCGAGCACAGTCGGCGATCGTCGTAAATCTGATCAGCGGTTTAAGCGCGTCGGCTTTTATACACAATCGTCGAATGTTCCAGACTAATCGTTGGGACCCGCGTGCCTTCCATAAAGTTCTACATCGTTCGCGTCAGGCGAATAAATCAGATAGCACAAGGTTCGGCGACAACAGACTGCGGATAGAAGACGATAACTTTCCAGAAACTTCGGATACATGCAAGCGCGTCCCGCGCTGTGCGATAAGATTTGTTAGGCGGCGAAACCTGGTCGCCCGATAAATATAAATACACGTGTCAATACCCCCCTCTTAAAAAGCATCGTCCCGATGCTACAAAGAGAGCGAAACACAAAGGGACACTTATTAAACATAAGTAACAAACAACGAAAAGAAACAAAGTCCAAAGGTCAGTTACGCGAAGTCCCAAAGTTCGTCAACGCTGGTGGTACGGCTTGAGCCGCACAACGTGGACAATTTCAGGTTGTGAGCGGCGCCGCTGTGACAGCGAAATGCCGTCTGGCACGACCTCGTAGTCCAGTGCACCAATACGTCGGATGATCTTGTACGGTCCGAAATAGCGTCGCAGTAGTTTCTCACTCAGTCCTCGTCGGCGTATCGGTACCCATACCCAAACACGGTCGCCGGGCTGGTACTCGACGAAACGTCGTCGGAGGTTGTAGTGTCGGCTGTCGGTCCTCTGCTGGTTCTTGATCCGCAGGCGGGCGAGCTGTCGGGCTTCTTCGGCGCGCTGGAGATAGCTAGCGACGTCAAGATTTTCCTCGTCAGTGACGTGGGGCAGCATGGCGTCGAGCGTCGTTGTCGGATTCCTGCCGTAAACCAGCTTAAACGGCGTGATCTGTGTTGTTTCTTGCACCGCCGTGTTGTAAGCGAATGTTACGTACGGCAGGACGGCATCCCACGTCTTGTGTTCGACGTCCACGTACATCGCTAGCATGTCGGCGAGGGTCTTATTCAGCCGCTCCGTAAGACCATTCGTCTGCGGGTGGTAGGCCGTTGTCCTCCTGTGCCTTGTGTGACTGTAGTTCAGAATGGCTTGGGTGAGCTCCGCTGTAAAGGCCGTTCCTCTGTCGGTGATGAGGACATCTGGTGCGCCATGTCGCAGCAGGATGTTTTCGACGAAGAATTTCGCCACTTCGGCTGCGCTACCTTTCGGCAGTGCTTTAGTTTCAGCGAACCGGGTGAGGTAGTCCGTCGCCACGACGATCCACTTATTTCCGGTTGTTGACGTCGGAAAGGGTCCCAACAAGTCCATCCCGATCTGCTGGAATGGTCGGGAAGGAGGCTCGATTGGCTGTAGTAATCCGGCTGGCCTTGTCGGCGGTGTCTTGCGTCGCTGACAGTCTCGGCATGTTCTGACCTAACGGGCGACGTCGGCGGTCAGGTGCGGCCAATAATACTTTTCTTGTATCCTTGATAGTGTCCGGGAAAATCCTAGGTGTCTAGTGGTCGGATCGTCATGTAGGGCGTCTACATGATGATCCAGGCTACACTTAAAGCACAACGAGAGCGGCGAACACAGTCGGCGATCGTCGTAAATCTGATCAGCGGTTTAAGCGCGTCGGCTTTTATACACAATCGTCGAATGTTCCAGACTAATCGTTGGGACCCGCGTGCCTTCCATAAAGTTCCACATCATTCGCGTCAGGCGAATAAATCAGATAGCACAAGGTTCGGCGACAACAGACTGAGGATAGAAGCATCGATAACTTTCCAGAAACTTCGGATACATGCAAGCGCGTCCCGCGCTGTGCGATAATATTTGTTAGGCGGCGAAACCTGGTCGCCCGATAAATATAAATACACGTGTCACTATAGTGTATTTTGTTTTGACTTACCCATCGCCGATTCCACGTCTTCATAGAAGCTTTCAACTTGCTGGTCATCATGACTGGATATAGGCGCGTAGACCTGTACGACCTTCAATTTGTACCTCTTATTATTCTAGAGCATTAACGAGAGGATGGCAGGTCTTGTTGGCGACAAGACCTGCCACCCTTTTGTTAATGCTATAGAGTTCCTATATGTTACCAGCTATATCCTTATTAATCAGGAGTCCGACTCCCAGCTCTCATCTCTCTGCAAAGCCCCGGTAGCACAGGACGTGCCGATTTTTAGCACTGTATATGCTTCGTTTGTCGTCTTAAGCTCACTGAGCCCTATTATATCCCATTTATTGCCCGCTAATTCCTCCAATAGCACTGCTAGACTCGCCTCACTAGATAACGGTCTTGCGTTAAACGTTGCCAGATTGAGATTCCAATGGCGGCCTGTCCAGATCCAGAGATTCTTAGCACCATCTGCTGCCTCACAGGTCTGACCGCCGCCGGGGTCAGTTGCTTCGCAGCTGCTGGGGACTAAGTGCCGGGGTTTGATTGTTGTATTGATATAGGAGGTTATAGCTATCTGCTGCACCAGGATGGCCAATCCTGCTCCGGTGAGGACGTCGCACTCTAGGCCTGTTTATGTCATTTTATCAACACACGGATTTTCCTTTTTTGTGTGGAAAATTGCGCGGCACCGGGATTTGAATCATGGTCCTCTTGCACGCGAGGCGGATGCTCTACCTCTTCGCCATCGCTGCATTGATTACAAATGACTAAAAATGCTTACTAGTGAGGAGTAATGACTGAAAATAACTGAAATGACGTGTAATTACTAATAATGACTATGAAATACTCTTATGTCTAACGACAACTTGTAACGACTGCAATTGATAAGAAATGACTATAAATGCTTAGTAATGACCTGTAATGACTAATAGTTACTGAAATGACTAGTCATGACAACTGATGACCAAGAAATGACCAATACGATGAAATAACGAATTGTGGCGAGTGCAATTCATTAGAAATGACTAAAAATGATTAGTAATGACCAGTAATGACTAATAGAGAATAAAATGACTTGTAATGACTACTGATGACTAAGATAGGATCACCATGTCTTACGATGGCTTGGAATGAACTAAATTGATTACAACTGACTAAAAATGCTTAGTAGTTAGCAGTAATGACTAAAATAAAGATGAGAAAGAGAAGAGGCAAAGGGAAAGAGGCGCATGATAAAAGGAGGAAGAGTAGGCTTTCACCATTCACCTCTTAAGCGAGATATTAAGAGGCCCAGTAAGTTTTTCCACGAAACCACCACAAAAGCGAATTAACAACGTTAGTGCAAAGGTTTAAAGGTGCATTTTGTTTCGTCCCAGTCACCATGTCTTTCTCTAATGAGCCGAAGGAAAACATGATCCTTGTCTTGGGGGCTGCAAATAACAGGAGGAAGGCTGCAGATATATATCAATCATGGAAGTGTGGCGGTAGACTAAACTCATCGACTGTAATCAGAAATGATGAAAACCTGAGACAAACCGGCAGCTTCCAGAAAAGGCGGCGGAGGGCCCTATCTTTGAGTCCTAGCCTGCACCCGGATGTTCTATCATTTGTGGCCTTATACCCTCATGTTAGCGTGTGGGACATGGCGGCCCTGGTAGCAATTCCCAAGTCATCAGTTTCGAGGTTTCTAAACCACTCAGCCTCGCACTCATACCACCTTAACCAGCACCAATGCTTAGAAGATAGGGAACTGTCGAATAGTCTAGATTTCTCGAATCGGGTCCTCACAAAATCCGATAAGTCGTCGGACTTTTTGAACATCATCTGCACAGATGAAGCCAGTCTTTGCAGCAAGGCCCAGATAAATTTGCATAATGTACGCTATTGGAGTGACTGCAATCCACACTGGGTAAAGCGCACTCGGCACCTGTAACAGTTCTCGTTTAATGTGTGGTGCGAAATAAACGACGGTGTTAAATTGGTCTCACCTTCTTTCATCACACGCTGACTGGACACCGTTACTTGGACACAATTCTTGAAGGAGTGGTGGATGAGTTTCTCAAAGAAGTGCCGCTGTCACGTCTTCCACTTCTGTAGTACCAGCAAGGTGGGGAGCCAGCATACAGCAGCAGCCGAGCACGAATCTGGCTGGATGCGACTTTTTATGCGCAATAATTTGGAAGGCATGGGCCTGTAAATTTGCCGCCTAGGTCACCTGATCTCTCTCACTATATTTATTTCATTTAGGTTATGCAAAAGTTTGCGTTTACATGATCGACACAACCACGTCAGATGAGCTCCAGGCAAGGATAACGGATTTCTACCATCAAATTCAAGCGTCGGTCATCATAAAGCCACATAAGATGTGACAAACGGGCTCAGTATTTCGTGGCTGCAGAAAGAGACCTATTTGAACGCGTCCTCCAGACGGCAGGTGGTGTTCAACAGCGCTGTCAAATTCACAGATAATAAGGGCCACTGAAATCTGATGGTTTTGTTTTTCTGATCTTTTTTTTGTGCAGACCTGCCTATTGCCGATTCGGCTAATTTAGAAGTGTTACATTTACTTTCTTGAACGAACCGGTTTTTCCTTTTCTCAACATGTGGGTCCCTTCAAGGTCTGTTTATTAACTTTTATTTTTTTCCTTGAGCTTGTTTTTGTAGCAGGTATACACTCTCATGAAAAATAAAACCTCATCTTAATTTGGATTTGGTCCCAAGAAAGTTTCGGGCGCAAAATATAGCCATATAGCTGCGTGCGCACTCATTCGATGTGTGGCGAGCAGAGCCGGGATTCTGAAACATTCTACGCTATTGCATTGCTTTTCGCGTATCATGCGTGGTCAGAGCCGCGCGTCGGCCGCGTTATCAAGGGGCTTTCATTTTAAGTGTGATTCGTCAAGCTTGAGAGGCAGATAAGAAGTGTGACGTAAAAATGAGAGGAAGGAATTGCCATAGAGAAAGGAATACAACAAGAGCGGACACTCCCACAGAGCCCAGCGGCCGAATTGACTGCAGCGCACCAAGCCGTGGATGTTAAAACCTGAAGCACACTTCCGGTTTCGGTTTCGTGCAGGCGCGTTTTGAATTCTAGCTGGTGCGCGTCATGCCGGCCCCGTTTTTTTTTGTTTTTGCTTTTGCAGCAAATATTTATTTACATATTTACTTTTATTTATTAAATATTTATGTGCAAATTATTTTATTAAGTAAAATTGATTGCGAACGATCTTCACAAGCCTCCATTGAACATGTGCCACGTGCAATTTCATAAAGACGCAAGACACCTTGTGAAATGTGGAAAAATTAACGTTTATTTTATTCTTTGTAGATGCTTGTCGCGGGCTTTTTGTGCATTCATCCAGCATTGTGGCACCAGGTAAGCGGCAGTAGTTTCCGCAGAAAGCTACACCAGACGACGTGAGCTGAAAAAATTACAAGCGGTATTTTGGTATTAACATCTAAGAATAATGCCTGTAGAGGCGAAACGTGCTAAAGTGCTTAGTAGGCGGTATTACAAACAAAAGCAGTTCGTATTTACACACACGGCGTAGAAAATACCCGACTCATCCCAAGCAATACCGTACATACCACAAACACATTCTAATTCCTAGCATTCTCCTCTTCCCAATACTTATTTCCTGCACTTTCATAGCACGAATGCGCGGGCAACGGCGCGTTTCGCGAACTTGGCTACAAACGACGCGATATTACGCTACGAATACACAGAGGTGGCCACAACACAGGCTCTCAACCAGAGCATGCTGGACGCTCGCAGAATTCCTTCTACTCGCACTCAAGACAAAATGTGTGGGTGCCGTTCAGAAGACAGAATTTTCGAGTTACTTGTTCCTGGCGTTTGAGCTCCTTGGCTTATCACTTGTGCGTTCTGCAGGCGCAAGCAACGCACTCCCGTGTTATCACTCTTGACGATTGCTCGTTGCGTTTTCGACAAGCGTGGGTACCGAAAGAAGGCTTAAATTGTTGCGGGGACATAAAAATTGCGACATATCTGTCGCAGTAAGATTCAGTACGCGCCAAACTAACTGTCATCACGGCCGAGCTGCATTTCGCTGCGCCACAACAGGCGCGGTGAGCGGGCCTCATAACATAAAAGTATCGAAAATAATTTTCAACAATGTTGGGCGTCAGAGAAAGAAAAGCGCCATGAACTTGTCCGGGCATTAAAGCGCGAAACCGCGCACCACGGCCGAGCTGATTTTCGCAAACCGAGTCACAGCGCCAGGCGCGCCCACTGTGCTCGAAAGGTAGCCCAAAAAGTAATGAAATTAGTTTCAATAATGTTGGCAGTCAGAGAAAGCGCGAAAACTTGTCGCAGTAAAATTCAGTACACGCGAACAGCGTCACAGCACCCTGTGCGACTAGCGTGCCCAAAACCTACCGAAATTAGTTAAAACAGTATTGGGGCTTATAGGAAGCGTCGCAAACATCTCCCAGTGCGATTCTTTAATTCAAATTAGCTGCTCCATGACGGCCGCGCTGCTTTTTGTTAACTGCGTCACAAATCTAGCCTAGTTGCCGGGCAATAAGCCTAATTGCTTGAAGTGCGTCGCTGACTGTCGAACAAAGTTTCTCACCTTGCCGTAGTCCAAAAGTGCAGTGCTGCCTTGTGGAAGTTCCGATTGAACGCAATAATTCGCCGGGAGGCCACCAAACCAGGCTAAATCCCAAAATAGAAAAAACAGGCTGACGGGCGCCCGAACAGTCCAACCAGTCCAACGCTCAGATGCGCGGCCGGTCACTCTCGCTTCGGCGGCGTGTGACGCAAACATCTGGCTCGTCATTCGCCGGTTCACCTGTCGCTAGGCAACGGAAGTAAGCCGCAAAGTTTAATTTATACGCAGATATTTTTAATTTTTCCGGGAAAGAATAAAAAATAAAACAATTTCTGTTAATATCATTTCACATTCTCCTTTTTTTTTCGATGCTCGCGACCCCAATTCGTCGTTGTTAATACTATAGCGTGACGTGTTTCCTGTTTCAAATTTTCGCCGAGTGTCCGCTCTTGTTCAATCCCTTTCTATATGGAATAGCTGTGAGCCGCGAAACCTGCCGTTGGTGCTCCTTCCGTACCATCGTCAAGGTGATGCGCTGTCCGGGCTTGCGTCAGGAAGATCAGTTGCTTTCTATGAGCTTGTTTAAGTGTGCTGGTATTTGATGCGGGTGGGAGCGCAGTCACGTGGTATTTTTAATATTTCGTAGGGGAATCGTTAGCAGTCGGAAAACATTATAAACCATTAGTGGGTCGCTGTAAACACCACAATTAGATGCAATTTGGGGATGCCTGCAAATGCTTCATTGACACTCAGTTAACTAAAACAGTACTTCTCTGGTTAGATAATTAATTACAATTGCCTAAAGAAGTCTCAGTAACGAAAAAGTCACTGGCGGCCACTCCACTGTACTGGAAACAATATGCACTAGTGAATAAATTTTTGCGCTAACAGGAAAATAGAGACTTAGGAGAACAAGTAAGAAACGATAGGTTGAACGCTGTGGTGGCGTGGTGTAGTGGGCAAGAACCGGGCTTGGTAGCTATAGTTCAGGCAATCGAAGCCTGGTCCTGGCATTTTAAGATCAATACATGCAACTACTATATATATACTATACTATACTACTATACTACCATACTACTATATATATATATATATATATATATATATATATATATATATATATATATATATATATATATATATATATATATATATTATAATACCGAGACCGATCAAATTGTCCAGCGCTGTGTATTCCAAAAAAGGCAACGCCCCCAGCTCACGCGCGAAGAAGCAGAACAGGGCAGATGATGATGACTATGTAAAAATGAAAACGACGAAGTACGGTAATAGTGCTTATAGTCGTTAATTGTCGTCGTATTATAGCGGAACCATCGGTTTCGATGCGGTGTGTAGCCGCAGGAGTTTGGCTCAACACAGGGGAACAGCTATCGAAACAGGCTTTGTGTTTTGCCAAGACCACCATTAAGGCTTCGGACTGCGAGGCTGTTAGGTCAGCACCAAGAACGGCTGGAGGAGGAAAAAAATCATCATAACCTGAGGTTGGTGGTGGCGATGAAGAAGGGCAAAGCGTGGCTATAGAGATAGGTTGAGTGTCCGCGAGGGTTGCCACAGTCATCCCTTTGGGCAGCATCACAGGATCTGGGGTCGTGTTGCAAGCAGACAGAAGTAAGCGGCCACGTGAAAACCGGACGAGACAGGTGGCAACGAAAATTCCGCGAGAAGTACAGCGGGAAGAAGGGGCGACTAGGGCCTCTCCGTCGGCGATCTGACTGGATGTTACGGCTAGAACGTCTTCGTGACCAGGACGCAGAACGCAGCCTGCAGCGATGGCCAAGTTCACGCATGAAAGTGAAGGGTCCGTAACAGGTGCAAGCTCTGTATCCGTGATGTGGACAACTTCCTCTCTACATGAAATGACGGCTGAAGCAGAATGTAGGAAGTCCCAACCCAGTATAAGTTCATGGATACACATAGAAAGGATGATAAACTCGATGGGGTGGCGTATGCCGTCGATGAGTACACGAGCAGTACACTGTCCGTCAGGGTGAATGAATGCATTATTAGCACCACGCAAAATAGGTCCAAGATAAGGCGTTTTTACTTTACGGAGCCGGGAACACAGATCACTCCGAAGAACAGAAACGGCGGCACCGGTATCGATGAGAGCTTACGCGGGAACACCTTCGACAGTCACAGAAAGCATGTTGGCCGGGCGAACAGGAGGAATTTTTGAAGACCAATAAGACGCAGTTTCCCCTCCAAAAACTGCAACAGTTGGTTTTCCGAGTGCTTGTCGACAAAATGGCAAGTGGGGCGAAGCGGTGATGTAGAGCGCTCGTAAGGGGATGGAGATCGACGTCTGGCCGAACGGGAACTATGAGGCAGATTGGGAGCAGCTGGTGGAGACGGAGAACGCTGTTGAGAGAACGAGTACGGTCCGGGATAGTAGTCGTCTGATCGGCAAGTGCGGTCTCTTTCGGGCTCAGCATAGCCTCGCCTTTCATCCTGCTGGCGACGGCGGCAGAAGCGAGATATATGGCCGCGCATACCACAGTAAAAACAAACCGGACGATGTGGACGCCGCTGAGGGTACGGTGGCGCAGCAAGTGCTCTGGTTCCCATCGAAGCCAAATGGTCATAGGAAACGCCAGTAGGCACGGAAGTCACGGTAGGGGTGCGTAGCGAAGCAACATCCGCGTAGGTAGGTGTGGGGCGCGCTACGGAGCAAGGTGCGTCGTGGGTGTAGTGATCGCTGTCAACTCCTGCTTTACGACCTCGCGCAAGTCGAAGGTGGGGGTTGGGGCGCAGGCAGCAGGTGGACGCCTTAGGTCTTGTAGTTGAAGCTCTTCGCGGATGATAGTGCGGATAAGAGCACGTAGATCTGGAGATTGGGGAACCTGAGGATCGCTGCTGTCATGTGGAAGACGAATAGACTGCAGCTCGTCGAGGCGTTGACACGTTGAAGTGATGTCTTGGACAGAAGCCGGATTTTGCACGACTAAGGTGTTCAACGCGACATGGCCAATGCCTCTTAAAGGCGGAACCGCATGGCGCGATTTCAGGCGCGATTGACGCGCGGATGGTGGGACGCGCGCGTCATTTTGACGCGTGCCCAGCAGGATCCATCATGAAATCGCGCCGCCGCATGCTGCTGCTCGGAGTAGAAAAAAAATTACCGACGATTACGTTACTTCCTAATGCGAGATTTGAGCGCAGCAAATAAGCTGTTTCACCTTTTCGATAGATTGAGGCAAAGAAATCGAGCAACACATGTATGCGCTATCACAGAATTTTTTTTTATTTTTCACACGTATTCCTTTAACAAAGACTCCACTAACAGTTCTTGACAGTCATGAAGGAAGCTTTGTGGTCGGAGAAATAGACTGATATATGTTCGACTTGGTACACCAATGCTTGATTCTCAAAGAGGTTCACAAAGACGTTCACAACTGGGCCCTTAATGCCATATTGGCCTCCGCCGTGCATCAGTCGTCGCACTTGCATGAATGGGATTCGCGGAGATACGAGTCTTACACTCACCGCATTAAGTTGTGGAAGGTGCGCTGGCCTCGAGGGATATTTGTAACCGTTTGTTGTCGAAATAACAACCAAAACAAGCGCGAACGAGACCGACCCAACAGAACCAAACAGGCGCGGGCGAGAGCTGTGGCGCGAGCAGACGATAGTACGGAACGAGCGGATCGGCTGAGACCAGACACGAGTGCGCATCGAGCCGTAAGGAGGGTCCGCATGACACCAGCATCGCGCGCGCACGTCACTGAAGGGGCCGCTCTCATTGGTCTCCGCCATTCGCGGCTCGTGTCCTTCGTCTCCCACTCCAGCGAAGGGGGGCGGAGCTGGTTACGAGGCCAACGCCGACGACGACGCGAAACCCAGGAACGGACGCCAAAGAGCTGCGCTCTAAAAAAAAAACGCGTCGCGTTCGCCAATCATAGTTCAGGTAAGTCATGTGGCATTTGGTCACGTGGCATTTTGGTTTAGGATTTTGCCACCAGATGGCCCTGCTCTCTGCGCATCTCGACGAAATCTCTCTGGCGCATTTATTTTTTTTCCTCGGCAGAACTGGCGCGTGCGTCAAAGAAAACACGTACTACCGTGATTTCGTTCGCGCATCGTGTTGGTTTGCGCATCGTATTCACCTAAAATGGATAAAGCAACCTTCAACGAGGTCGTAATAACTGAAGTGGAGAAGCGTCGCGTCCTGTGGGACGTACGCGACCGCAATTGCAAGAACATCAAACGTGACCTGGCTTGGCTAGCTATAGCAGATACCCTCAGCGTAGACAGTATAGCAAATGCCCTCAGCATCCCCCTTAATAGTAGCAATCGCTCTTCAACTCGGTAGTAAGCGGCTGACACTCTATTTTCTATGTGAAGTTGTAAACAAGCAGCGGCCTCTCAGCAAACGGAAGGTGCATAGTCGCTGTTTCGCACATAATCTTGCTGCTTGAAATTAAGCTTGATAAATACACTTCGGTCCAAAATGTCGCTTTCTAATTACGCTGAGATTGTTTTTATAGTAGTGTTTTGTAAGTTTAAGGGCCTATTATATATGCGGTGACAGAGACAATTCATGTCGTTGGGAGGTATGTTGTCTGGCAACCCTGAAGACGCGAAAGCACCGCTTCCTTTTTTCGTGCGGGTGCTCGCGTGTCGGCGCCAACGCGGGCGTTTGCCGCGAGTTGCGTTTTTCGCTCGCGAAAAACGCGCCATGCGGTTCCAGCTTTAGACTCTTGGGGAAGTTGGCGGCGCGTTCCCAGCTTCTGTTTGGCGACTTCTGCACGGCCAGACGAGGAAGCGAAGCTTTGCCGCAGCTTGGAGGTAAACGTGGACCAATCCGCGATGTCGGATTCGTGGTTGAAATACCATGTCTTTGCAACACCGATCAAGTAGAAGGCGACGTGCCTCAATTTCTGGGTGTCGTTCCACTTGTTGCAAGAACTCAAATGGTCGTAGTGGTTGATCCAATCGTCTACGTCATCACCGCGGAGTCCCGCAAAGACAGGCGGATCGTGCTGAGGGCTCGTCACAGTCCAAGAGGGTGCCGCAGACGCAGTGGTCTGTGTGGTAGGGTTAGAGGTGCCGGAAGGGCCGGGGTTGGAAGTGTCCATTGTTGTAGGGGTAGCTGGGTGCAGGCGGCGACCGGAACGGAGCTCCAGAGAGGACGGGAAAGCGAGAGGACGTCGCGATCTTGACCTACCTCCACCACTTTATAATATCGAGACCGATCAAGTTGTCCAGCGCTGTTTATTCCAAAGAAGGCAACGCCCCCAGCTCACGCGCGAAGAAGTAGAACAGGGAAGATGATGATGGCTATGTACAAATGAAAACGACGAAGTACGATAATAGTGCTTACAATCTATATATATATATATATATATATATATATATATATATATATATATATATATATATATATATATATATATATATATATATTTATATATATATGTGTGTGTGTGTGTTTACATAGGGCTTAAAAAGCTGGTCGCCCCCCACCCCCCAAGAGAAATGAGAAATTTCCGCCTATGCACGCTCGCACCGTGGACTGACCTGAACAGCTGACGCCGCGGGCGATCGTAGCCCTCCCACACCAAACATGTGTCATCCCCCCCACAGTCCCCCCTCGGAAGCGCAGATGATATCGCCCATGCCGCTGAAGTCACCGTAGCTGCCGCCAATTCAGCGCGTGCGATGGCCATCTCCCCTTCGTTCCTCTTCCACCTTCCTCCTCGCGCGCTCTTATTTCACTCTCCACTCCGCTTTCGCTCGGTTACGAGGTACGACGCCGAGGCACGCCGACGCTCAACGCAGGAACGGGCGCTTAAGAGCTGCACTCTAAAAAAGAAAAAAAAGAACGAAAAGGAAATCGCCGCCTTTGCTGCTCACCGGGAGTGACGCTTGACCTAGAACACGCCGCTCCTACTTATAACCTACGCGATAAGATGGTTCCAGTGACTGCCCGAACGCGTCGGAAAGCCCGGGAGGCAGCGTTCTGGGACTTCCGCGCTAGTGACAACCACCAGGTGCACGCGCGATCTGCTTCTAACAAGAAAACTACACAATTACCAGCCCTGTGGTTGTGCCAAGATTGTTTCAGTTGTATATACTACTCAAATAAATTTCGCCAAAAAGAAATTTCGCTGCACTCTCCGTAACTGAACGTTTTATTTCGGGCGCGTCGAGCGAAAGCTATTCATAAACTATGGTGGAATATAAATTTCGCTTCTCAACAATGAATCGCATGCTAGCTAGGCATTTCCCTTTGGCCGATCGATACGCGGGCGACCAGTGTTTTCTTGTTGTGGTCGTTGGCTCAATCAGTGCAGCTGCGAAAGTGGGAATGCGTGAACAGAAGTAATGGGCACCGGAACCCGTCAGCCGAAACCGAGTCAAGGTCGTTGCTGATCAACGTCAGGGAAATAATCTTTGTTGTTGTGGCTGCAATTGCGGGCGCATGTTTTGGAAAAGCGATGGCTGGTGAATTCTTCGAAACATGCAAATGCCTTTTCGGCTGAGCCTGCTCAAGGAGCCCTGAACCAACACACGTCACTGCACGATTGCGCAGAAACAGGGAGGCGCGTTCGCGATAGAGATAAGCATTGTCCCAAAGAGATCAAAGCGCTACTTCTTTCGGAAAACAAAACGTTCTGGTGATCACTCAGCTCCATAGACTTTGTTTCTACGCGCAAATCTTTCTGCAGCACGAGAGCTACGTCACACCGCGATCCCCTTTTAAAAAGAAAGCAATTTGTCCAAGAAAGATTACTCCGCTAGCACATTTACCCCATCGGACAACGTCGAATCTGAACAAGACCTTTTCAGTAACGCAGTTGTGCAACATTCGCGCGAACGCGGTATAGACACCGGCAGCGAGGAGCAGAATTGACGGGACTATCTTGCAGGAAAGCCGATCACCGCGCAGTGAGCGCAGGCTTCGTCCGCGACTGCATCGCGCGGCGGCTGCGTTCAAGAGCCCGCGACTGAGATGTGGCGGCAACTTCGACGATTCGCCCCCGCCTACTTTCGTGCGCGTAGCACGGTGTCCGACTGATGAACTGCAAAAGCGACGGTCGATGCAGGTTGCTATATTCCGACCAAAGCATCATTAGGGGCTTACGCGCAATCGATGATCGCGCCCATTCGTCGCTTGGTCCCGAATGCCAGTGTGCCGTTTCCTGCCACTGCGAGTATCGAAGATAAATCTCGATCGTCGAGGCAGTGTTTAGTCCGGCCCCCGCGGGGAACGATAGAACCACTTGACCAACCGGAGAGTAAAAAGGCATTCGTAGAGTGAAAGAAACACTAAGTGGATGAATGAAAGCCAACTAGTCAAACAGGCCATATACGGCGTCTGATGCTGCTTTTGCTAAGTTAAATTATGGTGTTATACGTGCCAAAACCACTTTCTTATTATGAGGAACGCCGTAGTCGAGGACTCCGTAAAAGTCGACCACCTGGGGTTCTTTAACGTGCACCTAAATCTAAGTACATGGGTGTGTTCGCATTTCGCCCCCATCCAAATGCGGCCGCCGTGGCCACTACGCAACCACGGCGGGTCATGCTGCTTTTATCTGTTGCGAGGTCATGGATTCGATTCCAGGCCGCGCCGGGTGCATTTTGGTGGCAAGGAAATGCACCAACGCTCGTGTACTTCGATTCAGCTGCACGTGGAGGAAATCGCGAGGGGGAGAAAATTATTTTGGAGAAGTACACTTCGGCAGCCCTGATAGACCGAGCGTTGCGTTGGTACGTGACAACTGACAGACAGACAGACGGACCGACAGACAGACAGACGGACCGACAGCTGGACAGACGGACAGACAGACAGACAGACAGACAGACAGACAGACAGACAGACAGACAGACAGACAGACAGACAGACAGACAGACAGACAGACAGATGGACGGACGCTGTCAAGAACGTTAGGTGGTTAGCGATGGCGCAGCGATGGCGTAAAGGTAGATCATTCGCCTCGCGTGCTAAAGGACCGTGGTTCAAATCCCGTTGCCCCTAAATTTTCCACTTGATGAAAAAAACCCGCGTGTTGCTAAAATTGTGTAAACAGGCCTGGAGCGTGGCTTAACCCTGGTGACCAGGACCGGTAACGCACTCCCTCACCAGAGCAGGATTGGCCACCCTGGTGAAGTACATAGCCACAACCTCCTATAAGAATCCAACATTCAAACCCCGGCCCTCAGCAGCTGCGAAGCAACTGACCAAGGTGGTGGTCAGACCTGTGATGCAGCAGAGGGTGATAAGAATCTCTGGATCCGGACAGGCTGCCATTGAAATCTGAATCTGGCAACGTTTAACACTAGACCGTTATCTAGTGAGGCGAGTCTAGCAATGCTATTGGACGCATTAGCGGGGTTTAAATGGGATGTAATAGGGCTTAGTGAGCTCAAGAGGGCAAACGAAGCATTAGAGTGCTAAAAAACGGTCACGTCCTCGGTAACCAGGGCTTATCGAAGAGACAAGAACTAAGAGTCAGATTCCTTATTAATAAGGATATAGCTGGTAACATACAGGAATTCTATAGCATTAACGAGTGGGTGGCAGGTCTTGTTGTGAAACTTAATACAAAGTACAAACTGAAGGTCCTGCAGGTCTACGCCCCTACATCCAGTCATGATGACCAAGAAGTCGAAAGCTTCTATGAAGACGTGGAGTCGCCGATGGGTACAGTCAATACAATATACACTAGACTGATGGGCGACTTCAATGCCAGGGTAGGCAAGAAGCAGGCTGGAGACAAGTCACTGGGGGAATATGACACAAGTTTCTAGGAATAGCAGGGGAGAGTTATTAGTAGACTTTGCAGAACGGAATAATTTGCGGATAATGCATACCTTCTTCCACAAGCGGGGTAACCGAAAGTAAATGTGGAGGAGCCCGAATGGCGAGACTAGCAGTAAAAAAGGCCTCGTACTCTGCGCTAACCTTGGCGTCATACAAAATGCGGACGTGCTCGGCAAGGTGCGCTGCAGGGACCATAGGATGGTAAGTTCTCGAATTAGCTTAGACTTGAGGAGGGAACGGAAGAAACTGGCACATAAGAAGCCGATCAATGAGTTAGCGGCAAAAGGGAAAATAGACGAATTCCGGATTGAGGTAGGGAACAGCTATTCGGTTTTACCTCAGGAAGAGGATCATAGTGTTCAAGGTATGAACGACAGTCTTATGGGCATCATTAGGGAGTGCTCAATAGAAGTCGGTGGTAACATCGTTAGACAGGATACCAGTAAGCTATCACAACAGACGAAAGATCTGATTAAGAAAACCAATGTATGAAAGCCTCAAACCCTACAGCTAGTAGAGAACTGGCAGAACTATCGAAGTTAATCAACAAACATAAGATAGCGGACATAAAGAAATAGAATATGAATAAAATTGAGCATTCTCTCAGGAAAGGAGGAAGCCTAAAATCAGTGAAGAAGAAACTAGGAATAGGCAAGAATCGGATGTTTGCGTTTGGAGACAAAGCCGGCACTATCATTACTAATATGGATTCGATAGTTCAAGTGGCTGAGGAATTCTAGAGAAATATATACAGTACCAGTGGAAGAGGGAGTAGTCTAGAGCAATTTGACATCCCACAAGTAACACCTGAAGAAGTAAAGAAAGCCTTGCCAGCTATGCAAATGGGGAAGGTAGATGGGGAGGATCAGGTAACATCAGATTTGTTGAATGATGGTGGGCAGATTGTTCTAGAAAAACTAGCGACCCTGTATACGCAATTCCTCATGACCTCAAGCGTACCGGAATCTTGGAAGAACGCCAACACATTCTTAATCCAAAAGAAAGGGGACGCCAAAGACTTAAAAAATTATAGAACGATCAGCTTACTGTCCGTTGCCTACAAAGTATTTACTAAGGGAATCGCAAATAGAATCAGGAACACCTTAGACGTCTGTTAAACAAAGGACCAGGCAGAATTTCGCAAAGGATGCTCAACACCATATTCACACTATCAATCAGGTGATAGAGAAATGTGCGGAATATAACCAACCCTTATATATAGCTTTCGTTGATTACGAGAAAGCGTTTGATTAAATCGAAACATCAGCCGTCACGCAGGCATTACGGAATCAGGGTGTATGCAGAAATACTGGAAGATATTGACACGTGTATTTATATTTATCGGGCGACCAGGTTTCACCGCCTAACAAATCTTATCGCACAGCGCGGGACGCGCTTGCATGTATCCGAAGTTTCTGGAAAGTTATCGATGCTTCTATCCGCAGTCTGTTGTTGCCGAACCTTGTGTTATCTGATTTATTCGCCTGACGCGAAAGATGTAGAACTTTATGGAAGG
This sequence comes from Dermacentor albipictus, assembly GCF_038994185.2. Lineage (NCBI taxonomy): Eukaryota > Metazoa > Arthropoda > Arachnida > Ixodida > Ixodidae > Dermacentor > Dermacentor albipictus. The sequence continues at coordinate 3,245,000 of NW_027225566.1, read as the reverse complement.
CATGCGGGTCCCAACGATTAGTCTGGAACATTCGACGATTGTGTATAAAAGCCGACGCGCTTGAACCGCTGATCAGATTTTTCGACGATCGCCGACCGTGTTCGCCGCTATTGTTGTGCTATAAGTGTAGCCTGTTTTGTGGGCACAGGTTCGCCCAATAAAAGTTAGTTTTGTCTATCACAGTATTGCTACTGTGTTCTTCACGTCACCACCACGTGACATCTGGTGGAGGTGCTTTTGGTCCATGTACCGGACGCCCCCGACAAGCCGTGATCCAAGCCCGGAACGCATAGACAACACCAACGCAGTCCCGGACGATCGAGCAAGCCGCCGTCTTCAACAACTGCCCCCGGAGCACGGACTTTTGCCCGAGACGACCAGAATGATTGCCACCAAGTCCACCCCAATGGCAGCCCCAGCATCCCCCGTCGTGCTGCAGCAGCCCAGGGAGCCCCCCACGTTCCGCGGTTCAACATTCGAGGACCCGGAAACCTGGCTCGAGACGTACGAGAGGGTCGCTGCATTTAACAGCTGGAACAGCGACGACAAACTGCGACATGTCTTCTTCGCATTGGAAGACGCTGCCAGGACGTGGTTCGAGAACAGAGAAGCCACGTTAACGACCTGGGACCTTTTCCGAAGCGGCTTCCTGCAGACATTCACAAGCGTCGTACGACGAGAACGAGCCCAAGCACTACTGGAAATCCGAGTGCAGCTGCCCAATGAAACCACCACGATTTTTGCAGAAGAAATGCGCCGCCTATTCCGCCACGCCGACCCGGAAATGTCCGAGGAAAAGAAAGTCCGGCTACTAATGCGTGGTGTTAAGGAGGAATTTTTCGCCGGTATGGTACGAAACCCACCGAAGACTGTCGACGAGTTTCTTCGCGAGGCCACTAGCATCGAGAAGACACTCGAGATGCGAAACCGGCAATTCGACCGCCGCACCAACGCTACAAACTGTGCCGGAGTAAAATCACTGGCCTCCGAAGACCTGCGCGAGGCTATCAGGGCAGTCGTACGAGAGGAGCTTCAGAAGATCTTCCCTTCGTCGCAGCCTCAAGTGGCCTCGATCGCTGACATCGTCAAAGATGAGGTTCAGCGGTCGCTTGGAGTTCCGGAGGTGCAACCTCAATTACCGCAACCCCAACCCGAAGCGATGACCTACGCCGCCGTCGTACGCCGTCAAGGCCCTCCTCAGCGACCGCACCAGGGGCCCTGTAACGCCGCAATTCCGTCGACCACCGCCGCCCTCGCCGACAGCGCGCCCACCCGTCGCCCAGCGGAGCTACCCGAGGAAGACCGACGTTTGGAGCGCTCCTGACCACCGCCCGCTCTGCTACCACTGCGGGGAAGCGGGTCACGTCTACCGACGATGTCCATACCGGGAAATGGGACTGCGAGGTTTCGCCGTCAACGCTCCGCGCCCGCAGCAAGGTGAACGCCCTCGCGATATCGCTGACTACCTCGCGGCTACTCAGTGGAGCTCTCGACGACCGTCGCGTTCACCATCACCAGGTCGCTACCTGTCGCCGCAGCGCCGACCATACACTGGCTCAGCTCGGGGCCGGTCAGCGAGCCCATATCCGGAAAACTAAAAGCAGCAACCGATGGAGGTGCGGTTGCTGTCCGTCGAACTGTCGAAGATCCTCCGCCGCCGACGAAGACGACGAAGAAACCATCTCGACGAGCTAATGACGACACGCCGCCGTCCCGACGAAGTCTGGAAGGAAAGAATGCGACGACGAAAGACGACCTGATGACGTCACATACCAGCCACAAGTCAACGCGACGCAGTCGTGATCCGACGCCAAGACCGAACTGTAATGCAAGACAAAGAGCCACCGACCTCGACGTGCTTCTCGACGGCCACGCAGTCACTGCCTTAGTCGACACAGGGGCTGATTACTCCGTCATGAGTGGACACATCGCCGCCCAGTTGAAGAATGTTAAGACTACGTGGGAAGGCCCTCAAATTCGTACCGCCGGAGGACACCTCATAACGCCGACTGGACTGTGCACGGCAAGAATTACCATTCACGACCGGACTTACCCTGTCACCTTTGTTATCCTCCAACAGTGTTCACGAGACGTCATTCTCGGCATGGACTTCCTCAACCAACACGGCGCAGTCATCAACCTGAAGTCGAAGTCAATAACTCTGTCGGAAGACCATGCGATACCGTCGGAGAACCCTCGTACTCACCACGCCTTGAGTGTGCTCGAAGATCAAGTGAGCATCCCGCCTCGCTCCAGCATTGTTATTTCGGTCGGCACCGAAACACCCGCTGACGTAGAAGGTGTCATCGAAGGCGACCAACGTCTACTGCTAGACCGTGAAATTTGCGTCGCAAGAGGGATCGCTCGACTGCACGGAGGAAACACGAAAGTGTTGCTGACAAACTTCAGCCAGGAGTTCAAGCACATCAACAAGGGCACGATGATCGCATACATCGAGGAAATTCTGGAAAACATCAATGCGTTTGTCCTCTCGGAATCCGCCGCATCTACCCCGACGACCATGGTTGCCGAACCAGACTACGACATTAATCCAAGTCTCCCCGTGATTAAGCAACAGCAGCTCAGAAGTCTGCTCCGGCGATACAAAGGCTGCTTTTCGACGTCATCGAGGATTCGACAAACACCAGTCGCCAAGCATCGCATAATCACCGAGGAGTACGCTCGACCACTTCGCCAGAGCCCTTACCGAGTTTCCCCGCGAGAACGTGAAGCTATAAGAGAACAAGTCGATGAAATGCTGCGCGACGACATCATCCAGCCGTCGGAAAGCCCGTGGGCATCTCCTGTTGTGCTGGTGAAGAAAAAGGACGGAACCCTTCGTTTCTGCGTCGATTATCGTCGTCTGAACAAGATCACGAAGAAGGACGTATACCCTCTCCCAAGGATAGACGACGCATTGGATCGGCTCTGCAACGCTAAATACTTCTCGTCGATGGACCTCAAGTCTGGCTATTGGCAAATAGAAGTCGACGAAAGAGATCGTGAAAAGACCGCCTTCATCACCCCAGACGGCCTCTACGAGTTCAAGGTTATGCCATTTGGACTGTGCTCGGCGCCTGCAACGTTCCAGCGCGTGATGGACACGGTTTTAGCAGGATTGAAGTGGCAGACCTGTCTCGTTTACTTGGATGACGTCGTTGTATTCGCCGAAAGTTTTGACGATCACCTTAGGCGGCTTGCCACAGTACTAGAGGCCATCAAGTCATCAGGGCTCACTCTGAAGCCAGAAAAATGCCGCTTCGCTTACGATGAGCTTCTATTCCTAGGCCACGTCATAGCAAATCCGGAGTACGCCCCGACCCGCAGAAAACAGCTGCCATTGCAAAGTTCCCGCAGCCCACCGACAAGAAGGCAGTGCGTGGATTTCTTGGCATGTGTGCCTACTACAGGTGATTTGTCAATGATTTTTCACGCATTGCTGAGCCGCTGACACAGCTAACTAAATGTGACGTCGAGTTCAAGTGGGAAACGCCACAGGCCGACGCATTTAAAGAACTCAAACGACGCATGCAGTCGCCGCCCGTACTTGCGCACTTCGACGAGCACGCCGATACCGAAATACACACTGACGCCAGTAGCCTAGGCCTCGGTGCCGTCCTAGTCCAGAGAAAAGATGGACATGAACACGTGATAGCTTACGCTAGCCGGTCATTGTCAAAAGCAGAAGGCAATTATTCTACAACCTAAAAGGAATGCCTCGCCATCGTTTGGGCCTCAGCGAAATTTCGCCCTTACCTATATGGCAGGCCATTCAAGGTGGTCAGCGATCATCACGCGTTGTGTTGGCTAGCCAACCTAAAAGACCCTTCAGAACGGCTGGCACGGTGGAGCCTCAGGCTACGAGAATACGACATCACTGTAACCTACAAGTCCGGAAGAAACCACTCAGATGCCGATTTCCTATCCCGCGCCCCCATTGACCCGCCGCCGCAAGATGACGAGGATGACGACGCCTTCCTTGTAATAATAAGCGCGGAAGACTTCGCCGAACAGCAACGAGGTGACTCGGAGCTAAAAGCCCTAATCGAGCATTTGGAAGGGCACACCGACGTTGTCCCAAGGGCATTTAAGCGTGGATTATCTTCGTTCACGCTTCAAAACAACCTACTCGTGAAGAAGAACTTCTCACCAGTCCGCGCCAACTACCTTCTTGTTGTTCCGTCGGCGCTACGTCCAGAAGTACTGCACGCCCTACATGACGATCCGACCGGTGGGCACCTCGGTTTCTCCCGGACGCTATCGAGGATACAATAAAGGTATTACTGGCCGCGCCTAACCGCCGATGTCGCCCGTTACGTCAAGACATGCCGCGACTGTCAGCGACGCAAGACACCGCCGACAAGGCCAGCCGGATTACTACAGCCAATCAAGCCTCCTTGCCGACCATTCCAGCAGATCGGGATGGACTTGCTGGGACCCTTTCCGACGTCAACAACCGGAAATAAGTGGATCGTCGTGGCGACGGACTACCTCACCCGCTTCGCTGAAACTAAAGCACTGCCGAAAGGTAGCGCAGCCGAAGTGGCGAAATTCTTTGTCGAAAACATCCTGCTGCGACATGGCACCCCAGAAGTCCTCATCACCGACAGACGAACGGCCTTTACAGCGGAGCTCACTCAAGCCATTCTGAACTACAGTCAGACAAGGCACAGGAGGACAACGGCCTACCACCCGCAGACGAATGGTCTTACGGAGCGGCTGAATAAGACCCTCGCCGACATGCTAGCGATGTACGTCGACGTCGAACACAAGACGTAGGATGCCGTCCTGCCTTACGTAACATTCGCTTACAACACGGCGGTGCAAGAAACAACACAGATCACGCCGTTCAAGCTGGTTTACGGCAGGAATCCGACGACGACGCTCGACGCCATGCTGCCCCACGTCACTGACGAGGAAAATCTCGACGTCGCTAGCTATCTCCAGCGCGCCGAAGAAGCCCGACAGCTCGCCCACCTGCGGATCAAGAACCAGCAGAGGACCGACAGCCGACACTACAACCTCCGACGACGCTTTGTCGAGTACCAGCCCGGTGACCGTGTTTGGGTTTGGACCCCTATACGCCGACGAGGACTGAGCGAGAAGCTTTTGCGTCGCTATTTTGGACCGTACAAGATCATCCGACGTATTGGTGCACTGGACTACGAGGTCGTGCCAGACGGCATTTCGCTGTCACAGCGGCGCCGCTCACGACCTGAAATTGTCCACGTTGTGCGGCTCAGGCCGTACCACCAGCGTTGACGAACTTTGGGACTTCGCGTAACTGACCTTTGAACTTTATTTCTTTTCGTTGTTTTGTTACCTAAGTTTAATAAGTGTCCCTTTGTGTTTCGCTCTTTGTAGCATCGGGACGATGCTTTTTAAGAGGGGGGTATTGACACGTGTATTTATATTTATCGGGCGACCAGGTTTCACCGCCTAACAAATCTTATCGCTCAGCGCGGGACGCGCTTGCATGTATCCGAAGTTTCTGGAAAGTTATCGATGCTTCTATCCGCAGTCTGTTGTTGCCGAGCCTTGTGTTATCTGATTTATTCGCCTGACGCGAAAGATGTAGAACTTTATGGAAGGCATGCGGGTCCCAACGATTAGTCTGGAACATTCGACGATTGTGTATAAAAGCCGACGCGCTTGAACCGCTGATCAGATTTTTCGACGATCGCCGACCGTGTTCGCCGCTATCGTTGTGCTATAAGTGTAGCCTGTTTTGTGGGCACAGGTTCGCCCAATAAAAGTTAGTTTTGTCTATCACAGTATTGCTACTGTGTTCTTCACGTCACCACCACGTGACAATATCTATAGCGGCTCCACAGCCACCGTAGGCCTTCATAAAGAAATCAACAGAATCCCAATAAAGAAGGACGTCAGGCAGGGAGATGCGACCTCTCCAAGACTATTCACAGCGTGTTAACAGGAGGTATACAGAGACCTGGATTGGGAAGAATTGGGGATAAGAGTTAATGGAGAATACCTTAGTAACTTGCGATTCACTGATGATGTTGCCTAGCTTAGTGACTCACGGGATCAATTGCAATACATGCTCACTGGCCTGGACAGGCAAAGCAGAAGGGTGGGTCAAAAAATTAATCCGCAGAAAACTAAAGTAAAGTTTAACAGTGTCGGAAGAGAACAGTAGTTTACGGTAGGTAGCGAGGCGCTGGAAGTGGTAAGGGAATACGTCTACTTTAGGCAGGTAGTGACCACGGATCCGGATCATGAGACCTAACTAATCAGAAGAATGAGAATGGGCTGGAGTGCGTTTGGCAGGCATTCTCACATCATGAGCAGCAGGTTGCCATTATTCCCCAAGTGAAAAGTGTATGACAGCTGTGTCTTACCAGTACCCACCTGCGGGGCAGAAACCTGGAGGCTTACAAAAAGTGTTTGACTTAACTTGAGGACAGCACAACGAGCTATCGAAAGAAGAATCATGGGTGGGTGTAACACAAAGGGGGGGGGGGTAAGAAGAAAGCAGATTGAGTGAGGGAACCAACGACTGTTAGTTACATCTCAGTTGAAATCAAGAAAAAGCAATGGGCATATGCGGGGCATATAATGGGGAAGGAAGGTAACCGATGGTTATTAAGGGTTACGGACTGCATTCCAAGAGAAGGGAACTGTAGCACGGTGCGGCAGGAAGTTAGGTGGGCGGATGAGATTAAGAAGTTTGCAGGGACAACATGGCCACAGTTAGCGTATGACCGGGGTAGTTGGCGAAGTATGGGAGAGACCTTTGTCCTGCAGTGGGCGTAGCCAGGATGATGGTGATGATGATGATCAGGTGGTCAAAAATATTAGTGAGTCGCCTGCTACGGCGTACCTCATAATCGGGTCGTAGTTCTGGCACGTAAAACTCCACAATTATTTTCTATTGTGTCCATCATTGCTTCAGTTTAAAATCGAACTCTAGACTAATAGCGAAGCTGTTTCCCAATACGTAGGAGACGCTTAGTCGCGTTCTTGAATAATGAAAGAATGTCGTCACTAAATGCCTTATTCCCTTGTTGTGAGGCAGACGCGGTGGAATTCAATTTTATAAAGTGTCAACCACCGTGTAAGCTTCTTCTCTTTCGGTGGCATGTCTAGATCAATGGGGCAATTGTAAATGCTGCATCTGCGAGCCACCGAACTTAATTCGTGCACGGCCATTCTGCATATGAAATGTGGTATGACGACTCGCAAAGCGACCATGAATTGAGTACTTGATTCTTTGTACCACATTCACGAGAAGGCGAGAATAAAATATAAAACAAACTTTGCTAGAAAAGCGGTAACTTGGAAGAGATAGCAAGTGAACGTGTGCGCCAGTGCTTGACGATTATATCCTTCGTTTATGTGATTTTGGTTTAACGACAGTGTAACATTATAAGGACCATCAGCATATGAAATCATTTCAGTTGTCCGCAATGTTCATTTGTGGACGGCTGTTCGGCATGTGAAATTCGACGTGAAGATTTTCAAAGTGACCAAGCCTTGAGAACATTGCTACGTTGTACGGTCGCGAAATGGGACGGAATTATGACCAAAGGATCGCTAGACTATGCCGCGAGATAGAGAAATAGATGGAGTCCCAGAACTGAAGAGTCTAATCGGAAGAACTTGCTGCGCACTTTAATTTCGTTTTCCTATAGTCCAGAATGACAGTGATGACAGATGGAACCAGGTAAACTTGATCATTTCTCTTCCCTGCTTGATTTGTGGTTTACTTGAAAACACACACACACACGGGCGCGCTCGCACACACACATGCACGCACAGACACTTAAGCACATACACGTGCGCTCTCTCTCTCTCTCTCTCTGCTACGAACATACACACGTACTCATAAAGGCACGGCATCCAAACACGCAACGTGTCCGCTGGGGCCAGCCGTAAGCTTTGCTTTGAACCATAGCCTGATCGATTAGACTCCCACGGGCAGTGCGGCGACAGGCAAGCGCTGCGCTGTTGAAAAAAAAAAGTTGAAAACTCGGCAATGTCAACAAGCTTCGATAGCTGCCTCTCATTATTCCTCATAAGCAATTCATGCAGGTTCATCATAACACGACAGCGGCTATACAGAAGTGTACCCGCGGAAGTCACGCGGAAATCTTAACTGCAAATGCAGAGCACCCCGCAGCAGTGAGATTGAGCACCTGGCGTGCGTGCGCGCCGCGCGGCGGCTATATATATATACATATATATATATGTATATATATATATATATATATATATATATATATATATATATATATATATATATATATATATATATATATATATATATATATATATATATATATAAGGAAGATTCGACATGCGATTGGCGTCGTGCACGAACTGGGAAGGACGGATCTATTCGTTCGAATCGAAGTCGTCGCTTCGCGCGACTGTCGCGTAGTATATGGGTGGAGTCCTATACGGCAGCGATCTTTCTCAGCGTCTTCTTCTCACTCGCATAAAGGCAGTCGCTTTCCGTCTGGTCTACAGCGGGTCAGCTGATCGAGCGACTGCCAGTTGGTCGTCAATTCATTATTTATTGTGAGAAGGAGACCGGCAGCCAGGCTTCCGAGACTGCTCCCTGGCGATCTCTGTCAAGAGATACCGCTAGAAAGAAGATGCAAGTGTGATGAGTTTCTTAGTATCTATGCACAGAATAATTAACTCTCATGAAAAGGCTGTAGTAGAAAATTGTTAAGTATAGTCAAGCTGCTGATTTTAGCTTTCGGAACAAACTTCCAAAGAATAATGTGCAATCGTATTCCAGTATCCTATGTGAATTGATATGCTAAAAATGTATGTCTTTAATACGACTCTTACGAACGATAGAAGTGGCAGACTGTATGCATCTGATTACGTGTGAAATAATGAATGTTACTTGGAATTGATATATGCATAATTTACATATATGATTTTAACGATGGGAATGAGAGGATGACGCCAAGAGCTGGCAGTACACTAAGTATGGACAGCTGGGCTAGTTGGTTGTGATTAGCATTATGAAACATCGTTCCAGCGCACAATTGGACACGGACGAGAAGAGAAAGACAACACGAACGCCAGTTACTTCAACTGAATTTTATTCATGAAAAACAGGGCTTTATGTACACAGGGGGAGGGAGGGTCGGCTGCTAGTGCGCAGGACCACCCAAAAATATTTCCTTGGTCTAGGCAACAGTCATCAGACGTGTCAAACCAAAAGAAGAAAGGAATAAAAGCAAAAAGTTTTAAAGAAAGGTGAAAGAACCTTTCCCTGTCTTTTTTACATCACTCAGTACAATCTTGCTCATCTCCCGCCCTTCCTAGCTGTTTCGACACATCCGTTTGCCCTGAGATAATCAAGTTCATTTTTCTCGAGTAAAACAGAAGGAGCACTGACACAGTAATCGTTTTCATTGGAGATACACAATGATACAAAAATTTCTCGGTTTTTCTGATTGCTATATTTGCGCAACACACGTGTTCGTTCGAAAAACACCTTGCATGCTGGCTTTACGAGCAATGTGAATGTGGTCGACTAAATGACCAGCGCCTCTTAGTGAAGTAGCATTCCTGCGATGCTTTAGCACGCGTTCATTCAGACAGCGCCCGGTTTGGCCAATATAGGATTTCCCACAGGCGAGGGGAGTACTATACATAACACCGACGTCACATTCAACGAGGGCTTTGGTGTGCTTTATTTTGCAGGCTGGCTTCTGGGATTCGTTTAATAGGCGACACATTCGTCCCAGCTTTTCCGGTGCTGAAAACACAACACGCACCCCGTACCGGTCCGTGAGAAACATGGTGCCAATAGGGCACTACGACAGGGTGCTTTAGCGGGCGTGCGTCTTTTTTTTATTTTGTTTTCAATTGTGCGCTGGAACGATGTTTCATAATGCTGGTAGTACACATACGGTGAGGAAGCGCTGAAGTGTAAAGAACTTCGATGAGCTTGTTATTCAGTCACCAAGAAATAGTGTAAGAAGCGACCTATTGATACTTTTCATGGAGATATCAGCGACAGCGTTTTTCAATGAGAAGGCGAATGGAGACCTTGGAATGAAATTTTTTGTATGAGAACGTACCGCAACGTGTGTAAACGTTGTGTCATCGTTCTCACCTCAGTTTTGCTTACATGGCTCATTTTTTTTTCGTTTTAAAACACGCCATGAACGTTATCCAGCTCGCGTTTGACGAGGAGGAGGAAAACATTATTACATGTTTTGTTGCAGGAGGAGGAGGAAAATGAAAGGGAACGGCAGGGACGTTGGCCAGTACTGGCAGACTAACCTGTGCTAGGGATAGGGGGGTAGAGGGATAAAAATGGGATAGAAGGAACAAGAAATTAAAGAGAAAAGAAAAGATGTGTGGAATAACGCGGTCCAACGCGCGTTCCCTCTATGTTCGTGGCCATAACTTTGCCGTGTAGCTTCAAATCAAGAAGGTAGGCGGCGTACTTGAGGCAAACAACTATTTGACCATTAGCACCATAGTTAATAAGCCACCATCTGGCTTATTTCAGACCTCGAATAAAGAAATGTGGTGTTTCATGACATAGAAAAAAAGGAAAATTGTTCAGCACGGACATGTTCTCGAAGTATTTGCAAAAATACCCTTTAATTAGCAAACAAACTGCTGTTAGCTTTTCAGTATGTCGGTGACTGTGTTTGGTAGAGATCCCTCATAAAATGTGAAATACAGTAGTCGGAAGTGTGTCGCTTCTAATCTCTCTCATAAACTCTACCTATATACCTACCGACTTACCGGAGCAGAGCAAGCAAATTGCACTTATTGGATGGTCTTTTCACAAAGATTTCGGCAAGTACGTGGGTGGCATGCCACAAACGGATTCCTTGGGGCACTGAGCAGGTCGGTTAATAAACATGTGGCCTATTAACATACCGAGTGTCCGTGAAGGCTAATAAAATTTAGTTGACATTCAGTGCTTGTGTCTCGTCCTTGTTACATTGTGGATGCATATGTTAGCGCTGTTACAATATTCAAATCAAGTATGCACCAACTCACCCAGAAAGAAGTTTTAATGATGTAATACATTAATGGCAGATATTTTGGTAATCCACTGCACAATCGCAGGGCTTCCCACTCAATCAGAACAAGGGGGCATAATTTAAAAGCTGGCGCACCAGAAAAGAGCATACATGCAAATTCTAAAATGGGCTGCGCGTACATTTTATAAATCATTAGTAGTGGGTCTCTCCGCATCCCCGACCGACTGTTGCATAGCTTACGTAGCATGCCAACTGCTATCATTCCTTTTTTAACTATGTGGTCAATATGGCCAAGCCAGCTGAGGGAGCCGTCATAGACTACACCTGCGTACGTTAACTCCACTTGAGGTATAGTCTCGAGACGGTAGGGTAGCAATATATTAACGGGATTGTTGAGGGGGGGCAACCAATATTGAGCATTTTCTCACGTTAAGTGAAATGCGAATCTTGTTTAACCAGCTTTCTATGGCGTAGAGATAGTTCTGTAGTCGATAGTGTAGGGAGGGAATATGTCTGTCTGATTTATAGAAAACACTATCGTCTGCGTATACGCATGTTTGTACATCTGGATGCCGCGGAATTGAACTCATCAGAACGTTAAATAATAATGGAGATGTGACAGCTACGTGAGGAACACCTCGTGATTCATTATATCTGCTCGAAGAAAAGCCTCTTGGAGAGTAGTAGAATTTCCGCCATTAAAAAATTCACATAACCAGTTTGTTAGGTACTTTGGAAGCTCTAGATTTCGTAATAACCATTAAAGTTACGTATTCTACTGCCATATAGGCTTTGTAGATGTCTAGTCTCACAATAGCACCTATCTGTCTTTGGCGCCGCACTACTCTAATGTTATTCTACTCTCTGAGTCCAAGTGAGCATGCCAAATTGAACATGATGGTCAAAATCCAATTTGCCTGGAATTAAGCAAGTCTTTGGTGTCTACAAGTTTTAGCATACGAGCATATAGTATTCTTTCAATAATTTCACCAAATTTTATTTTAGCGCGATTGGTCCAATGTTATCTATTGTACATGCTTCCTCGTGATTTTTGAGAACTGGAATTACTTTAGCAATATTCCATGAAGACAGAATCCATGAAAATCTAACTGAGTGATTTATAATAGGTAGAGGTCCATCTGGAGCATACTTAAATAAAATTTTGATCATGGCATAGGTTACCTCATCTGCTCCGGGAGCTAAATGTGGGAGCCGCTCCACGATTGCAGCCAATTTAATATGGTAATTTCTATAAAATCATCTGATGTCCTTCGCAAGCTGGACCAATCTGGCAAAATTGAAGAAAATCTAATTTATAATCCCTTTGCGATTTCTTCTAGTGACTGTTTAGTTCATTACGACTTAAAGCTATGGAGCCTATATTAATTGGACGCGACAGAACTTTTCTACTGCGGAGAAAACTAAATAAAGCGCGTTTATTTTTATTGTTATATAGGAAGTGAAAATGCCTGCAGTAGTATTCGCCTTCGGCTGTTGAAACCGTATGTTTAAAGACGGCTTAAAAATGTATAATCACTCCAATTTTTGGGACACGGGTTATGTAATAATTTTTTCCAAGCGGCTTTTCTCTTTCTATCATCATGATCGCATTCCTCATTCCACCAAGGGCTATGTGAATTTCTGTTGTTTAGATGAATCTCAAATTGAGACTTTTTGCGAGAACCTTCCAAAGCAGAACAGATAATCGTAGTTTTTTTGCTTAGTGCTAGCTCCAGACAGCGATGAAATAGTATTTCATAAGCATTTTCTAAAAATATTGTAATTATAGGAAGTGCACACCTGATCGCTCATAAACGTTACAGGGCGTGCTACCTCAAAAATTACTGGAAGGTGATCACTGCTTGTCGCATGGTCAACAGTCGACCAAGAAGATACGGAGACACTCGGGCCACAAAATATGAGATCTATTGCAGAGTAGCATCAACCACACATAAACGTAATAGATGCTGACACTAGACACGTTAACCTATCGTCCATAGCCCAGTTCCATAATCTGGTGCCGTACAAATCTGTTCTTAATCTCCATGATTTATGGTGAGAGTTGAAGTCACCTGACAGTAGGATGTCTCGTCCACAACAACTAAGAACCTTGTCCAGTGTGCGTGTGTCCTGTACGCCAAAGGGAAAATATGCACTATAGTATAGCAATATCATCAAGGCATATCATCAAGGCAATTTCATCGCTGATGATATTGCCTTGCTTAGTAACTCAGGGGACCAATTGCAATGCATGCTCACTGACCTGGAGAGGCAAAGCAGAAGGGTAGGTCTAAAAATTAATCCACAAAAAAACTAAAGTAAAGTTTAACACTGTCGGAAGAGAACAGCAGTTTACGATAGGTAGCGAGGCACTAGAAGTGGTAAGGGAATAGATCTACTTAAGACAGGTAGTGACCGCGGATCCGGAGCATGAGAATGAACTAATCAGAAAAATAAGAATGAGCTGGAGTGCCTTTGGCAGGCATTCTCAGATCATGAGCAGCAGGTTGCCGTTACCCGCCGTGGTTGCTCAGTGGCTATGGTGTTGGGCTGCTGAGCACGAGGTCGCGGGATCGAATCCCGGCCACGGCGGCCGCATTTCGATGGGGGCGAAATGCGAAAACACCCGTGTACTTAGATTTAGGTGCACGTTAAGAACCCCAGGTGGTCAAAATTTCCGGAGTCCTCCACTACGGCGTGCCTCATAATCAGAAAGTGGTTTTGGCACGTAAAACCCCAAATATTATTATTATTATTAGGTTGCCGTTATCCCCCAAGTGAAAAGTGTATAACAGCTGTGTCTTACCAGTACCCACCTACGGGGCAGAAACCTGGATGCTGACGAAAAGGGTTCTACTTAAATTGAGGACTACACAACGAGCTATGGAAAGAAGATTGATGGTTGTAACGTTAAGGGGGGGGGGGTATAAGAAGAGAGCAGATTGGGCGAGGGAACGAACGCGAGTTAATGACATCTTAGTTAAATTCAAGAAAAAAGAAATGGGCATGGGCAGGACATGTAATGAGGAGGGAAGATATCCGATGGTCATTAAGGGTTATGAACTGGATTGCAAGGAAAGGGAAGCGTAATAGGGAGCGGCAGAAAGATAGGTGGGCGGAAAAGATTAACAAGTTTGCGAAGGTTCAATACCGTCATTAGAAGAGTGGGTATCTGAACACCTAACACTAGTTTGTGGCGTGGGATCACCTGTTTAGGTCATTTTAGGACTAAGACAGATGGCTTGCATCAAATAAGATAGGTTACTAGAGATGACCTGGGATATATATTCCCCAAGGCTCATTGCCAGCCGTTCCATGACTTTTGTAACTTGCTTTTCTACAGCGGCCTCTATAGTTGCTATCAGTGATAAGTCTGAGGTAAGAGTTTGCCTCCTAGTAACCCCCACATAATCAAGCGCCCTTTCTTTCATGATGCTTACCCCCTGCTTTCTAGAGCAACGTCGTCTGTCAATTATTTCTACCACCTGCAATTTCTGAGCCCCTACAGAGCAGTTAGAATAATTGGCTGGGTGACTTCCACCACAGAGGCCGCATCGCTCATCTTGGGCACTTCAATAGCTTTCGTCGCGCTCTTCCACGCATTTGCAACAACGCTGACTAGACTTGCATCCTGCACTGCTATGGCCGTATCGCCCGCGATTACGGCATTGTAGCGGACGCGCATCCAGGGGTACAACTCTGAACACAAGGGGCCACAACTTTAGTTCTGCGGGACAGTAAGTTCGCGCGAATGTTGTAATCACCGAGTTTGTTGCGGCCCTCTTATTGTCTACCGATCGATTGCAGTGATAAACAGCAAATACTGCAGTCCCAGACAATCTCTTTAATGTTTCTGATATCAATAGATCAACATCGACATATCTGACTATTCCCTTGGGGTATACGAGGTGAGAAGAAATGAAGGCACTCACCGGCAGTGACGCGAACGATGAGCGGTTAAGCAAAAGCGCGGCACAGGCCTGGCCTGGTGATCTGCACACGATAACTCTGCGGCCCAACTGTCTCACTTCTGTGATAGTTTGGTATGCAGAGGTGGCAGTACGGAGTAGTTTCCGGATAACCTGGTGGTTGGTCAACCGTATAGAGCCTCCATTGGAAGGAACCAGAGCCACAGGGATGTGGCTCACGTCACTGCGAGTAAACAAACCCGGGCGTAATTTGTCTGTCGGAATAGCTGCTGTCCAAGGAGAAAAACCCCCGCCGGGGGAGTTTTTGGACATCAATTGACCTAGGATGAAGCAGGTGCAAGAGTAATAGGAAGCTCAACCAAATAGCCTAGAAAGGCCTAATACCACGCAAAACCTGGCCAAGCAATAGGAGCCGCAGACAAGTCCGAGGACCGTTCCAACGAAGCCCAAACGAAGAAGCCGTTGTTTGTTTGGCTCCTTATTCTTCTTCATCATCATGACCATTATCATCATAAGCTCATTCTATGTGCACTGCCAGGACGAAGCCATTTCCCTGCGACCTGCAATTACCTTTGTCTTGCGCTAAAAAATTCAAGCTAGCGCCCGCCAATTTCCTGATTCCATCGCCCCGCCTAGTCTTCTGCTGTCCTCGAATGTGCTTCCCTTCTCTTGGTACGTATTCAGTAACCCTAACGGTTCAACGGTTATCTAACCGGCGCATTACATGACTTTCCCAGCTCCATTTTTTTCTCCTAATGTCAATGAAAATATCGGCTATACCATTCAAACACTCGTGCTTGGAGGCGGATATATTCATACATAGCTTATATTTAACGTTCGACAACAGGAATACGAATACTTGAAGGGATGAACAATGGCAGAAGGAAAAAATGTAGCGGGCTCCATCAACTTTCCTTTTTCGAGCACTGTTTATTAAATTCAATATTTTTTTAACAGCGAAGCTGTATACCTCTACAGTCCAAGGAAATTTTCGTGTCGTTGTAAGCAAAAAAAAACACTCCTCATACGTGGGTCGATCCCGGAGATAGTGCTATGCCGGGCCCAACCGCGGCAGAGGTGCAGCAGGCGTTAAGCTCTCCCCATACGTGGGTCGATCCAGAAGACAGTGCAATGCCGGGCCGACCCGCGGCGGAGGTGCAGCAGGCGTTAAGCTTTCCCCGTACGTGGGCCGATCCCGAAAACAGTGCAATGCCGGGCCGACCCGCGGCGGAGGTGCAGCAGGCGTTAAGCTCTCCCCGTACATGGGCCGATACAGAAGACTGCAATGCCGGGCCGACCCGCGGTGGAGGTGCAGCAGGCGTTAAGCTCTCCCCGTACGTGGGCCTATCCAGAAGACAGTGCAATGCCGGGCCGACCCGCGGCGGAGGTGCAGCAGGCGTTAAGCTCTCCCTATACGTGGGTCGATCCAGAAGACAGTGCAATGCCGGGCCGACCCGCGGCGGAGGTGCAGCAGGCGTTAAGCTCTCCCTATACGTGGGTCGATTCAGAAGACAGTGCAATGCCGGGCCGACCCGCGGCGGAGGTGCAGCAGGCGTTAAGCTCTCCCCATGCGTGGGTCGATCCAGAAGACAGTGCATTGCCGGGCCGACCCGCGGCGGAGGTGCAGCAAGCGTTAAGCTCTCCACGTAGGTGGGTCAATCCAGAAGACAGTGCAATGCCGGGCCGACCCGCGGCGGAGGTGCAGTAGGCGTTAAGCTCTCCCTATACGTGGGTCGATCCAGAAGACAGTGCAATGCCGGGCTGACCCGCGGCGGAGGTACAGCAGGCGTTAAGCTCTCCACGTAGGTGGGTCAATCCAGAAGACAGTGCAATGCCGGGCCGACCCGCGGCGGAGGTGCAGCAGGCGTTAAGCTCTCCCCGTACGTGGGCCTATCCAGAAGACAGTGCAATGCCGGGCCGACCCGCGGCGGAGGTGCAGCAGGCGTTAAGCTCTCCCCGTAGGTGGGTCAATCCAGAAGACAGTGCAATGCCGGGCCGACCCGCGGCGGAGGTGCAGCAGGCGTTAAGCTCTCCCTATACGTGGGTCGATCCAGAAGACAGTGCAATGCCGGGCTGACCCGCGGCTGAGGTGCAGCAGGCGTTAAGCTCTCCCCATGCGTGGGTCGATCCAGAAGACAGTGCAATGCCGGGCCGACCGGCGGCGGAGGTGCAGCAGGCGTTAAGCTCTCCCCGTAGGTGGGTCAATCCAGAAGACAGTGCAATGCCGGGCCGACCCGCGGCGGAGGTGCAGCAGGCGTTAAGCTCTCCCTATACGTGGGTCGATCCAGAAGACAGTGCAATGCCGGGCGGACCCGCGGCGGAGGTGCAGCAGGCGTTAAGCTCTCCCCATGCGTGGGTCGATCCAGAAGACAGTGCAATGCCGGGCCGACCCGCGGCGGAGGTGCAGCAGGCGTTAAGCTCTCCCCATGCGTGGGTCGATCCAGAAGACAGTGCAATGCCGGGCCGACCCGCGGCGGAGGTGCAGCAGGCGTTAAGCTCTCCCCATACGTGGACCGATCCAGGAGACAGTGCAATGCCGGGCGGACCCGCGGCGGAGGTGCAGCAGGCGTTAAGCTCTCCCCATGCGTGGGTCGATCCAGAAGACAGTGCAATGCCGGGCCGACCCGCGGCGGAGGTGCAGCAGGCGTTAAGCTCTCCCCATGCGTGGACCGATCCAGAAGACAGTGCAATGCCGGGCCGACCCGCGGCGGAGGTGCAGCAGGCGTTAAGCTCTCTCCGTACGTGGGCCGATCCAGAAGACAGTGCAATGCCGGGCCGACCCACGGCGGAGGTGAAGCAGGCGTCAAGCTCTCCGCATACGTGGGCCCATCCCATACATATTCCCGAAGATAGTACAATGCCGGGCGGACCCGCGTCGGAGGTGGTGTTCGCTATTAAGGCGCCCACGTACACAGCACCACTGGTCATCCTTCTTAACATAGTTGAAGGGCACTGAAATTTTTGGTGTACTTTATGTACCCCATTATTTCCTGACTGCCAGATTAAACGCATTGTCCGTGCGCATGCAAATAAAAGCGCTCTTCAGCACGTTCGTTAACCTTAACAATCGTTCCCTTACGGACAAAAAAATTTGCTGGGCCCTGTTTCTAGCTGACATCAGCCCTAGTTGTTTAAACGCTCTAGTTTTATTAAAGCATACGGACTGCCTGAAAACTACATAGTCGTTGCCAGTTGCCTTCCTCACGTTTGTGCGCACACATTATTTTCATATCTCCTTTTATGCCCTTTTTTTCCCGTTCCCCACGTTGCAGAGTAGCGAAGAGGACAGCTAGTCTGCTCAACCTGTCATCTTTTCCCTCTCTAACATTCCACGAATGCACGGAACACGTGCGTTTTTTTGCATGTCGCCTTCATCCAAGTGCGGGCGCCACGGCAGGGATTTGATCCCGCGACCTCGTGCTTAACAGCGCAGCGCTATAGCCGCTAAGCCACCTCTGCAGGTCCACTTAAAGATAGGCCGTACTTTTTAGGCCCGAGATAGGCCCGAACTCCCTCTGGAGTTTTCCAGGTGGGGTTAAGCCCCCCGCCCCCCTCCCCCACGGGCGATGCCGAAGCTCCCTCACACATAAAGACACACACATAAAGTGTAATTACCAGATCTTTGTCACGCACAGAAATTGAATTTACTTTTGACTTTCGTTGACCTTTTCACGTGAAATATTACTGCGGCTAATAGTTTACTGCTTCATTGTTGGCACGGACATGCACGGCTTCTAATTCATTCTTACGCTTCATTTTTGAAAACCCTGACAGTATAGAACACGCGCATTAGAAGCGCTAGCGGCGGCTGCCTCAACCGTATTTTCTCACTTCAACATTGTTTTAAATTTCCAGTGCAAACACCATGCATATATGCAGTATATATGAATATACACACAGGAGAAATATTATTACATTTAGGCAGCCAATTTAGGTAGCCAATTAAACATTATTTCTAAAGGTATGCATAGCCTTTGCCTAGAGAACCAATATGTTGCTGTATGTTCGCCACGCTTCAAATTGCTCTGAGTGCGTTTTTGACAACGAAAAAAACATATACACTTCAGTCACCCCTTAGGCAGTCTTTTATCAATGGCGTGTGAAATGCACCTGAATGTTGGGTTCTCAGCATTGCTTGTCTTTCCAGTAAGAAAGGCTAACGACTCATGAAAAAAAATTCTAATAATTTGCAACTTCTGTTACGAATGGAAACATCGTCACTTGCATGCAAAGGTCATAAATATATACAGGGTGTCCTAGTTAACTATCATGCAACAATATTAAATATGGAGCAGTGCGTTACTCGAAGAAAACCTAGTGCATATTCTTTACAGTGCAGTGGAGTAGCTGCCAGTAATATTTTTGTTACTAAGATTTAATTAGGTCATTTTAAATAATTATCTAACTCAGGACGTGCTATCCCAAGGTTCAAAGCGTAAATGAGGCATTTGAAGGCATAGCCAAGGGACATCTAAATTTTGTATTTTCAGCGACGTAATGATTGCGTACTAATTTTTTTCCGACTGATATTTCCGACTTTTTCCGACTTAATACCACGTGACTACGGTCCCGCCCGCATCATAAAGCAGTGCCCTCGAAGAGGCTCCCCCTGAGTTATCGAGAACTAAATAAAGGAAATAAAGAAGAAAACCTCGTGATCGAGCTAGTGCCTTATCAGCCCCACGCCGGCCGATGTAACACGTTGTGTTTGGTGTTAGTTGGAAACAAGCTGCGCTAGCTGTTGTCTTAGCGTAGATAAAGTGCTCGGATGTTTTTTTTCCACAATACCTATAACTGACGACATCAATGCAAAGGCTTAAAGTTGCGTTTTGTTTCGTCCCAGTCGCCATGTCTTTCTCTAATGAGCAGAAGGTGAACATAATCCTTGCCTTGGGATCTGCAAATGGCAACAAGAGGAAGGCCGCAAATATATATATCAGTCATGGAAGTGTGGCGGTATACCAAACGCATCGATTATCATCAGAAATTATGAAAACCTGACACAATCGGGAGCTTCAAGAAACAGCCACGTAGGACTCCATCTTTGAGTCCTAGTCTATTGGCACAGATGTTCTAGCATTTACGGCCTCAAACCCTCATGCTACCGTGCGGGACGTGGCCGCCCAGGTGCCAATATCCAAGTCATCAGTTTGGAGGATTCTAAATGGCGGCTTTTCACCCGTGTTTAAGCAATGTAATATTTCTCCTATTGGGGGTCCTCACAAAAGCCGATGAGTCACCAAACTTTTTGAGCAACATCCTGTGCACAGATGAAGCCAATTGTCCCAGAAACGCCTTGGGAAATTTGCACAATACACGCTATTGGAGTGTTACCAATCCACACTGGGTAAAGCGCAATCGGTGCGAGTCCTAGTGTTCACTCAATGTGCATTTCGGAATTTACGCTGGTGCTACAATCGGTCCAATCTTCGATCACACACTGACTGGACAGCGTTACGGGAACGAAATCCTTGAAGGAGTGGTGGATGAGTTTCTCAGAGAAATCCCGCTGTCACGTCTTCCACTTCTATGGTATCAGCAAGATGGGGCACCCACACACATCAGCAGCCGAGCACGAAACTGGCTGCATGCGACTTTTCATGCGCAATAGATTAGAAGGCAAGGGCCTGCAATTTGGCCGGCCATAGGTCACCTGACCTCTTTTCACTCGAATTGTTTCTTTGGGGTTATGAGAAAGGTCGTGGTTACATGATTGAGAAGGACGTCTGATTAGTTCAATGCAAGGATAACGGATGCCTGCCGTAGAATTCCTGTGTCGGTCATCAAGAAAGCCTGTGTAGATGTGATAAAACAGACACACTACTGCGCAGCTTAAAAAAGACCTATTCGAACAAGGTCTCTAGCCTGGTGTTCAACAGAGCTTACGAATGATGGTCTGATGGTCTTTTTTTTTTCTGTGCAGACATCCTCATCGGCGATTCGGCGGATTTATACGTGGTTTATTTACTTTCTTGAACGCATCGGTTTTGCCTTTTCTCTATGCGTTGGTCGCTTCCCGGTGTGTGTATTTCGGCTTTTTATTTTTCTTACATGAACCTGATTTTGCTGCACGTATACACTTTCATAAAAAATGAAACGGTCACTTAAATAATAGGGTTTTACGTACCAAAACCACTTTATGAGGCAAGCCGTAGGGGAGGACTCCAGAAATTTCGACCACCTGGGGTTCTTTAACGTACACCTAAATCTAATACACGGGCGTGTTCGCCCCCATCGAAATGTGGCCGCCGTAGCAAGGATTAGATCCCGCGACCTCGTGCTCAACAGTCCAACACCATAGCCACTGAGCAACCACGGCGCGTTTCGGTCACTATAATTTGGCTTAAATGCGGAGCAAGTTTCTGTCGCGAAATATAGCTTAGCGCGCACTCTTTCGACGCAGGGCGAGCAAAGCCGGCATTTTGAAACATGCCTCTTACATTGCTGTTCGCATTTTGTGCGTGGTCAGAGCGGCCCTTAGGCCGCTTTATCAAGGGGCTTTTGTTATCAAGGTGATCAGTCGGGCTTGAGAGACGGATAATAAATGCAGTTGCTTTCAATCAGCTTATTTGAGGGCGCTGCTTTATAATGCGGGTGGGAGCGCATTCAAGTGGTATTTTTCATTATTCGTGAGGTTTGTTTGCCAGTCGGCAAAAATTTGTGCGCAATTAGTACGTCGCTGAAAACGCCGCTGTTAGATTTCATTTTGAGGTGCCTATAAATGCCTCATTGACACTTTGAAAATTAGGACAGTACTTCTCGAGTTAGGTAATTAATTGCAATTACCGAATTAAACCTCAGTAGCGAAAGAGTTAGTGGTGGCTACTCCACTGTACTAGAAACAAAATGCACTAGGTTTTCTTCGAGTAACGTAACTGCTCTTCTTTTACGTCTTGGTGCATGATAGCTGGGGAAGACTGCAGAATTCACTCAGTAAGTGAAATGAGGCCAGGCCAGATTCACTCGAAATTTATTTATGTATTTCAGAATACTGTCAATCCCGATAGTCATTATTACAGGAGGGGACACATGGTCGTCAAAAAAATAAAATATGAGCAAAATAACACTGAACAGACAAGGAGTTAGCATAGAAAAATATGGACACCTACATTCATTGAGTAACACATTGGTCTTCACACATTGGTCTTCACACAACTGTGTTGTGATTGCGACTGTTTCTTCTAAATGATTTGTAAATGTTTCTAATATGGGCTGGGCAGTAATAGCAGGATTTAAGCAGTTCCACTCACGCACAGCTCGCCGAAAGAATGAAAAGAAAAATGTATTGTTGATACAAAGACATTATTCTAGCGGGAAAGCGTGTTTATGCTGAGTCGGTCTGGTGTGCTTGTATTTTACAAAGGCCGCGGGATCCAACTTTAGCCCACTGTGTAAAACTAAGTATAGGAACTTTAATCGTTGAACCTTAGGTCGAATTTCAAGGGTAGCGAGGCCTGCCGAGAAATAAGTTCGGTTGGTGAATCTGTGCATTTAAAACGATTATAGATAAATCGGGCAGCTTTTCTTTGTATGCGTTCGAGCCTATGAATGTGGTTTTTGGTATGTGGAAACCGTACTATGTGGAACTATTGGAGTGCCGGTCTGATAAGGCTGACGTAAGTAGGCTGCTTTGTCTGGCTGGTGGAACGCGATAAGGTGCGTTTGAGGTTGAACAGTTTGTTAAGGGCTTTTGTAGCTACGTATGTATGTCCGCATTCCAGCTGAGGTCGGATGAGATGATTACGCCTAAGTATTTATACTGGGTGACGCTTTGGAGAACAGCGCCGTTGAAACCGCGTGGGAACTGCAGACTTGATTTTTTATTTGTGGCCGACATGTAGACAGTTTTGTCGAAATTTATCACCATTTGCCAGTCTGCACACCACCGCACTACCTTATTTAGGGAATTGTTCAATTTTTCTTGATCTTTGTGGTTACTCACAGTGTCATAAAGAATGGAATCGTCTACAAGGAGGTGAATGGTGACGTCGACTTGGTTTGGTATATCAGCTATATACAATAAGAACATAAGTGGGACCGGTAGAGAGTCCTGGGGAACGCCGGACAGAACAGGGACAGCATCAGAAAGGTGATCATTGTATTCTACGTATTGGGAGCGGTTTGACAGAAAGTCATTGATCCAACGAACAAGAGGGCCGTTACCAAGCAGGCGGTTAAGTTTGTGAAGCCATATAACAGGGGAAACACGATCAAACACTTTAGGGAAATCCATAAAGGTTATGTCTACATGTAGTTGCTCATTAATGTTTTGAGTTAAGTCGTCAAGGTTTCCACGAGTTGGGTGACTGTTGAGAAACCGTTTCGAAAACCGTGGTGGTTGGAATGGATTAAATTGTTTCATTCCGTGAATTCTGTTAAGTGTTTCAAGATTATGTGCTCTTGTATTTTGCAGCATGTGCATGTTAAGGAAATTGGCCGGTGGTTAGACAGGCAAGATGTGTCACATGATTTTAGTATGGGAATTATTTTTGCAACTTTCCAATCTGCAGCAAGGCGGCTCTCACGGGGTGCACCCTTAAGAAAATTACATGAAGAAACTTGCTTACTAGTGCTACGTGCGTTTTCAAGAAACTGTTCGGAATTTGATCTGTACCATTGCTTTTCTTTTCATCTAAATTCAACAAGAGAGATAATATGCCAGCTTGTGATATTTTTAGTGTGCCCAAAACGCTTTCTTGGCAGTGGCTAGGGATGTATGGTTGAAGTAACCATTATCGATGGTGTAAAAGGATTGAAAGTACTTTTTAAAGACGTTAGCTTTTTGCTTACTTTCCTGAGCATTCAGGGAGGGTACGTTAGAGCGTTTCACGCTTAGGTAGCGCCAGAATTTTCGAGGCGAGTTTCTTATAAAGTTGTCATGAATTTTTGAGGAAACTGTTTTTGGCACAGCGTATTTACTTTGTAAAAATACTGAAATACATATGTAAAAATACTGAAAAATATCTATAGCGGCTCCACAGCCACCGTAGTCCTCCATAAAGAAAGCAACAAAATCCCAATAAAGAAAGGCGTCAGGCAGGGAGATACGATCTCTCCAATGCTATTCACAGCGTGTTTACAGGAGGTATTCAGAGACCTGGATTGGGAAGAAATGGGGATAAAAGTTAATGGAGAATACCTTAGTAACTTGCGATTCGCTGATGATATTGCCTTGCTTAGTAACTCAGGGGACCAACTGCAATGCATGCTCATTGACCTGGAGAGGCAAAGCAGAAGAGTGGGTCTAAAAATTAAACTGCAGAAAACTAAAGTAATGTTCAACAGTCTCGGAAGAGAACAGCAGTTTACAATAGGCAGCGAGGCACTGGAAGTCGTAAGGGAATACATCTACTTAGGACAGGCAGTGACTGCGGATCCGGATCATGAGACAGAAATAATCCGAAGAATTAGAATGGGCTGGGGTGCGTTTGGCAGGCATTCTCAGATCATGAAGAGCAGGTTGCCATTATCCCTCAAAAGAAAAGTGTATAATAGCTGTGTCTTACCAGTACTCACCTACGGGGCAGAAACCTGGAGGCTTACGAAAAGGGTTCTACTCAAATTGAGGACGACGCAACGAGCTATGGAAAGAAGAATGATAGGTGTAACGTTAAGGGATAAGAAAAGAGCAGATTGGGTGAGGGAACAAACGCGAGTTAATGACATCTTAATTGAAATCAAGAAAAAGAAATGGGCATGGGCAGGACATGTAATGAGGAGGGAAGATAACCGATGGTCATTAAGGGTTACGGACTGGATTCCAAGGGAAGGGAAGCGTAGCAGGGGACGGCAGAAAGTTAGGTGTGCGGATGAGATTAAGAAATTTGCAGGGACGGCATGGCCACAATTAGTACATGACCGGGGTTGTTGGAGAAATATAGGAGAGGCCTTTGCCCTGCAGTGGGCGTAACCGGGCTGATGATGATGGTGATTTTACTTTTCAATGACGTCGTTAGCCGTGTTATTTTTGAGTCAGTTTTTTTTTACACATATGCGATTTTCTTCTTTTCCTAAGTCTCTTTATGTTGCGCTTCAAGTAGATATATTTTGACATATCCAAGGACTGCGTTTTCTAGTTTTTGTTTGAACTCGTAGAACAAAGGCGTTTATACAGTCCGTCACAATGGCTTTGAACTCGGTCCGCACCACATCAATAAACGACTGCTGGTAGGAAGTGAGGTGAAAGACCTTTTGATATTTGTAGGCAAGGTAGGTCATGCTAGTTGCATCTTCAGTATCTTTCAACGAGAGCACTCGCTGTATAGGACCGAGCGATCTTACAGGATTTGGGAATTGTAAAGAAAATGTTATCTTGTGGTCAGATAATCCTTCAAGAGGTTCAACGTGACCACTATTCCCAAGAAAATGGTCGCTAATAAACACAACGTCTAAGAGTGAACTTCAGGTACCGACTACCCTTGTTTGCAAATCGACAATTTGTGTCAGGTTATATGCTAACTGGACATCTGATATGGTGTCAAGCGTAAAATTTGCCGGGGTCATTAAATTTCACCGTATGCCAGGCAAGTTGAAGTCTGCCCCCTTTATTATTTTGCTGCCTTAGGATATGGGTTGTTGCATGCATTCTGAAAGAGATTCCAAGAATGGTGGCTCACCATCAGGTGGCCGATAAACTGCACCTATATGGAACACATCGTCTTTTAGACGGACAGTGCACCAAACAGCCTCGATGCCTGTAGAATCGGGCATGACACTCTAAGATATCCCTTGCCTAAACAGCCGTGCAACGCCCCCACCTCTTGTCTATCTTTGCGTACAATTGCATATTCCGGTGACACAATTTCTTGTTTTAAAATGTTCCAGTTCGAGTGAAGCCATGTCTCTGTAACGACGGCGATAACAGGCTGGTAAGCAAGTAGAACAGCTTCTAGTTCGCGGAATTTGTTCACCAGGCTGCGCGCGTTTATATTTATGATTGCTCCTGATTGCGGTTTTGAGCGCTGCGCGTCCGCATGCTGATGTGTTCTCCGTTTTTTTTTTTTTTACAGTCTACGATATCGTTTGAATCGTTGTCCCAAGTGAAAAGGCGGCCATCAATGCAGACTTTGTCGTAGACTAGAAATACCTTTTCCTTGTGATCACGGTTCGCTGTAGTTTTTTTCCCCACAACTTCTTTCTTCCCGGATAGGTCGCGAAAAATCTTCGCCGATTGAGTAGCCGGACGCTTTTAGCCTAGAACATCGTTTTAGAATAGTGAATTTGTAACGGTGATGAAGTAACTTCCGAATTACGGGTATGCTTTTATCGTCGTTGTTATTCGGCGTTTGGTTTCCGAGGCGATGGATTATTTCGATGCCTGGGGTAATAAAGTCCAGCACTTCCCCGAAAACTCTCTTGGAAACTGTTTTGTGCCAGAATCAATCAGAATCAAATCAGGATCAACTGGAGTCATGCGCAGCAGCTCTTATTCACGGACTCACAGAAAAAGAAAACAAAAGAAGCAGAGACAGAAATGCTGCAGTTTCGCCGGAAGGGTGAAGCAGTATTAGTGATTAGCCAAGGATTTGACAATTACGTGAAGGAAGGTTGCACGACCGAGAGGGCTCAGGATATGAAATTGAACTGCCGCCTACTATGATGTCTTGTATATACTCATGTAACGCCGTCACTTAGGCGCTCAATTCTTCGAGGTCACACGAAGTTTCTTGAAGTGCAAGGCATATATATATATGGGGTTCGGAACGCTCGTGGGGCTCTCCAGCCTCCCCCCCCCCCCCGGAAGAATGAGAACTCTCCGCCTATGTCCACTACAGTTTCAGCGAACAGGTGGCCACTGAAATACAATGTCGTGGCCTCTGTCCACCGCTTGGTTGTAAGGTAATCGTATCTCTGCTGCCAATTGTTCATGTAGGCGGTGGTGCAGAGCTTATAAGAGTAATTACAGGGCGGCCTTAGAGTCACAGAACATAACCCAGCAATTTGGTGACTGTTGCTGCACATATAGCACTGCACTAAGGAGGGCGGAAAGTTCGGACCATGAAATTTTGCTGCATTCTATAAGGTCGCAGAAAGGCTGTTAGTTTTTTTTTTAGATTGTCAAGATGTATCTTGATAATTTTTCAGCTGTATATTAAGAATAATTAGAGAGAAACAGGACGTCTGTAATGCACCTTGTAGCGTTGCGCTTTGAAAGTTTTTGGTGGACACGTCAGTGGTATCTACAGTTGAAACTGGATTTAACGAAGTGATGACCGCGCTCCGTTTATTTCGTTAAATCGACAAGTTCTTAAAATTGAGAAAGAAATTTTTCGGTCCTTCCAAATCTAAAATTGTTACGTAGCGACACGCAAAGGCTATCGCGGCATTATATTTGCCGCTAATCCAGCCATCTGTCCTATAAAGCATGAAATAAAACAGCAGCCACCGCTGCCCCTACCGAGGCAGTGTTGAGTCGGCTGTTCCGTGCACGGGTGCGGCGTGCAGCTTCGTCAAAATAAAGCTGGGGAGGTGACCATGGCGCCTGGATGCTCTGACGCGATAGCTTTAGAGCTCACGCTAGAAGAACCCGCCTGTGTCAAAATTAGAAAGAAATCATCGCCTTTTTTACTGATATATTTCAGGAAAAATTTCGTTAAATCGAGTTTAGCCAAGTTTGTTTTGTTAATTCTGGTTGGTGATAACATTGAAGTGTATGAGTACCTGCCGGGGAATGTAAATTTCTTCGTTAAACCGGAAACTTCGAAAAATCGGGTTTTGTTAGATCGAGTTTTAACTGTACTAATTTATTTATTCTAACCGTTATAGAATTCGAGAAATAAGCAATTAGGGATTTTTAGCCAACTAGACACTCTTCTGATTAACACTCCTGCCTTCTTCCTTTCTTTGTTCTTCTTGCGTCCAAATTGTTTTACAAGCACATATTACGAACCAATATATTATTCTGAATCGTACTTAAGCGGAAGCACCTAGCTCGGGTGCTCCTATCTATCTGCATGGGAAATCGGCAATTCGTTTTCTGAGCAACCACTGCCCGTAGTTTGATGAGCTATTCGAACTTAAAACAAAAGTTTTCAGAAAAAGTGAGAGAAAACAGTGATTTCAGAAAACAAATTTTTTATTTACACTGTCACTACTGCTTTGCTTTAAAAGATAATAATAAAAATATCGCGAAATTTCAAGTAACAAGAGTATAACTTTCTAACTTCCAACCTCAGCAACTAAAAACGATATCGCTATTCTGTAAACCGCAGCTAACAGTACATTAAAAGCGGAGAAAAGTATAATGTACGCCGCCCTGAAATATACCACTAACTTGGGGATATGAGATTTGCAAACCTTTTGAAATGTTGCAACAGATTCATATGTCGTAAATTGATAAAGTTTTGTCGATTTCGATGATCCAACGGATGCAGTTTATGCAAATGCGGTATTTTTTCTCGTGCTGAGTTACGAATTTGTAAACATCTGAATTCTAGCTTTTTTTTAATTTACCGATTTGCGGTAATTCTTGTAAAACATTTTATGAGCAGCTAAATCAAAATTTTTTCTGCTGCAGTCACTGCGATCTAACTTCCTTAAATGCAATAAATTTCATTCAAATCAGTTCAATGGTTTTCTCATGAAACCAATCCTGCGTCTTACATATATTTCAGTAGTGGGAATCGAAGACAGGCCCGAGCTAAAGCTTCTTAATGCATCACGCCTGTTCCAAGGTACATGTAAACTGGTAGCAAAGATTCCATAGAAGCCCACATATCAAGAAAATGGGCCTCGTTGTAACTGTCGACATGTACGTATCGTAATGACAACTAACAAGCAAAAAATAAAAAAATAAATAAAAAGTGACGTCACAACCTGAAATAGCAGTTACGTCAAGATCTTACGCTGCTTGACGCGAATGTTTGAATTTCTTTAGAGTCCGGCATTATGGCCGCTACGACAGCAGTTATTTTTCTTTTGAGGCTGAGACGAGCTTGCGACTCGCCTCAGCGGGAACACCAGCGTTTCCTTAAACTATTAAGAGTGGTGTATATCTTAATGTGAGCGTAATTAGGCTCTTATTGACGGCAGTTGGCCTAGTAGCTTCCTCATGAAGGTGAGCGAATAGGATGGAAATAGATGACACTGCCACAGATCTTTCAAAATCAACTTCACTTTTATTCGTCTTGAATAATGCATCCAATATAACTAACCAAACAAAACATGCTTCATTGAAGAAAAGTACTATGACCAGCACACAGTCGTAATGCAGAGCAGCCTTAAGAACCTTGCGAATCCTTTTTGCAGAATCATTTGCAAGTCCGTGCCACACCATGTAGTCATATACAACAGTTATCAGACAACAATGCCCAACGTTATCATTTAGGAAACATCCGGCTTACTAATTCTGCTGCCTCTTGAACACTCAGAGCCTGTGTTACGGAGAGTAAACAAACATAGCGTGACGTTTCATCGCGGAGCGTTCCGCATTTATCGTCAGAAGACAAGCGCGTCAGATGCCGCAGAGTGAACTTGCACGATAACAAAGAACCTGCACTCACATCTTTCGCCATCAAATGCACTACGCTCGCTCACGTAAAATTGGAAGTGAAGCGGACGGCACACTTTGAAGAAACACGCACAGAAATATTAATAATAATGAAAAACTCGGACGAAACGGCAGAGTTCATGCGAGCAACGCCATTCCTCACCACGTAATAACTGGTTTACACAGCCTTGCCAAGCCTTGCGCCAGAATCACTCTTTGGTAGGGGTTTCCAAGAAATAAATAATAAAATGTCAAATAGAAAATAACATTTGTTCTTTTTATAGTGCAGGAAAAGTGTCTGAAACGGAAAATTTACTCGTATGCCAGTATTCTTATTAAGAATTTTCAAACATTTTCTTTTTCACTTAGGTTTTCTTGTTTCTGTGTTTATCCCCCCTCACCTGGTCGCCCTTCAATCGCACAGCACTTACTGACATCCCTGGCGATATGTTTTGGCACGCTTGTCGTTCCGTGCTTCGCGACCTATTTAGACTGACCCTGTCCGTTCTATTGGAAACCCACGATACAGAACGCTGACTATACGCAATTTCGCGGCCATAGTGGTGCACACGTAGAAGTAAAAGCATTTCAGAAAAGGCAAAATCACCGGAAGCTTCGCGGCAACAGTTATCTCGGCTAGACATCTCATCCGGAATGCCGACGAGCTATCTGGCCATATGTCTAGCAAAATCGTTGATTCATTGCGAGTGGAGCAAATAGTTGACCGTTTTCGATATAAGCTGACATATTAGCGCACTCGTTCCCAAGTGCAGAGGCGAAGTGGCAGCCTCAGAATGTGCTTCTTTTTAATGTGTTTTCTTTGGTTCTGCATCATAGCATGCGTCACGGCCCGGATTTCGAATTCTTCAAGCTCGATACGCCACGCGGGGGCGAAAGAGAGGAACCTGAACGAAATTCCTCTAATTCCTGGGTATGACCTACAGGCACATACCCAATAACCCAAGTTGTTTTCAAAGAGGTTCATTGGCGAGTAGCACAGACCTAGTCGCAGGTACCCATGATAAGCCAAGAGTAAGTATGCAGAAGCTAAGGTTAATAGTGCTAGCGCAACATAGTTCGTGCTTAACCAGGGTAAACCGTTAGCCAGTTTTACCGCGCACTTTCAATTATAATGACCTTATAATTTGTGACTTCAATTAGGATTGCAAAATAATTTCATGTGTGCTTTGCGTCGCTTCATAGTTTGATACGCTTGTGCGTAATGAAAAATTCGACTCCTCGGTTCCCATTCTTCTCCTTTCACCCTAAAGCCAGCCTCGAAGTCACCGAGCTCCAATGCGAGCAAATGCTTCATCACATCGTTCGTCGTATGGCACGGACGCATTAGATGAATAGCGTCCTGCGCAACTATTAGCGATAACTTCTCACTCAGGTGCACGGCTCGATCACATTCTTTTTTTCTTTTCTTTTAGCGACCGGCACATCACCAAGGACACGCTCTGCCGCGCACAATTCCCGCGCTCTAGACAAGCATGCTAGGTACGGCACACACCTCCGCGCGTACTTGTGGGCCTTATGATGTGGCGCGTCGAAAGAAAATGGCTAATATAACGCTAGTGTGGACCGGATATGGCACCGAGACGTCTCTGGTTACACAGACCAACACACATCAGCTTCAGCGTGTGCACTGGGGGCATGCTTTTCAGCCCGTTTGTTTATTATTCTTGTTTTACATCGCTGTGGGGGGCGAGTACCATATATGCATTATGCGAGTTCCTGAACCACGATAGATGTCTATGTCCTCGTGGGCGTTCGTGCACCCGTTATAATGGGCCGTTCGTGGCCCAAGTCCAGATTTGTAGGCAGTCCTTCGGTCTGCTCGCAGATCAATCAGACGCAGAAGCTCATGGTGTATTAAGAGACCTTCGTGGGAGTATTTGGGGGTTTTAGAGTGCAGCGGGTGGGCACAAATCTGCAAAGTTTCGTCATTTGCCGAGCTTGAAGGTTTCGTACACGGAAGAAAATTCTATCGGTTTATCAATGTAGTCAGTGGGGCCAGTGGCCATACGCACAACGGTGACATGAATACACGACGTCTTCCATGCAGCGAGAAAATCAAGCAGCTTCGGGTGTTCCCAATTTTAACGAGACGTACAAAGAGTAACTTTGACTGCCATGCACAAGAAGATCCCGTGCGCTGCGTTGAGAAGGGAGAGGCACAGGCACGTACCCAGGGGGGGGCGCGGTGCCCCCCCCCCCCCGAAAATAAGCGGCATAACTCTCCCCCTACACCCCCCCCCCCCCGCCTTCCCGTCCAAGCCACCAATCCTCACACACATTCCTAAAGCGCCGCCAAATCAATGTTGAGAATTGACAGCTATTCGGTGGTCAACATTTTGCTGCCTTTTTCACTCCTTTTGGATGACGGTATTTATCGGCCTCTCCTGGGGTGTCAAAGCCAGTTTTCTCGTCAATTCGGTGCCCGCGCGATTAACTCGATATGCGTTCGGTTGTCACCATCTGTTCAACGGTCACGCGCATGGCTGTTGCTTCGTTAATTCAACCTTGTTTGTTTAGACTGATTCAGGGACCAGGAAAGAGATTCGGTTCGTAGTCACCTGGTCTGTGTGCTTGGGGAACGAGTTGCAGTTGGAGAAAACGCCAGTTGAGTTTAACTTTTCCCTTTGCTTACCAATTTCCTCGAGTGCCGGCTCGCCGCAACGCTCGCGAATCGTCGGAACCATATACCTTCGATATTGGTTAAATAAAGTGAAAATTCAAATTATGCGAAACAGCGTCAATCATCAAACCGTGCAATAACCCTTAACCCATAAGAAATATGACTGTCGACCACCCGCTTCCTCGAATGGTTTTTCCTTAATTGTACAGCACTTTTAGTGCGACATTGGTAAATGGAAACAAGAGTCGCAAGGAGTTGACAAATTATCCCAGGGCAACAGCCAAGCAGGAAGGACAAGCGAAAATGAACAAATTTAACCATTGTTTATGAAAATATTTATGGATCACCATATTTTTATTTAAAAAGAAAGTAGAGGAAACGCTCCCGGAAGGGGAGAACAATTCTGTGTATTTTGAATGACACTTCTACACATATCAGTCGAGCCGCCTGACATAGCCACTTCTCTGTTGTGCTTATGTAGGCATTTTTCTAACCTTCCGCGGTGAACGCAGTACGTCTAGAACCCCAGCGTCCTGCGCTCTACGTGATTGCACGAGACTGGCGGCCACACATTATTATGCAGCTTTCCAAATAACAATACGAGTTTGTTGTGGCATTGGTAGATCAGTAAACGAGGAATCCAAAAGAACTGCGATTATTCTGCGAATATATATTTCTCTATAATTCTTCCAGAGCTATTAAAAAAAAACGCCACTATAGTCGGATAAAATTTAATTCTGCACTCAAACCCCGGGCATGCCCTCATAACCGCCAGCCGCTGTTCCTCCGCAAGGCTGCAAATAATTCGTATTTCAATGTTTTCCTATTACTCAAATAAGGCGGTAATCCCCGAAATAAAATTATTAGCGCGTAATTTTGTACGTTTTCCCTCGCCTATCATAGTGGAATGGCGGAAGCCTAATTCTTTATTGAAGTGAAATAAAATGCTTGCTTCGCTCCAACCATTTGTTGTCAAGTTCCACTTCAGTTGGCAGTGAAATTTAATGTGTTAAACGGGCTCAGCAGGGAAATTAACTGCAGACTTCAAAAGATTTAATTAATTATGGAGTTTTGAGTACGAAAACCACGATCTGATAATGAGGCACGCCGTAGTAGGGGACTCCGGAAATTTGGACCGCCTGGAATCCTTCAACGTGCACCTAAATGCAAGTGGACGGGTGTTTTCGCATTTCGTCCCGATTGAAATGCGGCCGCCGTGGCCGGGATTTGATCCTGCGACCTCGTGCTTAGCAGCCCAACGCCATAGCCACTAAGCAACCACGGCGGGTAGACTTTTGAAGAGTGAAATGCTCAGGCTCCATACGCTTTGTCCATTTCTGTTGCACACCTCATTGCTTCCGTCGATCAAAATACTCTTCAAGAACAGCAGACGCTACGGACGTATCAAGTAGGACGCCATTTTGAAAAGGCCACATGACGACGATTTTGTTTGCTTCTGTGATTGGCTGGCAGAGGAACACAACCAGGCGCGGTCCGCGTGCCTTGGTTGCCAACTGCTGTTTTTTTTTAAAGTTGTATGCTACTATAGAAACAGGCCTTCGTCATGCAGCGGACATGAAATGGCCTGATGATTAGGAGAGAAACCTGTATTTTGCACTTTCGTTTGTTTACTTGTTCTTCGCAGTGTTCTTCCTGCGCTTCTTTCCTGCGAGTCCATTCGACGTGATTCCTTGTTTGCTAAGTAAAGAAGAGGTGTATCTCACAGGCGTACTACCTGTGAGATACACCTAATGTAATTTCTCTTTTGCGAATTTACGCGCCTTTATGGCAAATGGCGGGCGTTATTCACATTTATACTAGCATAGGTACCCCTCCCCGCCTCATTTGCACAGAAACGGTACCTTGGGCTGCCTGCCCCCCCCCCGAAAGTATATCCTGGGTGCGTACCTGGTGAGGCATCATCCACTAAATTGGAAGTGGCATGGGTCGGGGACGAAGCTCGACCATATCGAACAACCACGCTGGGGTAAAGGCTGAGCTGTGCCGAGCCGGTGAAGGAAAAAACCTTGACGCGGCAAGGTCCTTTAAGTGTACGCCCTAAGTGGTTTCCCACAGGAAGGGCATAGAATGACAGACCGTTAACATGTACGCCGGCATATCACTAAGCGACAACTGTTTCGCACTCCTGCACGAAATGGTTGACGCGCGATTGCTTGAATGACCAGGACGGACATGTTCCGTAGATCGTAAAAAAAGAAATAACCGTTCAACGTGTGGTTCACAAGTTGGCGACGTCGGGAGACCAACCTAACGACGCCTGTCAGCGACGCCTGTCCATGAGCGTTAACGCTCAGCGACTGCGGTCGGGAAGTCGAGTCAGAAGGCAAAGGGTGCTGTGAGCCATCGGAGGGGCCAATTAAGTTCCCATGAAAATCAGATTGGCGCGAGCTATTTTCTTTGCGGCATGGCATTTTATCTTCATTCGCACGACTGAAAGGAGCTGTTGAAGGCTTAGTTTGTTTTAAATCCGCCCCTGTCACAAATTGTCTTACATTGAAAAGGGCGCAGATATTGTGAGGCCAGCGCTATATTGTCTCTAGATGTCTCTGCCGCTTCTATTATAATTGGCGCTTAGTGACAGATCGTTTAAACATAGGTGTTTTTGGAAACAGTTTCATGAATGCATTAACGAAGCGCCGCCTAATGGAACCCCCTTCCTCCCCCCCCCCCCTTTTTTTGTTCTTGCGTTGAGTCAGCCGAGAGGACATTGAGAGGGCAGTGCTTCCAGTCAAACGGGAAGCGTAACAAGCCCCTTGCCTGCGCGCAGACGTCACCACAGGTGTTTCGTCTCCGCGCGCATTAAGCGGATTTCGTCTCTGTTTAATTAGGCACGCGCGCCGGGGGACGTATACGGCGCGCGTGGAACCACCGTCTCATCTCTCTGCGCCTCACCACTATGCCCGAACGCAGCAGTGCCCCAATTTAAGACACTGGTTTCCTTATACAGTCCCTCGACGAACGCGGCACGTGTTACGTTTGCGTTCATTCAAGAGGTCGGCCCGCGTCATACACACACGCGGTCCAAGTGATGCTCCGTTTAGTCACGCGGCTGTTACTCTTGGTTGAAGGCTGCACAAAGCTTTGCGGCGTCCCTCAGGCCCCGCGTGGCCCCCTTTCCCCTGTGTCGCCACGCTCGCTCCTGATGGAGCGCGTTGGGCGCGTGCTCGAGCAGAAGGCAGCCCTCGCCGGCTCATCGCCAGAACGCGGGCCTTGAACTCTGACCGGCGCCGAAGGAGACGCGCTTTTTGAAAGGCCGCTGACCCGCCTTCGTCGTTGTCGCGGGTTCAAAGCACCCGTCGTCCGCGAAGATGCGCGCCCCGCTTCGCGCCGAGAACGGATCGTCCGCGTGGTCGTCAGGCGCTCTGGGCGGAATAATCCAATGAATGGTAGAGAAAAAATGACAAGGGGGTTTGCGTGTTACTCTTTACGCTGCCTTTAGAGCTTGCAGCTTCTCCGCGGCTGGAAGAGCGAGAGATTCATGAAGACGTCAGCTCCGCCAATTGGCGCCAGTCTAATAATGCAGCGCCGAGCGGCAGGGGCTTATGCAACTCACTTCGGAGTAAAATGCACCCTCCTGCACTAGAATAATTAAAAGTGTCAGAGACCCTTCCGCTAAGAGAAGCGTTGCTCATTATGATTTTATAGGCTCCGAAGCCCTTTCTATTTAGGGCCTTGCCAAAGCACGATATGAACCGATCGGGCCGGGCATGATACGGCTTGAGGGACGGCATAAGTGGAGAGCATTCTCTCAATGCGCATTTCCTTGATTCTTCGGACTACGCGGCTTGCTGCCAAAACGCTTGGTCGATGCGCGTTCACCTCCCTCGATGAAAATCAAAATTAGCTTTCGCGCGTTGCACCCACCTGCGTTTAAAGGATGATTAGACATCTAAGTGACAATAACAGCGCTGTTGAAGCAAATCACGTTTCTTATTACCCGTTGCTATATTGCAGGGCTGAACGCTCGATTTCTTCATCGCGCACCGTGTTTTGTGCCTTGGTAGGACATGCATCACAATGACTGGAGGCCTGTAAGCCAGACATTTCGGAGCAAAGCCCTGAAACTCCAATTAGCTCTCTTGTTCACTACACAATCAACGCTTCGCGTACGTAACACGTATACGTACACAGATCAAACGGGACATGAAAAAAATGTGCACGCCATGATTTCGGCCGCCTCACAATTTCAATTTCCAATTCGTCTACCTTTCGTGATATTGTACGGGAATAAAAATGCAATTTCACAGGTTACACGCCTGCGATATCTGCGTATAGTGCTGCCTGGCTTAAGCTACGTGGAGTCAATTTTCCTTTTACCGTAGAAAGTCCACTTGCTGCTACCTTCCTTGAGTCATTCTGGTCTCATGCTTAGTACCCTTAGTGCCTCATCACATACATAACTTCCTGCGGCTTATCACATACTTAGTGATAATTAGACAGGAACAGCTCACGCGCTTACGTGGACTATAGCTGCAACTACAATGCAAGAATGCTAGCGTATTCCCAAGAAAGGAGTACCGTATAAATTACCGATGCTCGACAGACAGAGGTCGCTTTCAGGGAGTTTTCCTTTTTTCTTCTTCTTGTATTCGGATCGGGCCGGCCGAGAAGAGGCGCTCGCCTGGAACGAGTTTCGGCCCACGCTCCCGTCGTCGGCCTGTCAGATGGGCGCGCGCCTTGTGTAGGCGGCCAGCAACACGTGGTGGCCCGCCCGGACATGTGACGCGTCCAAAATGCGCGCCGCCACGTCTGCAACGGAAGGGTCCCCCCTCCGAGCCGCAAGGCCGGAGTTTTGTGCACAGCATGGTTTCAGGCAGTTGCGATTCCGTCAGTGTCCGTGGCACAGTAGCGCAGTAAGCGAAAGAGGTGCGAGAATTTCGCATTTAAACTTTAATGAGAGAAGAGTGGTATGTTCGTGACGAGGAACTGTGTATATGACCCACTACTCCACGAAGAAGCAGGGGGCGGCAGGAAGTTAGGTGGGCGGATGAGATCAAGAAGTTTGCAGCGATAGCATGGCCACAATTAGCCCATGACCGGGGTAGTTGGAGAAGTGTGGGAGAGGCCTTTGCCCTGCAGTGGGCATAGCCAGGCAGATGATGGTGATGATGATGATTATGATGACTCCACAGAGGGCTAGCGGAAGCAAGGATATACAAGGAAAGAAGGAGTGCGAAGAAGAAGAAGAAAATGATGAAAATGATAGTTATAGGATACAGCAAGCCATGATTGTAGGTTTGACTGCAATACATGCCTAGCGTCACAACACACCACACCGAGGTGCACAAGTGCTTCACCACACACGAGTGCTTGACAAGCTGCACTAGAGCCTAAAGTGACTCCCCCTCCCCCCCCACCCAAAAAAAAGAAATAAAAGAAGGTCCTTGTTGCGCGCCGCTAATTCGTAGCGTCATTCCTGCGTCAATTCATGACGACGCTGTAAAGTTGGACAACACAAGGACTCTTTATAGGCAAGAGGTGAACGTGCCTGTTTTGTCGCAGAAAATACTTGTTGTTGCTGCGACTATACGCGAGTGGGGAAATGACGTTTGCCGCGCAGATGTTCCGCTTTGGATATACCGCAGAAATGTCTTCTTGTACGTGAATGAGCTCATTAATATACTGAGTAGTGGTACGTAGCTCATACAGGTGTATACAGGGTGTCCCACATAACTTGAGCCAAGGATTTAAAAATCAAAGGCGTGTCGGAAGCGAATTGAACCGAACGCATACTATTCACAATAGGCGTTTGTAACTCAGATATTATTTTTGTTTTCCCCATACCTCCCTAATTGATTAAGTTTAATCACCCAACTTCGTAATAATTGGCTGAGGACCCCTAGTATGATGCGCACATTTGTAGAGCACCTTCAGAAACCACCAGTCGAGTTGTTTCCTTTACGATACGTCTCACGTAGTCTTTTTTTCCGAGTTGCAAAGAAAGCCGGCGAAATATGAAAAAAGCCTCGTGACGGAGCCCTTGCGCAGTGGTATCGCGCTGCTCTCAAGCCTGCGTTCGGTGAACAATGTCGGCTCCCGTCGGATGACGGCGAAAATGCATGCTGCTGGCAGAGCGCTGCCGATCAGATAAAGAACGTACTGCCGCTTCCTTGTCGCCTGTCACGATGCAGCCGACCTTGTTGACCGAGTGCACACTTGAGAGCAGCAAAATATCACAGCGTAAGCGCTCCGTCACGTGGCTTTCTTCCTATTTCGCCGGCTTTTTTTGCAACCCGGAAAAAAGGACTACGTGAGACGTATCGTAAACAACTCGATCGGTGGTTTCTGAAGGTTCTCTACAAATCTGCGCATCATACTTGGGGTCCTCAGCCGTTAAGTAAAACGTTGGGTGGTTGAACTTAATCAATTAGTGAGTTATAGGGAAAACAAAAAATAAAACGTCTGAGTCACTATAGTCTATTGCGAATAGTATGCGTTCGGTTCCATTCGCTTCCGAAGCGCCTTTCATTTTTAAATTCTTGGCTTAAGTTATGTGGGTCACCCTGTATATGGCGACGCCCCGTGTGATCTAGAAGACTAAATTTATTTTGAGCTCCTTGGAATTTACCTGTGGTGTTCCTGAGAACGGCCCAATTGGTTTCCCCCACTCATGCAAAACATTTCAGTCCTTTTGACCAGTACTTGCTGCCACTGACTGTGCAGGCCAAAGACATCTGAAGCAACGCCGCCACCATCACTTGGCATTAACCGAAACAGAAATGTTCAGAAAGATCTTACATATATACTTTCGTTTCACCTAAATATATGAACAAGATAAACCATGGGCACGGCCATGCAGTGAACGCACTGAACTCTGGATAGGTTAAACTAAGAGTAGACCCGCAAGAAATGATGCAACGAAAAACTCTGGATCGAGACGGAGACTACAGTGATAGAACAACTGGAAAAGAGAAAGCAGGCTAACACTAAACAGCTACATGGTGCCAGCACTGGCATGCACAATGTAGAAAATGCAACACTTTTTTGCACGCAATTCGTACAGTCTGATATCCAACCTACGGGAGAATCAACTCTTCCCCATGCATGTTGCCATACGCTATGTCTGCTGGGATGCGAAACGTGTACTCAAGTTTGCCTCCGAGAGTGGTATAAGACGGGCAAGCAAAATTCAGGTATTATACAGCCTCAGTCGAATCTCACACTTGGGCAGTGTAAAAAGCCAAAGATGGGGCAGGCGGCGAAGCAACGGGTGCGTCTGTCCTTGAGAGTGGTCCAGATCTGTAGTTATCATGAATAAACCTTTTTCCAGGCGTCTTCTCACTAGCTCGTTCAGAATATCGTGGCACCAGTTACCACTGCTCGATATAGGGACCCTAGGCGCCGACTCGCACTGCGGGCGTTGCTGGCCGGACGCTTTAGCGGCGGCCAGACTTGAAAACAAACAACGAAGACCTCGAAATAAGCGCACCTTCCCAGCTTCGCCGTCTGAGCAAGGCGTAGGCTGCAGGAGGGTGGTTGCGGGGGTCCCGCCGTGCACGCGGTGTTGCGCGATCGCTGCCTCGTCGATCTTTCCGCTAACGCACGCGGTCGCCACGCGCTCCCCCGCCCTGTGCGTGTTTAGTCGCACTCAAGCGGAAGGCAGAGTTTGCGTCGAACGCATCGGAAGGCGTGGAGAGTTGATTCTGAACGAATCAACTGTCGCGATGGAGAGAAGGCAAAAGCGGAAGCTGCAGAGAAAGAAATGTAAGCGCCAGGCAGAGGGACCGAGATGGTCTAAATAAATAAATTAAAAAAGTGCAGAAATAGAAATTCCTTATAAATACGACCGCCAGAATAGGTGCGCCTTTTCGCGAGTTGCACTCACTGAGGCTATACGTGACAGCGATTGATGGACATGCAGGGTACCAGTATAAACGACGCCATGTCAAGTATCATTCCTAGGGAGCGCACACCTCGGTACTGTAGTGTGTCTGGTCTTTCCAAACTGTTTCATTGGAGAGGGACAGATCGGTAAAGCCTATTTATCTGTACGTTTCATGTTTGTAAATTCCAATTGGTGAGAGAAACACATGTAGTCACATGAAAGCATAAGTGTTATAGGTAATAGGAATTACCCGTACATGTTGCTTTTAGCTTCATGTTTTCTTGATGAAAAGAAAAAGATGAGGCAACCGTGATACGTCTAAAAGCCTTTATGAGAACTGACCAATCATTCGTCACGGGGAAAATAACTACAATCCCTATTGCAAAAACCAGCGCCACTGGGACCCAGTGCGCAGGATTATGGGCCCAGTGCAGCGCGCTGGACGCTGGAACGCTGGGAAGGCGCGGCGTACTGGCAGGCACTGGCTGCTCGTGCGAAAAGCAGCTCTAGCGCGTTAAATCTGCGGTGCAAGTGAAAATCGATGGTGTGGCACTTCCAAGCATACTGCTGAATACGGACAGCAAATTTTTCTTTCTGGTACAGGCGTGAGTTTTAGTTGCTGGGCGATAGCGCATCAACCATGTCTGTACGAGACGTAGCTCTGCGAAACCAACTGCTTCTCGGCTTTGACATGGCAAATTATCCGTAAATTTCCGTGTTTTGGCGGTAAAGTGACGGGCTTGGGATCTGTAGGTCGGTCGTTCGAATCCTTGTCGGAGCAGTTTTATTTTTTACATTTTCTTTTATTTTATATATTTTATTTCAGAATACTGCCGGCTTCCATTTGGAAGCCCAGGCAGGAGTGGTACAAACATCATGTGATTTCAAACTTTTTCCTCAAGGGGATAAAAAAAAAATAAAAAGAGTAAGAAAACAACCTAATAGGCAAAGTAAACATATGCAAACACACAAAAGAAATACGATGATGCCGTCACATTGCTGCCAATAGGAAAGGCGTAATAAATGAGTCATCAGAATATGTAGCAAGCAAAGGTACAGTGAATGCATGACATTACAAGCACGTCTTTTATTTCTTTTCTTTTCTTTTATTGCACTAAAGCGCTCTTCCTTGCTTTCTGTATTCAAAATATAGATACGGTGTCTAGGCACCGCATATTTAACGCGCTAGAGCTGTTTTTCGCACGAGTAGCCAGTGCCTCCCAGTACGCCGCTCCTTCCCAGCGCCTTCCCAGCGCCCCAGCGTCCAGCGCGCTGCACTGGGCCCATAATCCGGCGCACTGGGTCCCAGTGGCGCTGGTTTTTGCAATAGGGATGTGTTTCTCAGCGAAATTATTTGCCTTTTATTGCTATAGGCTCGACGTTGCCATTTTTATTTTTCAATGTCTTGTTCACAGTCCTCATTGCATTAGCACCAAATAAAATTTTAGAGAGTAACCATTGCGCACACGGTGTAGTTTGATGGACATTTGAATGAATGGGTGACACCAGCCGCTCCTTATTTGCTGTGCGCATTTCGCCGAAACCTGTGAGTCCAGGTAAACGGCCAACTGTGTCTCTACCCAGCAGCGCTTCAACATGTGTGAAGAGAAATTTATTTATTGTTTACTAGAATATTTCCTTAATTGAAGGAGGGTTCACCCTTTGGCCGAATGGGCGATAAGCGAAAGCTGCGACACAGTCAGTGACACACGTAATTTTATATTTGGGCTTTGTGCGTGGCCATTAGAAAGTCTACCACGGCAGTACGTGACAATATTTCGCACGCTTCTTTCACGCGATGTGCGGGCGCATGTACATTGCGTTCTCAAAATTTTGGCTATGGCAAAATATTAAAACTTATGGGTATGGACTGTGGATTCTCCGACCTATTAACAACTACGAAGAATATGGGAGAAGCGCTGCGGGGAAATGCCTGACGGTGAAACAAGACGAAGCAGCCATGCGTGGGGCTCTCATGGAGAAAACACAACAAAAACGCACCCGCACACTGCCTTTCCATCTATGTAAATTTGCTACGCGACATGCGTGGCGAGCATGCACATTCACGTTATTTCTGCTTTCCAGCATGAATTGCTCTTTGTGTCCTTTGACCCACGACACTAACACTTAACGCGAATGGCCACAGCAAAGCACTGCATGCAATTAATCTTTTTTGTTACATGTTCAAAGCAGATTTTCTTACCCAGCTGTGAAATGACTGAGGCGCCTGGCGATGACTCCGCTGCACCTTACAATGTCCATCATATCGTCTTAATGTTCCTCATGCCTTTATAAGAACCGCATTCCGGCAGAGCTTCCGATCGAAACACAAAACACAAGCGCACTTTGACACATCTCTATATTACAGCTCAAACACACGGTCTCCTCGCAAAGTCTGTGAACGTTCCGGTGAAACGTCACCGTCACCATTGTACGGAATTGTGCGCAGTAATGAAATAGCTCTGCACGATGAAACTATTGCAGGATGCATAGGTGGCCTCCATATTTGTTTAACCTTTAACAAGCTTTTGAATAATCACTAGTTAAGCTACTTTCTCTCTTTGTCGCATCATGAAGTATGCGAGTGTCCTTTTGGAATCGTGAAGAGGGTACTTGTTCCGGCATCCGTTTTTTATGCAAAGAGATATCCACTCTTTGGCCCTTCTGCAGCAGAGTGGACACTTGGGCTAGTTGGTAGTCACTTATCAGTCAACACCTGTCCTGCGCACTGACTCTGCGTGTTTTCGTCACGTTTGCGTTGTTTCAAATGTGTTCGTCCTTCTAATAGTTGATCGCCGAAACTCCAAATAGCATGAACATCTGTCATCACTCAAGTGTTATCAGCGTTGCTCGTGTATTGAGAACTGTGATGCCATTTTATGATGTCTGCTAGGACAAGCCAGCGCCTTTCCTTAATTGGAACTTTGTTGAAAGGGGAATAAATACGCATGATTTTCCAACAGGCAGTTCTTTAAAGAATACGCTGAATAACAGCGCTGCAGATGTCGTATAGGGAAGCACCTTAGGTGTGGAAGGACCTGTTAAACGCGGGCTAATTGTCAACATACCAACCTTCTGCAGGAGCTTCAAACTAAGACAGAAATTAGCCTAATCTAAGCTAAGTCAACCTAAAAAAAACTAAAGCTTATACTGCCTAATCAAATCTTTTCAAGGCTAAGTGTAATGGCGCCTTAATTGATGCATGACAATATTTTGCCCCTATGAGTTTTAGTCTGGGTCAAATAAATGCACAGATTAAAGACGAACTTCTAGAAAATAGTATGGATGCTCGCAGCTTCCTCTTAGCGACAAGAAAATCGTGCGGCACCTCAGTGCTGCCAAGTGGGTACAACGTCTCGAAAAACGTGGTCCTCCGTATCTTTTCATCATTAGCCGCTCTTTTTCGCAGCGTCGGACCAGTGCAGGGCCACTTCTTTTCAAGAAGAACGCTACATAACTGCAAGCCTTTCATAAACGGGGGTGGCCTGCAAGAGGTCGCTGCATATGGCAGAAGTCGCCGGGGGGAGTTATTTCACGGAATTTCCGCTGCTATTGTCGCGTCGTTATATATTCCCGACAGTTCGAGAACCCGCTGTGGTTGCTCAGTGGCTATGGTGTTGGGCTGCTGAGGTCGCGGGATCGAATCCCGGCCACGGCGGCTGCATTTCGATGGGGGCGAAATGCGAAAACACCCGTGTACTTAGATTTAGGTGCACGTTAAAGAACCCCAGGTGGTCGAAATTTCCGGAGTCCTCAACCACGGCGTGCCTCATAATCAGAAAGTGGTTTTGGCACGTAAAACCCCATAACTTAATTTTTTTATTAAAGTTCCAGGGTCTGAGAACTGTTCGTGGAAAGAAGACCGACTAGTTACGTAAGCGAGTTTTTCTTTTTGCCTACTGTACCACGCCTACGGTCGCTACTCAAGCGTGGCGATAAGAATGCGCGCCGTTAAATGCCATCATCTTGAGAGTGAGGAGGGATGACAAGGCAGCACACCAGAACAAGATCTTTCTTTTTTTTGGATTCGGCTCAATTACGCAATAC
The DNA here is from genome assembly GCF_038994185.2 of Dermacentor albipictus. Classification (NCBI taxonomy): domain Eukaryota; kingdom Metazoa; phylum Arthropoda; class Arachnida; order Ixodida; family Ixodidae; genus Dermacentor; species Dermacentor albipictus. The sequence goes on along the minus strand of NW_027225566.1, from coordinate 3,201,058 downwards.
GTCACGCATCCGAAGGAAAGGAACCAACGCCACAGAAAGTTCTATCCCGTAAATATGTACACGGTTCTCTTCCGCGGTCGCGGGTAGCCTTAAGCTATGTTCACACTACGGTCGTAACGCGCGTAACAGCTCTTTCGGCGTATCGAACGTAACGGCTGTAAAAAGCGTTACGGCAGTTAAGCCGGCACTTTAGTTCACATTTACTGCTGCTTAAATCACGGCTTTTACAACAGGCCAATCAAATTTGGAGCTGCAGAATCGACGTCACCAGCGGTCCAATACGGCTCCTGTTAACATGCGAGCGCTGGCCGAGATCGAAAAATTCACGCTCAAAACAAACTTCTAGTCATGTATTCAATCGCCCAAAGACGACGAAGGCGATGCAGAAGGGTTTGGGTGCGGCAAGTATTTCTCGACAGGGCCGTGGACGGCGATTTTCACAAGCTTTTCGCCAAGATCCGAGTTGGTGACGCTGCGCTGTTTCATAACTTCATGCGCATGTCGCCCCAGCTGTTCCGCTTCCTTGAAAACCTAATGAGACCACTCATCGAAGTTCGGAACACGCATCTGCGGCCATCGATTTCCTCGGCGGATAAACCAGATGAACTGAAAACAGTCTCGCAAGGCGCACTGCACAAATTTTCACGAACACAGCCAACCTGATCGTGCACACGCAATAGCGGAATGACACTTCCCGCGCCCGGAGCTGTCTGCAGACGGGAGAACGGAAGTGTCGTCACCGGCTGTTGAAAACTGAAAGCTTATCGGTCATTGGCTGTGTCGCAACGGTCGTAATATCACAGTCGTAAATGTTGCCGACCCTTTAACACTCTCACCCACGATTTTTGCGTGAATTGCGCACGTTGGTACCTTTAAGGGCCGTTTATAGTCCGACGCAACGCAGGCGCGCGCGCGCGCGCGCGCACGCTACGTCACGTCGGCGAAAACGACACCTCTATAGTCGGGCGCACCGGCGCAGCTAACGTAACCGGCGGCTTCCAACGCGCGCCGACGGGCCCGGCGCCGATTTGGCTCCGGAGCCATTCGCGCGTCGAAGTCGGCGGAACTCTCGCACCACAATGCATTGCGCGCGAAGAAAAAGGCGCCAACACAACTCCGCAGACGGCTTTTGCGGACGGCGCGCGACTTGGCGAACCTTCTGCGCATGCTCCGAAGATAGCAGCCTACGGCGCGCGCGTTGAAGTATAGAGGGGATGGCATCTAGGCTGGCGCAGCGCAACCGACGTAGCGTGACTGACCGCGAAAGACGCTCGCCCGCGCGCCAATAACGTCGGACTATAAACGGGCCTTTACGTTCGCAGTCTGAACTAGACGCATGCGCTTGTTACGCTTCCGCTTAGAATGTTACGAAAAATCGGCACCTTACGAACGTAGTCTGAACATAGCATAAAGCTATGTTCACACTACGGTCGTAACGCGCGTAAAGGGCCGTTTATAGTCCGACGTAACGCGCGCGCGCACGCTACGTTACGTTGGCGAATACAACTCCTTCTATAGTCCGACGCACTGCAGCGCCGACGTAACCGGCGGCTGCCAGCGCGCCCCGACGGGCCCGGCGCAGATTTGGCTCCTGCTCCATTCGCACGCCGGCGCCGCCGACTGCGTCGACCCACAATGCATTGCGCGCGAAGAAAAAGGCGCCAACACAACTGCGCAGACGGCTTTTGCGGACGGCGCGCGACTTGGCGAACCTTCTGCGCATGCTCCGAAGATAGCAGCCTACGGCGCGCGCGTTGAAGTATAGAGGGGATGGCATCTCGGCTGGCGTAGCGCAACCGACGTAGCGTGACTGACCGCGAACGACGCTCGCCCGCGCGCCGATAACGTCGGACTATAAACGGGCCTTAACAGCTCTTTCGGCGTATCGAACGTAATGGCTGTAAAAAACGTTACGGCAGTAAGCCGGCACTTTAGTTCACATTTACTGCTGCTTAAATCACGGCTTTTACAACAGGCCAATCAAAGTTGGAGCTGCAGAATCGACGTCAGCAGCGGTCCAATATGACTCCTGTCAACATGCGAGCGCTGGCCGAGATCGAAGAAATTCACGCTCAAAACAAACTTATAGTCATGTATTCAGTCGCCCAAAGACGACGGAGGCGACGCAGAAGGGTTTGGGTGCGGCAAGTACTTCTCGATACGACCGTAGACGGCGATTTTCACAACCTTTTCGCCAAGCTCCGAGTTGACGCTGCGATGTTTCATACTTCATGCGCATGTCGCCCCCGCAGTTCCGCTTCTTTGAAAACCTAGTGAGACCACTCATCGAAGTTCGGAGCATGCTCCTGCGGCCATCGATTTCCTCAGCGGATAAACCACATGAACTGAAAACAGTGTCGCAAGGCGCACTGCACAAACTTTCACGAACACAGCCAACCTAAACGTGCGCACGGAATGGCGGAATGGCACATCCCGCGCCCGGAGCTGTCTGCAGACGGGAGGACGGACGTGTCGTCACCGGTTGTTGAAAACCGAAAGCTTATCGGTCATTGGCTGTGTCGCAACGGTCGTAATATAACAGCCGTAAATGTTGCCGACCCTTTAACACTCTCACCCACGATTTTTGCGTGAATTGCGCACGTTGGTACCTTTACGTTCGCAGTGTGAACTAGACGCATACGCTTGATGCGCTTCCCCTTATGCTATGTTCACACTACGGTCGTAACGCGCGTAACAGCTCTTTTGGCGTATCGAACGTAACGGCTGTAAAAAACGTTACGGCAGTTAAGCCGGCACCTTTGTTCACATTTACTGCTGCTTAAATCACGGCTTTTACAACAGGCCAATCAAATTTGGAGCTGCAGAATCGACGTCACCAGCGGTCCAATATACCAACATACGAGCGTTGGCCGAGATCGAAGAAATTCACGCTCAAAACAAACTTATAGTCATGTATTCAATCGCCAAAAGACGACGAAGGCGACGCAGAAGGGTTTGGGTGTGGCATGTATTTCTCGACAGGGCCGTGGACGGCTATTTTCACAACCTTTTCGCCAAGCTCCGCGTTGGTGACGCTGCGATGTTTCATAACATCATGCGCATGTCGCCCCAGCAGTTCCGCTTCCTTGAAAACCTAATGAGATCACACATCGAAGTTCGGAGCACGCATCTGCGGCCATCGATTTCCTCGGCGGATAAACCAGATGAACTGAAAACAGTCTCGCAAGGCGCACTGCAAAAATTTTCACGAACACAGTCAATCGTGCGCAGTCGTGCGCAGTTTACGTTCGCAGTCTGAACTAGACGGATACACTTGTTGCGCTTCCGCTTACGTATATTACCAAAAATCGGCGCCTTACGAACGTAGTCTGAACATAGCATCAGGAAAGAACAAATTCTTGGTACATCCCGCCCTTCCCCCTGTTTCCCCTGCTTGGCCTGGTCTGCTTTCTCTGCACGGTCATATTTTGAGGGCAGCTGTTTTCGTCGGCGCTCGCTGTGAATGGCGGGCTCGGGTTAACCAGTGGAAGCAGGCGCCGAGCGTTTGCCTAAAGATGTCGATACCCGAGTGCACGCTCTCTCGCCAAATGTGGCTGGGCGGAAATCGTGCGCCGCCGCCGGAGCATGTGCGGCCGTCATCTGCAATGCCCCGCGAGTTTACTGTCGCGTTGCCTTGCGCGACAAATTTGCGGAAAGATCGCCAGCAATAGCAAAGACGCCGAGATTCCTGAAGTTGGCCGACGAGCCGTCGCCAGTCGTCTCCTCAGTTATCACGAATTTGGAAGGATTCCCGGAAAATGTTCCTAAGAAGTCGTTAGCGAACTGTCGGTTAAGCTGCACGCAGCTCCTTGAAACTACAACCACCCGAGTAGACGCGGCATTTTTCTTCGCCGGTGTATAGCATGGCCCTTGCAAGTGGGCGGGAAGTGCGAGGAGGGAGGGTAGGGGGCATTGGGGAGGGGCAGGGTAGCGCGGTGCACTATGCGTCTAAAACAATTCAACACGGGATCAAGCTCAGACACAAAAAAATAAGTGTCAGCATTGCCTTCCGATCTTATACTTTGTGCATGCGCCTTGTGCAAGCAGCGGAAAATGTTCGAGGAAAACGTTGACGTTTGAAGACCCGCAGGGGGCGGGGAACTAGGGGGTGCTGAGGTGTAGGCAGGGTAGCGCTTTTCACTAAGCTTCTGAAACAGTGAAGTATGTGGCGGAGCTCAGCCCCAAAGAGAAATTTCAGAGTGCCCTTGCATGGCTAGACGGGACTTCTGCACGACATGCTCGCAATAACTGGTGCGCAAGAGTATCTTGGGGCTGTTCCAGGAACGGGTGTTGCGATTTGGCGTCAAGTCCTCCGAGCGCTGGGGAGCATAAACGCTGCTTCCTCTTTCGCATCCGCGCGAATGAAGGCACCGAGGCCGCCGGACGCTCGTTTGTGAACAGAGGCGTTTTTACCGCTGGCATACCAAACCAACGTTGCGCGCAGACTCATAAAAGAAACTCGCTCATAAACTGCAAGGGGCCATTCTTCTGACGCTGGCTCGGAATGCAGCTCCGATAGTATTTCCAATGGCACCGAATGCAGCGCAATATAAGTGTAACTATTTATATACGGGGCAGTATGTCTTATGTCCACGTGCGCTTACGTCCCTTAATTTCAGCTTGCAACGTTTGGGGAGTCTGAACCTGTCAGAAACTAGAAGCATTTCTTCCTAGAAAATAGATTAACCCCTGCATTGAAGAACAAAATAAGGAAATCTGTTAACCGTAGCCTTTGTGAAAAAGATAGGTTGTTAAAGGAAAATTGAAGACAGCATAGCGCTGAGACCCGTCTTGTATCAGCAGCCATGGCGTTCCGCTGCAGAACACAAGGTGTAATCTTGATCTTCGATTGAACGCAGTCTGATGAGGCCTGCGGGCAAAAAATGGCCTTGTACGTTAAGCAACTCCAGGTGGTGAGCATTATTGCGTAGCACTCTACTTCAGCGCCTTTCAAAGTACCTAGGTTGCTTTGGAAGGTGAAATTATTTATCGATCGAACACCAGCAGGGGTGACTGAATTCCGGGGTGGTGCAAATGTGTCCGTGCAGATATACTTAGGTGCCCCTCTAAATGGCATGGCGTGGCAAAAAATGATTCCGCCTTCAACGCATCTCATATAGGCAAGGTGCAGTTTTAAGGTGTTTTGATTAAGTTATCAAATACGGCTCATGGTGGTGTTGTGGAAAGGTTAGACTCCGGTAGGCCTGCAGTACGGGAGCCTAACCCTTTGCTATCCTTAAGTTCCGACATTTTTGCTCGATTCCATTCGTAAGCGTTCTACTCTCGTGTGTTCTACAACTGCGCATTCTGGTCCGCCAAGGTGGCTGCAAAACTTGCTGTTTTTGGAGACCAGTCGGATGAAGAATGCGTCGTTCATTATACCTGTCAAGGCGAGCCGGAATTGCTGCAGAAACCGTCGTACATAGATTGCGACTAGGCATGGACTACGCAGAGTGCTTCTGGTATGAAACGGGAACAGTTAATTGCCCAATTTTCTCTTGTGTGGAGTCTGACGATGATGTAGAACACCTACTCCTGCGCTGTGGCAAATATTCAGCACGCCGCCAATGGCTCTCAAGGAAACTGCAGATCCTAGAGCGAATACCACTGTAACTGCATATTGGCGGCAAATCCTATGGTTATATTGAAGGGGCTGACACTGTTTCGAGCTCGGCCCGTCGAATGTCGCACCGAATTCACACAGTACATCACCTCGAGCACTTCGCTCTGGCCGCCTTCTACTGCCCAAAGACGCGAGGGGAAACGGCGCTTCTTGTTAAAACTTAGAATTTTCTATTTTATATGCTAATATTAGGAGTATGTTTCTCAAGATACATGAATGAAGCACCCTAATGACCGATTTGAAAGACGATCTAATTGCTCTAACTGAAACATGGCTCAGTAGCCATATACTGAACTCAGAATGGTTTTAGTGGAAAAAAAGTATATTGTCCACCGTAGTGACCGCACAGATAGAATAGGGGGAGGTGTTTTACTCGCACTCGGCGGGCGCTTTGATTGCTACTGCGTACGAGGCATTTCGAATGTTGAATCTGTGTGGTGTTGCCTGAATGTATATTTCAAGCACGTGATTGTTGGTGTCTGCTATCGCTCCCTTTTCAGTGATACGGCTTTCTGTAAGAGCTTGCATGACAGCTTAAATCAAATCAGGGTTCGCTATCCCAATGCACAAGTCACGCTTATGGGGGATTTCAATTATCCTAACATTGTTTGATCGCACATGTGCCCTTTTTCTTACCCACCGACTGCTAAAGCCAACCAATTTATCGGCACCTGCATGGATTTGGCTTAGCACAAATCCTTACTTCACCCACACGTGTTACTCCAACTTCCCTTCTAGATCTAGTACTAACATCATCAGAAGATACCACATCATCCGTTATACATAAGCCTAGCCTGAGCGGTTACCATGTCTTGCATTTAACGTTCAGTTTGTCACTTGCGCCATCATCGAAATGCTCCAAGAACATCAGAGAATATAACAAAACTAATTTTACAGCCATTAATAACCAACTGGGCTATTTTTAGATTTTTAGATTTTTAGATTTCTTAGATTGGGGGGAACCTTCGGTTTCCCCCAATCAAGTTCCTCAGGACACTTTAATAAAGTTCTAGTCACTGTCACTGTCATATCCCTCTTAGGCATGTGTACTGCAATAACCAAGCTCCATGGTATAACAAATATTTAAATCGTCTTTCTAGCGAAAAGAAAATACATTTTTTTTTCAAACTGCGAAGCATTCATTAAAGCTTGGTCACTGGACAGCATACAAGATAGCTGCTTCAGCATATTCACGAGCACTAAAGTCTATTAAATTCTCCTTTTTTAGTGTAACCCTCCCGAACATTCTCAAAACTAATCCAAAACGTTTCTGTAGTATTATGAACCTGTAAACACCAATAAAGTTTCATTACTTGCACCCACCGGCGATCCTGTTTCCGACCGTCTTTCTGCTGCTGTACTAAATGATACTTTTGTCAAGTCGTTTTCTTCTTCATCCAAAGGCACCCAACGCCCGAAGCTTCAATTGTGCAATCATTTTGCTACGGATCCCATCGTGTTCGACTCGCGTGGCGTCATACTGGTTATCGACAATTTGAAACTAACATCTTCTAGCGAATTCTATCAATCTAAATGCACTTTCTCACAATCGTATCAGGATGGCGTACTACCTAAAGACTGGAGGACTGTAGTGGTCATACCAGTATATAAAGCTGGAGATAAACAGAATCCGTCTAACTACCGACCCATATGTCACATCAGTACCATTCAAAATAACGGAACATTTAACATTTACTTCTCTTGTTATTTTCCTGGAGGATAACAGTTTCTTCTCTTTAAGTCAGCATGACTTCCGAAAGTTTTTCTCTTGTAATACTCAACTACATTCCTTCACTAATGACTTGCACTTCTATTTGGACAGTGCTTTTTCAAATGACTGCATATTTCATGACTTTGCTAAAGCGTTCGATAACGTTAACCACTCACGGCTTTTATATAAACTAAGTGTTTTAAAAATTGACCCTTTAAATCTTCTCGTGTTCAAGTCGTCAGCACTAGTTACGCTAATTTTTCTACTGCAAGAGTTGGTTCTGTGGTTCATCAAGGATCTGTACTTGGCCCCTCGTATTCCTAATTTATATAAATGGCTTACCTACTGATATTACCTCTAGAATTTGTTTGTTAGCTGATGACTGTGTGATATAACGTAAAATAACTAACGATTACGATATTCACTCGCTCATTTTGGAAACTTCAGAGTCGTGAAGTTCGTTTTTGCATCGTTCGGCTAGTGTCACCCAAATGAAAACGTCTTTAAATTTCATCCCACTAGCTACCCGCCGAAAGCACACCCGCATTTGTCTGTTCCATAAGATTTTCTGCTTTAACTCTAGTCTTCGCTCCCGACGGATTCGACCAGCACCCTTCATTTCTCATCGCCGAAATCACCTACAAAAAGTCTCAGTGCTTCATTGCGACATCGCAGTATATGCACAATCATATTTTCCAAGAACTAATGAAATTCCCTACCCGCATCAATGAGAAGCATCACCAATTTCATTCAATTTAAGAAGGTCCTTACAATGCTGATCGCGTAATTACCGCTTTTGTGTTTTGTCCATTAACTTATTTTAGTATCCTGTTTTGGTTCTCCGCCTAACATTATTCATCAACTGTTTTATAACGTTTTAAGACAATTGTTAGGATTGTTAATCTTTGTTCCTGTATTGTTTTGTATTCTTGTATGAAACGCGCTTTGTGTTCTTTCTGATTATAGTGAATTGCCCTTTCCCACTGAAATGTACTCTGTACCCTGAGATTAAGATAAATAAATAAATAAATAAATAAATAAATAAATAAATAAATAAATAAATTTCTCCCTTGGGGCTGCGTGGCCAGCAGGAAGATCACAATACAGGCAGCGCGTGTATCCGTGGAATTACTTGAACAGAAATAAATAAGAAAGTTTGAGAATTCCAGGTGTAATTATATTTCAACACTTATTCATCACGTGTATCCACGGTTGCTCCAGTACGCAGTGCCCATGATTCTAAAGATGTGTTTGGACATGTTCTGTATTCCAGTGGCCATAGTGCAATTGAGTAGCTTATGGACATCTTTGCATTTTTTTACATTATTTTTCTCTCATTGACTCAAATGAACTTGTTTCACGACTCCTTCTGTGAGAATGAGCGTTCGTCAACTGTTCGCATGAGCTCTTCTTGAACTGATCTTTGGATATAGCTCCCGCTAGATGCTTTCTTTTTTTATTAGACGTTGGAGCAGAGGAGTAGCCGCCGCCTCTAAAAGGCACGTACGTCTCTTTACATATGTTCATAATTGAAAAAAAGAAAACACGCGTGAGCGTACAGTGGCTACTACATGGAGCTGGGTATTTTTAATGTTCCATGAAAATCCGCAAGCAGCGGTTCTGTTCATGTTCTAGTAGAAACGTAAGAAGCTCTTGAATGGAAACGGAAAACGTTTGTCTGGCGGCCCACCTGACAGGTGACAAAGTACTTCAGGTGAATGGAACGATAACTGAAAATATACGCAAATGACGTGTTAATAGTATTATTATTATTATTACTATTATTTCTTTTCTAAAGAAGTAAACACATAATAAAACTGAAAGACCGTGAGCAGAGAAATGCGGGGCAAATGCCTTCAAAAAACGTGTAATGAGTATTCTGCTTGTATTGACATATTTCAGAGTTCATTTCCTGTGTTTTCTATAAATGTAGGTAACCGCGTTGCATGATTAATTCACTTTTACGCCTACCTTATCGTTTCCTGTTTCCCTGTTTGTTTCTTGATCTCGCATTGTTTTGTCTACCACATATGTCTTCTTTGTGAGGATAATAGCGCGTGGAAAGACAAGGACGAAAGGAAGACCCGCCGAAATTATTGCGAGGCTTGGGGATAACTGCTTCAAAACCATCAATTGCCCTTTCCCGCAAAGAGTTAGCTTACGTACGTAATGGTGTGTAAGGTATTTTTTGCAAACAGTGCACGTATGATGATGTATGCGAAAAAGATGTATATAAGCGTGGGTCCTTTGCTCTAAATAAAGATTGTTGCGAGTAAGCGCCTGTGTGTATCACGTATTCCTTTCGTCCTTGTCTTTTCACGCGCTATAAGGCTCACGATGTCATACCAACAAGCCCAACTCACTGCATTCGAGTCTTCTTTGTACATTTTGTCTTGCTATCATTCTGTAACTGCACCTGTACGAAGGCTGCTAGCTGTTCCTGGGCACTATAAGAAACATTCTATTTATTACTATTGTTAATAATAATAATAATAATAATAATAATAATAATAATAATAATAATAATAATAATAATAATAATAATAATAATAATAATAGTCGAAGTATAAGACTTTTATTCAGCCAAAAATTGCAGGGTGAGCATAATAATAATAATATTATTATTATAGTAATAGTAGTAGCTACTCTGAAAACATATATGCACACCTGAGAGAAGAGAGAAATCGTGGAACAGGCTTGTAACTGCCTCCGAAAATATTTAACATGCATATAACACAAACATACCTGCAATAATATTTTATAAATTTGAGACCATTATCTCACAAACGTTAGGAAGGCCTTCGTAGTGTGGGACGCACAGGTAGCACTAACTAAAAAATTAAGTTATGGGGTTTTACGCGCCAAAACCAAGATTTGATTATGAAGCGCGTGGTAGTGGGAAACTCCGGAAACTTGGATCACGCGGGGTTCTTTTACGTGCACCTAAATCTAAGCACACCGGTGTTTTGGCACTTCGCCCCCATCAAAATGCAGCCGCCGTGGCCGGGAATTGACCCCGCGACCTCGTGCCCAGCGGCCCAACGCCATAGCTACTAAGCGACAAAATTAAGCAGATTAAAAAAAATCATTGTTATCACGGAATAGTTTGTTCCTGGCAACGGAACGTTGCTATGCTGCGCATATGCAACAACGCGTACATGGTCGATTTTCTTCGGAAAAGTGAAATGGCTTCCAAACGCTTTTATGGTCGAGCGATTTCTCCTGATAGGGAAGGCAGCGACCTTTTCAGGAGTGGCTATAACCACGAGTGTAAATGCGTTTTGATTTGATATGCATGCAAGATGTTTTCTGGTTAAATTTCCTTTTTTTTTTCAAAAGAATGCAGTGCATCTGCACGCTGCCATGTCGAGTCGCGATTCGCGCAGCCTTGCGTCTGTGCTTGTACGTTCTAAATTTTGACAATAACGCGAAAACACTGCATTGTTTCCTGGCTGCACGGCAATCTGCATGACGCACTACACGAAGTGTGGGGAAAACCTATGCTGCAAAAGCAAGTACAATTGCTTCTTTTTGTTCCACACTAAATCATAGGTGCACTAGTGATGTCACGTGCCAATAAATATCTGAGTATGAATCGCACTAAGTCTATCTTTCACGCTCAACTTCTTCTTTAGTTGCACGTTATTGCAAATACGCAACATACCCTTTTTCTGCAAATTCAAACGGCACAAATTTGCTAAAGTTAGTTTGCATGGGAGTACAGCTACTGTTATGCTTTCCTACAACTCCTTGGATAATATTTCGAGAAACAAAAAAATTGTGCAGTAGAGGGGTAATTTATTTATTCTTTTGTTAATATTTTAGTGCCATGTTGTCTTCTCAAGAAAACTTCAGGACCACTGAATATCTCATTTCTTCTTTTCTTCTTTGAGGGATCGAGTGTTATTTGGACGTAGAATGTGCTTCTCCTTAACGGTTTGTTAAGCAGTGCAATACACCCTTTCATGAACATAAAGGGCGGTTCGCGGATCTGTTTGCGACTTAGGCACACTGGCCTTGCCCGAATACAAACAGAGCAGTGACTGCAAGCGCTGAAGCTTTGGTGGCGGAAAACAGAAACAACACGTTGGCTGTAATTGAAGTACGTAGAGATATAGAGATGAAAGTAGATGGTAAAGGCAGTAAAATAAGCGAATCGGTTGGTTGGTTGGTTGCCCAAAGCTGGTGAAGTGGTAAAAGAGACAGAAAGGAAGTGTATAAAGGAAATCAAAGTGTAAGGAAGGTAAGATAGCGATGCAGGAGTAAGAGGAGGAAAGAAAGAAATAGGGAAGGTATGTTAATCATTAGTGCGTTTGGACGTTACCCTAGACTCATCATCATCATCATCATCATCAGAAGCCTGGCAAAGGCCTCTCCCATACTTCTCCAACTACCCCGATCATGTGCTAATTGTGGCCATGTTTTCCCTGCAAACTTGTTAATCTGATCCGCCCACCTAACTTTCTGCCGCTCCCTGCTACGCTTCCCTTCCCTTGGAATCCATTCCGGTACCTTTAATGACCATCGGATATCTTCCCTCCTCATTACATGTCCTGCCCATGCCCATGTCTTTTTTCTTGAATTTAACTAAGATGTCAATAACTCGCGTTCGTTCCCTCACCCAATCTGCTCTCTTCTTATACCCCCCCCCCCCCCCCCCCCTTAACGTTACAACCATCAATCTTCTTTCCATAGCTCGTTTCGTCGTCCTCAATTCAAACAGAACCCTTTTCGTAAGCCTCCAGCTTTCTGCGCCGTAGGTGAGTACTGGTAAGACACAGCTATTATAAACTTTTCTCTTGAGGCGGTAATGGCAACCTGCTGTTCATGATCTGAGAATGCCTGCCAAACGCACCCCAGCCCATTCTTTTTCTTCTGATTATTTCATTCTCATGATCCGGATCCTCAGTCACTATCTGCACTAAGTAGATGTATTCCCTTACCACTTCAAGTGCCTCGCTACCTATCGTAAACTGCTGTTCTCTTCCGAGACTGCGCAACATTACCTTAATTTTCTGCAGATTAATTTTTCTACCCACCCTTCGGCTTTGCCTCTCCAGATCAGTGAGCATGCATTGCAGTTGGTCCCCTGAGTTACTAAGCAAGGCAATATCATCAGCGAATCGCAAGTTACTAAGGTATACTCTATTAACTCTTATCCCCAATTCTTCCCAATCCAGGTCTCTGAATACCTCCTGTAAACACGCTGTAAATAGCATTGGTGAGATCGTATCTCCCCTGCCTGCCTGGCATCATTAAGGAGGCATCATTAAGGAGTGTGCAATAGAAGTCGGTGGTAATTTTGTTAGACAGGATACCGGTAAGTTACCCTACACTGCGGGACGGCAAAGACTGAAAAGAAAAAGGATATAGAGGGAGAGAGTAACGGGTGGAAAAAAAAAGCGGTCAGCTAGCTTTCGTGCGTGGAGAGCCCCACCAAGTCAAAGGCGTTCAGACAGCGCATGGTCTTTCTCAATAAAATCATGCAGTGTTACACGTGTACTATACTATGTCTCATTATTCCGTGCATATTTGTGGGCGTGACAATTAAATATCCTGCAATTGATGGCCTGGGTCTAGACTGCGCCAGGGGCAGCACGGAGACTCTGTCTCTCGGTAGCTGCTCGGGCTTGCTGTATGGCCCAAAGTTGCTCCTGGAGATCTCAGCTAGTCAGTGCGGCTCTCCACCGCGCCTCTTGGTCATTCTGGGGGACTCCAATTCTCCCCTGATCAATTGTACAATCGCAGCTCTGGGTTCGCTCCTCTATCATCACGAACTTTACATTTGGCATGAGGGTATAATTCCGGAAACATGCGGTTAAGATGCACCGTGTTCGTGTAAGTTCTGGTTTGCAGGCGCCGCCATTCAACCGTCTGAAACCTGTCCAGTTTTGAACTATGAGGTGAAAGTATACACTTCGACTTTCTGTAGAATTGAGTAATGTCACTGAATGAGAAGGGTCTATCCCTATCTTTCCGTTGCATCTCTTCCTCAATGAGAGCGAACCTAATCCGGCGCGGTTAATGAGTCATCGCGCAAGACGATGTGCAGACTCGTATAGGTTGGTAGGGGGGGGGGTGCGGTGGATTTGCACTCGCTATGGGCTGGGAACCAGATGATTTTCTTGTCATGAACTTCCTCTGATGATATGTGTTTGGCTTTACTGTGTAGGATTCTTGCAACCTCAACTGATATCCTTGCTCTGACGTAATTTCGTATAGCCGATTGAGAGTCGCTAATTATGTATCTATATTTGGAAGAAGCGATAGCCACAGCAATGGCGATCTCCTCCGCAACTTCAGATATCCTGATTTTGATTGAGCACTTGCGTACGCTTTCTTGCTTTGTATTGATCGCTACTACTGTAAACGCCTGGTGATTTGAATACTCCGTGGCGCCGGCAAGTAGTGCTTCCTCGTCATTGCCATAGTGTTTGAGTAGAGATTTAGCTCTGCTGGTTCTCCAGCCCTGATTGAATTCCGGGTGCATATATTTCGGTAAATTTGGTGTTTGAATCCTGCTCCTAATCTCTCTAGCCAAGGCAACATTGGGTACTGGCTGGTTTCGGTAATTTATTCGTAATTTATTGAGTATAGTTCTGCCACTCCAGGTGCCGGGTAGTCTTTCCAGCTGAGCTATCTGATGAGCTTCAATTAATTCTTCTAAGGTGTTATCCATGCCGATCAGCTTTAATCTCTCAGTACTGGTGCTTTCGGGAAGCCTGTGGCCTGCTTAAAAGCTTTCCTGATGAGTGTACTGATTTTGTCCTGTTCTGCCTTGTACCAGTTAAGGTGCGCAGCTACGTAAATGATGTGGCTTATAGGAAAAAGTGAATGAGCCTAGCTATGCTAGCCTCCTTCATTCCCCGATACTTGTTCGTGATTCTCCTGATCAGCCTAATGGCGTTAGTGACCTTGTTAACGAGCTTTCTAGACTTTTGCTGTTAGTTCCCTTTGACTCAATGTTGAGTCCCAGGACCCTAATTTGTTTAACGGTGAGGATGGCGCCGCCATTATTCGTACCAATCTGTATCTGCTCGTACTCTCTCTCTTTGATATATTCCTTGGGCTTTGAGGGTGGGTCTGTAAAAGAGAACCTCTGATTTCACTGAGGAGCATTCAAGCTCCGTGCCTGTAAGGTATTCCTCCACTTTATCTACCCCTTCCTGTAATTCCTGTTCTATCTCTCCATCACTGGCTTGCGAGATCCATATGTTAATATCATTCACATGTAAGGAGTGATTGATTCCTTCGATATCATCGAGCTTTTCTGACAATCCTATCATAATGAGGTTAAAGAGCATGGGCGAGATCACGGAGCCCTGAGGTGTACCCGAACTGCCCATGTCCCTTACCTCGGGCTTGAGTTCCCCCGTAGTGTGGGTATTCGTTATTCGTTATGAAGTCTCAGGTGTAATTGTACGCCCTTTCTCCTAGGTTTAGCTTGCTGACCCGACTGAGTATGGCCGAATGTGCTACTTTGTCAAATGCTTGCTTTATTGAGATCACACCCCAATATAGCTCTGGTGGACCTCGCTTTACTGTCTAGTACTTGCTGCCTGAGTGGCAGCATAAGGTCCTTATTAGAGAGTCCAGCCCGAAAGCCCAACATAGTATTTGGATATATTTCATTTTCTTCCAGGTAATTGTTTATTCTGATAAGGAATGCACGCTCCATAAGCTTTTCTGCGCAAGAGGTGGGAGATATCGGCGGTAGATTTGCGACATCAATTGACTTGCCATGTTTAGGAATAAGTGTAACCTGGGATTCCTTCCCTTGTTGTATTGCGCCATTGGCCAGCATTCCTTTATGTGTTTCGTGATATTCTCGATTGCCTGATCATCCAGGTTTCTTAGCATCTTGTAATTAATCCTGCCTGGCCCCGGGGCAGATTTTGTATTGAGTTTTTGCACTGCTGCTATAATGTCTTGTGTAGTTAAGTCCTCATCCAAGGGCTCGTTAGGCTTTCCCTTATACCGCCCATGCTCGACGACTGGGTTCGGGAGAAGGTATGTAGCGTTTGACTCAGTTGCTCATCTTTTTTCCCTTCGTGCCCGTGCAGAAGCTTTCGCAAATTATGTTTTGAGCTATCTTAGGATTGTCTGGATCTAGTAGGTATTTGAGTGTACGCTACGTGTGGCCAGCAAAAGTTTGTCCATCCATAGCATTGCAGAACTCATGCCATTGTTGCTTGCATAACTGCTTGCTATGTTCGCCAAACTTTTTGGTTAACTCATCTATTCCTTTACGTAGACGCCTATTGCACTTCTGCTGGGACCATTTATGTAACGATTGTTTCGCTTTCCACATATGTGCGAGGCGACTATCAACCTTTTCTACCGGTTGGTCCGCTGTGAGTGTGAGTGGCTACGCTTACGTCTTCGACGAAGTCTCTAGCCCATTGTTCTATCTTGTCGATCAGCTCTTGCTTCGTATTGTCTCGTATTTCGCGAAACTTGTCCCAGTCAATACAATTAAGGAATCCATTATTTTCGGCATCCGTGGCTTCTACGATCTTGATTTCTATAATTCTATGATCACTGCCAAGGTCTTCCAAGGTGTTTCTCCGTTGGAACTTTGCGACGTTGTTTACGATTGTAAGATCTGGAGTGGCACCTCGGTTGAGCCCGGTCCGTGTACGTATAGAGGGGGCGGGCTGATTTACGAGCGTTAACTCTGTATCTTCAATGTCATGCCATAACATTTTTCGCTTCACTCTCGAGTAACCATACCCCCAGGCACCGTGCGGGGGCATTGAAGTCTCGTTCTATGTATAAAGGACTAGTACCTGCCATAACTACAGCCTTTCTAAAGAGAGTTATGAAGCGCTGACTTTTGAGGGTTGGATTACTATATAAGTTTAGAATAAATATACTTGAAGATTTCCTCGATCCTGGAAGGCGCTATATATGTGCGTATATTGGGTGTTTCTTTTTTTCATTGTTAACATAAATTTTGATAATCGCACTGGCCATGTAGCAGAATTTTAATTCCTGAGCTTATACTATATTTACGCGAGTAATGTAAATAAAGAATTGGCCAATTAACAAGTTGTCGGTAATTTACATCATAATTATTATTTAGGGCACGTATTGCAATTTAAGAATCGTTGCCCGTGAGCCCACATGGAGTCCACACATTTTATTCACTTGGAATTAATTCTGAAGATGACATCAGTTTCGAGGTATGCGTTCCTTAGAATTAAGTGGAACGGGCCATGCATTTTTGCAACAAGTTTTACAGCGCTTACGTTGAAACTGGCGCTAGTTTCGATATTCGTTTCTTGAGAATGTACCTTGCATGATCACTGGCTTCAATTTGTACATTGAAATACCATATGGTAAAGTAATTAGTTAAAAAGTAGATTACGGAGAACGTTTTAGATATGCATTTATTATAGTATGCATTTTGATTAACTAAGTAATGTCGGCTTCTTCGAGTAACTCAGCTCAATGAGCAGATGTATGGTATATACCGGAGGTGACATTTAAAAATTTTGTTAGCGTTAAAAAACACCTTTAATATACCGCACGAATAAAATACGTTTCGAACAGTCCTATATTCAAAACAAACTACAGTGTTCATTTAATGGAAATGGCAACTAGATGTGTGTGGCGCTTGTGCAGTCCTAGCTGCAGCGAAAGGCGTTCTGAAGTGTTTCGAGCTGGTGAGACCTAAACTCAAGCTCAACTTCTTCAGTTGGCATAGGTAGTAGCATTGAGCACAAATGCTTGCAGTATGCCGCTACTCATAGGTTTGCCAGCAGCCACTTTCTCTTTGATGGCTTGCAAAATATTGGTCTTGTTGAATAATGCTTACGTGACGTCAAGTGTGCCGGCGAAGGATTTTCGCGCAACAAAACTACCTAATAAGGATATCATAAGAAGCCAACAAGCAAGGTCACGAAGGACAGCATAGGGAAAGTTACTTATGCTTGTCAATTGAACTAGAGAAGTGATAAATTAATGGAAATGAAAGGGGATGAAAAAACAACTGGCCACAGGTAGGGCACAAACCCAGGTGTTCGCATTACACGTGTGATGCTTTTGCTAACTGAGCTCCCGCGGTGCCGTTTTCCCATCCATTTTCTGGGGTATTTATGTTTTATGAACTAGAACTAAACCTGGGAGTGTTAGTCAGCGCAACCATTCAGGGCCTTGACTGCGGATTTGAAACATCCTTTCTCCCGCAGGCGTCACGAGAACGTGATGTTTTTGGTGTAGGCAACTGGTAAATAAACCTACACATGCTACCTGAAGGCATCAATGCTGCCCGATTCCAGGCTTCGCTATGTAACGGACGAGAAGAAAGGAAATAGAGGCCCGATTTTTATTGCTCATATCATAAGAAGCCAACAGACGAAGACACCAGGGATAGCATAGGGGGAAATTACTTGTGCTTTACCTGTACGCTAAAAGGCCGCAGTATTTATTGCGATAACACTCATATGGACACTCCAGGCTCATGTTTGCCGTCGCCGTCACCGTGATGATCCATATAAAGTCCAAGGGCGATATCATCACCCACGCGCGCCGTATGCTGCATGTGCGAGTGAAAGCGTGCGAGGCTGAGTCGACGCTCGCAGCTCGATATCACGCGCAAGGCAGGAAAGTGGGGAGGAAGCGCGCCGTCTTCCGTCGCGCGCAAGGAGCCAGGGGGAGAAGATGGAGGCGGGACCGTGCGGCCACGTGCGGTCGCGGTGGCTTCATCTTGAAAGTGATCTACTTGGGGGGCAGAGTCTAGATGGGCCAATGGCTTGTAGCTTTGCGTGTGGTGTGTCCCCGCAGCTTAGTTTGCGTTGAAGCGATAGACAGCATGAATGTCACTCCGCTCGCTGCTGCTGCCGCGCTTCTTCACGCTAGCGTTTCGAGGGCGAGTGTCTGCGGTCATGGTGCGTGATGTATGCATGTTTGCCTGTGCGCGCTGACAACATGCTTGTTAATTTAGTTAGCAAACGAGTGTTTAGACGTTTATATGGCCGATAAATCTATTATACTTACTTATTATTCTTGTCCACTAATTTGGTATCGCAATCAATGCTTCGCCTTTCGGGCGAAGCTGCGACTTTTTGTATACCCCCGATAGAGCGGTCACTAGGCGTGCTACTCCACAAAACAGTTTCTATATCACCCCTCGCCTAGAGGCCACCGCAGTGAGGTGATAGTGTGCTTGTATTTCAGTGCCATTCTACAAATTGCCCCTTAATTTCATCTCAGTATTATTCTATATACCGATCGCTCATTGTGAAGGTCATTAATGATTGCAGAAACCAATGTAATATGTTTCCATTTACGTAATCAATCTAATGTGGTTGCAGCTGCAGAGCTGTTCGACCGATTTCAGTGTCGTAGTTTGGACTAAGAGCCATGTACACTGCATACTTCATTTGTTTGCAGTGAACAGCAAACCAACAAAACCCGAAGGAGATTGCGGTAGTACGTTGACTTAAAGCACGCCCACGATATCTAGTTCCGTTCTTGCTTCTGACTTCGTGTTGAGAAATAAATGGGAAAAATAAACTTGGTCAACACTAAGAAAGAGATGAGCGTTTACGACGAGCCGACCATTGGACAATGTGGCTGCATCTAAGCCTCAGGACAAGGCCTGCGGGACGTAATGAGGAAGTCAGTAAGGTTCCGGGTGGCCAGACAATAGCTGGTCTAATGAACGGCTACAAACCTAAGACAGCGTTTCAAGCGAAGGACCCGTTCCAGCAGATATATAGAACAAGGGGACAAGCATGCGACGGTGGCTCACTCACGTAAGCTGAATGTGTACGCTGCAATGTTTGGGGTAGCCGGCAGAAGCCTGCGCTATCATGTATGTGCACGATTGGCTGATGTCTGAAGCGGGTCTAATATCTCCGGTCTACAAAACGGTATTTCTTGCTGTGACAAACCTATATTGTCTGTGCGTAATTACATTGCCGTGTTACAAAGTAGTGCACTCACTACACAACGAAACTTCTAAAGCTTCGGAGAAAGCTTGTTGAAGCGTATTTCTGTTTCATGGAGGAACTCGTGGTGTAATTTCTTTACGCTGTTTCAAATGCTTCATATTTTTTGGTGCCTTGATAGCTGTCAGCTCAGAGATTCGAAATAAAATGCATTTATGGCCCATTGGATCTCAGCAGTGCTGCAATTCTGGGAGATTTCACTCACAAAAATTTTCGTTCATAGAGAGAAAGAGAGAAAGGTCATAAGACAAAGGCAGAAAGGTTCACCGGGTTGAGCCCGGTAGGCTACGATGCACTGAGAAAAGGGGGAAGGTTATTGAAAGATGAGGAGGAAGAGAGAATTTCAACACTTTACAGTTACACAATCGATCATCGGCACACAAGCTTTCATCGCTGCGTCAATCACAAGTTGTCATATAGGCTGGTTGATCTCAAGAAACGCAAAAACCTTTTTGTGGCTTTGTTCGTAGCAGCCGCAAGAAGCCACGATACCAAGATCTCTTCTGTGACAGGCTTGTCATCTAAGTTATCTAAAGCTGTCCAAAGGGCAATCCGCTCATCTTCATATCTTGGGCAGACACACAGGACATCGTTTCTTCTACAGCACATGTGTTACAATTGACACTGTCAGCCATTCCAATTAGGAATGAGTAGGCGTTCATGAAAGAAGGTCCTAGTCGTAAGCGGCACAGAAGTGTTTATTCCCGTCTTTCCTTCGAGTAAAACCGGGTAAAAGTCATAATCTCATATGTGAGTTTATGGCATATAGGAGCCGGTTGGTGAAACTCTCGTGTGTTTCGTTTCCTTAGCCTGATAATAAGGCCAAGATCGCTGAGAAGCCGTGCTGCGTCCGTTCTTCACAATCGTATCGAAGTGTTTTACTTTGTGCCTATGCCGTACGGGCAGCTTTGTCGGCACTTTCATTCCCAGTAATGTTGCAGTGCCCAGGTTGTCTCTGAAATATTATATCGTGGCCTCTGTCTACCGCTTGATCCTAGTGTATTTGTATATGTGCCACCATTTGTGCGTGTGGGCCGCGACGCAGGGCTGATACGATTGATCGGGGGCCGGCTTTGAAACACAGAGGATAAAACAGTGATTAGGTGACTGTTGACTCGTATAAAGCACAGCACTAGGGAGGGCGAGATGTTCGGACCCTGTCGATGTTGTGAAGTGGCTTATCTTGAACTTCTTGCAGATTGAGAAGTTATTGAAAGGTCATCGGTCAATATCCAGAAATGACATGGAGGTCTCATTAAATGTTTTGGAAGTGCGTTAAAACTTTTTATTGGCCGAGAAATTGTTTTTTGAAGCAACATTGGGTAATTTCAATTTGAGAACCTCATGCTTTATTGTTGAAACCGTGTTGAATGTCCATATTGAAAGTCAATTATAACACCGTTTAGGCTGTTGTGGATGTCCACATCAAAAGTCTGTTGAAAAACTGTTCAAGTAACCTTGGCCATCGGTATTCAAAAAGGCGTTGAAAATGAATTGAAATATTACGCGAATATCTTAATCGGTGCTCGAAATAATGGAGACTGACCAGGGGCGTAGCCAGGGGGGGGGGGGCTTATGGGGCTTCAGCCCCCCCCCCGAAATTTTTTCGTGCTGTCCATGCACCGCCGACCAAAACGACCCCCGGCGTCGGAAATCACTCTGGATTTTGTCTAGAATGTCTTTTTGACGCTCGAAAAGACATTTAACCGCGAAGATTGCAAACTCGGGCTGGATTTCGTGGCAATGCCCATACACCGTGAGTCACATAACTCCAAGCAGTCCCATCCCAGCACAAATTTTCAAGGGCGCTTTGATGGTGAGCGGGCTCGCCGCGGCATCTCACTGAGGCCACGGAATCTATGGAGCGCATGTATATCAATTGCAAAACTTTATGGGCATAAATCTCATAAGCTCTTGATGTGAAAGGTGCATTGACATTTCCAAAGTTGTGCTTTAGATTTTCAATTGTGGAACTTTGTGGGTTTAATGTTGGTATAAACATTTGACGCCAAAGGTCTATTGACTTTTCTAAAGTCTTACATCGGAACATACAACGAGACAAGCCAAACCAACACACTAGCAGACGAGTTGACAAAGCAGGCAGCGAGGTCCAATGAGACGAAGCGTTGGGGTGGTTCATTTGTGCCGTCATGTCACATAAAAAAATATCAACATTTTTTTAAACCTACGCCAGGACATCCATGTCAAGACACTAAAGCCAGCCAAAGTAACTTCGTTCTTATTTATTTTTTCTACTTTGACTTTTATTCGCGAGGACACATTGAGCCTCTTCATTTTTTTTTGTTTTCGCTACCCTACCCGCGGGCTGCCAGAGCCAGCCAGAGCGCAAACGTTTTTCTCGTATGGCCCCGACCACCGTGCGGTGCACTTCGGTGCGCGTTCAGTTTGCTCTGGCCGAGTGGATTTTCACCGGACAGGGTTTTGGACGCTTTCTGGCTAGCAGACGAGAAAAAAAAAAGGTCGCTCGTCGCCATCACTGTGGGGACTCGAAGGATTGCACCGCATTCCTTGAGCGGAACCTTTCCGGAAAGTCTTGTTTCACCGCTGTAGGATACTGAGCAGTATGCGTATCCTACATGTCTTCTACATGTCTCATGTTTTCTTCGGTATTCCTTCCGCAGCCCCATTAGGTGCCCGAAGTAGGCATTAGATTCTGGCCAGCAAACTTTCCTATGCGTTTTTTTTTTCATTTTGGTGCCTCCGCCTCACATAAAAAAAAAATACATTGTTGCGGCGCAGCGAATTGTCGCATGGTGAAAGTTCGATTTTGATACTTCTTTTGCGGAAAGTAATGGGCGACCGGACGCTTCAGTTGCCGGATACGTTTATTATATTATTGCGAAAACAATTATATGGACACTCCAGGCGCATTCCTGCCTTCGCCCTCATGTTTCGTATAAAGTCCAAGGGTCATAACATCGTGACCACGCGCTGCATGCTGTATGTGCGAGTGAAAGCGTAGGAGGGGAGGTGGAATGGGTGAGCCGACGATTGTGGCTCAGTCTTGTGTGCGCAAAGGAGAAAAGCGGGGAGCAAGCGTGCCGCCTTGCGTCGCGTGCAATACATCGGGGGGAGTGGATGGAATGGAGGCGGAATATAGGATTCTGTGAATTTATGATTGTGCAACATGTTTATTTGCCTTGTTTGACGCATTATATACAGTTACTTCTTCTTACATACATAGACGCATTGGAGACTTATACGTATACTTAAATATCTTGTTGCAAGGTTTTGTGTATACATGCAGTGAACTTTGTTTCCTGTGACACTTTTTTGTCCTTTATCAAGCCGTATTTTCGCATTTGTATATCCCATTGTATCCTTGCATTTCTAATGTACGAGGGCGAGTCAAATGAAAGTGAGCCTAGCCTAACCGCGCAATAATGGTTCGGTTCATTGTCTGCGAGGCATGCGCGCAGGAGAACGGCATGTCTCATTTACAAAAGTGACACGCAGGTGTGAAGATAAATGTTCTTTAATGCTCTCATACGCTGGGTTGAATATGGTTGCGTCACATAATGGACACTTCAAAAGTTGAACAGCTCGGTGTCACGAAGTTTTTGACAGCTGAAGGTGTTTCCAAAACAGAAATTAATCACCATATGACTGCCGTGTACGTTGAACACTGCATTTCATTGACCACTGTGAAGCGTTGGAGCAAACGGTTCAAAGGACGTTGCAAAGACATTGCAAGACCGGGCCAAAACCTACGTGCAATCACCCCCCACACAATTTCAAAGGTTCGTGAGCTGCTGAAACAAGAACGGAGGATAAGCATCGATGAACTGGCAGACCATCTGAACATCAGTCACGGTTCGGTTCACGCCATAATTCATGAGCTTCTCGGTTATCGGCTCTTTGGTGTGCAATGGATCCCCAAGATTTTTATCCATCGCGAGAAGACGGAGAAGTTTCGCGCTGCCTTGACTCATCTGATCGGGCATCACAAAGAGCATGACAACTTCTTGTTTGCAACTGTGATCGGGGACGAACCTTGGTGCCACTACTACGAGCCTGAAACATGACGGCAAAGCTTACAGTGGAAACATTCGAATTTACCACGCCCAAAGAACGTAAAGGCCATCATTTCCGCTGGAAAGGTGTTGTTGACTTTTTTTTTCGATCGTCAGGGTCCATTACTGATATAATTTGCTAAATCTTGAGAGGCTATCAATTGTTTCCGATATTGTGAAACGCCAGAACGGCAGCGTGTCGCAATCAAGAATGAACAACGTGGAAAATTGACGAATGGGGTCATCTTGTTCCACGACAATGCCTGTCCCCACGTCACTTATGTGGTTAATATAAAACTGGCAAAGTTCAAGTGGGAAACGCTGCAACATCCGCCATACAGCTCAGACCTGTCACCTTGCGACTTCTACATTTTGGGGCAACCGAAAAAACAGCTCAAGGTAACCAGATACAGACTTTTCGAAGCAACAATCCAAGGAGTTTTGTAAGACGGGAATCACGCAACTCGTTAGTCAATAGGACAAATGTCTAAATTCTCATGAAGACTACTTTTAAATAAAGTACCCTGTTGCTGGCTCATTCATTTCACTTGCCCTCATATATCTTGCAGAACTCCTGCTTTTTATACGTGCTCTCTGTCGCGACTATAACTTCGGTGCAATTACTCACGATACACGATAAGGGACAGCTACTCCTGCGTAATACATTGGAACTAACGACAGCGTCATTGAGATTTTTCACTGGCCATTGCATATATACAAGAATGTAAGCACGGTTCTTGAATGACAAAGTTTCATTAACATATTTGTCCTCAACTTGTTCAGTTCATTGCCTTTTAAATTTTCATATCAGCGGCATGCACTGCTTTCCTGGTTTCGAACTGATATATTTCTAAAGTTCGTGTGATATTTTCTTTACTTAATAAATAGACAAAAAAACATGGAAGCATTGACGTCAGTTATGTTGGGCACAATTTTTGGCACATACAAGTATAATATTTTATGAAAAAATACATATTTTACTTGTATTTACAGTGCGTAGCTTTCAAGAATTCGTTTGCAGCATCTTTGGCAATGACAATGCAGTTATTATTCATGTATTTGATCACTCGATAAATTGTTTAAGAGGAAGCTTTATCTCGGGCCCAATCCGACGCGGCCTATTCAAATACTTGTAAAACGCAGAAACGCTTTTCTGAGATAATCCTGCTATTCGCTTTTATTGAAATTGGTTGCATTTGAGAGAGAAAGTTAAATCCTAGTGTCTGTTATATACAGAACTTCAATTTAGGACCTGCATTTTGTTTAAAATATTTTGGAAAATTCGAAAGTTTGAAAAAATAGAAGCACGGCGTTTACAAACTAATAGCTATGCATGAAGAACAGATATTGTGGTTCTGTAAACTGCATTTATTATAACAGTCAAAGCGGACAAGTTTGCTGTGTCAATTTGTATCTTACGTGAATTGGTTACGTTGTGTACAAGGGTTCTGCAAAAGCCGTATTTCCACAATACTATTTTTTTTTGAGATTTATGTGTAACATATCTATTTTGTCCGCTGTAGATGTACTATTAGATGCAATTCACAGAATTGTGATATCATTTTTCATTGTTGAGTCACGGAGTTTTAAACTTGATATTTTCGTTCTCTGAAAATTTTCAATTTTGGCCAATTTTTAATAAATAATTGACCACCTAAATGAAAAATTCGAAGCCAGTAGTCACTGTAATTAAACTTTTTCTTTTAAATGCAACAAACCTCCTCAAATTTGGTGAAGTGGTTGCAGGGAAAAGCGAATTCCCCTTCTACATGTACTTAAATAGGAGCACCCGAGCTAAAGCTTCCTCTTAAGGAGGAGGCTGAGCTGCAACGTGCAGCTATATATATATATATATATATATATATATATATATATATATATATATTGGGCCAGTGGCGTAGCCCCCCCCGAACAAAATTTCTGGCTAAGCCACTGAAACTGACCCTATAAACCTTCAATAGCCGAACTGTGATGAGTGAGGCTAGCTTAGCAGGACCCTTTGGGGAATTACCAGACTTTGTTTTGGATATTATCAGTCTTAGTGAGATTACAACTAGTGAGGCTTATGCACTGCTAAATAACGGTGATGTCCTTTGCTATAGAAATCTCCCTGATAAGAAATGATATGGGGTAGGATTCCTAATCCATAAGGACACAGCGGGCAACATTGACGAATTCTACAGCATTTATGAGAGCATAGCAGTAGTCGTAATAAAACTTAATAAGAGGTATAGGCTGAAAGTAGTACAAGCCTATGCTCAAACTTCCAGTCATGATGATGATCAAATAGATCAGTTTTATGAAGATGTTGAATTAGCGATGAGAAATGTACAAACATAGCATACGGTAGTAATTGGTGACTTCAATGCAAAAGTAGGGAAAGAGCAGGCTGGTGAACAAGCAATTGGCAACTGGAGCAAGCGATCGACGTCTATTCTAGGAACGCTAGAAGAGAGATGCTAGTAGAATTTGCGGAAAAGAATAAGCTGTGAATAATGAACACCATCTATAGGAAGCATAGGAACAAAAATTGGACCTGGAAAAGCCCTAATGGTGAAAGAAGAAATGAAATTGATTTCATACCTTCTGTTGATCCCAGCAGAGTGCAGGATGTAGAAGTGATAGGTAGGGTAAACTGCAGTGATCATAGGGTAGTGAGGGCTAGGATTCACCTCAATTTGAACAGAGAAATAGTCAAATTGTTCAAGAAGAAACAGGTCAACTTAGAGGCAGTAAGGGTAAAAGCAGACAAATTTAGGCTGGTACTTGCAAACAAATATTCAGCCTTAGAAGGGAAAGATGATGACGATAGAGGTAATGAATGAAACCGTAACGACACTTGCTTCAGAGGCATCAATTGAAATGGGACGCAAGGCGCCAAGGCAATAAGTAAGCAAGGTCTCCCAAATAACAAAGGACGTAATGAAGAAGCGACAAAGAATGAAAGAGCACAACTCTATAGATAAGATACAATTCGCGAAACTGTCAAAACTGATAAACAAGGCAAAATCAAGTGATATGCAAAATTATAACGTGAGAAAGACTAAAAGGCCGTAAAAAATGGACGCAGCCTGAAATCAGTGAGAATGAAACTTGACATAGGACTAACCAAGATGTATGCACTGAAAGATTAGCAGGGTAACATCATCAGCAATATCCAAGATATAGTAAAATAAGCGGAATAATTATATACTGACCTGTACAGTACCCAGAAGAAACAGGAGTACTTTATTCGAAACAATAATAAACAGTATACATAAACTCCCGCTGTAACTAGATATGAGGTCAGAAGGGCCTTGCAAGAAATGAAACAGGGAAAAGCTGCAGAAGATGGAATAACAGTCGATTTAATCAAAGGTGGGGGAGACTTAATGTTTTGAAAACTGGTGGCTCTCTATACGAGGTGTCTATCGACTGCAAGGGTCCCAGAAAACTGGAAGAATGCAAACATTATACTAATGCACAAAAGGGAGACGTGAAAGAACCTAAAAATTATAGGCCCATTAGCATACTTCCAGTATTATACAAAATATTTACCAAAATGATCTCCAATACAATAAGGTCAACACTGGACTTTAGTCAACCAAGGCAGCAGGCTGGTTTCAGAAAGGGGTACTCTACAATGGATCACATCCATGTCATTATTCAGGTTATCGAGAAATCCGCAGCGTACTATAAGCCTCCCGATATGGCTTTCATCGATTACGAAAAAGCATTTGATTCAGTAGCGATACCAGAAGTCATATAGGCATTGCATACTCAAGGAGTACAGACCCCTTACATTAATTCCCTGGAAAATATCTACAGAGATTCCACAGCCACCCTAATTATAGACAAGAAAAGTAGGAAGATACCTATAAAGAAAGGTGTCAGACAAGGAAACACAATCTCTCCAATGCTATTCACTGCGTGCCTGGAAGAAGTATCCAAGCTATTAACCTGGGAAGGTTTCCTAGTTGAATAGTTTAAATAGAAGGATCCACGGCGAATACCTTAGCAACCTTCGGTTTGCCGATGACTTTGTTCTATTGAGCAATACTGCAGACGAGTTGCAACGAATGATTGAGAACCATAACAGGGAGAGTGTAAGAGTGGGGTTGAAGATTAATATGCTGAGCATAAAGATAATGCTGAGTAACCGGGCAAGGAAAAAAGAGTTCTGGATCGCAAGTCAGCCTCTAGAGTCTGTGAAGGAGTACGTTTACAACTAACCACAGGGAACCCTGTCCATGAGAAGGAAATTCACAGAAGAATAAAAATGGGTTGGATCGCGTACGGCAGACATCATGAGCGCCTGGCGGGACGCTTACCATTATCATTGCAAAGGAAGGTATACAATCAGTGCATTTGGCAGAATGGGTGACAGAATGGGTAACAAGAGAAGGGAAGCGCAGTAGAGGATGGCAGAAGACTAGGTGGTGCGACGAAATTAGGAAAGTTGCGGATGGTAGTTCGAATCGGTTGGTGCAGGACAGGGGTAATTGGAGATTGCAGGGAGGGGCGTTCATCCTGCAGTGGACATAAAATATTATAATCATTATGATAATGATGATGAGAAATTGCACTGCAGGCACGTACCCAGGGGGGGGCACCCCCCCCCCGAAATCAAGTGGCAACCCCCCCCTTCCCTCTGCACCCACGCCACCACTCCTCACATATTCCTAAAGCGCCGCCAGATCAATGTTGAGACTTGGCAGCTGTTCATCGGTCAGCATTATGCTGCCTTTTTCACTCCTTTTATGTGGCGGTAGTTATCGGCATCTCTTGTAATGTGAAGGTCAGTTTTCTCATAGATTCTGCACCCGCGCGATTAACTCGAGATGCGTTCAGTTCTCACCATCTATTCAACCATCACGCGCATAGCTGTTGCTTTTGTTAGTTCAACCTTCTTTGTTTAGGCTGATCCTGGGACCAGGAGAGGGAAGCGGCTGTTACTCAGCTGGTCTGTACTCTTATGGAACGGGTTGCGGCCGGAGAAAACGCCAATTGCGTTTCACTTATCCCTTTGCTTCATTATTTCCTTGAGTTACGGCTCGCCGCGACGCTGGCAGATGCCTGGAACCTTATACAGGTGATATGGGCTAGATAAGGTGGGAAATAAAATAATGTGAAAGAGCGTCCATCATGAAACCTTCAATAACCCTTAAACCCATAAGCAAGATGACTGTCGCCCGTTACCTCGTCTGTTTCTCCCTAATTGTATAGCACTTTTCGTGCAAAATTGGCAACTGGAAACAAAAATTGCAAGGAGCTGAGAAATTAAGCGATCTACTAAGGGAGAGAGCCAAGACAACAACCAAACTGCCAGCAAATGCGAACAATAAAAACGTTAACCGTTGTTTATGAGTATACTTATGGATCAACATCTTTTTATTTAAAAAGGAAGTAGGGAAAACGCCGCCGAAAGTGTAGAACATTTACTTGTTTTGAATGACGCTTCTACAGTTATCGGTGCAACCGCCTCACGTTGCTACTTCTCTGCTGTGCTTACGTGGGTGTTTTTCTAAGCTTTCGCGGTGAGCGCAGTACGTCTAGAATCGCAGAGTCCTGCGCTCTACGCGGTTGTATGGGACTGGCGGCCGCACAGCGTTACGGAATTCGCGGAACTGTCAAAACTGATCAACAAGGCGAAAATACCTGATATTCGAAACTATAACATGTGAAAGACTGAAGAAGCCGTAATAAATGAGCGCAGCCTGAAATCAGTAAAAAGAAACCTGGCATAGGACAAACCATTACGTATGCACTTCAAGATAAGATAAGATAATATCATCAGCAATCTCGAAGATATAGTAAAAGCAGGGGAAAAATTCTAAGCGGGCCTGTATACAGTACCCAGAGGAGTCACGATACCTCACTTAGAAACAGTAGTGAACAGGATACAGAAACTCTCCTATAGCTAGCGATGAGGTCAAAAGGGCCCTGCAAGACATGAAACGATGAAGAGCGGGAGGAGAAGGTGGAATAACAGTTGATTTATTCAAAGATGTAGAAGATACAATGCTTGGAAAACTGGCGGATCTTTATACGAAGTGTCTATCGACTGCAAGGGTCCCAGAAAACTGGAAGAATGCAGATATTATACAAATCCACAAAAGAGGAGACGTTAAAGAATTGAAAAATTATGGGACCATTAGCTTGCTCCCAGTATTATATAAAATATTTACCAAAATAATCCCCAATAGAATAAGGGCAACACTGGATTTTGTCAACCAAGGGAGCAGGCTCGCTTCAGGAAGAGATACTTTACAATGGATCACATCCATGTCTTCAATCAGGTTATCGCGAAATCTGCAGAGTACAATAAGCCTCTCTATGTGGCTTATATAGATTAGGAAAAGGCATTTCATGCAGTAGAGATACCAGCAATCATAGAGGCACTACGTAATCAAGGAGTACAGAACGCTTACGTAAAAAGCTTGGAAAATATTGCTACATGCGTGTGATATTTGTTTCATCTTGGTGCGTAGGCGCCATCACTCCAGAAAAGAGGAGGAAGAACGAACTGGACTCGCGCTGTGAATCTAACCGGTCAGCGCTGCAACCGTTGTTGTAAATATATTCCGTAAATAGTTTCTCGTACTACTGACTCGTCCTTCGCGTAAGAATATCTACAGGGGCCCTACAGCTACCTTAATTCTACACAAGAAAAGCAGGGAGATACCTATAGAGAAAGGGGTCAGACAGGGAGACACAATTTCTCCAAAGCTATTCACTGCGTGCTCATAAGAATTCAAGCTATTAAACTGGAAAGGCTTAGGAGTAAAGATCGACGGCAGATATCTCAGCAACCTTCGGTTTGCCGATGACATTGTTCTATTCAACAACAATGCAGACGAGTTACAACAAATGATTGGACACCTTAACAGAGAGAGTGTAAGAGTGGGGTTGAATAATAATATGCAGAAGATGAAGATAATGATAAATAACCGGGCAAAGAAACAAGAGATCAGGATCGCCAGTCGGCCACTAAAGACTGAGGGAATACGTTTACCTAGGTCAATTGATCACAGGGAACCCTGATTATGAGAAGGAAAGTCACAGAAGAATAAAAATAGGTTGGATCGCATACGGCAGACATTGCCAGCTCCTGACTGGAAGCTTACCATTATTATTGAAAAGTAAGGCGTGCAATCAGTGCATTTTGCCAGTGCTGACATATGGGGCAGAGACTTGAGAGCAAGTTAAAGACCGCGAAAAGAGCGATCGAACGAAGATTGCTAGGCATAACGTTAAGAGAGAGAAAGAGAGTGGTTTGGATCAGAGAGCGAACGGGTATAGACGATATTCTAATTGACATCAAGAGGAAAAAATGTAGCTGGGCAGGTCATGTAATGCGCTGGTTAGATAACCATTGGACCATTAGGGTTACAGAATGGGTACCAAGAGAAGGGAAACGCAATCGAGGACGACAAAACATTAGGTGCAGCGATAGAATTAGTAAATTCGTGGGCGCTAGTCGGAATCGGTTGGCGCAGGACACGGGTTATTGGAGATCGCAGGGAGAGGCCGTCGTCCTGCAGTGGACATAAAACATGATGATGATGATGATGATGATGATGATGGAGGGGGTGGGCCCCCCCCGAAAAAAAATCCTGGGTACGTGCCTGTTGCACTGTGTTTTCATTTAAATACTTTTGAGCTATGTCTTATAGCTTTTTGCGACAGTTGGGTGAATAAGAATTTTTATTTTCATGAACTTTACCTTGAAGGTTCCATGGAGAAAGAGAGAGAAACAACTTCATGTAGTCGCCTGCAGAACGACACCATGACTAGCGCCGTGACGCGGGCCCTGACGTCTTCTCAGCGGGTGGTCTCTACTCAACTCCAGCGCGTGTTACTCCCGCGGTTGGTCGCCCTGAGGGGCAACGTTCCATCGGTTTTGCTTGGCCTTTTTCTTTCAAGAGCCGCCGAGGTTTGGCTTTCGTGGTCGTAGCATTCCGCCGCAGCCGCGAGTCGCGGCGGAATCGTTGTACTTGTCGAAGCTTCATCGAGGAACTTGGTGCAATCCCATAGGATGTGAGTCATGGTGGCCTTCTCCCGCTGGCACACGCACCACACATAACTCACATATAATTTCGGGTGTAGATGAATCATTAACACTGGGGTGGGTAAAGAACCAGTTTGCAATTGTCCGAACAGCACCGCCTCCGCTCGGCTCAGTGCGGGTGCGGGGGTGGGGAAGTCCTTCGAGCCAGGCGGTGGAACTGTGTAAGTTCGTTGAACGTCGTCGTGCGGTCCTTGGCACTACACCACGTTGGACGGTCGGTTGCAGCGGCACGGTTGGTTAGCGCTCGCGCCACTGCGTGTGCCGTCTCGTTGTGGTTATCGTGCTTCTCGGACGCATCGTTACCCGCGTGCGCCGGGAACCACTTGATTCTAACATACCGATTCCCTCGTTGCAGGTCAGCCGAGCACAGAACGCGTACAGCCTCACCACATACTTTGCGCTTTGTATAATTCCGCACTGCACTTCGCGAATCTCACAACACCGTCTGGCACCCGGGGTCGGCAATGGCCAGGGCAATGGCCACCTCCTCCGCCTGACTCACCTCGCGGACCCGTAAGCTCGCTGCTGCCCTCGTCGCGCCGGACGACGCCTCGATGACGGTAGCTACGAACACCGCGCAGTCTTCCTGGTATTCTGCCGCATCCACGAACCTTGCGTGCTCGTCCTTGGCGTGAAAGTCGATGAGGGCTTTGGCCCTCGCAGCTCTTCTCTCCTTGTTATACTCCGGGTTCATGTTTCTCGAGATGAGGTCCACCCGAATCCGGCGCCGGGTTCCGTCCGGGACAGAAACGTCGCTACCCGCCGTTATCGCTGCGGGCGTGAAGCCCAAGTATTGAAGTATGCGCCTGCCGGCTTCGGTCATAGAGAGCCGCTCCAGCTGGGCGGTCCGTTGCGCTTCCGCGATTTCCTCGAGGGTATTGGGTACCCCCAGACTCAGGAGCGTGTTGGTGTTCGTACACTCGAATAGTCCTTGTAAGCTCGGCGTATCAGGTCGTTGATCTTATTATTTTCACATTGCATCCAGTTGTGGAAGGCTGCAACGTGGGTGACGTGGCTGATTACGAAGGAGTGCACAAACCGAATCAAGCTTCCCTCCTTCATCCCGGCCTTGCGGTTGGCGACCCGTCTAATGAGACGTATTGCGTTGGTAATCTTGGCTGTAAGGCGGGAAATAGTCTCGCCGTTGCCCCATCGCTTGTCTATAATCATGCCGAGCACTAGGATTGTGTCGACCTCCGGGATCACTTGGCCCTTCCTCGTCACAATCTTGATGGCCTCGCAATCCCCCGATTCGCTCTTGTTACGTCTGACGTACTTCGGCGGTAACACCAGCACTTCTGACTTGCTCGGTGAGCAGATCAAACCGGAACCGTTCAGCTGGTCTTCGGTCGCGTCGACGGCTTCTTGCAGCGTGCTCTCAATGTGACCATCGCTGCCTCCCTGAACCCACAGCGTGATGTCATCGGCGTAGATGGTGTGCCGGACGTCCTCGACGCGAGAGAGTCGCTTGACCACCCCGATCATAGCGAGGTTGAATAACAACGGCGAGATGACCGAGCCCTGGGGGGTCCCGACACTGCCGAGCCTCTTCTCTTGGAGCCTAGATCACCGGCGCAGAGCTCGGTAATCCGCCCCGTCAGAAAATCCTTCATGTAATTGTACGTTCTTGCTCCCATGTTGAGTCTAGACACCTGGGCTAGGATCGCAGAGTGCTTCACCTTGTCGAAGGCGCTCTGCAGGTCCAGCCCCAGAATGGCCTTGTTGTCTTTCGTTAGGGTGTCATCGTCAATGATATCTTTCTTCAACAGAATCATCGCATCTTAGGTGCCGAGGGAACGCCGAAACCCGATGATCGTGGTGGGGTATAGTCGCGACTCCTCCGGGTAATCCTGCCACCTACAAATGAGGACGTGCTCCAACACCTTGCCCACGCATGACGTGAGCGAGATGGGCCGGAGGTTGTCCGTGTTCGGCGGCTTGCCTGGTTTGGGGATGAGGATTGTCTTGGCAGTCTTCCACTGCTGGAGCAGTGACCCCGCACTCCAGCACTTGATGTAATAACCGGTGAGGTTTTCGATGGCCACATCGCTGAGGTTCTTGAGCGCTCTGTTCGAGATGTGATCCGGGCCGGCCGCCGACTTGCCCTTTAGTTGGTGCAGGGCCGCTCGCACCTCCTCGACGCTGATGTCGCGGTCAAGCTTCTTGTTGGCTTGACCGCCGTACTCGGGATGCCTTTCCTTGGGTGTAACCAGAAGGTACTTGCTGATTATGCGTCTGATTACTTCGGTTTCCCCGTTTTCCTTGACTGCTCTGTGAATGATCTTTGCGAGGCAGTCGCGTTGGTGGGATTTTGTTTTAGTCTCGTGGAGCAGATGCCGCATCAAGTTCCAGGTTTTGCCGCAATGCATCTGCCCGTCCGCAGCATTACAGGTTTCGTTCCACTGTTACGTGCAGAGCAGCCGACAATGAACTTCAATGGTGCGATGCAGCTCCGCCACCTTCTTCCGTAGGCGCCGATTTAGTCGTTGTTTCTTCCACCTGTTTAGGATAGATTGCTTTGCTTCAAATGAGTGCGCGAGGGGGCGGTCAACCTTGTGGACCTGCCCATCCGTTTCTACGATTTTGGTCGCCTCCTTGACCTTCCCCGCGATGTGGGCTGACCATTCTTCTATGTTCTTGATTTCCTTCATCTCCTTTGGTAACAGGCTACGGAAGGCATTCTAATCCGTAAAGTTATGTTTTTCTGTTGTCCTCCGAGGCCTTGACCTCTTCCGGCATGATGACCTCTACGAGGTAGTGGTCGCTGCCGAGCTCTGACCCCGTGTTGCACCAGGAGATATTCCCCTTCTCGTCGTTCTTCACGAACGTGAGGTCTGGCGTCGTATCTCTGGACACAGAGTTCCCAATCCTTGTAGGATCAGCCGGGTCTGTGATGAGGGTGAAGCCCAGGTCTAATGTGTCTTGGAACAGGTCTCGCCCCTTGGCCAATTGCTTGTTATATCCCCATGCCGGGTGTGCCGCGTTGAAGTCCCCACAGGCGACGAGCCTGTGAGTCCCCGCCACGGTGCTGGTTCTGTGAAGGAGCGTCTTGAATTTTTGCTTCCAGTGTGAAGGGCTACTGTAGACGTTAAGCAGAAAAGGGCTGTTCGTTTGTTTTTGCCCGTAACGACCTCGATGAGAGTGTATTCAATTTTACTATTGTGCAACTCGTGTTCAATAAAGGTGAGTCCCTTGCGAACCAATGTGCATATCCCTCTACCGCCGCTGACCTTCGGAGACTTGGCGTATACCCGAAAACCGGGTAGCGACACTGCATCAGTGCGAGTCTCTTGTACCATGATTATATCGGGCTTGCCTGTTACTTGTGTTATGTGTTGCTGCAAGACTGCCTTCTTGCTAGCGAAACCGTTACAGTTCCAGTGCCAGGTCACGAGATCCTTCACTGCTGTAGTTATTGCTGTTGCTGGAGCGGCCATGATTGTTGCTCTTTGCACTGCTGCGTTATTTGCTGTATTGCGTTCGTTAACTGCTGACACGTCCGCTCGATGGCGGCGAACCTGTCATTAATCATCGTGGTGAACGTTGTCTTAATGCAATCTTCGAGCCCGTTGAGGTGTTCCTCGATTTGGTCGACCTTGTCTTTCAGGTTGTCCACCCGGTCGTTAAGCTTGCGCTCCTTCAGGTTCTCGATCGCTCGTCTCTTGGGTGCTGGTTCCTTCT
Organism: Dermacentor albipictus; assembly: GCF_038994185.2. Lineage (NCBI taxonomy): Eukaryota > Metazoa > Arthropoda > Arachnida > Ixodida > Ixodidae > Dermacentor > Dermacentor albipictus. Next base: position 3,166,002 of record NW_027225566.1, on the reverse strand, counting down.
CAGCGGATGTTGATGGTACAGCGCTGCTGATGCTGGGTGTGGGTTCACATGATACCGCTTGGGGCGTTTCGTTATTAGTGGAACGGGTCGTCAGAAGCTTCTTGATTTCCACGATCTCGTTTGCCATCTAGGTAATAGTGGCCTCTTGCCTACTGACTTTCATCTCGAGCTCGTTGTTTTTGCGCCTGAGTGCCTCGTTGGCTTCCTTCAACGTCCTCATTGCCTCGTCTTCACTCGTCGTGCTGTTGTTGTTGTCATCGATGGTCTTGCTGGTGCTAATGGCCTCGGTCGTTGCGGTGGTCGTTGCGGAATCGACGGTGGTGGTGGTGGTGTCACCCCCCTGATCTTTCTTGGCACCGTTCCTTGCTGCATCGGCCCAGCCCACGCGGTCACGTGACTGCAATCGCTTATGGCTAAGGCTACGCTGTATACTCTCGCTGGCCCTGCACTTCGAGACGGAACGTGACGCTCGGTGACCAGCTGGGCCGGCAGGTGTTGCGGTTGCTGACATCAGCGATGGAAATTCCTCAGCTCTGAGAGATGCTCGTTGTGGCTGCACTTGGTGAGAACGGGACCATAGCACACGGACCATGGAGCTTATTTTCCACATTCAGTGCTGCGAGTTGTCCATTATTCGCGCTCGTAGTGCAATCTGCTAGCCTCCTGTTTAGTTCAGGTGTCAGAGTGACCTAGCTTGAAAAGGCATTGGTCGCTGGTCTGATTCCCGGACCAGGACGACCGTTGCTTCAACTGCGAGGCTTCCATTCAAAGAAAGCCGTATGGGCTTCCGTTGTAGCTTTGTGCTACTGTGAGGTGGATGGTAATTTTCTTTTTCACCAGCTACGTCGCTTCGTTTAACCACTGATGCAGGATTGAGATGCTTCTTGTTCATGACAGAACAGGGGAACATTTAAATGTAGGTGCTTGTCGTAATGCACGCCTGGGTCACCCTGAAGCCCGTAGTGCACTTGCCTAGTGGACATACCAATTTTGGGCTGCAGACCATGCTGTTACAACAACCTGTATTTAAAATGTTTGCAAAAGGGGTAACAGCTGCAACTATTACGCTGCTTTTCGGTTGGCTTAACAAAAGTAAAGTTCGCGAAACTGACGGCGAAAAATCCACGTGGACGAAGAACACAGTATATGACGGGCCCTTGTTTTCCGTTGCGCCCCCATTGGAAGGAGGTGCCTCCGACTGGGATAGAACCCGCAACTATGTTTATTTGGTGCTCAGAAGTGCTATCGTCGAACAACTTGTAATCTATTTTGAAAATGTTCTATCAGAACTCTTGCTTTGGTTTTGGCATATGGCTTTAATATGGTCGTTAGTGCTTGCTATTTAAAGAGTTTTTACGTAGATGCTACGAGCATGGAGGCGGTGCAACACAACCGATATTTTTAATATTGGTGGACAGGAGAAGAACGTGTGACCAGCGCAATTCCCCGTTTTCTACTTACTTTATTTTCTCGGCATAGTTTATGATTTAATTGGTATACTTAAAACCGATAACTTATAGCATGTGTACGTATTCAGCCTTTCTGAAACTTTTTCATTTAGATAAAGAACGCATATGCGATTGTGAGCTGCAGTAATATTACACAACAGATAGCGTAACATTATCTATTGAAGACCACCGATAACATGAACAAGCATGCGCAAGAAGAAATATGGTAGATTTTAACATCTCCGCGAATAGCGAACATGCGAGTTTGCATGAACCAGTGTGACACTAAGTTTATTGACGCCCTAGAAGTGCTTCGAAAAATGAATAAAAAACGTGGAAAGTTCGTTCGATACGAGTGTTCCAGATGGCGGCAGTTGGAACTTTACATTGTTACCACACTGGGGCAACAGTGAGGACTGGGACCCACTCGCATTCGCTTTGTCTTGTTCGCTGAAACCCGATATGAAACATGTCTCGAAACAAACTTTTTCGCTGCGTTTGTTGGGACGTGCGTTGAGGTCCTAATATCTGAAAACTTCTCTGTTACGCCTCTTCGTAATCGAAGTTCCTTTCAAGACGTGGCAGTTTGCACAACAGTGGCGCGGACTAACCGCAGCATTTCGCAAGTTGCGCAGAATGCAAGAGGTCGGGATCTTGGCTGCAAGTCTGAAGTCTTGCCAGTCCGGCAGACTTAAAACCCTTTATTTCTGGGCTCAGTGCGTTTTCTTGCTTATTGCAACAGGTGGAGTCTGCAGTCTCAGTAAAGATCTGGACCAACATTTTTTTCTCTCTTTCACTTCTGAATTTATCGTCTTAATATTAACTATGGGAGTTCACGTGCAAAAACCACGGTATACGTTAGTGAGGCATGCCATAGTGGGGACTCGGCGTTATTGTGACCTGTTATGGTTCTGTAACGTGCACCGAAATCTAAGCGAGCCGAGCGTTTATGCCTTTCGCCCCATCATCGAAATGCGGCCACTGCGGCCGGGATTCGATATCGCGACCTCGAGCTCAGTAGTACAACGCCACAGCCACTCAGCCATAGACCTCAGACTCTGCCCAGGTGGCGCTGCAGAAAAACCCGTCACCAGAGCCCCCATCGCAGCCTTGGCAGGAACAGAGCAGTGCAAGGAGAGCTGTCCGCAAGCGAAGGTGCATAGGCCACAATGGACCCTTCTCTTTCGTTTGTGTTGAGGCACAGTTTCCTAAAAATCAAGGACCTGGAAAGCTTCTTCCGGCCATTCACGCTACGGAAAGGATGCGCAGCAGGGCTAAATACGTGTATAATATAAAATAAAGCCTCAAGTGTTATTTCGGCGTGCTGCAACTCGCAAGTACAGAGAGCATCAGGTTTGTCTATAGGCATATCAGCATAAAAATCTAAGCATTTCAAATTGGTTGATATTGAATATATCCTGAACACAAGACTTAAGTATCTCCTATATTTTCATGTATTTTTTAGTAATGTTTTGTCTCGCAAATATTTACAGAGTAAATCCTTTCATAGCCTTTTCCAGGGTAGAAAACAGAAAACGTTTTCTAAGGCAGCAAACGGCGTGCGATCATAACGAAAGTAAACTTCCTAAAGTGCCTACGCGCTGCATCTTTCTTTCTCGCAGGAGCTGCAGCATCGCTCAGTACCTAATTTGAACTTTTCGCAGACCCTTCGAGCAACAAGCGCGCACAAATAAATGTAAATAAACGCGAAATATTTTTTCTTTACACATGTGCGTTACTTCGCAATTACACATGCAGTGCTGCTACAGCAACTTTATTGCTCACATTTGAAAAACTTAGTCGAACAGGCTCAGCACATAGCGAAGCGTGCTTGTTGTATCGGCGCAGAACATACAAAATACCGAAAGTAGAAATGAGCTCGCGATACAACGATGCTCTAGAACAGGATTTTTAATTCATAAATGAACCAAAATGTTTGGTTAAGCTGACCTGCCAAATCTCTCCATTCCACTTGTTGACATATCGATAGCACATAAGCAGGATGGTTCGCAACGTTGTTTTTTCTGTTACCAGCGAAGTGGCGGCTGCAGATTCTTGAGTTTTCGCTTGGTTACCATGGTCCACCGTCAGGGCTACGCAACGCAATTACAGGAGGACAAAATTGTCGCACTTTCTCATGCGAGTCGCTTTGTTGTGGGTAATGCAAGTAATCCGATTACCAACAGGTTGAATGGCCCGTATCCAGCGCTCTCGCCTTTCCCCTTCATACGATGGGGATGGGAATCGGCAAAACTGAACGTTGTTATTCCGTCCTTCACGTTCATGGCAATTTACAACACAACAGTAGCGTCAATTGCGGCGTTTCTTCGTAGCGCGCGGAGCTATCCTGGTTGCCGTCGTTTCTGCGATCAGTCTGAAGAGTGAGCCAGCAAGCGCGGCCCGTCCGACTATCGTAGAAATCCATAGCTCTCTGTCTGGGTGTTAAATGCGCAAATCCCTCGCAATATGGACCAAAATCTAGTTAAATCGTTGTTTCGCAGTCTCTAGCTGCATAGGCAACTTAGCAACAGAGTCGGGCTTCGCACTACTCACTTACTGCCTCTTCGCACCGGCAGGTGGCGCTAAGCGTCTCGCAAAACTCCAGAGTCTGACGTCCATTGCAGCAGGTAGGTAGGTGTTTAGCGCGCTATATCTATCGTCGTTGAGTTTCCAGACGTTGAGTTTCCTAAGAAACTCAGTGTCTCAAAATATTCAACGTCTCAACGTATCAAAATGTTTGACTAAGAAACCACCGTGAAAAGCTCTGAACCGCTTAGGTGGCTACCAGCTAGAATGCTGAATACCCCGTGCTCGGTAATCCCTTTTTTTGGAAGGCTCCTAATAGCACTTACAGGACTCTACGGCTGAAGTGGTGCGCAAATTGCGCAACGCGTCACAGAAATCTCTTATCAAATTCTAGGTTCGGGCCAGTAAAGCGGCGGCGATTTTCTGTTGCCTTTCAGCTTACGTATCACCGATATTTGCGGTTATTTAACGATAGCAATACGTTGTGGCGTTAACCGATTTTTCAATTATTGGAGCTTACATATTCGATGAAGTGGAACCAAAGAATGTGGCCGTTTACTTCTGCGACAGGGGGTGTGGTTTGGCGTGCTGCTGATTCCAATGCATCATCACCAGCGTTCAGAACAGTTGGCTGAAGATGGGAGAAAGAGAGGCGCTGCAATCGATATGCCAAGTGGAATTAAGATTACCTTTGTGTTTAGCACAATACAGCGCTTGGAAGAAGAGCTGGGTATGCGAATGAGCCAAGACGTACTTATTAGATGGATCGCAACTCGGGCGATTTGGTACTAATTTGTGTTATTACAGCGCGAAGAAAAACGTGGTCATGTGAGGAAGCACATAAGACGTACTCAGACTCGCAACTGCTTTATTATGCAAAGTCCTACAAATAAATAGTCAACCGACATACAAGTGCCACCCCGTGTAAGCCAGAACGAGGGGGAACGAAACATTGCTGATACGTCACAAAACTCTATTTTCCAGGTGTTGGCAATGAATTAACGTATCGTGCTACACAGACATGAAAACTCCTGATCTGTGAACGTTATTGATCGTTGGCTTATGCATTCAATTTTTCTAGGCCGCGAGATAGCGGAAGTGTTCTATGGTAGAAAATTAAAAAAAGAAAAATGTAAAAGCCAACCGTTAATAGCCCTCAAAGATGAGCAGTTTTCGCATCTGCGTAGCGCTATACGTTGGATGCCGACACAAGGAAGAGGTTTTGCGTCGTATGTCGATAGGTGTGCTTGTTTAATTAATGAAGCGCCCAGAGAGTAGCACCGCATCAAGAGGTTACACAACTCAGGCAATACAGGCATAACGCTTCGACCAAACTCGTCGTCGTCGTCTTTCTGGAAACAGTGCGTACTGCTCGTTCTGCTCCGGTACACGCATGACAATTTTTGTTTTCCCGTTCATTCCACCTTAGAAAATCACTCGTGTACCTCGGTCCACCATTTATTTGTAGTACTTTTCAAGATACACACGTTGCGAGTCTGCACTTGCTTCCTCCCATGACTCCGCTTTTCTTCGCGCATAATTACATGGAGTGCTTATTACACGCACCAGTATATTTTTAGGAGATACAGCTTTGATGCAAATGAGTTAGCCAGATCGTTGATTAGCGCCTCTTCAGTTCATATCAGTGAGCTTAGCAGGCGACCATATTGATTGTCCCGTGCTTTTCTTTCTAGTTTTCCTGATATCAACCAATGCCATAGATAAAGAAACTGTGATTGGTGAAAAGAACCGGCAATGCAAGACGATGAAAGACATTAACAATGTCTTTCATCGTCTTTCATTAGAATAATTGCACATAAAAAACAAGAACAAAAGGTTCCGCTCATGATCATCGGCTTCAAGCTCCAATACGAGCCGAGCGCTGAGTGTTTATTTTTTTTTTATTCAGAGACTTTTAGAAGACCTCCATTACTGAATTAAATTTGTTTGAACTATGATTTACTGAGCTGCAGCAATGGGCTTCTCGAGAGAATAACACTGATAATGACAGTGGTGATTCCAATGATAGTGACGACGGCAGCAATAGTAATGCCTTTTTCTTATTGTGTAATGTCAGGAAAGGCAACAGTTTCACGTATGCACTAGCGTTCCATGCTCTCACTTTTCAGGAGGCATCATGCGATCGTGATCTTTTACATGTATTTCTAAAGATAACAGCACGTACACACAGTCTTCTTTTGCCGTTCCGCTAGTGTGTGCTGAATATTTTCGGTCCACATGACCATGTGGCTAGCCCAACAGCAAACTCTTTTCCTTTGCATCGTGTGGCCTCATGCGCGGAGGGCCTCGTGCTGCATCTAGATATTGACACGTGTACTTATCTTTATCGGGCGACCAGGTTTCGCCACCTAACAAATGTTATCAGTGCGGGGACGAGCCTGCATGTATCCGAAGTTTCTGGAAAGTTATCGATGCTTCTATCCGCTGTCTGTTGTCGCCGAACCTTGTATTATCTGATTTCATCGCTTGACACGAATGGTGTAGAACTTTGTAGAGGGCATGCGGGTCCCAACGTTTACCCCCGTATTCTTAAACACGCCTTCACTTGAAGCTCCTCCTCGACTCAGCCAAGTCGAGGCAACGGGGCTTCCTTCACTCAAGGCTCCGTTGCGTTTCAATAACACTACTTCACCTTTCCTCCGCCAAGCAATGCCTTGAAAATGCGCCCTCGACTCAAGTGAAGTGTATCGACGTAGAAAAGCGTCTGATATCGAGACTATTCTTCAATGTGCTCATTAAAAGTCCCATTATTTAAAACAAATATGTGTTTCAGTTCATTCGTCTTCCTAATCAAACAACTACACGGCGCAATGTACAACTTTAGCTCGGCAACGCTGCCACTGTGAGCGTTCTACTGATATAACAAGCGGGAGCTGTGTTTGAGGTCTGGCAACAATCGCATCCCAACAGCTGAGAGCATGGCGCATGGTTGAGAACCAAGATAATTTGCGCCGACATTTGTCCGCTGCTCTTTTTTTCCCAGTGTTTCATTGGTGACTGGCGTTGCGGTTGATAATCGCGGTTATGATGGGTGATTCTGTCCTCGTGCGTATGGTGACCGAGCCTGAATGACTTCTGAGACCACAGACGGAACGGCCGATGGGCAGCTTTGTTTACCTTCAAGACCGAGTGGTGCTGTGAGTTTGCTGAAAGCAACAACAGGACAGAATATAAGGGTGAGTGAGCCATTCTTTCATGGAAGCACAGTATGTCAATGCGGTTTTCTTGAGGTTGCCGCTGCGCTGTCGATAAGCCGCTTCCGATGTACACAAGCATGATTGACTGCAGTTGCTCATGCTGCGGGCATTAATTAGTACCTGAAACATATTCGAGGCAGCATAAGCTTGTCCAAAACATGTATTATTTTTTTTTTTTTTGCTAATGGGAACTTGTGCAAGATTCGGCACGACAATCTGTTGTTGGTTTCGCTTTTTTAAACGATAATGTAGAAGGTACGGATCGGCGCCTGCATCCAACGATCATTCCAGTATCGCGTATGAAATCTTTCGGTAGAGGAGAAGCAGTTATAGTATACATGTGGCAGAATGCGTATATGGTTGAGTGCGTAGCTCCGGCAAGTAGAAAAAGAAACAAGCGTCTTTTGAGTCCTGTACATTGTTTTAGAAGCCGTGGTGGTCAGTCGGCTTGCTCAACTTGTTGCACATATGGTCAACGAACCAGCACTGGTGCCTGCATTTCCTGTGCTTCCTCACTTCCCATATACGCTACGCAATGTTTTAATCTTCCGAAAATTCACTTGTCAATACTTCATCACCGCCATTTGTTTTTTCGTCTTAACTCTTTCAGTGTGCTATGTGGTAGCAGCTGATGCACGTTCCATTAGCTGGGCTTTCAAGTTCACGCAATGCCGACATATTTTTAGTTGTGCTACGTTTTTTTCATTTCCGTTGCTTAGGTATACTGAATTTACTTAGCGTGCGAGCGCCCTGTCTACATAAACGTTTTGGCATTCTGGTGCAGGATGTGGGCCTTGGAAGGACCAGCTGATGAAAAAATCAACGCCTGTGCTGCCCAGTAAGGCTTCTGGCAGACCTGAAAGCATCGATAGATATGGTGCCTGCCTGTTGGAATTGCACCAGCTCGCTTCCCTGAAAGAAGCTGGGTGCTGAAGAAGTACTTGACTAGCCTACCCGGTAATTAGTCGGTGCTTATTTTCATAAACTGAGTAAAAACATTCATGTTACTTGTCCCCACATTTACAAAATGGCGAAATGGACACCCTGTTATTTAGAGCCACAAACATGAAACAGCCATGTCAATAAAATTAAATTATTTTTTATTCACTTTAAGCTGTCATATAATTTTTGTTTTAAATCGCATGATTATGATGGGCGAGGTCATCAGTTGCCCGTGGTGCTTTGCAGCTGCGACAGGATCATTTTGCTGCGCACAATTTTTGAAGCAACACTTTCGTAGTATTTGTAGCCAGCACTTCAGTATTTTGTGGCATGCTGAAGCTACTTTAGCATGAGCAAGTGTAGATGAAAAATATGCCTTAGTTTTGATGGTTGATCTCAGCTTTTCTGAAATAACGGTAGTAATGCCCTCTATAATGTATTTTTCAGCATTGTCATTGTGACAGTCTGCATCACCATTAGGCCTATTTGGGGATCCCACAAGACACGCTGCTACCCTGGGTGTTGTACCTCGGTCAAGTGCTGAAGTTCTGCAAGCCCCATTGAAGCCAACTGTCATCCGCATCCAATGGAAGAAACTCATTGTTCGGGCCGTCATAATTTATCTTAAGCTGAAGCTAGAAGCAGGGTAGAAACAGCATATATTCTACAAGAATTTACCACTGCATGCCGTCGGGTGGCTACACCCGACAGACTACTGTCTTGAAGAGAGATGGTGTTTTATTTTAGAATATATTTGTCAGCAGTACTACTCCTTCTGTTTATATCCTTGGAAACAAACAAGCGAAGACACCAAAGACAACAGAGGAGAAATTACTTCTACTTACTAATTGAATTAAAGAAATGACAAATTAATGGCAATGAAAGTGGTTGAGAAAACTTGCCATAGGCGCGCGATGCTCTAACCAATGGAGCTACCGTGGCACCGTTTTCTCATCCACTTTCTTGTGTATTTATATTTTACTACTAGAACTAACTACTACTACTACTAGAACTACATAATTTCCCACCTGCGGCAAGTTGTTTTTTCATCCACTTTCATTGCCACTAATTTCCATGCCATTAAATAATTTTCCTTATGTTGTCTTTGGTGACTTTGCTTGTTGGCTTCTCATGATATGATTATTAAAAATCGCACCCTTCGGTCAACCCCCTTTCATCTCCTTCATTACTGCTTCTGTTTGTAGGATCAGAGTTCACGCTGTATTGCATACTATCAAAGTACAAAAAGGCGAGAATAATGTTAATTTATTGTTTTAGAAAAAAATTGGCACTTGAATTGACCAGAAATTATTAAGGGGTACATTCTGACTTAATAAGCATGACTGAAGAAAGGCCATCTGGATGAAAAATACAATGCCTTCAGCTACAACCTGTCTATGAAGGCAAATACATGCAGTCAAACTGCTTTTAGTGGTGACGTTTGAGCTGGTAGGATATGAGAAAAATGATAGATGCCTTAAGCAGAATATTTCGACGGCTATTATGGTGCAGCAGGACATTAACTGGACCTCTCCTCCACTTGCACACCAATGCAAGCGCAGCTCAAACTGCACAGTTGGAAAGGCAGTTGCTCTTCGTGCGTGTGTTGGCAACCTGGTTCCTGCAAAAAGAAGGGGTTGGTAATAAACATACAATGACGTTAAAGAATGTCCATGAAACTAGCTTAGGTACTGTATTCGTTTTCTTTAGTTTACATTTCGTAATAATACATTAGTTTAAAAAGTTTGTGTTGTAGAGCGCGATTTTTTTTTACATTAATTAGCTCATACTGTTTTTATTTATTTTTATTTGCAAAGAAACATTTTTCAGCTGGTCAACCGCTTGCTCAGCAAGACCGACAACAGCCATCTAACACTTACATAATGAACCCTATAGAGAGCTGGGATGTTCGCAATAAAGGTGTGCGAAATATATCTGCTACCACTTGCTAGCACTGTCTGTATTAGGTACTGTCTCTACACTGCTACACCTTTACTTATCGGAATAAAAAAATAATGTGATGCACAAAACTCTACTCTGTTGTATTGTTATTCTGTCTCTTTTATTCGAACAAAACATTACATTAACCTGTGCATACGTGCAGGTATAATTCTGAATGCCATTTCATGGTTGGTGACTTCCTCGTTGAGCTTGGATCTTCATAGGGATGACAAGCTAATTAAACTGAATGGTTTGAAGCAAGAATTACGTAATTATTGCTTATGACTTTAAATTGCACCAACTGCATATGGTCCGCGCGAAATTACAGTCCATTTCTTTTTTTCCTTAGCGCAACTAGCTGCATCAAATTAAAGAAAATTGCAAGAATTAAAGTGAACGCACCTGCTCGTTTACAAAGGTGCTCGCTTTGCTGCGGTGTGTTTCGCCGTCCTTGGATTAGCGTAGGCAGTGACGATCTGCCCGAGTACAAACAGCGCCGAAGGGGCGACGGCCGGCGCTCGCTTAAGGGACACACGCGCACAGGCAACACACCCACTGGTGACAGGAATCTTCGTAGCTGTTTTCTTTTTGCAAGTTCGAAGTCCGCCGCAGTTATGTATCGCGCCGTGCTTGAACTAATGCGGCTTTTTACGATGAGCCGCAAAAAACACGTGAATGCACTGACGCCGATAGTAGGTTCGGAGCACTGGCACGAAGAATACCAGTGTGCAGGTCATCAACTGGCTCATGCACGGTGTAAGACGACAATCACTGCACTAGCTCGCAGTCTTCTTGACAGGATGGCCGATCTGTCTCGGCGCTGCAGTGGAATAATTCTGCTGCCGAAGCGCTCCAGAGGACTGCAACGGTCCCTAAAACGAAGCCCTTGAAAATGCGCAGCACTGTTAACCCAAGAAAAGCTACGGAGGCAACTGGCGTCCATCGGAAAATGCTGACGAGGCGAGCGACAGATCGCTGCCTTGCAAGGCAGCCATGTTTACGCACTAACTTCACTCGAGGAGCGATTCAAGGTAGCTGCGAGGCTACCTTGAGATTCTCGAGTAAAGCGCTCGAGCTTTCCTTCACTCAAGGCGCGTTTCAAATGGAGGGCGATTTGTGAAATGGAAAACCGCCCTCAAGGAGCATTTCGAGTGGAGGGTCAAGTCGAGGTGCGTTTGTGAATACGGGGGTTAGTCTGGAATATTCGATGACTGCTGTATAAAAGCCGACGCGCTTGACCCGCTGATCAGATTTTCGACGATCGCCGACTGTGTTCGCCACTATCGTTGCGCTTTAAGGGTAGCCTGTTTTGTGGGCACAGGTTCGCCCAATAAAAGCTAGTTTTGTCTTTCACAGTACTGCTACTGTGTTCTTTAACGTCACTACCACGTGACATCTGGTGGAGGTGCTTTTGGTTCATGTACCGGACGCCCCCGACAAGCCGTGATCCAAGCCCGGAACGCAAAGACCACACCAACGTAGTCCCAGACCATCGAGCAAGCCGCCGTCTTCAACAACTGCCCCCGGAGCACGGACTTTTGCCTGAGACGACCAGGAAGATCGCCACTAAGTCCACCCCAATGGCAGCCCCAGCGTCGCCCATCGTGCTGCAGCAGCCCAGGGAACCACCGACGTTCCGCGGTTCCACATTTGAGGACCCGGAAAGATGGCTGGAAGCGTATGAGAGGGTCGCTAAGTTTAACAGCTGGGCAAACGAGGACAAGCTGCGACATGTTTATTTCGCATTGGAGGATGCCGTCAGGACGTGCTTCGAGAAACGCGAATCCATCTTGACGACGTGGGACCTGTTCCGGAGCGGCTTTCTGCAAACATTTACAAGCGTCGTCCGAAAAGAGTGAGCCCAAGCTCTACTGGAGACCAGAGCGCAGCTGCCGAATGAGACGATCGCTATTTTCACTGAGGAAATGAACCGACTGTTCCGCCACGCCGACCCGGAAATGTCCGAGGAGAAGAAAGTCCGTCTACTGATGCGTGGTGTAAAGGAGGAACTTTTCGGCGCAATGATACGAAGCCCACCGACGACCGTAGAAGAGTTCCTTCGCGAGGCCACCAGCATTGAGTAGAAACTCGAAATGCGGAACCGGCAATTCAACCACCGCACGAGCTCGACAAACTACGCCGGAGTTCACTCACTGGCCACCGACGACCTGCGCGAGACCATCAGGGCAGTCGTACGAGAGGAGCTTCAAAGGATGTTCCCTTCATCGCAACCTCAAGTGGCCACAGTCGCCGAACTTGTCAAAGAAGAAGTTCAGCGATCGCTCGGAGTTCCCGAGTTACAACCACAATCATCGCAGCCCCAGCCAGAAGCGATGACCTACGCCGCCATCGCCCGCCGTCAAGGTCCCCTTCCACGACCGCGCCAGGGCCCTGCAACGCCGCAATTCCGTCGACCACCGCCACCACCACCAGCACGCCCACCCGTCGCCCAGCTCAGCTACACGTGAAAGACAGACATTTGGCGAGCCCCCGACCACCGCCCGCTCTGCTATCACTGCGGAGAAGCCGGCCATGTGTATCGCCGATGCCCATACCGCGACTTGGGACTGAGAGGGTTCGCCGTCAACGCGCCGCGTCCACAGCTTGGGGAGCACCCACGTGACATTGCCGACTACCTCACCGCTACTCAATAGAGCCCTCGACGACCGTCCCGTTCGCCGTCACCAGGCCGCTAGCTGTCGCCGCAGCGCCGACCATACACCGGCCAGCCCGGGGCCGCTCTGCGAGTCCATATCCGGAAAACTAAAAGCAGCAACCGATGGAGGTGCGGTTGCTGTTCGTCGAACTGAAGAAGATCCTCCGCCGCCGACGAAGACGACGAAGAAACCATCTCGACGACCTAATGACAACACGCCGCCATCCCGAAGAAGTCGGGAAGCCAAGACTACACCGACGAAAGACGACTTGACGACCCGACGCTCCAGCTTCAGTTCAACACGACGCAGCCATGATCCGACGCCAAGACCAAACTGCAACGCCAGACAAACAACCACCGACCTCGACGTGCTTCTCGACGGCCACGCAGTCACTGCCTTAGTCGACACAGGGGCCGATTACTCCGTAATGAGTGGACACATCGCCGCTCAGTTGAAGAAGGTTAAGACTGCGTGGGAGGGTCCCCAAATTCGGACCGCTGGAGGACACCTCATTACGCCTACTGGAATCTGCACGGCAAGAATTACCGTTCATGACCGAACTTGCCCTGCCACCTTCGTTATCCTGCAACAGTGTTCGCGAGACGTCATTCTCGGCATGGACTTCCTGAACCAACACGGCGCAATCATTGACCTGAAGTCGAAGTCCATAACGCTGTCGGAAGATCGAGCGATACCACCGGAGAGCTCTAGTAGTCACTGTGCCTTAAGTGTGCTCGAAAGTCAATTCAGCATCCCGCCTCGCTCCAGCATTGTCATTTCCGTAGGCACCAAAACGCCTGCCGACGTAGAAGGCGTCATCGAGGGTGACCAACATCTACTGCTAGACCGTGAAATTTGCGTCGCAAGAGGGATCGCTCTACTGCATGGAGGGAAAACTGAAGTGTTGCTGACAAACTTCAGCCAGGAGTTCAAGCACATCAACAAGGGCACGACGATCGCATACATAGAGGAAATTCAGGAAACCAGCGATGCGTTTGTCCTCTCGGATTCTGTCGAATCCACCCCGACGACTGTAGTTTCCGAGCCAGACTTCGACATAAATCCAAGTCTCCCCGTGATTAGGAAGCAACAGCTCGGAAGTCTGCTTCGACGATACAATGACTGCTTTTCGACGTCATCGAGGATTCGACAAACCCAAGTCGCAAAGCATTGCATAATAACCGAAGAGTGCGCTCGACCACTCCGCCAGAGCCCTTACCGAGTTTCGACGCGAGAACGCGAAGCTATAAGACACCAAGTGGAAGAAATGCTGCGCGACGACATCATCCAGCCGTCGAAAAGCCCGTGGGCGTCTCCAGTTGTTTTAGTGAAGGAAAAGGACGGAACCCTACGTTTCTGCGTCGATTATCGTCGATTGAACAAAATCACGAAGAAAGACGTATACCCCCTCCCACGGATAGACGACGCATTGGATCGGCTCTGCAACGCGAAATACTTCTCGTCGATGGATCTCAAGTCTGGCTACTGGCAAATAGAAGTCGACGAAAGAGATCGCGAAAAGACCGCCTTCATCACGCCAGACGGCCTCTACGAGTTCAAGGTTATGCCATTCGAACTCTGCTCGGCGCCTGCAACATTCCAGCGCGTCATGGACACGGTGTTAGCAGGATTGAAGTGGCAGACCTGTCTTGTTTACTTGGATGACGTCGTCGTCTTCGCCGAAAATTTCGACGATCACCTTAGGTGGCTTGCGACAGTACTAGAGGCCATCAAGTCATCAGGGCTCACTCTGAAGCCAGAAAAGTGCCGCTTCGCTTACGATGAGCTTCTATTCCTAGGCCATGTCATCAGCAAGTCTGGAGTTCGCCCCGAACCGCAGAAGACAGCTGCCATTGCATAGTTCCCGCAGCCCATCGACAAGAATGCAGTACGTAGATTTCTTGGCATGTGTGCCTACTACAGGCGATTTGTCAAGGACTTTTCACGTATCGCTGAGCCGCTGACACAGTTAACTAAATGTGACGTCGAGTTCAAGTGGGAAACGTCGCAGGCCGATGCATTTCAAGAACTCAAACGACGCATGCAGTCGTCGCCCGTACTTGCGCAATTCGACGAGCACGCCCATACCGAAATCCACACTGACGCCAGTTGCCTAGGCCTCGGTGCCGTGCTAGTCCAGAGAAAAAACGGAGTCGAACAGGTGATATCTTACGCTAGCCGGTCGCTGTCAAAAGCAGAAGGCAACTATTCTACGACCGCAAAGGAATGCCTCGCCATCGTTTGGGCTACAGCGAAATTTCGCCCGTACCTATATGGCAGGCCATTCAAAGTCGTCAGCGGCCATCACGCTTTGTGTTGGCTAGTGAATTTAAAGGATCGTTCAGGACGGCTGGCGTGGTGGAGCCTAAGACTGCAAGAATATGATATCACTGTAACCTATAAGTCCGGACGAAAACACTCTGATGCCGATTGCCTATCACGCGCCCCCATTGACTCGCCGCCGCAAGATGACGAAGATGCGACGCCTTCCTCGGCATTTTAAGCGCAGAAGATTTCGCTGAACAGCAGCGAGCAGACCCGGAGTTGAAAAACCTCATCGAGTATTTGGAAGGGCACACCGACGTGGTCCCTAGGGCATTTAAGCCAGGATTATCTTCGTTCTCGCTTCAAAACAACCTACTCGTAAAGAAGAACTTCTCACCAGTGCGTGCCAACTACCTTCTTGTTGTCCCGTCAGGACTGCGTCCAGAAGTATTGCATGCCCTACACGAAGATCCAACCGCTGGGCACCTTGAATTGTCCCGGACGCTGGCGAGGATACAGGAAAGGTATTATTGGCCGCGCCTGACCGCTGACGTCGCCCGTTATGTCAGAACATGCCGAGACTGTCAGCGACGCAAGATACCACCGACAAGACCAGCCGGATTACTACAGCCAATCGAGACTCTTTGCCGACCATTCCAGCAGATCGGGATGGACTTGTTGGGGCCCTTTCCGACGTCAACAACAGGAAATAAGTGAATCGTCGTGGCGACAGACTACCTCACCCACTTCGCTGAAACTAAAGTACTGCCGAAAGGTAGCGCCGCCGAAGTAGCGAAATTCTTTGTTGAAAACATCCTGCTGCGACATGGCGCCCCAGAAGTCCTCATCACCGACAGAGGAACGGCCTTTACAGCGTAGCTCACCCAGGCCATTCTGCAAAACAGTCAGACAAGGCACAGGAGGACAACTTCCTACCACCCACAGACGAATGGTCTTACGGAGCGGTTGAATAAGACCTTCGCCGACATGCTAGCAATGTACGTCGACGTCGAACACAAGACCTGGGATGCCGTCCTGCCGTACGTAACATTCGCTTACAACACGGCGGTGCAATAAACCACACAGATCTCGCCGTTCAAGTTGGTTTACGGCAGGAACCCGACGACGACGCTCGACGCCATGCTGCCGCACGTCACTGACGGGGAAAATCTTGACGTCGCTACCTATCTCCAGCGCGCCGAAGAAGCCCGACAGCTCGCCCGCCTGCGAATCAAGAACCAGCAGAGGACCGACAGCCGACACTACAACCTCCGACGACGCTTCGTCGAGTACCAGCCCGGCGACCGTGTTTGGGTATGGACCAGTGGCGTAGCAACAGGGGGGGCCGGGGGGCCGTGGGCCCCGGGTGCAGGAGCCAGTGACGGGGGGGGGTGTCATATACGTCTGAAGACACCCCTCTTTCCGCCGGCTACACCCGGGGGGGGGGGGGCGACAGAAAACCTATGGGCCCCGGGTGCCAGACGACCTAGCTACGCCACTGGTATGGACCCCGATACGTCGACGAGGACTGAGTGAGAAACTATTGCTACGCTATTTCGGACCCTACACGGTCATCCGACGTATTGGCGCACTGGACTATGAGGTCGTGCCAGACGGCATTTCGCATTCACAGCGACGTCGCGCACGACCTGAAGTGGTCCACGTGGTGCGCCTTAAGCCATTTTACGGACGCTAACGAACTTTCCTTATTTTGTTTTTTTTCTTTGCTACGAGTGCTTATTCATTACTTTCGTTTGTTTGCAGCATCGGGTCGATGCTTTTTAAGAGGGGGTATTGACCCGTCTACTTATCTTGATCGGGCGACCAGGTTGCGCCACCTAACAAATGTTATCAGTGCGGGGACGCGCCTGCATTTATCCGAAGTTTCTGGAAAGTTATCGATGCTTCTATCCGCTGTCTGTTGTTGCCGAACCTTGTATTATCTGATTTCATCGCTTGACACGAATGGTGTAGAACTTTGTAGAAGGCACGCGGGTCCCAACGTTTAGTCTGGAACATTCGATGACTGCTGTATAAAAGCCGACGCGCTTGACCCGCTGATCAGATTTTCGACGATCGCCGACTGTGTTCGCCGCTATCGTTGCGCTTTAAGTGTAGCCTGTTTTGTGGGCACAGGTTCGCCCAATAAAAGCTAGTTTTGTCTTTCACAGTACTGCTACTGTGTTCTTTAACGTCACTACCACGTGACAATATCTATAGGATGTGTGTAATGTTTAAAACACAATGTCCCTTATAACCGTTTATGTTCCATAGATGTTCATATAACATGACATTTTAAACATTGCACGCGTTCTATAGACGTCCAGACTTGTCCAAACAACATTACAAATGCACAAACCATGGATAATTCAAGTCCCATCCAGGTGACGTTCACGTTAGTGAGGCATACTTTGGCAGAACAGACCTACTATCAAGAGAAAATTCAGTATATTTTTCGCAGCAGTCGCTGTGTGGCGGAATGCCCACACAGCGAGATCTGATACATCGCGTGTACACTTTAAGGCATACTTCCGCGACGGTGAAGCGTAGTGTGCTCATTCTGCTGGACCTCCCACTTGGGACACTGAGCATAATAAATTTACGAAAGTTTACAAAGTAAATTGTATTAAAAATAGTCACAGTAGATGTATACATATGACGTGAAGACGTGATGGTTTCAAACTATAATTTGAACAAGTGAGGAAGCATAATTTTGTCGCAGGGAAACTGAAAAAAAAATCGTGTGGGTTTGGGAGGCAACTATTCATGTGTGGTCCGAAATAGGTATTTTTGTCATGTTCTTGTAACATACATTAGGCGTCATGTGATCGGCAGTGCTGCGTCATATCCACGGGCTACCACGCTTCGTAATAAAAATTCTGTGAACATTTTCTAGGAGGGTTCACTGCCTTATATGAGCCTATGGTTCCGCCTTTTACTTCTGAAAAATTTCAGCACCACAATAAGTAAGAATGACATTTCATGAGTCATAAAACTTTGGGAATTTAGCGTTTTAAATGACATAGCCACATCAAATTTTAGCTACGAAACTTTAATTACACTCCCCAACCGACACGGTATCTTAACAAGACCTTCCATAAAATTTGTGTGCAACCAACCGGAACGCCGTAGCACGCACATCTCTACGTCGCCAGCGTGTAATGTCCAAAAAGAGTCGAATTTTAAACTACAATGAAGATCAATAAGATATCAGCTACTTGACATTTGCAAAATGCATGTTGGTAGGACGGCCTGTAGATGGTGCAACGAGACGTGACATGACACCTATATGTTTATAGTATATCGGCGTTTCACTGGGGTTCTGTAGTCATCTATGGAACATGAATGGTTACCTGGGGTGGTTGCTTTGTTCGCACTGGATTCTCGCTTGAGCACGTGAATTCAAACTATGTGACTAATATCGCACATGCATGGCCCGTGAAAGCGGAGGACAAACATGATCGGCAGATTGAGGGTCAGCAGTCCATTTGTTCCGTGAGCTGTTTTCCGCCGTTCGCCTGCCCGAGTACCAACGTCTCGCACAAAAGGGCGTCACGCGCATCTTCTCGCTCACTCGCGTTTCATGCAGTGCTTGATTCTTGCACTGGTTTTGCGCTTCAGGAGCTCGTAAGTTGCGCACTCCGCTTTTTACAGACTCTCCGGCGCCAGACACATTGCAATGACACGAGCAACCCTGCAAACGCGCGCTTAGGTGCACTGCATAGCGCGGCGTCTCAATAAAGAAACACCATCAAAGTAGCACCGATACCCAGCAATATGGACCCGAACCTACACATGGCACGAAGACAAGCAAGAGCAGAGTATGTACAAAGAACACTGGCAACTAGACACGACACAGTGTACGTAGACGCCGCTATCTACAGTCAGGACAGAAACCACAAGAAAAGCAAAGTCGCAACGGTGATCAACTCGACCTAAAAGAAATCACCAGCGCATCAATTCGGAACTGTACGGCATTTGAGGCCGAAGAGGCAGCCGTGGCTCTAGCGGCAGCGGAGGGCTACCGATCCAACAGGTCCTTAACCATACTCAGAGACTCACAAGCAGCATGCCGCAACTACCTAAACTGCAGAATCAGCCACGGCGCGCTCCGCATCCTCCGCTGAAGTGGCAAAACCGTCAACAACTAGGCCAAACACACGATAGTTTCGGTGCCGGGACATACCGACATTACGAGAAATCAGGAGACCGATATGATAGCTCGAGGGCACGCAACAAACCGAGCATCCAACAATCCCGACCCCGCTGAGGAAACCGAGCCGGTAGCCCAAAGCTGTTCAGAGATACTAAACTACTACAGAGGCATCAGAAGAAAATACCCGCCCCCTCACAAACAACTAAATAGAGAAGACGCCGTAGCATGGCGACAGCAACAAACGGGAACATTCCCGTGCCTAAACATGCTAAGCAAGATCTACCCCACGCAGTACGAGAGCAAGTGCCCAGGGTGTGGAGAGAAACCAACCTTATACCATACCACATGGGCTTGCCAGAAAACAGAAGGGCTAGCCATAAAAAAAACCCGAGTGCGGAACAGTGGGAGAGGATGCTTTCCAGTGACATCCTGAAAGTCCAACAAGGACTAGTAAGGCATGCACGCAGGGCAGCTACCCTCAGTGGAGCCCTGGACTAGGGGAACCAACCCTGGAGAGAAGATGGAAGGCTCCATCTGAAGCCGCAAAAATCACTGCAAAATAGAGCAAATAAATGTTTTTCATCATCATCATCAATACCAGAGCCGGAAACGGAGAAAAATGGTAACTGCTGAATGCCATATAGAAGTACGGGAATCGAACGCATATGCGAATCCTCTTGCGGAATCTCAGACGCAGGCGAGCGTTCCGTCGGACGCCGACAGGGCGAGCAAGAAGTGAACGCGTCTGCTCTCCACGGTTGCTGCGAACAGCAGGAAGGCGAGGAAAGGCGCCGATTGAAAGTGCGGGTGGCTCTTCACCAATCGAGCAGCGGGAATGGGCTGCAAGGAACGGGGCACTGTGACCTCGCTCGCTCGCGGCTTGGTTCGTTTCTTCCGTTTGTTCATTCGGGCTATTCGATTACACGGACCATCACTGTGGATGCTTTCTGCATAATTTTTTCTCGTATGGCACAAAAAAAGAAAAAGTACTTTGATGTACTTTGACGAAATGTGGCACTCTTCAGTGAACAAGGGACAATAATAAATGCATCTTATGCGTGTTTATGCTATTGTGTTAACTTGATTTTATCTTTTCATTTAGGTGCGAATCAAAATACAATTTTTGCAAAAATCGTGCCTTCTTCTTAGCAGTTTTCTTCGTTGTCACTATGTGCGGAGAATATTTAGGGCAGAATGTGCGTGACGAAACCCGGCACTCGCCCGCGTGGTTGCTCAGTGGCTATGGTGTTGGGCTGCTGAGCACGAGATCGCGGGATCGAATCCCGGCCGCGGCGGCCGCATTTCGCTGGGAGCGAAATGTGAAAACACCCGTGTACTTATATTTAGGTGCACGTTAATGAACCCCAGGTGGTGAAAATTTCCAGAGTCCTCCACTACGGCGCGCCTCATAATCAGAAAGTGGTTTTGGCACGTTAAACCCCATAATTTTTTTTAAAACCCAGCACGTATTTCCTAATCCGTTTGCGAAATTATTTCTTAGGCGCTAAAGTAGTTAAAACGCTTACAAATTTCCAAGTGAGTTGTATATAAAGCAGCAGTGGTGGTCTCACCTAAAAATAAAAAAAAAACAGTTGGGTTCATACAGGCCAGAGAGACTTTCGCGTTGCGAAACAATTTTTCGTACGGATATAAGCGTTGTCCTTGAGCGCCAATTTAAACGAAGCAGATTGCTGAAAAAACAGAGAAAAGAAAAGTTTCCTTCTTTTACGGGGTTGCTGTTTTACACATGTTGCAGTAAACGAGCATACACGAGGAACCTGGGTGAAAAACGTTGTCAGCTTTGGACATTGCTTATACATGCGGATTTTATTAAGACGAAAGCCTTAAGTGGCTTATACCCCCGATGACATTGAAAAAAAAAACCGCGTAATCCGGTCCAATGATACAAGAACTAGCATCATCAGCAATGGCTGGACCTCCCCCCCTGCTTCCCTAGGTAAGCAAAAAATGCAATAGTTCATCTGTCTGGTAATGCAGAGGCTACAAGCGCTCGGCAAAGTGAAGCTTACAGGGCATACATTCATTGGAATCACGCACACAACGTTCAGAAGCGCGGCGTCTAGTGGAGTGGTAAAAAAAAAACACATGACCTTCTCAATGGCTCACACCCCCTTAAACAAAAAAATGCAAAAGCTCATACCCCGTAAGCCTGAGCCCACAAGCGCTGAGCAAGCGAAGGGAATCGTGCATACAATCCTTGAAATCACCAATACAACACACCGCACAGCATACGTTTCAATCCCCTGCTGAGAGAACGCAACGTAGAGTCGAAGAGAAACGTCGCTAGCGCGAGTCCTAGCCCGCTGTACGAGCGCGCGAAGCCGCAGATGGCGTAAACAGCAACGCGGCGATGCGAGACGGCGCCTTACCTGGCGTGCAGCAGGCTTTAGCCTTCACGTGTTATAGGAGTGCAACATGCTGCCGAATTTTTTTTATCCTCTAATTTTGTTATGTCTATTGCCGAAAAATACAAGCGTAGCCTGTTGCCGGCGTTCCCACCAACTCCTTGCTTCGCATATAGCAGTGAATAGCACAGGGAGAACATCGCAGATCAAGCGTAAGAGCAGCAGCTATGCGCGTAACTATGCTTTCAAGCAAGCAGTTTTGTTTTGCCATACCTTCGGCAAGGTGACCATATGGTGTCTTGCTATAAGTCGATAGATAGCGCTTAACATTTTCCATATCTCCTATTCTTTCGTCCCAACCACAAACACGGATCAGAACCATCTTCCCGCCAACATCACCTCCATAATCGATGCCAACAACTTAAAGGCCGTTGTCTCCACTTACTCCATGCAATTATGCGCGCTGTTATTAAACCACTTACGGTTCTCGTGACGCTATTACCTTGAGAGTAAATAAATTACGGGAAATGAAAGAGAATAAAACGTAATAAAAGGACTGACGAGATTTGTAAAATCTGTCTTTCACCGGCGGCGGTTTACCTTTTCGTCTACGTTCGTTTCCATTTTCTTTACAATTGTCTACTTTTCAATTTGAACCACAGCTAATTTTTCAGATGCTTTACTTGGCTTCATTGTCTATTGGCGTTATATGGTCATGGCTAAGAAAAAAATCAAGCCCCTCGGTTTCCCTTCTCTCGTTCATTCACAGTGAGGATTTCGAAGCTTGCGGCCTTGATGTCATTAAGTAGCACACGAGGGTTTTTTAGCCACCTGCTTGCTCTCCTATGTTTACGTGTTACGTGACAACATTGGACATAAAAAGGATGTTCTACATCGGCCCACCATGCTCGGAGTGGCGCTGGCTAACCCTGCCTGGGCTAAATGTAGTAAACCTAAATACCAAAGAATTCATAGCCGTCGCCGTAGCACAAATGGTAGTGCAGCGCACATCTAATGCAATGTAAGAGGTTATTATACTGTATTAATGTAAGGTAACAGGTTGTAGGTTTGGGATCCACCGGTTTCAAGTTACCTGTTCGTTCACACTCGTTTCCCTTGTCTTTATTATTTAATATATTGCAGCGAAGTTGTATATGGCTAGCCAATTCATCCGTCCATCTGTCCGTCCGTCCGTCCGTCTGTCACCTGTACGCCGAAAACTTGTCCAACGCAACCCCATGCGCATTCGCGAAGGACAAATATTTGGAGGACGCTTAAGAGGAAGCTTTAGCTCGGGTGCTCCTATCTAAATACATGTAAAAGGATAATTCGTTTTTCTCGGCAACCACTGCACTAAATTTGACTAGGTTTGCTGCATTTAAAAGAAAAACTTGAAATCTAGTGACTGTTCGTTTCGAATTCTTGAGTTAGGCCGTCAATATTTTTTTTAAAATTGACAATAATTGCAAATTTTCAGAAAACGAAACTATCAAGTTTACAACTCTGTAACTCAACAAGAAAAAATGATATCGCCATTCTGTGAATTGTATCTGATAGCACATCTAAAGCGGATAAAATTGATGTGTTACACATGAACCTCAAAAAATGTAATAATATGTAATTACAACTTTTGCAGAACCCTCGTAAACAATGTAACGAATTCACGTAAGATGTAAACTGACGTATAATATTTGTCCGCTTTGAATGATCTAATGGATTCCGTTTACAGAACCGCGATATCTGTTCTTGATGCAGAGCTATTAGTTTGTAAACTTCATGCTTCTATTTTTTTCAAACTTCTGAATTTTTGAAAATATTTCTAACAAAATTCAACCCCTTAATCAAAATTCTGCTTTCAACAGTCACTAGAATTTATCCTACTCTCTCAAATGCAACAAATTTCATCAAGATCGGTCCAGGGGTTATCTCAGAAAAACGTTTTTGCGTTTTTACATGTATTTGAATAGGCCGCGTCGGAGTTGGGCCCGAGCTAAAGCTTCCTCTTAAGCTTCGCCTTCAAGAGTGGAACGCGATAGCGTTATCGCATCCCGTTCACACCGCCTACTAAAACACGCTACGCCAGCCAAACATCGCGATCGCCAGAGATAGCCGGGCCCCGATGCGCTATGAACGCGGACGCGATCATGGGGCGAGTGGTGCGCCACGTGTCGGGGCAGCGCCGTACATTGCGAGGAGGGGGTCTTCTGTGTTTGCCGCAAGATGGATCTGCCTGTGCGCAGAGCGCAGAAGAAATGTAGCGGAAACGTACTTCGCTACTCGTGAAACTGAGACTTCTGTAAGTTACATGGTCATAATTACCGATATAAACCGCAGTGTAACTTTCTACGGCACGTTTCTGAGGCGACACCGCATTCACTAGAGGCGATTTTGTCCCATTTTAAAGGAGCGAACTTGTGGCTGAGCGGTAGCGTCTGTGTTTCACACTCCGGAGACCCTGGTTCGATTCCCACCAGCCCATCTTGCAAGATGCTTTTTTGTTTATGAAGTGCCTTCTGGTATTTATCGCTCGCGGCCAACGCCGCTGAAGCCGACACCGGCTTTTCTCTCCTTAGCTCCTTAACGCCGTGGCGTTGAAAGAGAAAGAGAGGCGCGCGATTGGCTGCGCCAGTAGTGGCGTCGTTGCTCTCCGTCGCAGCCGAGCGCGCGCGCATCAGTTTCTGTCCAGCTCCGAAATGGCTAGGCCACGCGTCATACGTACTCCTGAGGAACAGGCAGCTTTCGATCATTAACGGTGCGAGTAGAATCGGGTAATGTGCTCGTGTACGCGGTCCCGATGCTGCAGCACGGGCAACAGAACAGGCTCGTGCAGCCGAGTGCAAGCAGCAACTGCGCACCGAAGATCCGGCAGCCTACCAAGCTGTAGTTTGATGAACTGTCGGGATAAACCCAGTGATAAACACCGGGGCTTCACATGTCAGTTTCGCTGGTTAAGCATGTGTACATATTGCTTTGGGGGGGGGGGGGGGTGAGTTTCTTGCAATTTGAATCATAGCTAACTTACCCGATGCTTTCCTTGGCCTCATTGTCTATTACCTTTGTGCTTTATATGGTTATGACTAACCAAAAATCAAGCCCATCTGTTGCCTTTCTTCTCCCGTTTATATATACATATATATAAAGAGGTTCCAGGTTTCGAATCGCCGTGCAATCAACTAATTCGTTCAGCTCTTACGTGAGACGTACCGGACCGAATCACTTTCTGTTCTAAGACAAAAAATGCGCTGCTGGTTCACACTTTGCAGGAGTAGTGGAGACGAGAGGAAAGCGATGCCGCCTGTGGGCTACAGTGCTGGGAGGCCTGAGTAAGTCCAGTGGAGGCTGAGAGAAGAGATATCGGCACTCGTTGCCAATATTAGTATCCTATGATGGCGGCCTGGACGCGCTTCGCGGTGCTTCGGGAGGTGTGCTTGGCGGCCATTTTGGTGGCGGCAGCAGCAGCAGTCTTGGTGGCCCCATTAGCCTCCGCGTCGGACCTTCCTGCTGAGGTAAGCCGAATCCCAATCTGTTTAAACCTCCGAAAGCCCAATCCCCGGCTGTCCTTCCAGGATTTGACTGGAGCGTTATTAAGAAATTTTATAAGTGGAGGAGGAAAGAGTAAAATGAGGGAAATAATGCTAATTAATTTCAAAGTCAAAGTAGGTTACCGCAGAAACTGCGGCCACCAAGGATTGTAATTTCATTTATTATTTTCTGAAAGTGCCCAAGAACGCCCTAATATTGGTGCACCTGTGCTACACGAAGAACATAAAACCGACAAACAAAACAGAATATCTGAAACAACAGTGGTACAACAGTTTTAACACCGAAAGTACCCACGAGTAGGTTTGCAAGTATAATAGCATTGAAAGATGTATCAGCTGTGTCAGCGAGCGGTCCCTCGTCTGCAGAGTTTGAGCCACTATTCCTGTCCAAGCGTTTCTTGCTTTCTCCGGTGGTTTAACCTGCGGTGCTCCGTTGAATTCTTGTTCGTCGATGTAGCCGTCGCTCCTGACGGAAGCATGCAGTGTTTTCACACATGCCACTTAAGCATTACATTTAGCCGCGAGAAACTCGCGCATGTAGGACGCGTTAAGGATTCGTGAAATATCTATAAAACTAATTTGATGCCTCCGGTGGTTGGTGCATGAGCGAGGGGAGTATATATGCTGCCTGAAGTAACGCCTATCCCATGCAATGACTAGTGCATATCGGCTCAAAAGATCGCAATTTCTATGCGACGTAATGCCGGCGCTATCTGTAGCCGCATGGCGTGTTTTGCTATTTTTTTCGTAATAGTGACAAGTGGCACCACCATTCCGTGGTCATGTCACTGCGAGCTGCCCTTGTGTCACCATAGTATAGCCCTTCGTCTTCAGAAAACCGACGAGATAACGCCTTAAGTATGATGCCGATGTTAAATACGGCGTAACGAAAGTCCACAACAACATTAACTTCCCGTGAATGGCCTCCCGGCTACACGTTCGACCTGAAATGGGCCAAATGCCGCCTTGTCAGGCGATGACGACGTTTTCGATTCACTCGGAATACTACGGTGAGCTTTGAAAAAAAACCCTTATAAAATGCCTAATAGATTTGATACCTAATACTAGACGCATAGGTAATAAATGAACATAAAAGAAATGAACATAGTGGTAATGAAAGAAACTGGAACTAAAATGATTTCAGAAGCAGCAGTTGGAGCTGGAGGTAAGGCACCAGGACAACAAGTAGGTAAACTTTCCCAAGTTACAAAGGACCGAATAAAGAAACGACAAAACTTGAAATTGTCGAACTCACGAGATGAGATGGAATTCACTGAATTGTCAAAACTGATAAACGAGGAGAAAGTAAGTGATATTCTAAATTACAGCGTCGGAAAGATTGATGAAGCAGTAAAAAATGGGTGCAGCATGAAGTTAGTGAGAATGAACCTTGCCATAGGAAAGAACAAGTCGTATGCAATTAAAGACAAACAAGGTAATGTAATAAAAAAATTCGATGATATAATACAGGCAACAGATGACTCTATATCGACCTTTGCAGCACAAGAATCTGCCACCCAACCTTGATTGAAAGTATGGACGAACGGGATCCGGAAGTTCCATGTGTAAGCTATAGGCTTCGCAAGATATGTCGCGGAGAGAAGCGGCAGGAGAAGATGAAATAACAGTTGATTTAATCTAAGATGGTAGAAATGGTAGATGAAAGATAACCGATGGTCATTAAGGGTTATGAACTAGATTCCAAGAGAAGGGTAGCGTAGCAGGGGGCGGCAGAAAGATATGTGTGCGGATGAGATTAAGACGTTTGCAGGGACAACATGGCCACAATTAGCACATGACCCGGGTAGTTGGAGAAGTATGGGAGAGGCGTTTGCCCTGCAGTGGACGTAGCAAGGCTGATGATGATGATGGTAAATATGATGGTAGAGATATTATGCCTGAAAAGCTCGCTACCCTTTTTAGGCAATTTCTCGCGACTACAAGTGGGCCAGAAAGTTGGAAGAATGCCAGCATTATATTCATATATAAGAAAGGAGACATTAAAAATGTATAAATTATATGACCATTAGCTTGCTTTCAATATTCTATAAAATATTCACCATGGTGATTTCCGATAGAATTAAGGCAACACTTCCAACCAACAGGCTGGCTTCAGGAAGGGGTGTTGCACACTTGATCACACCCATGTCATGCAATGCTGCAATGTAATGCTGCAGCTTTATAACGCATTGTTCCTCGATTTCGCAAGATACAGCCTCCTTGTGCTTGACCGCACCGATGTGCCCCGTTACTTTCCGCCGAGAAACTTGAGATGTATTATGGTCACTAACCTCATCCTTACGTGTCAACCGTACGGGCTCCATGATAGGTTGCGGTCGATAATTACACCTAAAAAGTGGTGTTTCCGTGCGTTTGCAATTGCTGCACCTGCAAAACAAACCTTCGTGTACTCCAGAGACTACAAGCCCAAGACTTAAGGACGTGCCTCGGTCTTCCGAGGTACGCGTCCACAGCGGCAACGATTGTCATAGCTCGAGATCACCTAATATCAACGTGCTTGGAAACCGACGCTCTCAGGGCGCAGATTCGGCACGTTTCCCGACTACCTTCTTACCATCTTGCCGCTTTACCCGCAGAAAGGCCCCACACAACTTTCAGTCGTATAATTGTTGCCAATCGTACCTACATGCCTGCAGCAACACTATCCTCACCTTTGTGGTGCCTTAACAAACCTGACATACGCCTCACCATCCCAGGAATCACGAAGAAAGCTAACATGCCGTGCTTTCCACTGAAGCAGGCCACATTAGGACTTTTACATGAGGCGCACAGTGGCTGCGTACACGTTTACATCGATGGCTTAGTCACATCTGCAAGTTCAGCTGCCGCTGCGGTGATACCAACAAGATCTGTCAAAATACAGCTAAAAGCGTCACACGTATCATAAATGACAGCTGCTGAACTGGTAGCCCTGTATTCGGCTCTTCATTTTATTCGGGAGGAACCACCCCAAGCATGGTCAGTCTTTTGTGATTCCAAGGCAGCCCTACAGAGTGTACTCTCAGCACTGCGCCATGGATCACATGAGCAGCTCGTCGCAGAGATCAGAGAAGTCCACCATCGTATAAATGACGAAGGACACCATATAATATATCAGTGGTTGCCTAGTCACTCTGGCATACATGGCAATGATCGAGGAGACGCAGCTGCCCTATCTACCCATGACGGCGTCACCTGCGTTGCCATTCCTCTTTCGAGAGCCGACGCAGCGAAAAAACTTTCCGCACTTGCGCGTGACCTGACATTAGCCCAATGGGATTCATCCGAGTTCACAAGTGTACGCCTTCGTACCCTGGACCCCAATTTACAGCTCCGTATTTCGCCCCGAGCTTCCACGACGTAATTGCACCCTTCTAGACCGTCTATGGCTTGGAGTAGCATTTTCAAATGCGTACTGTTTTCTCATTGGAATGGTCAACAGCCTACTTTGTTACTTGTGCGGGTGAAATGAAACAATCGCGCACCTTCTTTGTCAGTGCCTTCGTTTCAACTCCCATTGAACAGTCCTCTCAGCCACCTTAAGCAAACTGGACAAGCGCCCAATGACAGAAAATAGGGTCCTTGGAAACTGGCCTACGCGAACATCAGCACGATCCGCTATGAAGGCGCTGCTGCGGTAATTAAAAGGCACGGGACCTTCTGAAAAATTGTGACTGTACACTGTGAGATGTAGGATTGGACGGTGACACTGCGTAACACTATAGGAACGCCTTTGCGGGCTGCGTGACAGTGCCCACAGAAACAGCTCTTGTGTACGTGTGTGTGTGTGTGTATGTTTTCTTTTTTTCATTTTTAATCCTTTTCTCTCTCTCACCTATCGAATCTCTTTGCACCTCCCCCAGTACAGGGTAGCCAACCGGGGATAAGTTCTGGTTAACCTCCCTGTTTTCCTTTGCCTTTCTCTCTCTCTCTAGCTTCTATCTCAAGGCGCTTCACAAGACGTGTGATATACCACATGCGCTATTATTTGACAAAAATAGGCATCCGCTACGTACTCTGAAACGTATTTATACGTAACGAATTACACGTGAATAACTACCCGTAATCAAATAATTTTTTGGTAACTTTGTAATTTAATCATTGCTTTGCTGACTCGGTAATGATCATTCTAATTTAATTACCTTTTTCGTTAACCAATTAATGCAACCGTTTATTTTATTGACACGACATGCTGTAAGAAGGGAAGCGGATTTGAGAACCTGAATTTGGCGAGAGCTGCACTGGAAGGCCCGAGATCGTGCCACACAGCAGCCTCGCTGCGCATGTAGAGGCATGCAAACCCAGGGGCCCAGTATTTGCTTTCTCATCTTAACGGCTCCACCAGAGGTCGGGCGATGTATTGAACAGGTGATGGTAGGCATTGATAGCGTAGTACGCTTGGGACGTAAATGCTGGGAAATCATACGGACGATTTGTTCAGCTTTTCAATGACACAAACGCGAGTGTCTTCGCCCAACTCCCAGCAACAATGAGGCTCTGCGCTTCATATCTGAAGGACCCAGGTGCTGAGTAAACCCCATGTTGCGCGCAAGGTCCGTGTGCGTTACAATACCGCACACTCAGGGAACTTTCTAACCTCCCTGTTTTTCCCTTTCGTTTACCTTTTCTCCTCGAGCGAGTTTTCAGTGTCACTGCCGATTTCTTAATAACAAATATGAGGAACGATTACAAACTTTTTAGATGCAATTGTGAGTGCAGATAAGCAATGCATGGAGAGCAGCAGACGACGCACTGAAAGACCAGGCCAGCTCCATCTGTTTACCGTATCTAGTGAACATGCAATGTTAATAAGTTCGTAAAGTCACGTATAAGTTATCGACTACTATTGAGTAATTGCCTCATTACTTTCGTGGGACAGTAACTGGTAACTATAATCGTATCGCATCGTTCTGTGGCCCTACGTTAGCGGGCGTCACGAAAAACAAAATGTAGACAGCATTTGGGCACCGTGAGGCGCATGCGAGGCACTACGCAAGACGCGAGGTTGTATATTTTTGGGCGTTTGTCTCTGTATTGCCGTAGAGCGGCAAAGTGGCTTAGTTGGTTGAAGTTCATCATGTAATAAGGAGGGTACTGCGCTACAAACAATTTCAGCAGAAGTGGACAGGACGCACGCAGTCCTGTCCACTTCTGTTGTCCCTCTGTTTGTAGCGCGGTACCCTCCTTATTACGAGACGATTATCACTCATTTTTGTCATCTTTGTTTTTTGTCACTGGACGTTTCCTAGACAGGACACCGACAACGGCTCAGGCGTGACCGACAACTGCGAGTCTAACCCTCGTATTCTTAAACACACTTTTACCCAGAACTTCTCCTCGACTCAGCTAAATCGAGGCGGCGGGCCTTCCTTCACTCAAGGCGCCGTTGCGTTTCGTGAACGCTACTCGACGTTTTTTCCGCCGATGAACACCTTGAAAATGCGCCCTCGACTCGAGTGAAGTCCACCGACCGTGAAAAACGTCTGATATCGAGGCCATTGCCTATCGAGGCTTTTGCTTACCAAAAGACCAATAATTTTAGACGGAGATCTGTTTCCAATATTTTTGTCTTTCTAATCAAACGACTACATCGGTGCAATACACAACTTTAGCTCGGAAACGCTGCCACTGTGAGCGTTCGACTAATAGGTCAAGCAGGAGCTGTGTTCAAGGTATGGCAACAATCGCACCCCAACAGCTGAGAGCATGGCGCACGACTGCGAAACAACAAACTTTGTGCCGGCATTTGTCTGCTGCGCTTTGTTTCCATGGGCTTCATTGGTGGTCCACGTTGTGGTGGTTAATCGTGGTTATTATGGGTGATTTTGTCCATGTGTGTCACCTAGCCGGATTGACTTCGAAGGAGGCAACAGGTGGAACGGCCGATGGGCAGCTTTGTTTACCTTCAATTCCGAGTGCTGCTGAACATTTGCTGAAAGAAACAGCACAACAGAAAATGTGGGTGAGTGAGCAATTTTCGCACTGAATCACATTATGTTGATGCTGTTGTTTTCGTGAAGTTGCCGTGGCACTGTCAACAAAACGTTTTCGATGTGTCCAAGCATGACTGGCTCCAGTTGCTCATCCAGCAGGCATCAGCACCTGAAGCACATTATTCGAGGCAGCTTAAGCTTGTGCAAAACGTTTCATTTTCTTTTCTTCTTATTTGCTAGTGGGAGCTTGTGGGAGATTTGGCATGACAATTTTTTAGTTGTTTCGCTTTTTAAAGAAAAATGCAGAAGTTACTGATCGACGCCTGTGTCCACTGATCGTTTTAGTATCGCGTATGAAATATTTAAAGTACAGGAGAAGCAGTTACAGTATACATGTTGCAGAATGCACATGGTTGAGTGCCTAGCTCCGGCATGTTGAAGAAAACAATTGTTTTTGAGTCCCGCACTTTGTCTTAGATGCTGTGGTGGTTAGTCGGCTTGTTCAAATTGTAGCACATAGGGTCAACGAATTAGCACTGGTACCTGCATTTCCAGTCCTTTCTCACTTCACATATACGCTACGCAAAGTTTTAATCTTCCAAAAGTGCAGTTGTCAATAGTTCATCACCAGCATTAGTGTTTTTTTGCCTTACCTTTTTCAATGTGCTACGTGGTAGCATCTGCGCACGTTCCATAAACTGTGCTTTCAAGTGCACGCAATGGCCACATTTTTTTAACTTGTGCTATGTCTTTTCATATCTGTTGCTTACGTACACTGAATTTACTTAGCGCACGAACGCCCTCTGTACATAAAAATTTTGGCATTCTGGTGCAGGATGTGGGCCTTGGAAGGACTGGTTGATGAAAAAATCAACGTCCGTGCTGCACAGAAGGGCTTGCGGCAGACATAAAAGCATCGATAGGTACGCTGCCTGCCTGTTGGAATTGCACCAGCTTGCTTCCCTGAAAGAACCTAGGTGCCGAAGAAGTACTTGACTAACCTACCCAGTAATTAGTTTGTGCTTAATTTCATAAATTTTTTAATAATATTGATGTTACATCTCCCCACGTTTATAAAATGGCGAAATAGACACCGTGGTATTTAGAACCACTAACATGAAATAGCTATACCATATTGAAGAGTAATATACCAGTTGAAGAGTAATCAAATTCATATTTGATTACTCTTCAACTGCCATATAATCTTCTTTTGAAGAGCATGTATTGATTATTTTGGTGTGCGAAGTCATTAGTTGCCCATGCTGTGTTGCGGTTGCGACGTGAGCTTTTTACTACCCACAACTTTGTGATGCAGCAGTTCCATAGCACTTGTAGCCAGTACTTTAGTATTTAGTGGCATGCTGAAGCAACTTTAGCATGAGCAAGTGTACATTAAGACATATGGCGTAATTTTGATGGTTGATCTCAGACTTTCTGAAATATTGGTAGTAATGCACTCGATACTGTATTTTTCAGCATCGCCAATGTGACAGTCATCATCACCATTTAGACTATTGTGGAATCCCACAAGACACGCTGCTGCACCCTGGGTTTCTTCAAGCCCCATGGAAGCCAACGGCCATGCGAATCCAATTGAAGAAATTCGTTGTTCCGGCCTTCATAATTTACCTTAAGCTGAAGCTAGAGCCATAGCAGAAACAGTATATATTCTACAAGGGTTTAACGCTGCATGCCGCCGGGTGCCTACACCCGCCAGACCACTGTCTAGAATGCAGTTGGTGTTTTATTCTAGAATGTATTTGTCATCAGTGCTACTGCTTATGTTTGTAGGACCAGAGTTCATGCTGTATTTGCAATCCTATCAAAGCAGAAAAAGACGAGCATAATATTGGTTTACTGTTCGAGAAAAAATTTTAGCCCGAATAATGCGACAACTATTCTAGTGCAGCAGGACAGATTAACTGGAGTTCTCCTCCACTTGCCCACCAATGCAAGCACAGTACACACAGCACAGTTCGAAAGGCAGTTGCTCTGCGTCCGTGTGTTGGAAGTCTGGTTCCTGTATAAGAAAGGCGTTTATGATAAACATGGAATGATGTTATAAGGTCAATGAAAATTAGCTTAGGTACTGCATTCGCTTTCTTTAGTTTACTTGTCGTACTAGATACATTCGTTTAACACGTTTTTTCTTTTACAATAATGAGATCAGACTATTTATATTTGCAAGGAAACATTTTTCAGCTGGTCTGACGCTTGCACAGCCACACCGACATACAGCGATCTAACACATAATGAACCCTCTAATAGTTGCAGTGTTCCCAACAAAGATATGCGAGATATGACTGCTACTACCACTTGCTAGCAATGCTTGTGTTAGGAGCTTTCACTGCACTGCTACAGCTTTTTTATCACAATAAAGAATAATGTGACGTATAATATACTCTGTTGTATTGTTATTCTGTGTTTTGTATTAAAATAAAACATTCCACTCACCTGTTTATACAAGCATGTATCATTTTGAATGCCATTTCATGGTTTGTCAATTCCTCGTTCAGATCGCATGTTCATAGGCATGATAAGCTAATTAAACGTAATAGATTGAAGCACGACTCACGTAATTGTTGCTTGTGACCTCAAATTCTACCAAGTGCATACTTTTCACGCAAAATTACTCAACTTTTTTCTTTCCTCGGCACAACTAGCTGCATGAAATTAAAGAAAATTGCAAAAGTTAAAATGAACGCACCTGCTAACTTATAGAGGAGGTCGCCTTGCTGCGGTGTGCTTCGCCGCCCTTGTATTAGCGCAGTCAGTGTCAATCAACCCGCGTACAAACCGCGCGGACGGGGGCGACTGCCGGCGCTCGCGCAGCCAGATCCGCATTCAGCAATCGAACACGCAGGTAATACACGCACTAATGGCAGGAGTCTTCTTTCTCCTTTTCTTTTCAAAGGTTTAAATTCCGCCGCAGTTAGGTATCACGTCGTGCTTTAACTAGCGTCGTGCTTTAGCTAGCCGCGAAAAACACGTGAATGCACTAGCGCCGATAGTAGTTTTGGAGCACTCGCACGAAGAATACCCGTTGCAGGTCAACAATAGGCTCATACACGAAGTAAGACGGCAGTAACTGCACTAGCTCACCGTCTTGCCTCCGACAGCCGTACTACTGGCGAGGAATGTACAGCTACGTTCAGAAGTTCGTTCGCTCTTGCCTTGATTCTCAGCGCCGGAAATCTTCACCCCGCCTCTCTACAGCCATTATGCAGCCATATTTTGCCCTACCTGGCCGTATGGGCGCGTCGGCATTGATTTGTATGGGGCCCTTCCCTTGGCATGGGCTGTAAACCGCTGGGTCATTGTAACAGTCGGCCACCTCACGCGATACGCAGAAACTGCCACCCTCCCGGTAGATACGGCACGCGATGTTGCCTCCTTCCTGTTTTGTACATTCACGCTGCGTCATTGGCCACCACAGGAACTGCTCAGTGATTGTGGACGTGTCTTCCTGTCCGAAGTAGTTGAAGCCATTCTTCGAGTGCCACGTTGCTCATCGTACAACTACGGCGTGCCATCCTCAAACCAATGGCCTTACACAACGCTCCAGCCGTAGGTTCGGTGACATCCTTTTCATGTACGTCACCTCCGAACACACATATTCGTACATAATTGTGCCCTTCGTAACCTACTCGTACAACACCGCTATTCGGAGCACCATGGGCTTTTCACCCTTTTTCTTATTGTATGGCCGGCACCATTCGAGCACCATCAACACAATTTTACCATATTGTCACGTGGTGGCGACATTGACGAACACAGTAGCTATATTGTGCAAGACAAAACTAACTTTTATTGGGCGAAGCTGTGCCCACAAAAACTAGCGGCGAACACGGTCGGCGATCGTCGAAAAATCTCATCAGTGGATCAAGCGCGTCCGCTTTTATACATCAGTCGTCGAATGTTCCAGAGTATCGCTGGGACCCGCGTGCCTTCTACAAAGTTCTACATAATTCGCGTCGCGCACACGCGGGACCAGATTACACAAGGTTCGGCCACAGACAGCGGATGGAAGCATCGATAACATTCCAGAAACTTCCGATACATGCAGGCGCGTCCTGCGCTGTACGATTACATTCGTTAGGCGGTGAAACGTGTCGCCTGATAAAAACAAACAAGTACACGTGTCAATACCCCCCGTCTTAAAGAGCATCGACCTGATGCTGCAAACAAACGAAAGCAATAACTAAAAGCACTCGTAGCAAATAAAATAACAAAACAAGGAAAGTTCGTCAGCGTCCGTAAAAGGGTTTAAGACGCACGACGTGGACCACTTCAGATCGTGCGCGGCGCGGCTGTGAATGCGAAATGCCGTTTGGCATGACTTCATTGACCACTGCGCCAATACGTTGGATGACCTTGTAGGGTCCCAAATAGCGTCGCAATAGTTTCTCACTCAGTCCTCGTCGGCGTATCGGGGTCAATACCCAAACACGGTCGCCGGGCTGGTACTCGACGAAGCTTCGTCGGAGGCTGTAGTGTCAGCTGTCGGTATGCTGCCAGTTCTTGATCCGTAGGCGGGCGAGCTGTCGGGCTTCTTCGGCGCGCTGGAGTTAGGTATCGACGTCAAGATTGTGCCAGCATAGTGTCGAGCATCGTCGTCGGATTCCTGCCGTAAACCAGCTTAAACGGCGTCATCTGTGTTGTTTCTGGCATAGCCGTGTTGTAAGCGAATGTTACGTACGGCAGGATGGCATACCAGGTCTTGTGTTCGACGTCGACGTACATTGCTAGAATGTCGGCGAGGGTCTTGTTCAGGCGCTCCTTGAGACCATTCGTCTACGGGTGGTAGGCAGTTGTCCTCCCGTGGCTTGTCTGGCTGTATTGCAGAATGGCTTGGGTGAGCTCTGCTGTAAAAGTCATGCCTCTGTCGGTGATGAGAACTTCTGGAGCACCCTGTCGCGGCAGGATGTTCTCGACGAAAATTCACCACTTCGGCTGCGCTGCCTTTCGGTACAGCTTTAGTTTCAGCGAAGCTGGTGAGATAGTCCGTCGCCACGACGATCCACTCATTTCCGGAAGTTGATATCGGAAACGGGCCCAGCAAGTCCATCCCGATCTGCTGAAAAGGTCGGTAAGGAGGCTTGACCGGCTGCAGCAATCCCGCTGGCCTTGTCGGTGGAGTCTTGCGTCGTTGACAGTGTCGACATGTCTTTACGTAACGCGCGACATCGTCGGTTAGGCGCAGCCAGTAATACCTTTCTTGTATCCTCGATAGCGTCCGGGAGAAACCGAGGTGCCCAGCGGATGGACCGTCATGTAGGGCGTGCAGTACTTCTCGACGCAGCGCCAACGAAACAACAAGAATGTAGTTG
The DNA here is from genome assembly GCF_038994185.2 of Dermacentor albipictus. Taxonomy (NCBI): domain Eukaryota; kingdom Metazoa; phylum Arthropoda; class Arachnida; order Ixodida; family Ixodidae; genus Dermacentor; species Dermacentor albipictus. The sequence continues at coordinate 3,129,678 of NW_027225566.1, read as the reverse complement.
GCGCGGACTGGTGAGAAGTTCTTCTTCACGAGTAGGTTGTTTTGAAGCGTGAACGAAGAGAATCCACGCTTAAATACCCTAGGGACAGCGTCCGTGCGCCCTTCCAAATAATCGACGAGGCTTTTTAGGTCCGGGTCCGCTCGTTGCTGCTCAGCAAAGTCTTCGGCGCTTATTATTCCAAAGAAGGCGTCGTCATCCTCGTCATCTAGCGGCGACCGGTCAAAGGGGGCGCATGATAGGCAGTCGGCATCTGAGCGTTTTCGCCCGGACTTTTAGGTTACAGTGATGTCGTATTCTTGTAGTCTGAGGCTCCACCACGCCAGCCGTCCTGAAGGGTCCTTTAAGTTAGCTTTGAATGGTTAGTTAGCTTTGAATGGCCTGCCATATAGGTAAGGGCGAAATTTCGCTGTAGCCCAAACGATGGCGAGGCATTCCTTTTCCGTTGTAAAGTGATTGCCTTCCGCTTTTGACAACGACCGGCTAGCGTAAGCTATCACGTGTTCATGTCCATCTTTTCTCTGGACTGGGACGGCACCGAGGCCTAGGCTACTGGCGTCAGTGTGGATTTCGGTATCGGCGTCCTCGTCGAAGTGTGCAAGTACCGGCGGTGACTGCATGCATCGTTTGAGTTCGTGAAATGCATCGGCCTGCGGCGTTTCCCACTTGAACTCGACATCACATTTGGTTATATGTGTAAGCGGCTCCGCGATGCGTGAAAAGTCTTTGACAAAGCGCCTGTAGTAGGCACACATGCCAAGGAATTTACGCACTGCCTTGTTGTCGATGGGCTGCGGGAACTTTGCGATGGCAGCTGCCTTCTGCGGGTCGGGGCAGACTACAGATTTGCTGATGACGTGGCCTAGAATCAGAAGCTCCTCGTAAGCGAAGCGGCACTTTTCCAGCTTCAGAGTAAGCCCTGGTGACCTGATGGCCTCTAGTACTGTTGCAAGCCGCCTAAGGTGATTGTCGAAATTTCCGGCGAAGACGACGACGTCATCCAAGTATACCAGACAGGTCTGGCACTTCAATCCTCCTAAAACCATGTCCATCACGCTCTGGAACGTTGCAGGCGCCGAGCACAGTCCGAATTGCATATCTTTGAACTCGTAGAGGCCGTTTGGGGTGATGAAGGCGGTCTTTTTGCGATCTCTCTCGTCGACTTCTATTTGCCAATAGCCAGGCTTCAGGTCCATCGACGAGAAGTATTTAGCGTTGCAGAGCCGATCCAATGCGTGGTCTATCCGTGGGAGGGGGTACGTCCTTCTTCGTGATCTGGTTCAGACAGCGATAATCGACGCAGAAACGTAGGGTTCCATTCCTTTTCTTCACCAAGACTACAGGAGATGCCCACGGGCTTTTTTACGGCTTGATGATGTTGCGCAGCATTTCGTCGACTTGGTGCCTTGTAGCCTCACGTTCTCGCGTAGAAAGTCGATAGGGGCTCTCTCTGGCGGAGTGGTCAAGCACACTCTTCGGTTATTATGCGATGCTTTGCGTCTGGCGTTTGTCGAATCCTTGATGACGTCGAAAAGCACTCTTTGTATCGCCGAAGTAAACTTCTGAGCTGTTGTTGTTTATTCATGGGGAGACTTGGATTATTGTCGTAGTCTGGTTCGGGAACCATGGTCGTCGGTGTAGATGCGGTAGAATCCGACAGGACAAACGCATTGCTAGTTTCCAGAATTTCCTCGATGTATGCGATCATCGTGCCCTCATTGATGTGCTTGAACTCATGGCTGAAGTTTGCCAGCAACACTTTCGTGTTTCCTCCTTGCAGACGAGTGATTCCTCTTGCGACGCAAATTTCGCGATCGAGCAGTAGACATTCGTCGCCTTCGATGACACCTTCTACGTCAGCAGGTGTTTCGGTGCCGACCGAAATAACAAAGCTGGAGTGAGGCGGGATGCTCCCTTGATATTCGAGCACACTCAATGCGCGGTGACTAGGAAGGCTCTCCGGCGGTATCGCTTAATCTTCCGACAGCATTATTGACTTCGACTTCAGGTCGAAGATTTTTTTACTTCAAGAAGTCCATGCCAAGAATGACGTCTCGTGAACACTGTTGGAGGGTAACGAAGGTGGCAGGGTAAGTCCGGTCGTGAATGGTAATTCTTGACGCGCACTTTCCAGTCGGCGTTATGAAGTGTTCTCCAGAGGTCTGAATTTGAGGGCCTTCCCATGTAGTCTTAACTTTCTTCAACTGGGCGGCGATTTGTCCACTCATCACGAAGTAATAAGCCCCTGTGTCCACTAAGGCAGTAACTGCGTGGCCGTAGAGAAGCACGTCGAGGTCGGTGGTTCTTTGTCTGGCGTTGCAGTTAGGTCTTGGCGTCGGATCATGGCTGCATCGTGTTGAACTGAAGCTGCAACGTCGCGTCGTCAAGTCGTCTTTCGTCGGTGTAGTCTTGGCTTCCTGACTTCGTCGTGATGGCGGCGTGTCGTTATTATGTCGTCCAGAGGGTGTCTTCGTTGGCAGCGGAGGAACTTCGTCAGTTCGACGAACAGCAACCGCCCCTCCATAGGTTGCTGCTAGTAGTTTTCCGGATATGGACTCGCAGAGCGGCTCCCGGCTGGGCCGGTGTATGGTCGGCGTTGCGGCGAAAGGTAGCGGCCTGGTGACGGCGAACGGGACGGACGTCGAGGGCTCCACTGAGTGGCGGCGAGGTAGTCGGTGATATCGCTATGTCGTTCGCCAATCTGTGGTCGCGGCTCGTTAACTGCGAACGCTCGGAGTCCCATCTCCGGGTATGGGCATCGGCGGTAGATGTGCCCGGCTTCTCCGCAGTGATAGCTAAGCGCACGGTGGTCGGGGGTGCGCCAAACGTCAGTCTTCCTTGGAACTCCACGTGAGGTGACGGCTTGGCGTGCTGGCGGCGGGGGTGGTGGTGGACGAGGGAACTGTCTCGTCACTGGCCCTGCCGTGGGCGCGGAGGGGGAACGTGACGGTGGGCTACAGTGGCGTATGTCATCACTTGCGGCTGAGGCTGTAGTGATTCAGGGTTGTTGTTGGAGCTCCTGACGTACGGCGTCGGCAATCGAAGCCACTTCAGGCTGTGACGAAGGCCACAGCTTCTGTAGTTACTCCCGCACGACCGCTCGGATAGTCTCGCGCAGGTCGTCGGTTGCCAGTAACGCAACTCCAGTGTAGATTGTCGAGTTCGTGCGGTGCTGCAATTGCCGGTTCCGCATTTCCAATGTCTTCTCGATGCTAGTGGGCTCGCGAAGAAACTATTCGATGGTCTTCGGTGGGCTTCTTGCCATTCCGGTTAAAAGTTCCTCCTTTACACCACGCAGCAATAGGCGGACTTTCTTCTCCTCGGACATTTCCGGGTCGGCGTGGCGGAATAGGCGGCTCATTTCTTCTGAAAAAATCGCGGTGGTTTCATTAGGCAGCTGCACTCGGGTTTCTAGCAGTGCTTGGGCTCGTTCTTGGCGTACTACGCTTCTGAAAGTCTGCAGGAAGCCGCTTGGGAACAGGTCCCACATCGTTAAGGTGGCTTCGCGGTTCTTGAACCACGTCCTGACAGCGTGTTCCAATTCGAAGAAGACATGTCACAGTTTGTCGTCGCTGTTCCAGCTGTTAAATGCAGCGACCCTCTCATACGTCTTAAGCCAGATTTCCGGGTCCTCGAATGTTGAACCGCGGAACATCGGAGGCTCCCTGAGCTGCTGCAGCACGGTGGGGGACGCTCGGTCTGCCGTTGGGGTTGCCTTGGTCTCAATCTTCTTGGTCTTCTCAGCTAGAAGTCCGTGCTCCGGGGGCAGCTGTTGAAGACGGCGGCTAGCTCGATTGTCCGGGACTTCATTGGTGTTCCCTTTGCTGTCCGCGCTTAGATCACGGCTTGTAGGGGGCGTCCGGAACCTGAACGAAAAGCACCTCCAGCAGATGTCATGTGGTGGTGACCTTACAGTAGCAATACTGTGAAAGCTAACATTTATTGGGCGAACCTGTGCCCAAAAAAACAGGCTGCACTTATAGCACAACGATAGCGGCGAACATGGTCGGCGATCGTCGAAAAATCGCATCAGTGGGTCAAGCGCGTCCGCTTTCATACATCAGTCGTCGAATTTTCCAGAGTAATCGCTGGGACCCGCGTGCCTTCTACAAAGTTCTACATTATTCGCGTCGCGCACACATGGGATCAGGAGCTGAATCTTATAACGGTTCGAAATACGAACCGCTCGCTTCGTCGCTTGCGTCACTAAATCTTTCACTCCCAAGCCGGTGGTGGAAGAAGGGGAGGACGCGACCAATAGATGAGAGGGTGCCACCTCTATCGTGTGCGTCATTATATGACGTGCGAATCGAGGAATTGCAGAATGTTTCTGCTTGCTAAATAAATGTAAAATATAAATTAAATATTATACGCCAAGTTATGAAGTATAAACGTGTGGTGCCTGGCGTTTACGCAATGCAGAAGTAATTTATTAACGTCATTTTTTTTTCAATCTCAGCCGACAGGTGGTATAGCAAGCGTAAATACAAATACATTACGCTTGCAACGCTATGTCGCCTGTTACCAGGAGCTCGCACGATGCACACAACAGGAACACACTGCCAGCACTTTTAAGTAGCGAGCGGGATAAAACCGTGAACTGCTTCTTAGGGGCACCTTTAAGTTCCGACTATATCAATTTTCCTTCTTTTTTCGCCCTTCGTCATCGGCTCCGACATGACTCGCTCCCCGCCGCGCTGCTGCCATCCCTTCGATCTCTGCCCCACGGCGCGTCGCGTGATAAAAGCAATCTAACATGAAATCGAACATTACGGTACACGGGCCCTGCATTGCCTGCGCGAAGTAAAATCGAAGAGTGTGGTGCTGAGGGTGCGCGCTGTGCATGCCGTGAAATTGAGGAACAAAGTGTTGCACTCCCGAACTAGAAAAAGAAGGGCAGCCAAGTAAGAGATATACACAATATCTTCCCATCCTGACTGTAAGGTTTTATCAGCCGAACGAAGGAAGCGCTGAACCAGCCTAGTTTGAACCCTTCCGATTGCTGAACGGCAATCTGCGAGCTATTCACGCTGGCGATAGCACGGGGAATTCGATCTCACCTTTCAAATATCCCCTTGGCACTGGCTTTGAAGTGGAGGTCACGGGAAAGCTGACCCAGCCCTTCTGCCGGCAAACACAGTAAATGCGAGAGCAACTTTGTGGACAGTGTCGGCAGCAGAGGTCTAGGTCATTCCGATGAATGATTCACGTCTGACCGACCTCTGGGAGCTGCAGGCCGGTGGCGATGAACCGCAGCGTGCAATATTCTTTCCTCTGCGTGGAATGAGCACTGGTGCGGTTGCACCCGAGACTCCTCCATTTGATAGCGTAGCCTGCAAAAGGTCTATTTAGAAAGCCGGCAGGGGCGTTGCAATCATTATGCTTCATTTCGTCGAACGCGTATCGCACTTCCAGCCGTAGTTGATACTGAAAGAGCAACGCCGCAACGCCAAGCAGACAACGAAGGCAAGTAATAGCCTCCGAAGCAACCAACGCACGAGCGCGCTACGCCCGCGTGTCTCCGGGGTCGCGCGACCAGGGTCGCAAGCCCACAGCCAAGCCACAGCAGCGGAACCCAAAGCGGACTACAACTTCGCCGGTTCCTACTACCGGTTCGCTTTGAAGATGATTGACAGATGCGTGACGTATTCAAAAATTGCGATACCGCCCCGCTGCCTCTGACGACCTGTGACGTAATCAAAATTTTGGCCAATCAGGTGAGGCCAAAGGAACGGTTCCCCAACCAAATCGTTATAAGATTCGGCCCCAGATTACACAAGGTTCGGTCACGGGCAGCGGATAGAAGCATCGAAAACTTTCCAGAAACTTCGGATACATGCAGGCGCGTCCCGCGCTGTGCGATAACATTTCTTTGGCGGCGAAACGTGGTCGCCCGATAAAGATAAGTACACGTGTCAATATGGACACTCCAGGCGTATTCTCACCGCCACCATCGCCTGGATGTTTCTTACAAAGTCCAAGGAAATTGGCATCATCACCGCGCGCCATATTCTGCATGTGCGAGTGAAAGCGTGCGAGAGTGAGCCGACGATGGTGGCTAAATTTTGCGCGCTGAAGGAAGGAAGCGGGGAGGCATCGCGCCGCCTTCCGTCATGCGCAAGGCACCGGGAGGAGGGGGCGGGCTGTTCTACTCTGGCAGCAACTGCGTACGACCAATGCCTCCTAGATAGCACAAGGTTAGCTCACTTCGATCCATGACGTCATGCCACCTTGCCCAACTGCCATAGAATCTAATGTCGATGCTCCCGAGTAAGCCGCGGTGATTTGGCGTCAACGCTTTCGTCACGCCAGACTTGGCAACGGAAATTTTGGTCTAAGTAGCACGACGTCATAAAAAAGAGTGCGCAGGCCTGTTATCTAGGAGGCATTGGTGTCGCGGCCGCGCGTGGTCACGCAGGCCCTATCTTGAACATGATATGGGGGCACGGTCTAGATGCACCGACGGCTCAGAGCTTTGTGTCTGCTGTGTTCTGGCCGCTCGGTTTGTGCTGCAGCGATAGACAGCACGGAGGTCACATCGTTCGCTGATGCTGCCGTGCTTCCTCACGTCAGCGTCTTGATAGTTAGTGACCTTGGTCATCGAGCGTAATGTGTTCATGTTTGCCTTTGCTGACACCATGTCTGTTAATTTATTTAGTAAGCGAGTGTTTACAAGTTTATACGGCCGACAAAACTACTATCCTTAGTTATTATGGCTGTCTACTAATTTGTTGCGCAATTGATGCTTTGCCTTTGACAGATACGGCAATATTGACACGTGTACTTATCTTTATCGGGTGACCACGTTTCGCCGCTTAAGAAATGTAATCGCACAGCGCGGCACGCGCCTGCATGTATCCGAAGTTTCTGGAAAGTTATCGATGCTTCTATCCGGCTGTCTGTTGTCGCCGAATCTTGTGTTATCTAATTTCATCGCGTGACGCGAATGTTGTAGAACTTTGTGGAAGGCACGTGGGTCCGAACGATTAGTCTGGAACATTCGACGACTGCTCTATAAAAGCCGACGCGCTTGACCCGCTGATCATATTTTCGACGATCGCCGAGCATGTTCGCCGCTATCGTTGTGCTATAAGTGTAGCCTGTTTTGTGGCCACAGATTCGCCCAATAAAAGTTTGTTTTGTCGTTCACAGTATTGCTACTGTGTTCTTTGACGTCACGACCACGTGACATCTGGTGGAGGTGCTTGTGCGTTCATGTACCGAACGCCCCCGCAAAGCAGCGATACAAGCCCAAAGCCCGAGGATAAAACCAACGTCGCCCAAGACCAGCGTGCTAGCCGCCGACTGCAAGAACTGCCCCCAGAGCACGGACTTCTACCTGAGACGAGCAGGAAGATTGCCATCAAGTCCACCCCAATGGCAGCCCCAGCATCCCCCGCTTGGTGCAGCAGCCCAGGGAGCCCCCTACGTTCCGCGCTTCAACATTCGAGGACCCGGAAACCTGGCTCGAGACGTACGAGAGGGTCGCTGCATTTAACAGCTGGAACAGCCACAACAACCTGCGACATGTCTTCTTCGCATTGGAAAACGCTGCCAGAACGTGGTTCGAGAACAGAGGAGCCACCTTGGCGACCTGGGACCTTTTCCGAAGCGGCTTCCTGCACACATTCACAAGCGTCGTACACCGAGAACGAGCCCAACCACTACTAGAAACCCGAGTGCAGCTGCCTAACGACACCACCGCGATTTTTACGGAAGAAATGAGGCGCCTATTCCGCCACGCCGACCCGGAAATGTCGGAGGAAAAGGAAGTCCGGCTACTAATGCGTGGTGTAAACGAGGAACTTTCCGCCGGTATGGTACGAAACCCACCCAAAACCGTCGACGAGTTTCTTCGCGAGGCCACTAGCATCGAGAAGACACTCGAGATGCGAAACCGGCAATTCGACCGCCGCACCAACTCTACAAACTACGCCGGACTTCAATCCCTGGCCTCCAACGTCCTGCGCGAGGCTATCAGGGCCGTCGTACGAGAGGAGCTTCAGAAGATCTTCCCATCGTCGCAGCCTCAAGTGGCCTCGATCGCTGACATCGTCAATGACGAGGTTCAGCGGTCGCTTGGAGTTCCGGAGGTGCAACCCCAATTACCGCAACCCCAGCCCGAAGCGATGACCTACGCCGCCGTCGTACGCCGTCAAGTTCCCCCTCCGCGACCACGCCAGGGCCCTGCGACGACGCAATTCCGTCGTCCGCCGCCGCCGCTGCCAACACGGCGACCCGTCGCCCAGCGCACCTACGCGAGGAAGACGGACATTTGGCGAGCCCCCGACCACGGCCCGCTCTGCTATCACTGCGGAGAAGCCGGCCATGTGTACCGCCGATGCCCATACCGGGAGATGGGACTGCGAGGATTCGCCGTCAACGCTCCGCGCCCGCAGCAAGGTGAACGCCCTCGCGATATCGCCGACTACCTCGCCGCTACTCAGTGGAGCACTCGACGACCGTCGCGTTTGCCATCACCAGGCCGCTACCTATCGCCGCAGCGCAGACCATACACTCGCGCAGCCCGGGGCCGGTCAGCGAGCCCATATCCGGAAAACCAAAAGCGGCAACCGATGGAGGTGCGGTTGCTGTTCGTCGAACTGACGAAGATCCTCCGCCGCCGACGAAGACGACGAAGAAACCATCTCGACGAGCTAATGACGACACGCCGCCATCCCGACGAAGTCGCGAAGCCAAGACTACACCGACGGAAGACGGCTTGATGATGCGACGTTCCAGCTTCAATTCAACGCGGCGTAGCCGTGATCCGACGCCATGACACAACTGCAACGCCAGACAAAGAACCACCGACCTCGACGTACTTCTCGACGGCCACGCAGTCACTGCCTTAGTCGACACAGGGGCCGATTACTCCGTAATGAGTGGACACATGACCGCTCAGTTGAAGAAGGTTAAGACTGCATGGGAAGGCCCTCAAATTCGGACCGCTGGAGGACACCTCATTGCGCCGACTGGAATCTGCACGGCAAGAATAACCGCTAATGACCGGACTCACCCTGCCACCTTCGTTATCCTGGAACAGTGTTCACGAGACGTCATTCTCGGCATGGACTTCCTATACCAACACGGCGCAATCATAGACCTGAATTCGAAATCGATAACGCTGTCGGAAGATCAAGCGATACCGCCGGAGAGCTTTCGTAGTCACCACGCCTTGAATGTTCTCGAGAGAGAGAGAGAGAGAGAAACTTTTATTGACAAACGATTTACGTGCAATGGTTGGAGACCCTTTAGTCCAGGGCCCCGTTGGCCTCGGCCGCCAGCTTGACCTGTCTTAAGAAGGACTGCTGTCCCGCCAGGTCTGAGCTGGTTAGCTGTGCCTCCCATTGCTCCATTGTGTGGTGTGTTTTATCAAACGGGTGTGATTCACAATCCTAAGTAATGTGTTGTAGTATTGGTATGCCTCCGCACCACGGGCAGCGGGGCCTGTATCGAGTGGGGAACATGGCATTCTGTAATTTAAGGTGGGGGAATACACCAGTCTGAATTTTGCGCCAGCTGGCGGCTTCCTCTCCACTGAGTTGTGGGTGAGGGGGAGGGTACTCTTTTCTGGTTGCACGCTGATGAGCAAGAATCTCCCGGGCATTCGTTGGATTGGGGTCAATACAGTGGCTACCTGGGACCATCCCAGTCGAGTCGGCCCGGTTAATAATACCTCGGGCTAGCGAATCGGCCAGTTCGTTCCCCTCAAGGCCTGTATGACCTGAATGTTCTCGACGATCAAGTGAGCATCCCGCCTCACTCGAGCATTGTTATTTCGGTCGGCACCGAAACACCCGCTGACGTAGCAGGCGTCATCGAAGGCGACCAACGTCTACTGCTAGACCGTGAAATTTGCGTCGCAAGAGGGATCGCTCGACTGCATGGAGAGAAAAATGAAGTGTTGCTGACAAACTTCAGCCGACAGTTCAAGCACATCAACAAGGGCGCGACGATCGCGTACATCGAGGAAATTCTGGAAACCAGTAATGCGTTTGTCCTCTCGGATTCCGCCGAATCTACCCCGACGACCATGGTTCCCGAACCAGACTACGACATTAATCCAAGTCTCCCCGTGATTATGCAACAGCAGCTCAGAAGTCTGCTCCAACGATACAAAGGCTGCTTTTCGACGTCATCGAGGATTCGACAACCACCAGTCACCAAGCATCCCATAATAATCAAACACTGCGTTCGACCACTCCGCCAGAGCCCTTACCGAGTTTCGCCGCGAGAACGCGAAGCTATAAGAGAACAAGTCGACGAAATGCTGCGCTACGACATCATCCAGCCGTCGAAAAGCCCGTGGGCATCCCCTGTTGTCCTGGTGAAGAAAAAGGACGGAACCCTACGTTTCTGCGTCGATTATCGTCGTCTGAACAAGATCACGAAGAAGGACGTATACCCCCTCCCACGGATAGACAACGCTTTGGATCGGCTCTGCAACGCTAAATACTTCTCGTCAATGGACCTCAATTCTGGCTATTCGCAAATAGAAGTCGACGAAAGAGATCGCGAAAAGACGGCCTTCATCACCCCAGACGGCCTCTACGAGTTCAAGGTTATGCCATTCGGACTGTGCTCGGCGCCTGCAACGTTCCAGCGCGTGATGGACACGGTTTTAGCAGGATTGAAGTGGCAGACTTGTCTCGTTTACTTGGATGACGTCGTCGCCTTCGCCGAAAATTTCGACGATCACCTGAGGCGGCTTGCGACAGTACTAGACGCCATCAAGTCATCAGGGCTCACTCTGAAGCCGCAAAAGTGCCGCTTTGCTTGCGATGAGCTTCTGTTCCTAGTCCACGTAATCAGCAAATCTGGTGCCCGCCCAGACCCGCAAAAGACAGCTGCCATCGCACAGTTCCCGCAACCCATCGACAAGAAGGCAGTGCGTAGATTCCTTGGCATGTGCGCCTACTACAGGCGCTTTGTCAAGGACTTTTCACGCATCGCCGAGCCGTTGACACTTCTAACGAAATGTGATGTTGAGTTCAAGTGGGAAACGCCGCAGGCCGACGCATTTGAAGAACTCAAACGACGCATGCAGTCGCCGCCGGTGCTTGCGCACTTCGATGAGTACGCCGATACAGAAATCCATACTGACGCCAGTAGCCTAGGCCTCGGTGCCGTTCTAGTCCAGAGGAGAAACGGAGTCGAACAGGTGATAGCTTACGCTAGCCGGTCGCTGTCAAAAGCAGAAGGCAACTATTCTACGACCGAAAAGGAATGCCTCGCCATCGTTTGGGCTACAGCTAAACTTCGCCCTTATCTTTATGGCAGGCCATTCAAAGTTGTCAGTGACCATGACGCGTTGTGTTGGCTAGCGAATATAAATGATCCTTGAGGACGACTGGCACGGTGGAGCCTCAGACTACAAGAATACGACATCACTGTAACCTACAAGTCCGGACGAAACACTCCGATGCCGATTGCCTATCACGCGCACCCATTGACCCGCCGCCGCAAGATGACGAGAATGACGACGCCTTCCTTGGAATGATAAGCGCGGAAGACTTCGCCGAACAGCAACGGGCAGACCCGCAGCTAAAAGGCGTCGTCGAATATTTGGAAGGGTACACCGACGTTGTTCCCAGGGCTTTTAAGCGCGGATTATCTTCCTTCACGCTTCAAAACAATCTACTCGTGAAGAACTTCTCACCAGTCCGCGCCAATTACCTTCTTGTTGTCCCGTCAGGACTTCGTCCAGAAGTATTGCACGCCCTACATGACGATCCGACCGCTGGACATCTCGGATTTTTCCGGACACTACCGAGGATACAAGAAAAGTATTAATGGCCGTGCCTGACCGCCGACGTCGCCCGTTACGTCAAGGCATGCCGAGACTGTCAGCGACGCAAGACACCGCCGACGAGGCCAGCCGCATTACTACAACCAATCGAGCCTCCTTGCCGACCATTCCAGCAGATCGGGATGGACTTAATGGGACCCTTTCCGACGTCAATAACCGGAAATAATTGGATCGTCGTGGCGACGGACTACCTCACCCGCTTCGCTGAAACAAAAGCACTGCCGAAAGGTAGTGCAGCCGAAGTGGCGAAATTATTTGTCGAAAACGTCGTGCTGCGACATGGCGCCCCAGAAGTCCTCATCACCGACAGAGGAACGGCCTTTACAGTGGAGCTCACCCAAGCCATTCTGAAATACAGTCAGACAAGGCACAGGAGGACAACGGCCTACCACCCGCAGACAAATGGTCTTACGGAGCGGCTGAATAAGACCCTCGCCGACATGCTAGCGATGTACGTCGACGTGGAACGCAAGACTTGGGATGCCGTGCTGCCGTACGTAACATTCGCTTACAACACGGCGGTGCAAGAAGCAACAGAGATCACGCCGTTCAAGCTGGTCTACGGCAGAAACCCGACGACGACGCTCGACGCCATGCTGCCGCACGTCACTGACGAGCAGAACCTTGACGTCGCTACCTACCTCCAGCGCGCCGAAGAAGCCCGACAGCTCGCCTGCCTGCGGATCAAGAACCAGCAGAGGACCGACAGCCGACACTACAACCTCCGACGACGTTTCGTCGAGTACCAGCCCAGCGACCGTGTTTGGGTATGGGTACCGATACGCCGACGAGGACTGAGTGAGAAACTACTGCGACGCTATTTCGGACCCTACAAGGTCATCCGAGGTATTGGCGCACTGGAATATGAGGTCGTGCCAGACGGCATTTCGCATTCACAGCGGCGCCGCGCACGATCTGAAGTGGTCCACGGGGTGCGCCTTAAACCCTTTTACGGACGCTGACGAATTTATTTTTTTTTCTCTGTGCTACAAGGGTTTTTGATTATTACTTTCGTTTGTTCGCAGCATCGGGTCGATGCTTCTGAAGAGGGGGGTATTGACACGTGTACTTATCTTTATCGGGCGACCACGTTTCGCCGCTTAAGAAATAAAAACGCACAGCGCGGCACGCGCCTGCATGTATCCGAAGTTTCTGGAAAGTTATCGATGCTTCTACCCGGCTGTCTGTTGTCGCCGAACCTTGTGTTATCTAATTTCATCGCGTGACGCGAATGGTGTAGAACTTTGTGGAAGGCACGCGGGTTCGAACGATTAGTCTGGAACATTCGACGACTGCTCTATAAAAGCCGACGCGCTTGACCCGCTCATCAGATTTTCGGCGATCACCGAGAGTGTTCGCCGCTATCGTTGTGCTATAAGTGTAGCCTGTTTTGTGGGCACAGGTTCGCCCAATAAAAGTTTGTTTTGTCGTTCACAGTATTGCTACTGTGTTCTTTGACGCCACGACCACGTAACAATATCAAACCATGTCGCCGCTATCGGTTCAGAAAGCTGCCCGACATGACATTTCTTTTACTCATGAAAAACGTTCATCTACACAATGCAAGACCAACGTACAATTGGATGTTCACCATGAGAAACGGCGCTTGATGTCGGAGCGACGCACATGCCCGCGCCAGAGAGAAACAAATATAACAAGAGGGGACACTCGGCGAAAACTGGCAACAGCAAGTACGTCACGCTAGTATTAACGCCGACCTTTTGTGGCCTCGAGCATCGAAAAAAATGATTGAGAATGTGAAATGAGGTTAACAGAAATTGTTTCATTTTTTAAATCTTTCCGTGCAAAAGCAAAAATATCTGCGTATAAATTAAATTAGGCTTTGCGGCTTACTTCCGTCGCCTAGCGACAGGCGAATCGGCGAATGACGAGCCAGATGCTTGTGTCATTCGTAAGACACACCGCCGAAGTGAGCGGCGCCAGCCGCGCATTAGAGGGTTGGCCTATTTGGTCACCCGTCTGCCTGTTTTTCTATATTTGGATTTAGCCTGGTTTGGTGGCCTCCCGGTGAATTCTTGCGTTTTTTATGAACTTCAACATGGCACTACGGCACTATTGGGCTATGGCAAGGTGAGAAATTTTGTTCGACAGTCTGGGACGCATTTCAAGCAATGAGGCTTACGGCATGGCACCTAGGCTAGATTTATGACGCAGCTAACGAACTGCAGCGCGGCCGTCGAGGCGCAGTTAATTTGAAATAATGAATCGTACTTTGATATGTTTGCAACACTTTCTATGAGACCCATTATTATTTTAACTACTTTCGGTAGGTTTAGGGCACGCTGGTCGCACAGGATGCTGTGACGCAGTTCCGCGTGTACTGAATTTTACTGTGACAAGTTTTGGCGCTTTCTCTGACCGCCAACATTATTGTAACTAATTTCATTACTTTTTGCGGTACCTTTCGAGCGCAGTGGGCGCTCCTGGCGCTGTGATGCGGTGAGCGAAAAGCAGCTCGGCCGTGGTGCGCGGTTTCGCGCTTTAATACACTGACAAGTTCATGGCACTTTTTTCTCTGACGCCCAACACTGTTGAAAATTATTTTCGTAACATTTGTGTTATGAGGCCCGCTCGCCGCGCCTGTTGTGACGCAGCGAAAAGCAGCTCGGCCGTGGTGACAAAGATAGTTTGGCGCGTACTGAATCTTACTGCGACAAGTTTGTGGCAATTTTTATGCCCCCGCAACAATTTAAGTTTTCTTTCGGTACTCATGCTTGTCGAAAACCCGACGAGCAATAGCGAAGAGTGATAACCGGCAGAACGCGCAAAAGATAGTGCGAAGGGGCTCAAACACCAGGAACTAGAAACTCGGAAATTCTGTCTTATGAATGGCACCCACGCATTTGTCTTGAGTGCGAGCAGAAGGAATTCTGCGAGCGTCCAGCATACTCTGGTTGAGGGCCTCTGTTGTGGCCACCTCTGTGTACTCGTAGTGTACTATGGCGCCGGTTGTAGCCAAGTTCTGGAAACGCGCAGTAGCCCGTGTATTCGTGCTAATAAAGTGCGGGAAATAAGGCCTTGGAAGAGGGGAACGCTTGGAAATAGAATGTTTTCGTGGTATGTATGGTATTGTTTGGTATGAGTGGGGTAATTTCTACGCCGTGTGGGTAAAAGCGAACTGCTTTTGTTTTTAATGCTGCCCATTCACCACTTTCGCACACTTCGCCTCTACACGCATCATTCTTACATTTCAATACCAAAGTAACACTTGCTTGTAATTTAATTTTTCAGCTGACGTCATGTAGTGTAGCTTTCTACGGGTACTACTGCTGCTTACCAGGTGCCACAACGTTGGATGAATGCACAAAAAGCCCGCAAGGAGCATTTATATAGAATAAAATAAACATTTCCTCATTTCACAAGGCGTCTTGCGTCTTTATGAAATTGTATGGGGCATATATTCGATGGAGGCTTGTAAAGATCGTTCGCAATCAATTTTACTTAATAATAAAACGATTTCGCACGACGGCCGCAGCCGGTTGAGCTGTAGAAGCAAAAAGAAAAAAATCAGCGCAGCTGGTGTGACGCGTACCACCGAGCATTCAAAACTCGCGCGCACAAAACCGAAACAAGTGCGGTTCATGTATTAATGCCGACAGCTTCGCGCGCTGCTGTCAATTCGGTCACTGGGCTCTATATGGGAGTGTCCGCTCTTGTTCCCGTATGGTCTCCAAGCTGTGGGCATACACTCGCGCCCCTCGCTTTTATGCCGTCTTTGGTTTTTATTTCTCGTGATCTTCTTACAAAATCTATCCCATTAATATTGTTCTGTTCACAAAAGTTCGAACATAAACGCTGCAGGGGTTTATAATTGGAATACTTACAGCCGTATTACAGTCGCGAACACATCGTTTGTAAAGTGCAATACGTTTATTAAACGTATGACACAAAGTGTTGAAGGCTGAACAGTCTATGCGTTTACAATCATGCTCAAACTCGAGAAGGGCTCGTCGTATACATGAGTAGCTCCAGCTTACTAATCCAGGCCACCCAGATTTCAAATGTACGCCACTTAAAGCCTTATCGACCCCGCCCCCCAGTTTACAGCGTTCAACGCCAGTTGGCGTTGCAGAATGGAAACGAACGCTGCAGGCAGCACTCCTATATTTCTGATTAGAGGTCAGCAAATACCATGGAAGGCCGCCGACACAATTTTTGTGGTGGTTTATGCAGCGTCTACGTGCTTGAGCAAATCGAACGGCGCAGCGCGGATCGTAACCACCGGCATGGAACCTTAACCATGGCTTCTTCGACTAGTGCTTGACAGCAGGCTACAGTGAACATGGATACATCGATGCTGCCTGTACACTGCACATTCAGTGACCTAGTTTGTGTTCTGTCTAGAATTGGTGGTGGCCTCGACACGCTTACTTTCCTTGTGCGCGCCTGTTTAGGTGGCCATGTGCGCCTGAATTGCAAGGACAAGCTTCCCTACGCGCACTGCAATAACACTCACCGATGCCGCCACCTTGATCCGATTATGACAACGAAGAAATCTTTTCGCCGTTGAAACAAGGCGCAAGCTGCCCGTGCCGACTACGTAACAAAAATCGCGAACACATACACTAGCGAGGTGACCACGTGTTCTGTGGTTCTCGATAAGTGAGCTCGGGGCAATTGGTGGGAGAAGTTTCATGACATAAGTGTTTCTGGGAGAACCCACTAGAATTGAAGTGAATCCTGGGGTATAAGGTGGAAAAACCATGATTTGATTATGAGGCGCACCGGGATGCTTGGGGGACATTGGATTCATTTTCCACACCAGAGGATCTTTGAAGCTGCCAAAATGCGCGGGACCGGGGCGTTTTTGCATTTTGCCGCCATCTAAATGCTGCCACCATGGCCGGGGTTTGGTACCGGGACCCGGTGCTTAGCAGCGCAACACCAGAGCCGCTAAGCCAACGCGGCGGGTACCCGCTTTGAGCTTTTACTATCAGGCGCTAGAGCTATGCGCATGCAGGCGTATCAACAACGCTTCCGCAAACCTTTACTCACGATTTGTCTTTTTCTGCGCTTCTTCTTGCAAAGGAAATCTAGAAAAGTCTTTAAAATTTTTTCAAACGCACGTTTATGTGTTCCCCGGAGCGGCGCCTGCAGGGTGGAGTGCAGGCGTTCGGTGAGTTGCACCACCACGGATCAAAGTACGTGTAGGATTTAGACTACAATGAAACTGTGGGCTGGTGGGCGTATTTCAAAGGTAAGAATGCTTCAAGTGCTCGTGCACACCAAACAAAGACTACACCACTGGCGCCTAGCCCTGCGTGGATGGGCACGGGACGGCAAGAAGCAGAGACCTAGTGGTTCCATTAAAAGCCCCTTCCATTAGTAACATTGCTCCTTGGTAGCCGCCTGCCGGACACTTGCAGCTTATCTCTCTCACGCGCGCACACACGCACACACACACACGCACACACGCACGCACGCACGCAAACGCGCACGCACACACACGCTCGCACGCACACACACACACATACATACATACATACATACATACATACATACATACATACATACATACATACATACATACATACATACATACATACATACATACATACATACATACATACATACATACATACATACATATGTGATGTGTCAACAAGACAAAGGAAACTGTGGAAACCGCCGTGGGTGCTTCGTGGCTTTGGCGTTTCCTCGCTAAACACAAGGTCACGGGATCTAATCCCGATGGCGGCGGCGGAAATTGGATGGGGGAAAGATGCGAAAGCGCACGTGTGCCGTGCGCTTTCTACGCTACAAAACTTCAAGCGGTCGAAATGAAAACAGAGGCGCCTACTACGGCGGCTCTCATAATCATAGCGTGGCCTTGGCACGTAAAACCACACAAGGTAAAAAAACCGATATCTATATATTTATATATATATATATATATATATATATATATATATATATATATATATATAACCGAGAAGAAAGTACGTTAACCGCAGGGCCCGATTTTTATTAACCATAAGACGCCGACAAGCTATGACACCTAGGGAAATATGGTGGATATTACTTCTAGTTGCTAAATGAATTAAAGCAATGATAACTAAATAGAAATGGAAACTCAATTGGTAGAACTCAAATATAAGAGCATCGCACACGTAATACGAAGACATGAGATCGTTCCCCACCTGCGGCAAGTTGTTTTTTCATCCACTTTTATTGCCATTCATATATCATTTGTTTAATACAATTAGTAAGTGAAAGTAATTCCCCCTGTGTTTTCATTGGCGTGTCTGTTTGTTGGCTTCCATCAGAAGATTTTATATATATATATATATATATATAAACGAGAAGGGGGGTTAACCGAGGGACCCGATATATATTGGTCATATAATGAGAAGCCAACAAACACTGACACCAAGGACAACATAGGGAAAATTGCATGTGCTTAATAAATGAAGTAAAGTAACGGTAGATTAATGGAAATTAAAGTGGATGAAAAAACAGCTTGCCGCAGGTGGGAACCGAACCCACAACCTTCGCATGTCGCGTGCGATGCTCTACCAATTGAGCTACCGCGGCGGCGTTTCCCGATCCACTTTCTTGGGTATTTATGTGTACTAGTGGAACCCTGGGAGTGTTAGCCAGCGCCCCCACTCACAGACCTTGGCGGCGGACGTGGAACGTCTTTTTTGCCGCAGGCGTCACGAGAACGTGATCTTTTCGGGGTGAAGGCAAGTGGTCAATAAACCCACATATGCTACCCACATATGCTACCCACATATGGCAGCATATGTGGGTTTATTGACCAGTTGCCTTATTGACCAGTGACCATGATGTTCTTCATTTTACATTGTGTATTCCATCTACACGTGCACAAAAACGGCTCAAACAAATACGGTACTACAACTGTGGCAATTACGATGCTATTAACATTGAACTTTCCTCCTTCCTTGACAACTTAATTTCAACCTACAATGAGCAGTCCGTCGAAGAACTTTGGAATTCTTTTAGAACAAAAGTAGTTGATCTAACTAACAAATTTATTCCTTTACGAGCTGTTTACGACAACACTAACGCTCCCTGGTATAACAGATATCTCAAGCGGTTATCGAACAAAAAAAGCAGGCTGTTTCGTAGTGCGAAAAAATCGCCTAACCCAGAGAGATGGGCTGTATACAAAGCCGCTTCTACGGCATATTCAGAGGCACTGAAAACGGCGAAATTTACCTTTTTCCATTCAACGCTTCCGTCCTTACTCAAAACTAACCCTAAACGCTTTTGGAACACAATGAAAAGCAGCAATAACAACGACCTATCTCTCAATAACAATGGTGAACCAGTTCCGAACCATCTTTGCGCCTCAATCTTTAATGACACCTTTACAAACTTGTGCTGGGACCCAATATTCACTCTTCCTTCTCATCCGAGACCACATCTTACAGCAGTGGATCCCATCATGCTTGACCCAGCCGGCATTCGTGCTATTATTAACAGACTAAAACGATCATCTTCATGTGGTCGGGATGGCATCAACGAGAGAGAGAGAGAGACAACTTCATGTAGTCGCCTGCAGAACGACACCACGACTAAATGGCGCCGTGACGCGGGCCCTGACGTCTTCTCAGCGGGTGGTCTCTACTCAACTCCAGCGCGTGTTACTCCCGCGGTTGGTCGCCCTGGGGGGCAACGTTCCGTCGGTTTCGCTCGGCCTTTGTCTTTCAAGAGCCGCCGAGACCTGCTGGACGGCCCAGGTTTGGCTTTCGTGGTCGTAGCATTCCGCCGCAGCAGCGAGTCGCGGAGGAATCGCTGTACTTGTCGAAGCCTCATTGGGAAACTTGGTGCAATCCCATAGGATGTGCGTCAGGGTGGCCCTCTCCCGCTGGCACACGCGGCACACATCACTCACATATAATTTAGGGTATAGATGAGTCATTAATACTGGGGTGGGTAAAGAACCAGTTTGTAATTGTCTGAACAGCACCGCCTCCGCTCGGCTCAGCCCCGGGTGCGGGGGTGGGAAAGTCCTTCGAGCCAGGCGGTGGAACTGGGTAAGTTCGTTGAACGTCGTCATGCGGTCCTTGGCACTACACCACGTTGGACGGTCGGTTGCAGCGGCGCGGTTGGTTAGCGCTCGCGCCACTGCGTGTGCCGTCTCGTTGTGGTTATCGTGCTTCTCGGACGCATCGTTGCCCGCGTGCGCCGGGAACCACTTGATTCTAACACACCGATTCTGTCGTTGCAGGTCAGCCGAGCACAGAACGCGCACAGCCTCACCACACACTTTGCCCTTTGCATAATTCCGCACTGCACTTCGGGAATCGCACAACACCGTCTGGCACCCGGGGTCGGCAATGGCCAGGGCAATGGCCACCTCCTCCGCCTGACACGCCTCGCGGACCCGTAAGCTCGCCGCTGCCCTCGTCGCGCCGGACGAAGCCTCGATGACGGTAGCTACGAACGCCGCGCAGTCTCCCTGGTATTCTGCCGCATCTACGAACCTTGCGTGCTCGTCCTTGGCGTGAAAGTCGATGAGGGCCTTGGCCCTCGCCGCTCTTCTCTCCTTGTTGTACTCCGGGTTCATGTTTCTCGGGATGAGGTCCACCCGAATCCGGCGCCGGGTTCCGTCCGGGACAGAAACGTCGCTACTCGCCGCTTTCGCTCCGGGCGTGAAGCCCAAGTATTGAAGTATGCGCCTGCCGGCTTCGGTCATAGAGAGCCGCTCCAGCTGGGCGGTCCGTTGCGCTTCCGCAATATCGTCGAGGGTATTGTGTACCCCCAGGCTCAGGAGCTTGTTGGTGCTCGTACACTCGAATAGTCCGAGCGCCGCCTTGTAAGCTCGGCGTATCAGGGCGTCGATTTTATTCCTTTCACATTGCATCCAGTTGTGGAAGGCTGCAACGTAGGTGACGTGGCTAATTACGAAGGAGTGCACAAGCCGAGTCAAGCTTTCCTCCTTCATCCCGGCCTTGCGGTTGGCGACCCGTCTGATGAGACGTATTGCGTTGGTAATCTTGGCTGTAAGGCGGGAAATAGTCTCGCCGTTGCCTCGTCGCTTGTCTATGATCATGCCGAGCACCCGGATTTTGTCGACCTCCGGGATCACGTGGCCGTTCCTCGTCACGATCTTGATGGCCTCGTAATCCCTCGCTTCGCTCTTCTTACGTCTGACGTATTTCGGTGGCAACACCAGCAGTTCTGACTTGCTCGGTGAGCAGATCAAACCGGAACCGTTCAGCTGGTCTTCAATCGCATCGACGGCTTCTTGCAGCGTGCTCTCAATGTGACCATCGCTGCCTCCCGGAACCCACAGCGTGATGTCATCGGCGTAGATGGTGTGCCGGACGCCCTCGACGCGAGAGAGTCGCTTGGCCACCCCGATCATGACGAGGTTGAATAACAACGGCGAGATGACCGAGCCTTGGGGGGTCCCGACACTGCCGAGCCTCTTCTCTTGGAGCCGTAGATCGCCGGCGCAGAGCTCGGTAGTCCGTCCCGTCAGAAAGTCCTTGATATAATTGTATGTTCTTGCGCCCATGTTGAGTCTGGACACCTGGGCTAGGATTGCAGAGTGCTTCACCTTGTCGAAGGCGCTCTGCAGGTCCAGCCCCAGAATGGCCTTGTTGTCTTTCGTTAGGGTATCTTCGTCAATTATATCTTTCTTCAACAGAATCATCGCGTCTTGGGTGCCGAGGGAACGCCGAAACCCGATGATCGTGGTGGGGTATAGTCCCGACTCCTCCAGGTAATCCTGCCACCTACACATGAGGACGTGCTCCAACACCTTGCCCACGCAGGACGTGAGCGAGATGGGCCGGAGGTTGTCCGTGTTCGGCGGCTTGCCTGGTTTGGGGATGAGTATGGTCTTGGCACTCTTCCACTGCTGGGGCAGTGACCCCGCACTCCAGCACTTGTAGTAACCGGTGAGGTTTTCGATGGCCACATCGCTGAGGTTCTTGAGCGCTCTGTTCGAGATGTGATCCGGGCCGGCCGCCGACTTGCCCTTTAGTTGGTGCAGGGCCGCTCGCACCTCCTCGACGCTGATGTCGCGGTCAAGCTTCTCGTTGGCTTGACCGCCGTACTCAGGATGCCTTTCCGTGGGTGTAACCGGAAGATACTTGCTGTTTATGCGTCTGATTACTTCAGTTTCCCCGTTTTCCTTGACTGCTCTGTGAATGATCTTTGCGAGGCGGTCGCGTTGGTGGGACTTTGTTTTAGTCTCGTCGAGCAGATGCCGCATCAAGTTCCAGGTTTTGCCGCTATGCATCTGCCCGTCCGCAGCATTACAGATTTCGTTCCATTGTTGCGTGCAGAGCAGCCGACAATGAACTTCGATGGCGCGATTCAGCTCCGCCACCTTCTTCCTTAGGCGCCGATTTAGTCGTTGCTTCTTCCACCTGTTTAGGATAGATTGCTTTGCTTCGAATAAGTGCGCGAGGCGGCTGTCAACCTTGTCGACCTGCTCATCCGTTTCTATGATTTTGGTCATCAACGATAAATTCTTGCAAAACACTAATGAGTACAGCTCTATCATTTTGAATTACATTTTCACCAAATCGCTCAACGATGGATGCTTGCCCCAGGATTGGAAAGTAGCCAAGGTCATGCCTTTTTACAAGTCTGGTGACGCACACAACCCAAGCAATTATCGTCCGATATCACTAACATCTGTTCCCTGCAAAATATTAGAACATGTCATATTTACTCACCTAGTTGACTTCTTGGAGTCGAATAACTTTTTTCATCCATCCCAGCACGGTTTTCGTAAACATTTTTCTTGTGAAACACAGCTACTAACATTTACTAATGACCTTCACGTGTTCCTTGATGCCGGCCTCATCACTGATTGCATATACTTGGATTTTACGAAAGCCTTTCATAGTGTAAACCATGAGCTCCTTATACTAAAACTAACCAGCCTAAACATTGACCCTTTAGTACTGCACTGGATACGCGACTTTCTTTCTAACCGGACTCAATTCGTCACCGTGAATGGAACCGATTCCCTGGAGGCACCTGTTTCCGCCGGAGTGCCACAGGGTTCAGTTTTAGGCCCATTACTATTTTTGATTTATATTAATGATTTACCTACTAGCATAGCTTCTTCTGGCTGTCTTTTTGCGGATGATTGTGTTATCTACCGCAACATTTCTAATTACACTGACACAATAATCCTTCAAAGTGACCTAAATAATATTTCTGCTTGGTGTCAAACGTGGAAAATGGAGCTTAACATTCTTAAATGTAAATCAATGAGAGTATCGCGTAATAACATGCCTTGCCCAAACTACCTTCTTCACAGCACGGCATTAGAATCTGTAACTACCTATAAATGCCTCGGTGTACATATTACTAATGACCTTTCATGGAAGTACCACATCGAGCACGTAACATCAAAAGCCAATCGCATGCTTGGTTACCTGAAAAGAAACTTCTCTCTCGCACCTTCTTCACTCAAGCGACAGTTGTATATCACTTATGTCCGATCTAATCTCGAATATGCATCGTCAATCTGGGACCCTGGCCTTGCAACTC
The DNA here is from genome assembly GCF_038994185.2 of Dermacentor albipictus. Classification (NCBI taxonomy): domain Eukaryota; kingdom Metazoa; phylum Arthropoda; class Arachnida; order Ixodida; family Ixodidae; genus Dermacentor; species Dermacentor albipictus. The sequence goes on along the minus strand of NW_027225566.1, from coordinate 3,106,361 downwards.
TTACTAATAACTTGGAGGCAATGCAGAATCGCTCAGCACGTTTTATCCTAAGTAACTATCATCGAACTTCCAGCGTAACTAACATGAAATCGATACTTAATCTGCCCCCGCTTGCAAATAGACGGAAACTATCTCGACTTGCATTGTTGCATAAGATCTATCATCATAATCACGTTCTTAGGACCCGTCTGATTAAACCGCCTAATTTTGTTTCATCTCGACTTGATCACAACCATAAAGTCCATGTCCCTCACCAAAACACTGCAACATACTCGCACTCTTTCCTGTCCAAAACCAGCCTCGACTGGAACAATCTTCCCGCTTCATTAGTAAACATTACCAACTGCGACCATTTTCGTGAAGCTCTTTCCAGCGAAATTTAATGCATTCTAACATTTTTTTTTTCGTCTCTATGTTGGTTGGAAACTTCATCTTTTAGTGTCTCAATCGGTTGCAATGGTATGTTCTTGGCGTAATCATTGCACAAGCCGTGCATGACAGTGTGAATTTTTGTTATTAGAAATTGCATTCATTCCCATTTTTTGAAATTTTTGATTGTGTATGTGCAAATAACTGAGCTTATGTTGAATGATTGACCCCCTCCCCTCTATAATGCTTGTATGCCTTGAGGGTACAATAAATAAATAAATAAATAAATAAGTTTGTTGGAGAATTGTTGGGTTGAGTGTTGAGGGCTCTTGAATATTGGCCACTGAAATTTAATTTAAACACCATTGGGTATCTCAATGTTGAATAATTGTTAAGTTACCATTGAAAGTCTATTGTGCTTAGACGGTCCGTTGTGTTCGTTTTGTTGAATGGTTATTGGGTTACCATTGATTTTACGTTTAACTGACGTTGTGGTAGTTCTGTTGACCTGTTGAGTTACTTTGCCACAGCACTGAAAAGTACATTGTGGCCCAGTTGAGATGGCATTGAAATTTTAGAAGTCGCCATTGAAATATGATTTATGTTTCGTTGGGCTAGTTGATTTTTATTCATATATTGAAATTGCTTTGCTTTTCGCTTGCATGCCTCGGTGCCTGCTCATAACTTTCCCAAACACAAATAAAAGCAAAGGGGAGACTGATCAATTCGAAGTACCTTTATTTACACTAAAGATGCGTACACATCAAACATTACTACAGTACATAAGGCACCACTACATCGAACCTGGAGACATAGGCTAGTACCTACAGCACTCTAGCATTGTAAATACATCTAAAAAAACCTATACATATGAATTAAATCAAAACGATCATTGTGGTCTTCACTTTCGACTTAAGCTTATGACTAGAAGGCAAAGCGACTCAAAAGGCAGGGCTTAAGCATACCCTTGTGCCACGCATACGTTGACGCCTGGTACGCTAGCTTGAGTGGGCAGAAGAAACACACGAACGCAAGATGCAGCACACACGTAACATTCATTCAATAGGCTATCTTTGCAACAGGAACACACGGTAACATTCAACGCTTATCACACACGGAATGCGTCCTCGCTTGCTAAGCTTTCAGCTCGCACTACCGCGTTTACTAACGTCTGTGAGGCAATCGTCTATTCACTGTAATAGGGGCGCTTACAGTACCGCTTCTGTTCGACGCGGGTATCGGCGTCCTCCGGTCTGTGGTCCATCGTTGTAATCTGGTCGTCTTCAGTCGTTGGTGTCTGGTGTCACCGATGCCCCGGCCGACGTGACGAAGGCACGGTCGCTGAGGGGCTGTCGCGTTCCGGTAGAGCAGGGCTCGTGCCGACTGGCACTCCCGGTGCGCACTGGCCCAGCTTAGTTCACTAGATGGGACGGTGACTGGCTGTAGCCAGCCTATGCGCGTTTACGTTCAGCGGCACAAACACTGACGTGTCCTGACAGGTAGGTCCGGGCCAGCGGTAGTTCCGGGGACGTCGGACATCTGCTCGCCGAGCCTGGTACTCGGGCGGGACGTCGATGTGTCGCCTAAGAACTGGGACAGGACCCAGAGAGGTGATCTCCGGCCATCTTCTCCTGGAACGCTGCGCCCTGGCCGCCACGTCCTTCCCTGCGCGCGCCCCTTCTCCAAGATGGCGGCTCCACGCGCTCGCTCCACTCCTTCTTCCTCGTCTTCTTTCCTTGTTTACGCTTGTCACTCCTGACACCTTGTAACAGCCAACTTCGAACACATGAACACTTGAAGCTGCATGCATGTGAATACACAAAAGACATCTGAATATGTTACATTAAAATGTTTCGCACACTAACACATCACAGGAAGAGCTACGGCTTACTCAGAAAACAAATTCCTTCACGTAAATATATAAAAGCTTTAGGACACGTCTTTCCCCGCGATTAAAATTTAATGAAGTACTAAAGTAGACTTGCCTTAGCTTTTTGTCTTCGAGATGTATTAATTGTCATGTGGCCCAATTATTTTATAAAATAACATCACTCAACTTAGCTATTAATTGACGAGACATCATTTCGAAAGTTGTCGGGCATGGTGAACACCTGAATTATGTTTCTGACAAGCCAGGTTTGCTTTCTTCAGAAATAAACTTGTAAAACTTTTGTGTATTGAATGCATCTTATCTCCCTGGTACAAGTCAAGAACAAACAGTACACCATTTGATTATGTTAATTTGGGGTACAGAAGAGCTTGTTGGTGACATTTCCTCAATTTAGTGAGCTCATTTTCAGGTAATTTTTCTGGACTTGCACAAAGCTAATTAGAGCACGTTTTCGGGCCTTTTTCCCTATACCTAGCAACTAAGTGGTACCTCACTCAATGAAGAGATAAGGCAAGGCTAATACCTTGAACGAGAAGAGAAAAAAATAATTATTTGGCACAGAAAATTGGTAGTAACACACGGCTCACACACTTCCAAACAGCCAAATAAATGGTCACCTGCACTTGCAGTATCAAGTACCCCAGAAATAGTCATAAAGGATGAGAAAAGGTTCCAATGACTGGACAGCCAGATTGGTCAGACAGTGCAAAACGCAAATAAATGCGCATACGAAACACCAATGACCTAAGTTGCGCACGTAAAATGCTATTAAAATGCTACCAAAATTTTATTGCATAAGATACGTAAAAGTTGCATAAAAATTGGGACAATGCAGTAACAAAGACGGAGGGAGATACAGCACCCATGTTGAAAAGAATTACAAGTGATATACATGCATATTTGAGCTCACGACAAATTTTTCTCCAATATGTACAAAAAGAACACATGCACTTAGCGCATAAAAAGGTTCCTGCGCCTAGAGAATGCAGCACAGTACAAATCAGCCTCGTGAGAACCGAAAAGTAGAGTTTAGTATGTTTAAAAACTACGAATGCTTGCACACCTACAAACAGGCATGTCACATGTCATGCCTTGAACGGATGAAATTAATAAATCTTACACACAAAGGAAGTTATCATCAATCTTATTGGCTTCCACAGGGGACTCCTTGAAGTTTAACTAGAAAAATGTACATCAGTGTTAAAAACAAAGAGAAGATAAGAACCTATAGCGTTCTTCCTGGAATAAACAGCACAAATAGCTTAATGTATCAATTCTATGGACACTTTGCCAATTCGGTGTACATTTATATTTGACAACCACCCAAACGGAGACGAGAAGGATGAATTAAGGTAGGAACACACCGGAACGCGGACTCAACTAGAAGTTTAAGACAAAGAATTTAAACACACTGGCCAACTTCACAAAGAAAAAGTCGCGGATGCGCAGCAGAAACAGCCCGGCTCAACAAAAAAGGTCCGAAAGACGGCCTGTAGAATAACCATGTGCGTCAAAAACTAACAAAAACATGAAAACTGAAAGGTTTGTCCTGTAAGTGATATTAACGAGAAGTACTGCAGCAACTCTTTCCCACTAACGGTCACAGAAATCTTTGCTAATGAATTTTTCTTTGTGATCAATACATAAGGCTTCCATAAGTCCTCTTGTTTTCTGGTCTTTGTGATGAAACAATCGTTCTTTCTGCTCTATACCGCAACACCAGAGGAGTTCTAGAAGCAATATTTATTGATCACAAACGAAAAAATGCAAAACCAAGTGATCTGTTGCCCTTATGTGGGAAAAAGTCGCAGTTCTCAAAATAATATTTCTCGTTGGGTAGTATCACTTATCGGACAAATCTTTCGCTTTTTCGAAAGTTTTGTCCGCTATTTCTCGTTTTTCACGCACGTTTATTCTACATGACATGGCTTTCTCATACTTTGTTTCTTGTCGCACGTGGCTGTTTCTGACACGCATGCACGGCTTTTTACCTTTGTCAAGTTGACCCGTGTCTTTAATACCTCTGTAATCAAAAGTAAACATTTAGTTGAGATTGCGCTAGTGTGTGCTCCTACCTATTTCGTCGTCCGTCGTGCGCCTCTGTTCGTGCTGCTGCTTACAGTACGCACGTATCACTTGGTTAGGCTGCTAAACATACTCACAAACAAAAATGAATGCCTCCACTCAAAAGGTAGCTCATCCTTTACTACTAAATGCCCGAGAAAATCGAAAATAAGCCTTCACAGCCTCCATGCGGCAGCTAGTACACCACAGAGCAGCACAAAAAATAGTTGAAAATCCCACTTGATGGAGAGTGGCAACAGAGATGCGAGCTTGTTAGTGAATCAGCCACATATCAACGGGTGTCTCTCGCACGATGCCAAGGTGCTCTTCACGTAGAACACTTTAGCACCTGGGAATTCGCTGAATGCGTAACCTGTGAGAAGGGAATGCGTTCAGAAAATGAGATTACGCGGATTAAGAATCTGCCACACACTGCACATAAATACGCACGAAATAGAAGTACACACTATACTCGCAAGTAAAATTTTGCGTCTCTTTACGAGTGCCGTCGAGAAAAAGAAGAAATTGGTTGCTACGATAAATGTTAGTTAAAACATGCACAGCGATGCTTAACAGCGGGGAAAAATATTCCCGGCTCTCTCGTACAACCAAAGACCACACGACAGTGCATAGCCGATATGAAGCAGATATATAATCTTTGGTTAAATGTTTAGCAGAAGGAATGTCCTAAAGAGATGCCGAGAGCGATGCAACCCAGTTGAAAAACACAACAGGAAATTTTAACAGTCTGTCGTATTTTGGGACGTTGTTTCTGTAGTTCTGTTGCCTGTAGTTCTGTTGTCTGTAGTTCTGTTGCCTGTAGTTCTGTTGCCTGTAGTTCTGTTGCCTGTAGTTCTGTTGCCTGTAGTTCTGTTGTCTGTAGTGTGACGTCCTGTAGTAGAAAGTTCTGTAGTTCTTGATCAATATTTAATTAAAAATTGACAGAGACGTCCGTAAGGTTATGTAAATTTGTTAGTACAAAAAAGAAAAACATAAAAGTAAAAAAAATTAAAAAAAAACATCTTTGCCTAGGATTCGAACATGCGACCTCACGATTCCGAGTCCGGCATCTTACCACTGCACCACTTTTTTTTTTCTTTATTGCCGACTTCAACACGTCAGTTTACAAAATCAGTCCGCGCGAAGAACACAACACGTATGTTAAAAATACGTCACCCTCACTTGGGGTTACGTGATGAGATTAAAATTCACGCATGTGTAGCAAAGCTTCCATTCTTGGAAGCCACTCAGGCACTGGGTCTTGTATCTTGTATCCTTCAATAGCTCTGCTAACAGATTCACAAAAATACTGTCTTATGGGCCTGGCATCAATGTCTGCGTACCACTGCACCACCACTGACATGCTTTTTGACTGTACGTTTTGGCCATGTGAACAGTACGACGTGCTGATGCGCTGCTGTTTACATTTGCATTTTGAGAGCCAAGATCCGCTATCACTCCACCGCGTCAAGTGCCGCATCTCTAGAAGAGCAAGAGTGTTCGTACCATCGACAGGTACATCGCGCAGTGCTAGAACATCGATTTTGATGTACGATATCCATATTAAATAAGAAATTCAGAAATAGACAACGCGTTGACTTTTAGGGTTATTACTGCTAGTTTCGACAGTCGTCTCTCATTCTTTACACTTTTGAGCGCGCATATAATTCGTGTGTTCAATGCAAAATAGCTACATAAACATTCGTGGATGAGAGTTCTTTCTGACAGCATACTGGCTTCTCACGGCAGCGCTGTACCAGATTAATGAGACCCGAGCGAGACAGCTTTTCACGCAACTTTGTGGAACAACCGAAATCTTCTTTTCCGCTTCGCATAAGCTTGTGAAATATTCCTGGGAAATTAACTAATGTGTCAGTGTAACAGCACATGTAAGTCCACAGGCCTGTGTGCTACATCTTACCAAAAAAAAAATGGATACGCAGCCATTCCCGCAGATGGTATGATTTTGATCAGCGGCCGATTTTGAGGAGGCCGGTAGGGCGTTGCTCGTGCCGCGTCGTCACGGCACAATTATAACTATTCGCCACGTCGACTTTATTACCGGTGTCGGTGCCATCAGCATTGCCGGCTTCAGAGAAGCGCGATTGAATACCGCGCAAGAGAAAAGTACAGTGTACACCACCCATGCGAAAACATACAATTTTAAAGGACCACGACGGAAAGCGCTTCTGTTGCGACTTCGGAACTCTTGGCCGTCGCGACCGCATGTTAGTGCTGCGACGTTAGAATTGGTGTCGTAACGTCGGAGTCGCTGTCAGGATATAAAGCTGTTGTTCCGACTTCAGAACTCTTGTTGTCGCGACAGAATGCTTCTGTTGCGAAATCAGAATTTCTGTCGTAATGTCAGAAATGTCTCCCAATTAAGAAATGTCAACAACTTCTGTCGTACAGCAGAATTTCTGTAGTTGCGACAGGAATTCCTTTTGTCTTTTTCAACCGGGCACTACAGAAGCTTGTCGCATCACACAATTTCAGTGCACTTCTGATGTCATCATTGGGTACATGTTGCGGCGATAGGTTTCCGTTGTGGAACAGTTCTCTGTAGTACAACAGAAGTTTGTCCATTACTTAAGGAACACTTCTGTTATGACAACTGGGGGCCTGTTGCAATGATAGGCTTCTGTCGTACAACAACATTTTTCTGTAGTACAACAGAAGTTGGTCGCATTACTTCAGGAACACTTCTCTTGTGACAATTGGGGGCCTGTTGCCACAATAGGTTTCTGTAGTATTTCAACAGCTCTCTGTAGCACTACAGAAGTTTTTCGGGTTACTTCAGGAACATTTTTGTTGGGACAACAGGGTGCCTGTAGTGATGACAATTTTTTCTGTAGTACTACAAAAATCTGTTGTAGAGCTTCAGCTTTCTGTTGTAACAACAGACATACGACAGACTGTACTTCTGTAGTAGCAACAACAAATGTCTGTTGTACATCAGAAAAGTATGTCGCTCCATCAGGAATCTGTAGTTACTACAGAAAAATCCTGTTGTACAACAGAAATTTCTGTAGTACTACAAAAATCTGTTGTAGAGCTTCAGCTTTCTGTTGTAACAACAGACATACGACAGACTGTACTTCTGTAGTAGCAACAACAAATGTCTGTTGTACATCAGAAAAGTCTGTCGCTCCATCAGGAATCTGTAGTTACTACAGAAAAATCCTGTTGTACAACAGAAATTTCTGTAGTACTGAACACAACCTCTGTTGTCATTTTCAACTGGGAATCGTGAGCGTGCCTGTACGAATGAGAACATGTACCGCTTCTTTGAAGCTATCCGCGCCGGCGTGGCTCCGATCATCCCACGCGATTTGTGTGCAGAACGTCGCGTACAAGTCCTTGCGCGTTTTGTAAGGTAGCGTCTGCGCAGTGAGCTACATGCATGCGTCATTCCTCACTGCGCAAACGGTGCTCGAGTGCGACGCTTAGCTCGAGGCGAGGTGTGTGCCAGTCACCACGGAATACGCACGAATCCCTTCCGTTTGCGCCGCTGCCGAGCGCTAAACCTACATCCGAACGTTTTTGGACCACATCGATGTCGGAAAGTCTGCTCCTGGCCAGCCGCCGCACTTGGTCTTGCCTCGCTAATCACTGGTAGCGCACCCACCCCCAACAGCCATGGAGGTGCAATCGCAGGGCGAAGACCTCGACTCGACAACGTTCAGACCCAGTGAGTGGACCACGATACTCCGCGCGTACAAGGGAGGCAAACCAAGCCCGGAAACGCTGGTTGTGCCTCCTCATGCAGCCCCTGTTCGAGATAAGCCTGCCGCGTCCGCCGTCGGTGCTCCGGCCGACACTGCCCCTGCGACCGTCAAGCCGACATACCGTGCTCAACAACAACGGCTGCGCGTGACGCACGCAATCGCATTGCGAAGTAAGCAACTTGTTTCACTCCCTCCCGGCACTATAAGGGTAGTCTTCCGACCAAGAGGAGGCCTCGCTTTGAACGGAGCCATGGCGCAGCCACTCATGAAAGCTCTGCGAGTCACCGCCGCTGACCGGGACCTAGGAGAGTTTCACCTCCGGATTCACCTGACGAATAACACCTTCACGGTCGCTACACCTCACGAGTCAACGGCCCTTCACCTCGTCCAACTCAAGGAAGTGGCCCTTCAAGAAACCAGTTACCCCGTCGCCGCCTACATCGCACCGCCGCCCGCTGCTGCGCGCGGAGTCATCTCGCAAGCCTACTGGGCGGAAGCACCGGAAGAGATGCTACAAGGCCTCCAGACTCGCAACCCGGAAGCTGATATCATCGCAGCCCGCAGAATGGGTAGGACCCTCTCCATATTGATCACATTTGCGCATGGCCCAGTCCCTCACACCATATGCTACATGAGTGTAGTGTATAGATGCACGACGTACAAGGGAAGTCCAGACGCGTGCACAAACTGTCGTCGACCGGGCCACAGACACGACGTGTGCCCCCACCCCAAGAGTGGTCTCTGCCCGCGGTGCGGGGACAGGCATGAGCCGCAAGATGTTCCCTCCTGCATCCCGATCTGCATTCTCTGTGGGGGGCAGCACCTCACGGGCACCGGCTCGTGCAAGGCAAGAAATGCCGCCACCAAACGACTTAGCCCACCGCCCCAGAAGACAAAGTTCCCTACCAAGAAGGACTTTCCCCCGCTTAACACGACCCTCCCGCCTACCTCTACATGGGCTTCCAAGGTTGCCAAGACGAATATCATGACCTCCCAGGACTCGGACGTGAAGGCTCTGCGGGATGAGGTAAGGCAGCTCAAGGCAGCCCTCTCTACCTCCACCCCTGCTCTACCCCCCACTCCACCATCCCCATCTTCCTCATCCAACCGGTCCGACCAACCTCCTCAGAAAAAGAGGAGGCCTGATGAGAGCCCAGTCCAACCTATAGACCTGGAAGCCAAATTTCAGGACCTCGCCCAAAACCTAGAATCCAAGTTCACAGAGCGCATTACTGCGCAGGTCACTGCACAGGGCCAGACTATGATTGAAGCTACCATTACCGGTATAATAGATAGGGTCATATCTAGCATCATGGCCAAGGTTGAGGAGCGTTTAGCTAACCTTATATCTGGACTCTCAGCGGCCTCTGCTCCCGCAGTCCCACCTTCTGCACTCCTCCTTCGCCCCGCCACCCTTCAACATGGCTCCTTCGAGGCACCATAATTCCTTACAAATTATTCAATGGAATTGCAGGGGCTTTCGGCGAAAGCGCGACCCTCTGCAGCAGATTATCGCGAACTCTTTGTCCCCACCAGACATTATCGCTATCCAGGATGCCAATGTTTGCAGGCAACTGTCAGGATACGCTGTTATCCGCTCTGACTCCACTGATCTTCCTCGGGTGGTTACATACGTCTGTAACACCTTGCATTACGCGGAGCACAACGTTACCTCCCCTATTGCTCACACCTTCATCGAAATTTTACCCCCCACCCCTGCACAATCTCCCCTGTTCATGCTTAACTGCTATCTTCTCCCATGACAGCCGATTCACCTACTTGTTCCACTCCTCAAATCCGTAACCCAAATGGCCGGATCAAACCCCCTACTGGTTGCCGGTTTCTTTAACTGCGCTCACGTGGACTGGGGCTATCGACGCACCAACCACAGAGGCACAGTTTTATACAATAATACGCTATTACTTCACCTGACCATCTTTAAGGATTTTAGCCTACCTACGCGGGTTGGTAACAGTGTTACTGCCGATACTAGCCCAGACCTCACGCTTGGTAGAAACTTGGCTCACCTACAGTGGGAAAGAACGTAAGCCACACTAGGCAGCGACCCCCACCTGATTCGCATAGCGGTGAACTATCGCCGACCTCAGCGCAAATTTACCGCTAGGCACACTAATTGGGATCAGCTCCGTAAATTTAGGCAAGCGCAGCCAGCACAGGGTCCCTTCGACCTAGACACCTGGACTACTCAGTTACAGAAAGACATTCGCCAACATACCCAAACGCTCGATACTACCCCAGACACCCCCGTTATCGACAGTAAGCTCGCCCACCTTCTTGAAGCTCAAGAGAACATAACGCGAAGGTGGAGAACTCAAAAGCACAACAGGAAAATAAAACTAAAACTCACCCAGCTTCAATCCCAAATAGAGCACCATAGTGCCACTCTTTGCAAAGCTAACTGGGCTCAGGTTTGTGACGGCCTCCGAGGCAATCTCTCCACAACCCGCGCTTGGCACCTGTTACGCCATATGCTCGATCCCACGCAATCTAAAACTCAGACGCGTCTTAGCATTCGCCACCTCACTCATAATTATCGGCAGGACACCGACGCCTTCCTCGCGCAGGTGAAATGCACCTATACCACCCCAGGTCCTCCTTGCAAACATCCCGAGTACACGGGCTCACCCCAACCACAGCTTGACGCTCCTATTACAGAATCTGAATTTCGTGCAGCCCTATTGAAATTGAGCAATACCACACCCGGGGAAGATCAAATTACGAATGCTGCCATCCGAAATCTTGATGATGCCTCCATATCTCACCTCGTTACCTGCTTTAACGAGTGCTGGGAGGCAGGTACCCTCCCTGCCTTCTGCAAGCATGGAAAAATTATATTTATCCCAAAACCCCACAAGCCCATCACCCTCGAGAACATCCGCCCCGTTTCTCTTACATCTTGTCTCGGCAAGACCTTTGAGCACATAATCCTCGCCCGACTGACAACGTACATGGAAGAAAATCACCTTTTCCCCCACAGTATGGTCGGCTTTCGTGCGCATCTATCTGCGCAGGATGCCCTACTTCAAATTACGCACGATGTGCTTGATGATACCATCCCCCATCTTACTAAAGCCATCCTGGCGGTTGACCTCATTAAGGCATTTGACAGAATTCGACACGCTGCCATCTTACGGGAACTGCAGGAACTACAGGTAGGCACTAAGACCTACAACTACGTTCGCGCCTTCCTCTCTGGTCGCACTGCCTCCTTGCACATTGATCAGCTCAGCACACCCTCTTATACGCTCGGTGAATTTGGAACCCCGCAAGGCGCGGTCCTCTCCCCCATTTTATTTAACATTGCTCTCATCCCCTTAGCCCAGAAGCTCAATCTCATCCCACACCTAAAACATACTCTGTACGCTGATGATATTACCGCATGGACCACTCATGGCTCAGACAGGGAAATTGAGGAAACTCTACAATTAGCAGTCGACACGATCTCCGCTCACGTATCATCTATCGGACTCGAAGGTTCCCCCTCTAAGTCCGCGCTCCTCCTAATTAGACCAAAATCTGCCGCTAACTCACCCATCCAAATCACTTTACAAGGATCCCCTATCCCCATCACTCCCACCCTGCGCATCCTTGGCCTCTACCTGCAGGAGTACGGACGCAATGACCATACCCTTAAAACACTCAAGGCCTCCACGCAATCAGTGTTGCAGCTTCTACGCCGCGTATCTTCCCTGCACAAGGGTTTAGACGAAGCAGACAACATGAAACTTGTACATGCTTTTACGCTTAGCCGCATTCTGTGCGCCACTCCATATCTCAAGCTGAACTGCACAGAAACCGAGCGCGTGAACGCCATGATCCGCCTTGCAACTAAGGCAGCCCTCAACCTACCTCGCAGTACTAGCACAGCCAAACTCCTTGCACTAGGCATGCATAACACGCTTCCTGAACTAGTTGAGGCACACCTTCAGATGCAGTATTTAAGACTTCCCGCGAGCGCCACTGGCCGCCATACCCTCGCCTCCCTTCGCATCAACATACCCGCTAATCAGTCAACCCTTATGGCCATTCCTCGACACATTCATACACCCCTTGTAGGGAAACCCCTTCCTCGAAACGTCCATCCCCAATATCACATCTCTCGCCGCGTAGCTCGCGCAAATGCCCTCCACAAGTATTACGGACAGGTCGAGAAAGCCATCTGGGTGGACGCCGCATGTACAACGCATGAAGCTGTAGCAGTTGCTTACAACCCAACCTTATCCCGACCCCTAACTCACCATCTTCCCTCGGGCTCTACACCTGAGGAAGCAGAGGAGACCGCCATCGCCTTAGCCCTTGCCCTTTCGGATGCTGAATACATCTTTAGCGATTCAAAGACTGCTTTGTCCAACTTTGCCAGAGGCAGAATTCACAACCCTGCCTGGAACTTGTTGAACATCCCCACCCAGAATTTACCACGTAGGGTTGAGCTCCGGTGGGTGCCGGCTCACTCTGGGAACCCCGGAAACGAGGCTGCCGATAAATTGGACCGAGGTTTAATTTGCCGGGCTCAGGACAGCCTCGATCCGGGTTTCTCGAGGGAACGGGTACACAGCTTTGTGGAGCTCACGCAAATACCCCGTTTGGACCGTCGGTCTTACCCTCCTCCCCACTCCTCCCTGACGCACTCCCAACAGATCCTCTGGAGACGCCTCCAGACCCGCTCTCTCCCATCCCCTCAGCTGCTATCCCACTACTGTGGCACCTCCCCTACATGCTCCCTATGCGGAGACCCTCACGCCACACTCTCCCACATCCTTTCTGGCTGCCCTGCCGATCCTCCCCCGCAGGGACAGCCCGCCATCTCTAGCTGGGAGGACTGGGAGGTCCTGCTCTCGTCTACGGACCCGACATCGCAGGTTACTGCGGTGACTCGGGCTGCCGACGTCATGAGCAAAAGGAGCATGAACGTTTCGACGTAGTGCGGGACCGTGCGATGGTCCAGGGACCCAGAAGAGTCCAAACTCCCATGCTATGAATAAAGTTTTTCTCTCTGTCTGTCGAGGCGACAACGCGCTGATTGGCGCTCCTTTCGCTTCTGCAAGCAACGCACATTCGGATCAGTCCAACTCAAAGAGGCAGCAGAGAATGGTGGCATGTTTCGGTTATCGCCTATTAAAATTGTACAGTACGCCTTCAACGGCAACCCGCCGCGCTAGATAAAGATGCTTACTGTGGTAGTTTTGGCGGTGATAGGCGATAAGGCGAGCCCGTCGGCGGCTGTTTTCTTTGCCGACGTCGTCACCAGACCTCTGTTCATTTGCGCTGTGTATCCGGGTGCAGTCACCACGCGGAAGCTGTGACTAATCGGTTGGCCGTGCTCCGGAAATCCCGAAGAGGCGAAATATATTTTGCGGCGCGCCGCATCATTAGCCGCAACCTTAATCGAGGCGCGCTTAACCGCTACGGCACAAATGGTGATCACACTAACCGTATGGTATACGATGAGCCACTACGGATTTTAAAAAAATAAATCTGATGTCCTACGTGCCAAACCAACGATCTGATTATGAGGCAGGTCGTAGTGGGGACTCCGTATTAATTTTAACTTCCTGGAAATTTTTACGTGCATACAAAGCACAATGCACGAGCGTTTTTGCATTCCGCTCCTTTGGAATGCGGCCGCTGCAAGGATCGTATCCACGACCTCGAGCACCGAATTGTCACGGCGGCCGCCATAGTTACGAAATGCGTAAGCGTGAAGTGCAACACTGCCTTCCGGTACGAGTGTGGTACAAGCGTAGCAAAGCTGCACACCTGCTGCAGAATTATTGGTCGCGGTTCTCCTATGGTCGTAGTGCCTGCCTAAATACCTTGAAAGGCAGCGCGCCTCTCACGTATCGGAACGCGATTACAAGCGCCGGCCTATGTGAGCCCCTATGAAAGATGACGTGGCCACTGTACAAAACTATCACTGCGCAGAGAAGCCGATCCTTATGTTCCAATTGTGTTCTCTTATAGAAATTAAGGAAACGTTTTTAGACAGGCACAAATGAAGCAATGAAATTTTACGCAAGTGGGACGCCGCTGCCTCTTCGCCTACCATTGTTTCAAACGAAGTGATGGCGGCACCGAGAGTTAGCATGGCGCGCTTTTGCTTCGGGGCATGCAGTTTGCTTGAAGAAAGCGAACGGTGTTCTTAACATCTCACGCTTGTCAATGTCAAATAGAAAAAAAAGGCTACGTGCTCAAGAAAACGAGATTACTTACCTATCTGCAGAAGTTCGGCTGCGACTGTTTCGGGGTGCCTTCTCTCTAACAGGCATCATAACTTGTGCCGCGCAACTCATCACAACAACCAGGCTCGCACATCAGTCGAAGACTAGTAGCTGGGTGAGCCAACGACTTCAACAGATAAACGTCTCACTTATCGTCGTTAAAGTATTTCACGAAAATGTGCGTCATGATGTCCGAAAAGAAAAAAAATACTTTCATCAAAAAGCACGAGGCGCGAACCAGCGCTCAACTGCAACAAAGTAACTGAGTCCGAAAGCCGTTCACACCTTCACTATCGTATTGAGTTATCAAAACCTTTCAAACACAAAATAACGGCACTGAAAAACCGCTAATTAATTATTATTAATTTTTCATCCACTAACCTTCATAAATCTTAAAGAGTAACCTAATTTGTAACGTAAACAATAAATACTACCCTTACAAAAATTTTTATAGAAAGTCCATAGACAGTCTATAGACATTTGCCTATGAAGTCTACAGACTGTCTATAGACATTTTTTTAGACTTGTCTATAGACAGTCTATAGACTTACGGCCATACACTTTTTATAGACTAGTCTATAAAAAGTCTGAGTCTATAGACTGTCTATAGACATTCCGTTAGACTAGTCTATAGACAGTCTATAGACTTACGGCCATACACTTTTTATAGACTAGTCTATAAAAAGTCTGAGCCTATAGACTGTCTATACACTGTCTATAGACAGTCTACAGACTTATGGCCATACTTTTTATAGAGTAGTCTATAAAAAGTGAGTCTATAGATTGTCCATAGACTGTCTATAGACTTATGACCATACACTTTTTATAGACTAGTCTATAAAAAGTCTGAGTCTATAGATTGTCTATAGACTGTCGGTAGACTTATGGCCATACACTTTTTATAGACTAGTCTATAAGAAGTCTGAGTCTATAGACTGTCTATAGATCGTCCATAGACTTATGGCCATACACTTTTTATGGACTAGTCTATAAAAAGTCTGAGTCTACAGAGTGTCTATGGATTAATTAAAATTCATATTTGTAGACAGTTGTCTGCAGAATGTCTATGGACAAGTGTATAGGTGTACAGTTCTACTTTTGTAGACTGAAGTCTATGGAATGTCTACAGACAAATGTATATAGCTATACTATAGACATTCTATAGATTTCAGTCTACAAAAACAGAACTTTATAATCCAATACCCTTTTTTTCTACGACATTCTGCATACACTTGTCAACAAACATGCATTTTCATTAATCTATAGACATTCTATAGACACAGACATTTTATAGACAAGTCTACAGAGTGTATGAGGCCATAACTCCATAGCGGCTATCTACAAGTTAGTTTACATTTTTCTTTACATGCGGTAGCAAAATGTTTTGAATGTATTTCATTTCATTTTATAGATATGAAATGCATGGAAATGCATGGAATGCAGATGTTATGCATGTGCACCTGTTCCTTTTCATCTGCATTTATGCATTACCGTTAGTAGATTAATAAAGCTCCTGAACCAGCTGTACTTTCATATATGTTGCATAAACAGAAAGAATTTATATAGTGCTGAATCATGCAGCGAAAAAAAATAAAACAAATGTACGGACAATGCATTAACCGCTTTTATTGCTCGATATAATAGATGAATTCCTTAAATTCATGTCTTATGCTATTATGGAAACAGATTAAATATTTACACTACTCCTTGGCAAGCATGGTCGCCAGCCTGGCCTTGACCTTTGTGTCATTAGTCCCAAAGGTGCTGCAGGTGTATGCTGCAAATAAGTAGATGCACCAATATGAGGCAAAAATAACAGATGTGTATTCTTCTCATGTTCATTAAGCAGCTTAATATATTTACTCAAACCATCTAAGTCAATACTTAATGCGGTTTAACTATGACTAATGGCTGCTTGTCAATACAAATCCGTACCGTTATGCAATGTTCTATTGCATGGTATGGTGAACAATTAAACAGTCACAACTGCTGCTCGTGTCAGTAACAGTATGTTCCCTTTTATGACAAGTTCATATATGATGCATTATTGTACTTATCCAAAATGGTCTCTATATTTATTGCGGAAACGTTACCCAGTTGGGCTGTCTGTACAGTTTTTTTGGCTGGTAGTTAAGTATGCCCGTGCAGAGGGATATTTTCAGATGACGTGACTGGAATATTCACAGTATCATGCCTAAGATTGTAATTTATTTTGCTTCGTACACATTTAAATGTCTTTCTCATAATTTTAAATGAATGGGTCATTGGCCATAACTTCAACAGATGGCAGATGGGTTGATTGTATTGATATCGTACCTTAATTTCTTGCAGGTAATGAGGCCTCTTGGGCATGCTAACAGGTTTTCAAGTTAGGTATACCACATGAGCACCCGAAATACCACACCAGCACTTTGTGTCATGGCACGACAGATATGCACCTCCTAGGAAACAGGACTGATAGTATAGTTCGAATGAATTCTATCACAGTAAATTATTTAAGGTGCTTTGAAAGATGAAAATTTTTTCTAGGCTATCGATGTTCAGGACGTTTAGTTAACGCAAAAAAAAACATATTGAGTTAGAAATGCCTTGTCAGTCTGCTTGACTTTTTTTTTTCAATTAGTAGAACCAATTTCCCTCAATTTTATGAAGTGAAACGTTTTAAAAATATATTTAACGCAAAGATTCTCTGGAAACTTTGATATGTAACAAGACAGCATACCTATGTGGCCCTATTAAAATTTCCCGATTTTTTTCCAAGCCTTTCCTGGCTGTTTTCATGAAAATTTTCTGGTAATCTATGACGCCTGCAGCTTAAGTGGAATAAAAAAATATTATGGTTTAATGCTTGCCAAGTAGTGCCAGTCCATATTATTTAGATAAAACGAATAACACGTCAGTCACTTGACATGCAGTATTACATTCAACTGACTTGAATCCCTTGTTTAATAAAGCTGACAAGGGCTTCGGCAAGTTCGTAATTGATGGCCACACGGGTACAGTGCGGAAGACACAGAGACACACGTAAAGCAAATGCAAGAATGCGAGGGAAAACTATAAAATGAGTTATTTTTACGGTTCAATAGTAGTATTCAATACAATTTGCTCTCATCACATATGCCTCTAGTTAACTTTGTTTACCTCTGACTAAAGACTACATGGCAATATTAATCAGTACCATTATGATGTTTCGTTATACTACAGTATGATAAGCAGTTAGACACCGCCGGTTCCAGCAACGGTACGTTTCGTTTCAAGACAGGCTCATGTGACACACAGTGTACTTATAAAAATAAAAGAAATGCGAGAATCGCGAACGATTCCTATAATAATACTTGTTGAAACAAAGATACCCGGCTGGACTGTGCACATTTTTCAGGTGTTAATGCGATATGCCCGTGCCGAACGAACATGCTCAGCATACTGACTTCAGTTTTGAACAATCACGTTAAGATTTGCAATTTATTTCCGCTTAGAACAGTCTGCAATGTCTCTTTTCTCATACTTCGAGATGAATACATTTACCACACTTTCAGTAGAATTCACATGAATGGGGGCGTACTGATCAGGTTACTTATCAACTAAAACATGTTACGATATCTTAGGTGCGTTGATAAGGGTAGAACAAATGCAATGTCCACTGAACTATTTGAATAATCTGTGCGTTATCTACTAAGAAAAGACCACCAAATTTATAATCTGGCTCTTTTTTCTTTTGTACAGCGCATATTGTATGCAGCCTGTCCAAGACGACGGCACCACATGCAACAGTAATGAAAACCGGAACACTTATTACGCACGACAATGGCTTCATACCATGCACGACTGGCACAATGCGAATCTGCGCCAGCAGCTGCCTTGTGATTAAGAGCACGTAAACTGCATAACGCCGAAGCATCGGAAGGCGCTTAACGCTTTTGATATAGCTCGAAAGATAACTTCTGCTGCTAAACTGTTTAAAAAAGAGACAAAAAACAAATCTTCCAACTACCGTCAAACGCAATGCGTTCAGTTTGAAACGTGTAAAGGTGCTTCCCGGAGCGACTAATTTATTGTTCTCCAATTTTTTCGCCTAAGTTGCGAAGCTGCCAGTGACTGAGCTTATCGCAGGTTTCATGCTCCAAAAGCGTTTGTGGTTGCATATAAATAAATTGGGTCAATCTAGAGATTTCTGCTAGATATTTCTTCAAGTCTTGTGTTTTGCTTGCTGTAACTTCCCAAAATTATTTACATTGGTTGCCAGGAACCTTAAAAATATTGCTACTTTTAAACTATGCGAAAACGGCAGCGCACACACTGCTTCTGCATGCTTCGCAAACACGGCCTTTCATCCGAGTACGCTAGCAGTTATTCAACTATGCCTGTCTGTTTGAAAATTCTTGATGCTAACACAATTTCGAGATATATACGTAAAGCGTGTCACGAGAATTTCACTACACATGCGGCGCAGCATTCATCGCGGCCAGATCAAGCGCCACGAAATGAGATCTACCACACTGGCTGCCCAACACACACAATCCGCTTAGTGGTAGCTCAGTATCAAGTTAAAACATGGCGTACTTCCTTTTTTACGCACCTACACTATAATGCTAAAATCAACGAGCCCGAGCGATCACTCGCTGTAAAACATTTCGTATAGTAGAAGCGGGAACAAGAGCGCGTTATCGAACATGTCAACACAAACCGACACTATACCCGAGTCGCCTGCGCTACATGCAGCCGGTTCGCGCTACGAAATACGCTCACATAATCATGAGCTATTGACGCAAAACATCTTTGCTAAAGCTTACCGTTCAGTGTAGTTGACGTGTGATGCCACAAAGAAGACACGCATACATAGACACCAACGTTCAGGGAGACACCGCACGCCGGTACAGCCGTTTACGTGCCTGGCGCACTCGTTGAGACGGCGCACCGCCGCGCATGCGCAAGAGTTCCGAGCATGCGCAGGAGCTCCGCGCGGGAGGGCGTGCGTGCTCGGAGTGTGAGCGTCTTTTCCTCCATTTTTTTCTTTGTCTCTTTCTCTCTCTCTGCGCGTCATGCGCGCCGGAACGGGTGGCTTTTCTTTTCCAATATTCATTTTTTTTTCGTGGACGAAGGATATGCGCTGGCAGGTTGTATGACAAACGCTGTGGGCTATCGTGTGAGACTGGAACGCTAACATGAATGCGCTGTTTGTAAAAGCCGTTACAGGGCCCTTTAGATGTTTCAGACGTATTATTGCCAGCGTCGATGAGTAATACAGCGTATTTGTAGCATATCTTCCAGCGTACCGCCAAATGTGATGCCCGCACGTATGTTAGTGCTAATTTTCTGTTCCGATGATAGGTCAAAGCAATCAGTACAGCGTTGAGGTACTCATATGCGTGGCTACGCAGGCATACCGCCGGCGAAATACTGGGTGGGCTCAGAGAATTTGGCACCTATTTTAAGTGAATGAGAAACTTTGATGAGTTTATAGTGCAGGATATTAGGCAACAAAAAACCGTCCGATGTTAGTGACGCTGCCGGGATATGAAGACAATGTGAAAAGTATCCGAGAATCGGACGACACACAACGCGAACACCACATGCGCGACATCGGTTCATCGCACATTCACAAAGTCCGCGTTGTCAGCTACAAACATTACCTATGTCTTTGCTGTTAGCTTCATGCCTGTTTGGAATCCACTTGTATCTGAAGCTGGCGTTCATAACATCCATTATAACAATTGGCTCGGCGTTTTGCTTTCGTTATTCTACTGCCGCAAAAGTGATCCGACAACTGTGAAGACTGTCTTGAGATTGCCGAGAGCGACTACGTAGATCATATGCGGTCAACAAATGCGGAGGTATACGCTGTGTATACTAAAGTATACAAATAGGCTCTACAGCAATCTCAGCAGTATACAACTTCAGTGGCTAATATCAAACGCAGCTATGTATTATACACCGGTACCTGCGCTTGGTTACAGCGTACACGGGTTGGGCCCAGATTAAATTGTTTGTCTATTGTCAATCTATAGACATGCAAGACCACGACAACTCAGAGGTGGTGAATTCACCACCTGGTTTGCCGGCTTTCGCCACTCATTCACCACCTTTGCCACATCTTCACCATCTGACCTTCACCACCTGGTCTTCGCGAAGTGTACGTCCGGGAAGTAGCCAGGTTCAGGGCCTTCGGGTGCCTGGAAGACCTTGGTGACTCGGACGGTGCCTGCTCCGCCGCGATCCTCACTCGGTGCAGCTGCACCGAACGCAGACTAGCAGTCTGCACGGTTTGCCCACCGCGCCGGGGTTCCGGTGCCGTCGTGCATGAACCAGTGCGATATCATTGCGTTCGCAGAGGGCGGGGGGTATGGGAACTCGGAATTACATATTATCGACTTTCTTCTATAGACATTCAATACGCCGGGAGTACGCGCACACACACACCCACAAACATCCGAACACTACCTTGACGTTTGTAGCGCCACCTAGAAAAAAAATTACTACTAATTTTGCCATGTTTACAAAAGTAACGCTTCTAAATTACTTTGTAGCGCCTTTGCTGATGACGAGGAGACAAGTAAGGTATGATATGAGTCCATTACCTGTATTTCTTTCATTTCCCTTTGGTGTTCCTCTATTTCACTGAACATACGACACCTGCAGGCTTGGGAGATGAGAGGACGACAGTTCGGCGAGGGCTCAAATAAATCGCGCGCTTCTTGCAAGGCGAGAGTCGGGAGCAGCCGCAGATGCTGCGATTAGCTGTGATACTGTTACGGCTGTTGCTGAATCCGAAGCTCTTTGAAATCAGTTGTTATAGTGGCTGCGCACTGCGATCTCAAAGCGCGTTCGTTGTTTCATCTCTAGTACCACGGACATTGGATAAAAAAACTGTATTTGCTTTATGGATAGAGGGTACGTCGCAGGAAATTCGAAGACCTCACACGTGTATGTTTGTAGCGTGTGCGCGCTTGCATCCTACGGTTCCCAGAGCGCGTCCGATGCTCGAAGGTAGCGTCCTCGCGTGTCGGCGCCTGTCTTATCGCCGGCTGCGCTGCCGCCGTGTCTACTTTTGGGGAACTCCACATGCGGGTAGTCAGTGTGTATGCACGTGAATTTCGCATTCTTCTGCTCCCCGAAACGTGCTCATTTTGGATCGTACCAATGGCTATGTTATCTAGTGTATGTTAAAAGGACGATGGCATTTGTACACCGGCGAAGAAATAAATCGTTATGAACTTGGGTGGTCATGAATCTAGACTAACGTTGCAGTTTTTACGTAGCGAAAACGGCTACGAAAGTGGGGCGGTCCCGGAGATAGGCTCTTCAAAGCGCCAGCTGTAGTGACAGCACAAGGAAGTGGCACATGGCGCACGTGCCAAGCTTTTCAGAGCTTACTGGCTTTCGAATGAGAGGAGTATGCGAGCGCTCGTGGCCTATTGGTTAGAGTACCGGGCTCGACGGCCGACGTTCAATTCCACCCCATCGGTCACACATTATTTTGTTTAAATGAAAGCGAGGCCAAAGAAGAACCTACCTGCCACAAAGTGGCAGGAATGAGGTTGGAACGCTACACAATAAATTTTTGGAATGTCTTCATATGCGAGTCCTAATTATTGTATACTGGACTCAACTGCTACAAAACAAAAAAACAACAACTAGAAAAGTGAACACAAATTACCCAATAAATTGTTTATTGAGAGCACTCAGTGGTAATATTGTTGTGCAATGGTTGAGTGAACTCATTTGCTCTTGAAAATTTGTTGAAGTCCATTGTTTCAACAATTGCCCAACAATATCTCAATGGTTAACCAGCAGTCATTTTTGTACGGGGTGCGTGTGCACATATAGGTAAAGATGTCGGCAGTTAGATTTTCATACACACAAATATTTTGAATATCTTGAAAATCGCACCTAATTTGAGATATTCACGTCCCGCTGTGCGTCAGACGGCAACGTCCCATAAAGAAGCGTGGGGTGAAGTTTGAACGATAGCATGCCGTGCAAATCATGGCCCGCAAAACAGCCGCACACGCTTGCCAGACTAAGCGTGGCGTCTCACTAGCTGCCGCGACTGGCCGAGACGTTCGGTTTCCAGCTCTTCCTCGCGCTTGTCGTCATCGGGCGCTTCGGTCTGATACGATGGCGAGGCTGCCTTTCCTGCGCTCCTGCGGCACCGTGTTTCGGTATTGCCTGCATTTACCGTTGAAATTCGATGATAGATATCTCGAATTAGCTGCGACTTTTGACATTTTTAAATCGTGTGGGCGGATTAAATGTGACTGCCTTCAAGTTCACCATTCATACTATTGCATTGCCCTAAGGAACTGATAGAAAAGATAAAAACATTGATTATTCGTCTGAAGCTCGCGATATTAGCGGGAAAGTATCTCCGTCTCGTCGAGGAATTTGTCAGCAATCAGCAAAAGCGTCACATTCGCTGCGCTTATAGCCTTTCGATGAAATTCTGTATTGCCTAAAAATTGAAGAACGCCATATATATATATATGTATATATATATATATATATATATATATATATATATATATATATATATATATATATACATACATACCTATATATATATATATATATATGCGCAATGGATACAAGTACCAGTAAACCAGGCTATGCATGGTGCACCAGCTAGCTTTAGCCATGGTTCAAAAGTATGGTGACGCACTCTAGCAGACTGCAGCCAAATGCATATTGTCGGATATTGTATGGAACAAGTCACACTATTTGTTTTGTATTCCGCCTAATTGCATAAATATTGAAGGTGAGTTAACCAACTTTGCGAGTTTTTACTTTAGGGCAATACACACAACGCGAAAGTTGTAGAGCGTTTAGGAAAACACCAAGCACGTTCAAAACTCCTACTTGTGGTGTAATCATTTTTATGTGTCTAAAGAAAGCCCACAAAAGAAAAAAAAGAAACAGAAAGACATGTGACATGTACGGTACCTCGATATAAGCGCCGCCGGGCTTGGCGGACCATTGAGTGTTTTTCGCGGTGAAAAAAGCTATACAACCGATAGGAACAAAATACTAAGCAAAACGTGTTAGTTCGGCTATGTATTTGTCGACTTAAATTTCTCGACACGAAGCACAAAGCTAACATTGTGCACAATGTGTGACGCTGCAGTCACTGCCACTCCCCAGAAGTCCTAGATAAAGCGTATCATCTCAGTCGCGAAACATAAAAAAATTGATGGCGATAAATGTGCGAGTAGGGTTTGAGTAGAAAATGTAAAAAAATCACATTAAAAAAAAGAAAAGGAAAAGATTGACGCCCCGCCTTGAAGTGATCCGCCAAACTGTGACCTGAAATACCACATTGCTCCCGGATCAGTAGCAGGTGATTGCACTTTGTGTAAAGCAAGACCCTGCACATGCCGAACCAAGTTACTGATGGATATGTTTCGTATAGTTGGGAACAGTTTGCGGATTTCCCTCATGGCCTGGAAAATCGGGAAACCTTTGTGCGAATAAGAGGCGATGCACACTGTGTCAATAGTGAGGGTGACCACGCAGCCTACTCTTCAACGAGGTGAACGTATACAAAAGACTGAAAGATATATTTCGACATTCAAAGTGACAGAAATTGTATGTGTTAAACTTTAGTGTATGCATGTTTAGGTGACTTTGCTCTTTGGCGAAAAAAGGAATTAAAATGAGAAAATACAGGTGACGCGTCAAAGCATCACATCAGAGCCAAGTGAATTTAAATTTTGACAGGGCTTGGAAACAAGTTGTGCAGTGTCATTATCCGCCACTATGATCTATTCTGCAGCGGCTAGAGCTCTATGTAATGAAACAGCAACATCGGATAACTATATGGCTTTCTTCGGTGTCAAATGCTACCTACAATACTGTGCACGTGGGAAGGGCTTGATACTTAGTCACTGCTCTTGGAAAGAGCACGTGACTAAAGTATAAATTTACATTATTTTGATTTAGCAGCATCATTGACAAAGGGAACTGATGCAGTATTTAAAAATACTGAGCATAATGTTCCAAGTGGTCTAGTAATTTTATGAACTGCATCTATTAGAGAGTATTGCACTCTGGATGTACTAAATCCGCATTTGTGGTTCTCGTAAGCCAATACAAAGAACCGAACTGGACAACAAAACGTGTAATCTGGCGCTGTTTCTGAAACTCCGCACGACCGCAAAGTGGCGCTTGTTAGCCAGCTTGCTCCATGATGAAATGCGATTTGTATTGGTTGTTTTCATTTATGACGTAAACGCTTTGCATACACGCGATGGTACGAGGCGTTTGTTTATGCAGTGGACCTACTTTTGAACATTGTCCAGCTGTCGTTCAAGCAGTGCGCAACTGTACAAAACATGGCGGCCAACACACTCAAAATGGTGATTGCTGTGCACTCATTCCATCGTTCTTACATTTGTTCATTCCTTCCCATGTTATTCAGCTCGCGAAAGCGTTGAACAACGTATACGAGCCGCATAGTAATCAACTCCGTCATTGTGCTGGACATCATATATTGTGTGATGGTGCTTTGCCGGACTTCATTGTGCCCGCCATGGTGTAAAAATTTTCAAGCATTTTTGCAACTTGGTAGAGCTGAAGGGCCGTGTGACGATTTCTGGACAAAACGTTTTCTTTTTCACAGCCCGCTGTTCTTTAAGGGCTTCTGAAGACTAGCATAGGAAGTGTCATAAATTGCACTATATATGGCTAGCCGTATCCGCTGAAGCTAAGGACGTGGTATGCTTAAAAAATTTCGATATACTTTCTTGTTCTTCTTTTCACGAAACTAGTTTGGAGTTCACTGTTCCACGAAGTTGTTAGTATGGTTGCCAGAAGAAAGGTACCAGGGCTGCCTCCACTTCCGAACCATTATGCTTTCTTCCATAATTCAGGAAAGAGTTTTGAAGAGTGGCGAACGCTGCCTTCGAGCACTACTAGCTGTGAGAAAGTCACACTGGCAACAAAATCAACCACGTCATTCGGGGTGGAAATTGGAGAAGTGAAATTATCCCCCTACTGGGTAGTTTATCATATATGATACGCATAGAAGTACGTCTACGAACGTACTTGAATAAAGAAAGAACTACTTACATAGTCACCCGAAATATGCGTCATGTCTAGCGATGAAGTACATAGCGACGGTAGCTATGAAAATAATTTTGAGTTAATTTTTTACCCTCAAGGATGTAAACCGGCCGCTCATCGCTAAAAGTTCGTCAGTAAACTGGTTATTTTGTCACTTCCTGCGCTAGAAATCAGCACACACACACACACACACAAAAAGAAAGAATACTTGGGCGTGTGTTAGCTGTTTTTAAGCCTACTGCAATATTTTCAACAGGAAGTATTTTGAGGTTGTTCTGCGAGGCAAGCATTAACTGCTGTATTACAGATGATAAGCTTACAGCTTTAGCGAGTATCAGACAGTGTAGCCAGAGAAAACAAAAGGGAAATGAATCGTTAATTATGTTTAGTTGAAATGTATGAATAATAATGACAGTGGCCAAAGCTTGCTGCCGGTGGGAACCACAGCAATGCCTTCCGGATTACGCACGCGGAACTTTGGCAAAGCAACCTCGTCGTATTCACTTTCCTTGATAATTTGTGTTCATGTGTGCAAGATTACCCTTGGCATTATTAGCCAGCGCCGCTCGTGGTCAAGATGGCGGATACCTTTTAAGCGCATCCCGTATACTACTACTTGATCTTAGGAGCAAGCAGCTGGCCAATATAGGAGGGGATCATTTTTAAGTTTTCCGCGATTTTTAAAGATCGGCTGTTGCAGATAACGTTATTCTAGTGCTTGAGCTCGATTATTCAGAAAGGCGGACATTATTTGCACGAGAAGTCGAAACATATATTGAACTGATGAAAAAAATACGAATTAGCTACTTAGCTAACTACGAGGGTGAATAAGAAAGTTTTTGCCCCTATTTTTTATTTGCCAAAGTAAGGTACATACCGTTAGCACAAACATACGCGCTATTCTACGTATCTTACACTATTATTTCACATAGTCCCCACACCGGTTCAGACATTTGTGCCAACGCAGTACTAAATTTGAGATGCCCCTGTAGGTGGGGCTTACTGTGGAAGCACCGTCGGACAGCTCTCATCGCTTCATCGTTGCCCGTGAATCGCTTCACACTTCTCAAAGCGATATGCCTTTCCCCATACGTGGGCTACATTTCTCTGTGGAGTTCGATGGGCGTTAGTCCTTTGCTCCATAGAACATGAATCACACTTTGTTGCTCGTACGCCATCGGCATGTGAAGCGCAACCGCCATCTTCGACAACTGACAGTAGCGCCGTGCCGGCAGATAAGGCCGGGCCGGTCCAAGAAAGGTCTCCACCACTGGGAATGGGTGTGTTGACTTCATATTTACAGCCGTAATTTGGCTAAAAAACATAGGGGCAAGGACTTTCTGATTCGACTTTGTGCTTTACGACATTTGTTGTCAATTGCGATCTGTAGCCGGTGAGTGTGCAAGACCTATCAACTTTAAATGAATCTCCAGGATGACACCAATTTCGAGGTATGCGCCATCAAACTCGCCGTAAGAATGCACTGTTAATCCACTTACCTTTTAAACTGAACGCTTTTTTGCATTGAATCACAAAAGTAACTGGAACGCTTACGTATTTCGTCTCACACATTGGGAAATGATATCTCGAAACTGATGTCATCCTGCACATTCATTTCAAGAGGATACATCTTGTAAACTCACCTGCTACAATTCGTAAATTGCAATATATACCGTAAAGTAAGTGGTTAAGGAATTAATTAGGGAATTCTTGTTAAGTAATTCAATATGTGTTTCGGTTTCTCGTGATAATAATGTCTGCCTCTTCGAATAACCAATCTCAAGCACAAGAATTATGCCACAGGCGATTTTAACAATTCCGCTATAAACTTATATATCATCCCTCCGTATGCGCACCTCGTGGGGTCTAGACTGCCGCATTCGAGGCCTTCGCTATGAATTTAGCGAGAAGAATATAGGGAGCTGAGAAGCTCATTTTTTTTGCATTGGTCGCCCCCCATATGAAGAAACACAGTGCCGCTCACGGCCAAGGCGACAAGCCTAGAAAAGGCTGCTTGGCAAACCGTCATGTTACGTATGTCCCAGAAAACTTCAACAATCAGAAAATGTTGCCTGTTTTAAGTATTGTACTCTTCCATTAGCTTAACACTTTGCCAAACTGCGAATCCTGTATTTACGTATTTGACCTATAAATTAATTTCGTATAGGGTCAAACCTATTGTAAAAGGTTGGATCGAGGAGATGGCCGCGTATATAGGCTCATGTACACGGTTTTGTCAGCTGCCTCCTAGGGTGTGTTTCTTTAACGAAGTGCCTAAAGCTACGTTGCACGTCCACGCGAACAATCGAATTTGTCGCCTTAAATTTAAGGCGGAATGGCGCATCCCTCAGGAGAAAGCTACGTTCGCAGTACAGAGCTTAAAATACGTAACAGAGCTGCTCATTATACACGCATACATTCCCATCATCATATGTGCTATCTAAAAACCTGCACTAACAAGAAGCAGGAGTACGCGCCATAGGGCATTCCGACGGCAGTCCGTGATAGCGTCGCACAGAGCTAAATGAATGAGTGAATGAATGAATGAATGAATGAATGAATGAATGAATGAATGAACATGAATCGGTCGTGAAAAAAAAACGCCGAAATCGACAAAGAATAATTCGGCAAAGACTCTGACAGTTTTGAGGCAGTCGTTAATAGGACATGTGGAAAAGCCACTTGGCAAGCTTTAGTGGTGGCGATAAGTTAACGTGTCCGCATGCCCCACTTCTGTCCAAGGTACGATTCCCCGTGGCAACGGCCTTTTTGATTGTATTTTTTTCCTCTCTATTTCCTTTCTCAGCAGTGCCTCTAACGTGGCGGAAACACTTTCGCCACTTAGGTCTGAAAAATGACAGCAAGCAACGCGTTCTCACAAGCCGTGTGACAGGCAGATCTAATGCGTTGTTTATTCAGCTGTTGAGAGGAAGAAGTGCCTCGGAAGAAGAGGCACTTCTTCGCCTATAGCTGTGGTCTCTTCATTTTCCTGTGTCCCGAACGTTTTTCGACATCAGAGGCTGTGCAAAGGGCACAACGTCATCCTCCAGGATGGAGGATAGGAATCCCAACCAAGCGTTTGACCCTGGTCGTCCACCACTGGCTGCATCGGGGACAAGGGACCGCACTGGCCCTTCCACTATCGCCCTTGATTCTTCCGACAGCTCAACAGTTGAAGAAATGGAATCGGACAACGATTTCACACCTGCAACGGGTCGCCGCTTGAAGAGAAAACTCAGGAGGACATCAACAGACGTAAATCGTTGCCCAGGCAGGACACTGGTAAGCAATCGATCACTGTTGCTTACGTCCCTACCACAGCTACCAATGACCTGGGTACCTTGAACAGGCAGAGCTTAACAGAGTACTTTGAGCGAATTGCTTAGGCCAAGTCGGCGAGATTGGAATTAACGCACGGAGGAACATCCTCTCGGTTGACGTGAACAAGAAGACAATTCTGGATACGCTAAAAGTTGCCTCACTACTAGGAAACATCCCAGTGCGCTCCTTCTTTGCATGTTGAAAAGTAAACTCGACTGGCGTTACTTCTGACGTGAACAAAGAAATCGCAGACACTGACCTCGAGAAGCTTTTGAATTCCACCACACCAATAGTGCAGATTCACCGCTTCGGTCAATCCCGGTGTATTAAAATAGTATTTGACTCTGAAACATTACCTGACTACCTAAAAGTAGGAAACGTAAGACACCGTGTGCGCCCTTACGTGCCAAAACTGGTACAGTGCCGAAAGTGTTTCAAAATAGGACACGTAAGCGCAGCTTGCAAGGACGGCGTAACATGCCAACGGTGTGGAGGGGCCCATCAAAATGATAGCTGCGATGCTACTGCCCTAAAATGTCCTAATTGCGCCGGCCCACATGAAGCGACATCAAAAGACTGCTAGAAAATCAAGGAGGAAATGTCTGTGCTTCGAAATATGGTGCGGGACAACTCCTCTTATAAACAGGCTGCTACATCGATACGCCGTCGCAGGCACCGATAGCGGCACAGACGACAGCAAGACAAGAGCAGTATGGCCACATGCCAAACTGCTCGCTTGCCAAGTTTGCTTCTGCGTTCAAGATGCGGGCCAGATATGCCTTCTTCAGCAGCAGCACGTGGAACTCATGCGCAGCATAAAACGACGCTTGCGCCGGCCGACTCTGACATTGAATGGCCGTCGCTCCCATCCAAACAAACATGCGTGAATGCGTCGGGTGATGTGTCTGCAAAGGTGGTTGAGAATGATAAGGCAGAAAATGAAAATGTACGAACTGTGCTGAAACACCTGGTAACTACGATGCGTTCACTTCTCTGCTGACTACAGACGCCGGTTGCTAAGACCGCGCTACATGTTCTAGATGCTTGGCAACCGCTCCTCGCGACATTACAATAAGGCATCATGGCGCTATCTTTTGAAAACCAGTTACGAAGATCTACAATACTGCAGTGGAATGCCAGAGGCCTACGAGGCCGCCTCGCGGAGTTTCGCCAATGGATGTTCAAGTACCAGTTTCCCGTGGCTGCAATATGTGAACCAAACATGGCGTCTTTATCAAGCATATCTGAATATGTGCCACTGGAATGACCACAATTTAAGCAAAGTGCTCACTTTTGTGCCTCGGAATTTAATGGGCCTTCGTAAAGACATTCCTGCACATGTTTCCAACGAGTTCGTTTGCATAACGCTGAAGTACAAGCGGCGTACATTCTCAGTATTTGGAGGCTATATACCGCCCACATCGAGCATAGACAGTTCATATTTGCTGTCCATACTGAAAACTTGTCCGGGTCCCCACATAGTCATCGGCGACTTTAATGCCCACCATCCCATGTGGAGCTCTTTTTCGACGAACGCCCGCGGTAGAGACTTGGCTGACTTCATGCTTAGTCAAGGCTTGATAATTATCAATGATGACTCGCTAACATACCTTCGAGGCTCTTACTACAGCAGTTGTCTTGACATTGCATTTGTTTCAAAAAACCTACGGTCTCCTATACGATGGCGTGCTGATGTCAACACCCATGGAAGTGACCATCTACCAATATATATTCAGTTGATATGGTTACATTCCTCAGTTCCGCACACTGTGCGTTCTATCGATTGGCCAATATTTCGAGAATCTGTGAACACCGCATGTCAAGCCAGCCAATCACCATCCAGTATTGAAGATGTCATCGCGACAACATTATGTCACACAAGAAAACACCTCAGCGCAGCTTCACCTAGATCACCTATTGATGACCAGTACGAGTGATTTCGCGTGATATGGCGTCGAGCAGAACGGAAATACAGAAGGACGAAATCACCATTATACGTCACTGCATCAAGCCGGACTCAGCATCATGTCCTGCGCCACCTTGACAAGCTTGACAAACAACGCTGGCGATCATTCTGTGGCTCTCTGGATCTTCGAAAACTTCTCTCTAGAATTTGGAAAATCGTGCGAAGCCTTCGATCGCCTCCACAACAGCTGCACCCGTTCAGCGCTGTGGCCATACGGCAAGGCCGGCTTGATGTTGAGGTCGCCGATGACTTCTGCACATTGCTTGTGAGCTCCTCTAACGGTATGCCAACACAATCACGACTGACTTTTCCACTATCTAGTGATCATCATCTGGAGGCGCCTTTTACCATGCACGATCTTGACGCTGCGATATCTACTTCCCGCTGGTCATCTGCTCCAGGACCGGATGGAATTCCATACTCCGCGATTTGTCATGTTATAGTAGAAGCTCGAGAAATTCTCCTGACGCTCTACAACTCTACGTGGGACACAGCAACTGTGCCTAATCACTGGAAGTGCAGTAGTCTTGTGGCTTTCCTAAAATCTGGGAAATGCCCACATGATCGCTCACATTAACGGCCAATAGCCTTGGCAAGCTGTGTCAGTAAAGTGGTGGAGCGGATAGTTTTGAGCAGACTGGAATAGCTACTCGAGGAAAATGATGGACATCCTGATTTTATCAATGGATTCAGAAGAGGCCTATCGTCCATTGATGGTGTGATCGACCGAGTATCTTCTCTTCAACAGGAAGAGAAACGCCGTCGTCTGGTAAGTGCAATATTTCTGGATATGCAAGGTGCCTACGACATCGTCTTCCACCATTCGATTCTTCGGCCGCTTGAGGATATCGGAGTTGGTGGCCGGATGTATGCACGACTGCAGAGTTACCTCAGTGGCCGCACTATTGTTATGTGCATTTCGGATGACGAGACTGATAGACATGACGTTCGCAGGGGCGTTCCGCAGGGGTGTTCCGCAGGGTGGTGTCCTTATCCCAATATTGTTCAATGTCATACTGGTGGGCCTTGCAGACAAGCTACCTGAAACAACGCATATCAGTACGTACGCGGATGATATCTGTATCTGGTCATCTGGGGTCACACGTCCACAAGTGCGTGCAAGGCTTGAACGTGCGGCTACCACAAAGGCGGAGTACTTGCACCGTAGAGGCCTGCAACTCTCAGGAACTAAGTGTGCAGTGTTGGCATTCACGCGCAAATCGATGTCACAATATTGTCACGTGGTAGTGACGGTGAAGAAAGAAGCAATAACACAGTAGCAATACTGTGAACGAGAAAACTAACTTTTATTGGGCGAACCTGTGCCCACAAAAACAGGCTACACTTATAGCACAACGATAGCGGCGAACACGGTCGGCGATCGTCGGAAAAACTGATCAGCGGGTCAAGCGCGTCGGCTTTTATAGATCAGTCGTCGAATGTTCCAGATTACCTGATGGGACCCGCGTGTCTTCCACAAAGTTCTACACCATTCGTGTCACGCGATGAAATCTGATAACACAAGGTTCGGCGACAACAGACACGCGGATAGAAGCGTCGATAACTTTCCAGAAACGTCGGATACATGCAAGCGCGTCCCGCGCTGTGCGATAAGATTTGTTAGGCGGCGAAACCTGGTCGCCCGATAAATATAAGTACACGTGTCAATACCCCCCTCTTAAAAAGCATCGTCCCGATGCTACAAAGAGAGCGAAACACAAAAGGACACTTATTAAACATAAGTAACAAAACAACGGAAAGAAACAAAGTCCAAAGGTCAGTTACGCGAAGTCCCAAAGTTCGTCAACGCTGGTGGTACGGCTTGAGCCGCACAACGTGGACAATTTCAGGTCGTGAGCGGCGCCGCTGTGACAGCGAAATGCCGTCTGGCACGACCTCGTAGTCCAGTGCACCAATACGTCGGATGATCTTGTACGGTCCAAAATAGCGACGCAAAAGCTTCTCGCTCAGTCCTCGTCGGCGTATAGGGGTCCAAACCCAAACACGGTCACCGGGCTGGTACTCGACAAAGCGTCGTCGGAGGTTGTAGTGTCGGCTGTCGGTCCTCTGCTGGTTCTTGATCCGCAGGCGGGCGAGCTGTCGGGCTTCTTCGGCGCGCTGGAGATAGCTAGCGACGTCAACATTTTCCTCGTCAGTGACGTGCGGCAGCATGGCGTCGAGCGTCGTCGTCGGATTCCTGCCGTAAACCAGCTTAAACGGCGTGATCTGTGTTGTTTCTTGCACCGCCGTGTTGTAAGCGAATGTTACGTACGGCAGGGCGGCATCCCAGGT
Source organism: Dermacentor albipictus (assembly GCF_038994185.2). Classification (NCBI taxonomy): domain Eukaryota; kingdom Metazoa; phylum Arthropoda; class Arachnida; order Ixodida; family Ixodidae; genus Dermacentor; species Dermacentor albipictus. The sequence continues at coordinate 3,073,436 of NW_027225566.1, read as the reverse complement.
CTTGTGTTCGACGTCGACGTACATTGCTAGCATGTCGGCGAGGGTCTTGTTCAGGCGTTCCGTGAGACCATTCGTCTGCGGATGGTAGGCAGTTGTCCTCCTGTGACTTGTCTGGCTGTACTGCAGAATGGCTTGGGTGAGCTCTGCTGTAAAAGCCGTTCCTCTGTCGGTGATGAGGACTTCGGGGGCACCATGTCGCAGCAGGATGTGCTCGACGAAAAATTTCGCCACTTCGGCTGCGCTGCCTTTTGGTAGAGCTTTAGTTTCAGCGAAGCGGGTGAGGTAGTCCGTCGCCACGACGATCCACTTATTCCCGGATGTTGACGTCGGAAACGGCCCCAACAAATCCATCCCAATCTGCTGGAATGGTCGACGAGGAGGTTCGATCGGCTGTAGTAATCCTGCTGGCCTTGTCGGTGGTGTCTTGCGCCGCTGACAGTCTCGGCATGTCTTGACGTAACGGGCGACGTCGGCGGTGAGACGCGGCCAGTAGTACCTTTCCTGTATCCTCGACAGCGTCCGGGAGAATCCGAGGTGCCCAGCGGTGGGGTCGTCGTGTAGGGCGTGCAGTACTTCTGGGCGCAGCGCTGATGGTACAACAAGAAGGTAGTTGGCGCGGACTGGTGAGAAGTTCTTCTTCACGAGCAGGTTGTTTTGTAGCGTGAACGAAGACAACCCGCGCTTAAATGCCCTAGGGGCAACGTGGGTGTTCCCTTCCAAGTACTCGACGAGGCCTTTTAACTCCGGGTCGGCTCGCTGCTGTTTAGTGAAGTCTTCCGCGCTTATTATTCCAAAGAAGGCGTCGTCGTCCTCGTCTTGCGGCGGCGGATCGATGGGGGCGCGTGATAGGCAGTCGGCGTCTGAGTGTTTTCGTCCGGACTTGTAGATCACCGTGACGTCATATTCTTGCAGTCTGAGGCTCCACCTCGCCAGCCGTCCTGAAGGGTCCTTCAAGTTAGCTAGCCAACACAACGCGTGATGGTCGCTGACGACTTTGAATGGCCTGCCATATAGGTAAGGGCGGAATTGTGCTGTAGCCCAAATGATGGCGAGGCATTCCTTTTCAGTCGTAGAATAATTGCCTTCCGCTTTTGACAGCGACCGGCTAGCATAGGATATCACCCGTTCATGTCCGTCTTTCTTCTGGACTAGGACGGCACCGAGGCCTAGGCTACTGGCGTCAGTGTGGATTTCGGTATCGGCGTCTTCGTCGAAATGTGCGAGTACAGGCAGTGACTGCATGCGTCGTTTTACTTCTTCAAATGCGTCGGCCTGCGGCGTTTGCCATTTGAACTCGACATCAGATTTGGTTAGATGCGTTAGCGGCTCAGCGATGCGTGAAAAGTCCTTGACAAAGCGCCTGTAGTAGGCACACATGCCAAGGAATCTACGCACTGCCTTCTTGTCGGTGGGCTGCGGGAACTTTGCGATGGCAGCTGTTTTCTGCGGGTCGGGGCGTACTCCGGTTTTGCTGATGACGTGGCCTAGGAACAGAAGCTCGTCGTAAGCGAAGCGGCACTTTTCTGGCTTCAGAGTGAGCCCTGATGATTTGATGGTCTCTAGTACTGTTGCAAGCCGCCTAAGGTGATCGTCGAAATTTCCGGCGAAGACGACGACGTCATCCAAATAAACAAGGCAGGTCTGCCACTTCAATCCTGCTAAAACCGTGTCCATCACGCGCTGAAACGTTGCAGGTGCCGAGCACAGTCCAAATGGCATAACCTTGAATTCATAGAGCCCGTCTGGCGTGATGAAAGCGGTCTTTTCGCGATCCCTTTCATCTACTTCTATTTGCCAGTAGCCAGACTTGAGGTCCATCGATGAGAAGTATTTAGCATTGCAGAGCCGATCCAATGCGTCGTCTATCCGTGGGAGGGGGTATACGTCTTTCTTCGTGATTTTGTTCAGTCGACGATAATCGACGCAGAAACGTAGGGTTCCGTCCTTTTTCTTCACTAAAACAACTGGAGACGCCCACGGGCTTTTCGACTGTTGGATGATGTCGTCGCGCAGCATTTCGTCGACTTGTTGTCTTATAGCTTCGCGTTCCCGCGTCGAAACTCGGTAAGGGCTCTGGCGTAGTGGTCGAGCGCACTCTTCGGTTATTATGCGATGCTTTGCGACTGGTGTTTGTCGAATCCTTGATGACGTCGAAAAGCAGTCTTTGTATCGTCGAAGCAGACTTCTGAGCTGTTGCTGCTTAATCACGGGGAGACTTGGATTTATGTTGAAGTCTGGCTCGGGAACTACGGTCGTCGTGGTAGATGCAACGGAATCCGAGAGGGCCAAGGCATCGCTGGTTTCCTGAATTTCCTCGATGTAAGCGATCATCGTTCCCTTGTTGATGTGCTTGAACTCCTGGCTGAAGTTTGTCAGCAACACTTTCGTGTTTCCTCCGTGCAGTCGAGCGATCCCTCTTGCGACGCAAATTTCACGGTCGAGCAGTAAACGTTGGTCGCCTTCGATGACGCCTGCTACGTCAGTGGGTGTTTCGGTGCCGACCGAAATAACAATGCTGGAGCGAGGCGGGATGCTCACCTGATCTTCGAGCACACTCAAGGCGTGGTGACTACGAGGGCTCTCCGGCGGTATCGCTTTATCTTCCGACAGCGTTATTGACTTCGATTTCAGGTCGATGACTGCGCCGTGTTGGTTCAGGAAGTCCATACCGAGAATGACGTCTCGAGAACACTGTTGGAGGATAACGAAGGTGGCAGGGTAAGTCCGATCATGAATGGTTATCCTCGCAGTGCAGATTCCAGTCGGCGTAATCAGGTGTCCTCCAGCGGTCCGAATTTGGGGGCCCTCCCATGCAGTCTTAACATTCTTCAACTGGGCGGCGATGTGTCCACTCATTACGGAGTAATCGGCCCCTGTGTCGACTAAGGCACTGACTGCGTGGCCGTCGAGAAGCACGTCGAGGTCGGTGGTTCTTTGTCTGGCATTGCAGTTAGGTCTTGGCGTCGGATCACGGCTGCGTCGGGTTGAGCTGAAGCTGGAACGTCGCTTCGTCAAATCGTCTTTAGTCGGTGTAGACTTGGCTACCGGACTTTGTGGGGACGGCGGCGTGTCGTTATTATGTCGTCGAGATGGCCTCTTCGTCGTCTTCGTCGGCGGCGGAGGATCTTCGTCAGTTCGACGAACAGCAACCGCGCCTCCATCGGTTGCTGCTTTTAGTTTTCCGGATATGGGCTCGCTGACCGGCCCCGCGCTGGGCCAGTGTATGGTCGGCGCTGCGGTGACAGGTAGCGGCCAGGTGACGGCGAGCGGGACGGCCGTCGAGGGCTCCACTGAGTAGCGGCGAGGTAATCGGCGATGTCACGTGGGTGCTCGCCAAGCTGTGGACGCGGCGCGTTGACGGCGAACCCTCTCAGTCCCAAGTCGCGGTATGGGCATCGGCGGTACACATGGCCGGCTTCTCCGCAGTGATAGCAGAGCGGGCGGTGGTCGGGGGCTCGCGAAATGTCCGTCTTCCTCGCGTAGGTGCGCTGGGCGACGGGTTGGCGTGCTGGCGGCGGCGGCGGCGGACGACGAAACTGCGGCGTCACAGGGCCCTGGCGCGGTCGCAGAGGGGGGCCTTGACGGCGGGCGACGGCGGCGTAGGTCATCGCTTCTGGCTGGATCTGCGATGGTTGTGATTGTACCTCGGGAACTCCGAGCGATCGCTGGACTTCTTCTTTGACAACTTCGGCGATTGAGGCCACTTGAGGTTGCGATGAGGGGAAGATCTTCTGAAGCTCCTCTCGTACGATTGCCCGGATGGTCTCGCGCAGGTTGTCGGTGGCCACTGATTGAATGCCGGCGTAGCTTGTTGGCTTGGTGCGTCGGTCGAATTGCCGGTTCCGCAATTCCAGTGTCTTCTCAATGTTCGTCGCCTCAAGGAGGAACTCGTCGACGGTCTTCGGTGGACTTCTTACCATACCGGCGAAAAGTTCCTCCTTTACGCCACGCATCAGTAGACGTACTTTCTTCTCCTCGGACATTTCTGGGTCGGCGTGGCGGAACAGACGGCTCAATTCCTCAGTGAAAATCGCGATCGTCTCATTCGGCAGCTGCGCTCTTGTCTCCAGTAGAGCTTGGGCTCGCTCTTTTCGCACGACGCTTTGAAATGTTTTCAGGAAGCCGCTTCGGAAGAGGTCCCACGTCGTCAAGGTGGCTTCTCGATTCTCGAACCACGTCTTGGCGGCGTCCTCCAATGCGAAATAGACATGTCGTAGCTTGTCGTCGCTTGCCCAGTTGTTAAACGTAGCGACCCTCTCATACGTTTCCAGCCAGGTTTCCGGGTCCTCAAATGTGGAACCGCGGAACGTCGGTGGTTCCCTGGGCTGCTGCAGGACGATGGGGGACGCAGGGGCTGCCATTGCGGTTGCCTTGGGCACAATCTTCTTGGTCTTCTCAGGTAGAAGTCCGTGCTCCGGGGGCAGCTGTTGAAGACGGCGGCTTGCTCGGTGGTCCGGGACTACGTTGGTGTTCTGTTTGCGGTCTGGGCTGGGATCACGGCTTGTCGGGGGCGTCCTGTACATGGACGAAAAGCACCTCCACCAGATGTCACGTGGTAGTGACGGTGAAGAAAGAAGCAATAACACAGTAGCAATACTGTGAACGAGAAAACTAACTTTTATTGGGCGAACCTGTGCCCACAAAAACAGGCTACACTTATAGCACAACGATAGCGGCGAACACGGTCGGCGATCGTCGGAAAAACTGATCAGCGGGTCAAGCGCGTCGGCTTTTATAGATCAGTCGTCGAATGTTCCAGATTACCTGATGGGACCCGCGTGTCTTCCACAAAGTTCTACACCATTCGTGTCACGCGATGAAATCTGATAACACAAGGTTCGGCGACAACAGACACGCGGATAGAAGCGTCGATAACTTTCCAGAAACGTCGGATACATGCAAGCGCGTCCCGCGCTGTGCGATAAGATTTGTTAGGCGGCGAAACCTGGTCGCCCGATAAATATAAGTACACGTGTCAATATCCAATCGTTGTAGACGGAACGGCACTCCCTATTGTCACTCACTACAGATTTACTGGCGTGAAAATAGACCGCAGTCTTTCTTGAACCAAACGTGTTACTGCGCTTAGGACTAAACTGACTAACTTCATGCACGTTCTTCATGTAATATCTGGACTGAGATGAGGCCCCTCTGAGCGAAGTTTGCTCTAAGTGTACCAGACACTTTTTGTGCGCTACATACGCTACAGCATGCCTGTTTTATTTAACACGGGATCATCTTGTATACGCACGCTGGAGAGCCTTCAGGCACAAGCACTGCGGATATGCCTTGGCTTGCCACGCCGCACGTCAACCAAGGGCACAATAGCGAAAGCACGGGCTTGTCGGATCGACATATACAGGTCTTGTGAACCTGTGCGAACCTTCGCCTGCTGAGCAGACACTCACACCATCCTCTGTCAACACTTCCAAACACCAAAATTGACTGTAGTTTTTCTAAAGCAATTGCATCTCACGTAAGCATTATACCTGCAAGGTTCCAGGCCACCAACATCCCCGAGACACCTCCATGGACATGCCAAGACCACTAGTGAGGCTTCAGATATCCGAAATTATGAGGAAATCCCACGTTTCCTCCATTGGCTTGCAACTGCTCACCCTGTCCCATATATTTACATTATGTAGTGGGCCTGTACAAGTATATACCGATGGTTCGCTCACGCCATCTGCCACAACGGCCGCATTTGTCATCCCACAACTTGGAATTACTCGACGATTTCGATTAGTCCACAAATCAACGTTTACGGCTGCGGATCTTGTGGGAATACGGGAGGCTGTCTGTTTTATGAGGACGCAGACACCTCATAAATGGATGGTATATTTGCGATGCCAAATCAGCGCTGCAGGTGCTAAAATGCTTTTTAAAGAAAGGACCATATTACCTGGTCGTACTGGAAATTGCCGAACTTCATCACAGTGCCGAGTTAAGTGGCCACGTGAACACCTTTCAATGGGTGCCTAGTCATTGTGGTGTTTTGGCAGTGAACTCGCTGACAGTTAAGCAACACCGGCCTCCTCTTCCTCTGATGAAGTACGTATGGCCTACTCGCGACATGACACCAACTCCATGGTCAAGGCACTCATGCAGGACCTTACAAAGGCATACAGAGCCCACGATGACAACATTCACAGACGCCTACATATGGTCGACCCAGACAGTAAATTCTGTTTGCCCCCGAAGGTTGCACGGAGCAAAACGTCATTGCTACGCAGGATTTTGGCTCGGCGCTGCTTTCACCCGTCGATACGCGCTCCTCATCGGCCAATCTAACAGCCCTGATTGTGAATACTGCAAGATGCCTGAAACACTGGAACACATACTGTGCGATTACCCAGCATATATGCTGGAGCGAAGGACGTGAGACAGCTTCCTAGCCAGCGTGGGCAGGCAACCACTGTCGGGGGAAGCTATCCTCGGCCCATCGCCTGACAATGCAACTTTAATGCGTGTAACTAAAGTATTGTTGAAGTTTCTGCATGACACCAAGCTCAACGAGCGGCTCTAGCAAGGCAACCTCATGTACATAAGCACTCATCACTTCTCTTATCATCATCACTCATCCCAGTAGTTTCACTTCCATTCCCTCTTCCCTAGTGTAGAGTAGCAGACTAGAGCGCACTAGCTCAGGTCGACCTCTCTGTCTTTCCTGTCAATAAATTCTATTCTTCATTGTGTTCAGCTGTTTTACACGCGTTCTGTAGCGCATGCACGAACGACGCAAGAAGCCTAATTTAACTTCTTGACCTGACGGTCAGATTTACAAAATTACATTATGCGGTTTTCACGTGCTAAAACCACGATCTGATTAGAAACACGTTGTAGTAGGGGACTCGGGAATAACTTGGAACACGTGGTTTTTTTTAACGTGCATCTGAATCTAAATACACGGGTGTTTGCGCATTTCGACTCCACCGAAAGGCGGCCTCCGTGACCTGGATTCGATCCCGCGACCTAGTGCTCAGCAGTCCGAAACCATAGCCATTGACGGTCCGATGCGTGTGGCGGCCCGACAGCACTGATGAGGCACTGTTTCGTGTAGCCTTTCCTTGTCATATGTAAGTGGCTGAAAGGCTTTCGCCACGTCACGCCAAACTGCCACTGACGAAAAAAAAAGGAAAACAAATTTCTGTCGACCCTAATCTTTGACTTAGGTGTCTCTTAGTGGCACTCGCACTTCTGCGTTGGTGTTCTTTAGGTTAAATTTAAGGGAACGCAACGCACCAACCGAACTCAGAGGCAACTGTTTTCCATAAGTTAGCCGAGTAAATATCATGCCACCTTCTTGTGAGTGACGCCATTAGTGACGTCATTACTTGTGCTTTCTACTTCCAGGTTTCCAAGAATTTTGCCAAAGTCGAGCTCACGTGGCTGGTCTCTAAAGTCTAGGATTCTGTGCTTTTGGTGTGCGGTAATCAGTGATTTCTAATGAAATATAATTTTTCAGGCACTTCGATAACTCAACTTGTTACTAAACGTAAGCTTTGGTGTCAATCTATAATGAAACCGATGAATTTCGTGCTGTACTGTTTTTTTTTCTTTTTTATTTATTTCGTCTCAGGAGGTGAACGGGAAGTGCTGCGCAAGAACCAAGAGTGTCACTCGATGCTCGTGCCACTAAAAAGGAAGCAATATAACAAAACGTTGCAGAGGCATTTAAGTATCCTGACAGGCACCGAACGCGAACGCGGTATGACCCTACCGCGCGACACTTTTCATTGGGTCATGCGCTCGAATTGGGCCAAGTCAATTTCGAAGGTGGGCCAAGTCACTTTTGGGAGTGGGCAAGGTCAGTTTTGAACGTGGGTTGACACAATTTGCGAATTGGGCAAAGTCAATTTTTTGCGGTTTGGGCCACGCGACACCGTGAATGTTCACCGCGGCATTTCGCAGTGCGACCACAGCAGGTTCCGCGTCGGGAACAGGACGTCATCACTGGGTGAAGCGGGCTTTAGTACCATCGGATGATAACGCCGGATGAACGCCGCATTTTGCGCTTCATGGCGCGTATAATGGTTTCGCATTAAATGTGTAGCCAATTAGTATCGGACGCAGGTACCCAGCGTAGCAATCGGAGATTTTACCGCAACGCTAACAAAACTTACGATTTGCGAGAGTTTCGGCACTTGTAATATTAACCACTGGACTGCAAACTGTTCAGACTTCTGCCGCACAATATTTGCTGATTTCTGCGATCCTAAATACCAATTCTTTTGCTGGTTACGTACGTTATGTATACCGCGTTGAAAACAAACAGACACTGCTCGTTTCCTTCTAAAAGCGAGACCTCAGCCGCGTTGGCTTCGATTGCCATCGCAGTTGCTGCACGCGTTTTCTCAAGCACGCTTGCTCTCACCCCGCCACCCCCCTCCTCGTAGAACCCCATGTTTACAGCATTCACTGTTTTAAGTAGACAAAACAACATTCAGTAGACGTGTGCACATTCTACTGACACGTCGGAAATGCTGTTACGCGTATGAAAAACCACGATGTATTATACGACGCCGTAGTTCACTCTATCAGCTGTTACGATTTTTTATTAGTGAACTGCCTCACTCGATGATAAGAGCAGCTCCCTGAATAAGCGTCAAGAAATAACAGATTTTAGCGATAAAGCAAACTGTACGACAAGAGTCATTCGCGCCTGTTCGCGAACGAAAACTGAACGGGACTTCAAGAGCGGTCCGCGTAGCTAACTGCACGGTGAATTTTGCATCTCCGCTTTCGTTACGTAGTATTCTCCTAATTTGTGGGTTGCAGTTTCTACTTCGACATTGTCGTAATTGTGAAATGCTGCGACACGAACGGATGTCCACTGTTCGTATATAGCGGATCGCTGGCGAACCGTGATTGCAACATTGCCCTATTTGCAATACGCACACGTTGTGGTATTGTACTGTGTCGAGGGGCACCAAATAGAACGCGTTACTCTTGCTGTGGAAACGCGTATCAACGCTGTGGATGCAGATGCGGCAGTTGTTGTTACGGTAATGACGAGAACGCCGACCTACGCGCGCTGCACCGCAACACCCACAGAATAAGCGCTGACGCGAGGGAAGTGTGGGTGTGTGTGTGGGGGGGGGGGATGTACCGTAAAATAGGGAAAACCAACAAAAAAGTTTGGACGTGCTTCCAATGAAACACTGAGGGATCTGTACAACGTACCTATAAAAAATTTGGAGGGAGTTGTCAGACGCACATTTTGTCACAGCCTTTTTAAAAAGTTGCTTGACAACGTTGTCTAGCATTCACGGAATCTTCTTCACAGTACCCTAGCAGGGCTCGCTCCCAGTCTCCTCTGCCAGGCCGCGTGGCGAAGGGAGAGTTCACACAGAACAAAGTCTAAACGTGTCATTATTTCGTACACTTTGCTGAAGCGTGTACAGGACGCGAAAGGGGAAAAGGAACTTACACGCTGGAATTTTGACTGGTCCCAGCTTCGATCCCCTTGCTAACGCTTTTTACAATGTCCGGTGCTTTCCTGATGCCTCCGTTTCTTGGTATTATGATTATTTACGCTAGCTAACTTATCTCATGGGACCAAATCATGGTGTAAATTAAAATTTCTTCACACAGAAGAAAAGGCGCGAAAGAAGGAAGAGACGTGCGCAGAGAGAAGAAAGAGGCGGCACCTTCTAGAACATCCTATTAATAACCGCTCCCAGTATTTCGGCCGGTTCCCCACTGCACAAGGTGGCTGTGCAGGACTCGTCTACCCTTCCCGTTACACCACAAAACGTGTGGGCGGTGCTTTACCACTAAGGTACCAACGCAGTTACTGATTCCGGTATTCCTATACACATATAACTAAGTTTTGTCATTCACACGCAAATCAATATCACAGTATGCAATCGTTGTCGACGGAATGGTGCTCCCTTTAGTCACTCCCTTCAGATCACTCCCTTCGGCGCTCCCTTCAGATTGGGTAGTCACCCACCACAGATTTCTTGGCATGATAATAGACCGCAGTCTTTCTTGGACCAAACATGTTACTGCGCTTAGGGTTTAAACTGACCACCTTCATACACGTTCTTCGTGTGATATCAGGACTGAGATGGGGTCCCTCTGAGCGAAGTTTGCTTCAAGTGTATACCAGGCACATTTTGTGGGCTACATACGCTAGAGCATGCCTGTTTTATCTAACATGGGGTCATCTTGTATACGCACGTTGGAGAGCCTTCAGGCACAAGCACTACGGATATGTCTTGGCTTGCCACGCTGCACGTCAACTAAGGGCACAATTGCGGAAGCACAGGCTTGTCCAATCGACATATACAGGTCTTGTGAACCTGTGCGAACCTATCTTCGCCTGCTAACCAGACACTCACACCATCCACTGTCAACACTTCCCAGAACCAACCTTGACTGTGGTTTTTCTAAAGCTATTGCATGTCACGCAAGCATTATACCTGCAAGATTCCAGACCACCGACATCCCCGAGACACCTCCATGGACATGCCAAGACCACTAGTGAGGCTTCAGATATCCGAAATTATGAGTAAATCCCACGTTTCCTCCATCGGCTTGCAACTGCTCACCCTGTCCCATATATTTACATTATATAGTGGGCCTGTACAAGTATATACCGATGGTTCGGTCGTGCCATCTGCCACAACGGCCGCATTTGTCATCCCACAACTTGGAATTACTCGACGATTTCGATTAGTCCACAAATCAACATTTACGGCTGCGGATCTTGTGGGAATACGGGAGGCTGTCTGTTTTATGAGGACGCAGACACCTCATAAATGGATGGTATATTTGCGATGCCAAATCAGCGCTACAGGCGCTCGTATAATATTTAATGAAAGGACCATATCATCTGCTCGTGCTGGAAATTGTCGGACTTCATCACAGCGCCGAGTTAAGTGGCCACGTGATCACCTGTCAATGGGTGCCTAGTCATTGTGGTGTTTTTGGCAGTGAACTCACTGACAGTTAAGCAAGATCGGCCTCCTCTTCCTCTGATGAAGTACGTATGGCCTACTCGCGACATGACACCAACTCCATGATCAAGGCACTCATGCAGGACCTTAGAAAGGCTTACAGAGCCCACTATGACGACATTCACAGACGTGTACATATGATTGACCCAGACGGTAAATGCTGTTTGCCCCCGAAGCTTACACGGAGCAAAACATCATTGCTACACAGGGTTCGGCTCGGCGTTGCTTTCACCCGTCGCCACGCACACCTCATCGGCCAATCGAACTGCCCTGACTCTGAACACTTCCAGATGCCCGAAACACTGCAATACGTACTGTGCGACTGCCCAGCATATATGGTGGAGCGAGGGACGTTAGACAGTTTCCTAGCCAGCGTTGGCAAGCAACCACTGTCGGAAGAAGGTATCCTCGGCCCATGGCCTGACTCTGCAATTTCAATGTGTTCAACAAAAGTATTGTTGAAGTTTCTGCAGGACACCAAGGTCTACGAGGGGCTCCAGCGAGACAACTGTCTCATGTACATGAGCACTCACCACTTCTCTTATCATCACCCTCCATCCCAATACTTTCACTCCCCTTCCCTCTTCCCCAGTGCAGAGTAGCAGATTAGAGCGCACTTGCTCAGGTCGACCTCTCTGTCTTTCCTATCAATAAATTCTATTCAATTCAAATATTCGTACTTTGAATTTATGTGAGGTAGGCGTATAGGGATGGGGTATAGGGTCGCTGCATTTCGGGGCAATGGTCATGTTTGAGGCCAACGGCTCCTTAATCCGAGCTGGTATGTTCATAAGTACTGTAGCGCACAGCCGGTATTCATAACCAGGAAATATGTCAGAAGACACAACATATGACTGAAGCTTTCCTATTTTGTGGGCGTCCTGCTTGGCGCGCTGGTGGAGAACGGCGCACAGGGCCACACAGACGATGCTGAACGCGATCACTCGCGAAGCTTTGATGATCGGCCCACGGCAACTGGAATCGAGTGTAGCTCATGCGGCAGCTGAGACATTTTCAATGCGTTTAAATGACTTCAAAGAAAGCAACAAAAAAGAAAGAAGGTTTTCTGTCTCAAACTGCATGTCCTTTTCCTGCAGTTTTACAAATCAGGGTTGCCTTCGCGACAGTGAGACCTCGCGAGGCTATCAGAAGAAGTGGCCGAAGATTTTCTGTCCTAGTGAGGCTCGGCCGAAAACGGTTTGCGCGTTCGTTCACTTGAGGTGTTTCTGCAAACGTTGGTTAACCGGTGACTACAATAGTGCGGTATATACGCTAATAGTTGGCTGCCTGCGTCCGGCTGCATGCTCTGGCAGCCTTCAGGGTGCGACCTAGGAAACGCACAACCGATGGACATTGCCAGACGTAAATCCAAGTTTTTATTTTTGAGGCGGGTTCTGACTTTGAGATGGTTATTAATGATGATGATAACTGCGGATGCCTATGATCAACAGTAACAATAACATTATTAATATAATTTATTCGAGTGCGAGTGAGCATTCTATCGATACATATATTTTAATGCGTCAGAGTTCTTAGGGTACTTGACGCACTTTCTGCGGGCTATCTATCTATCTATCTATCTATCTATCTATCTATCTATCTATCTATCTATCTATCTATCTATCTATCTATCTATCTATCTATCTATCTATCTATCTATCTATCTATCTATCTATCTATCTATCTATATATCTATCTATCTATCTATCAACCGCTTTCTCGTCTACCTCACTACCTACTCTATGGTTGATTGGGTAGCGCATTGGACTGCTGTGCTGAGGGAACAGGGTTCCAAGCCAACCATCGGACCAACTTTGGTCACTAAATAAGCGACGATGCATACATGCCGCTCTTCAAGGAACCTCTTTCACGCCGACATGGGCCACTGTAGATGCGAGACGGGATAGGTACCGCAGTTCGAAGAAACTCTTTGACGCCCACTTACCGCGTACGTGCCACTTTGTCTGTGCTGGTTTTCAATTAACTCCTTTGATGCCAACTTGGGTAACTAGGCATGTGACACAGGGAACCTCCCGCTTTACAATGATGAAAAAGAACCGTAGTATTTATCCGGCGCTGCGCGAAATTACTTCCATGTCACGAGGTTCCTCAAGGACAGCAACCCGACAAATTAGCAGGCTGCGCCACGAATGCACTGGATATGTGCCGCTTTTCAATGAAGGTATCGCCAACTTGGCTCACTGAGTATGTGCCACTGAGCGAACGGCAGGCGAGCGTTCTCAGCGTTCGCAGGCACCGGCGCACCACGCTTCTGGTCTCCGAGGCTACGCGCGGACTTCTTGGCAACGTCACTAGATGGTGCAGCGTGTCCAGAGCGAACCCGGTTGCCGCATGAAACCTGTTTCACATGATGGTATTTTCATCGCACCGGACGTGCGACTTCCGTTTCGGCCAACGGGAATCGCAGTCACAGATGCCGCCCTCGGGACTGCGACGATTGCTCGCATGTCCCACTTATCGCAGCAATCGCTGCAATTTTTCGTCGAAGCTGCACCGACAGCCGCGAGAGCTATTTCGCGGTTTCTTTTGGGAAATCGCGTCTGTCGCTCAACAAGCCCTGAACAGTGCAACTAATTGAATCGAGCCGTTGATTGTGCAGGTGGTACATACCATCGCCACCGACACCCCGAACAAGGCAGGGAAGAACTCGTTGTTTAGATTCGGTTCTGTGAATTCAATCCGTTTGCTGACACGCTACGACGCCTAATCAAGTGACGTTCTTTATTCTTTCGTGTTTTTTTTATTGGCTTCGGGCGCTGATAGTAGGTAGTTTTGCATACCTTTCGGCTGTATTTTTCGGCGTACCTTTCAGTTCTAAATACTACAAGGTGTCCCTCACAATAAAGCATCGCCTTCCGATGTCGTCCCGATTTTCTGGTTCGCTGTGTACAAACAATTCTCGCGATGCACGAAAACGCCACAGGTCCAGCGCGGCATGCCCTTATGAACGGAGCAATTGAGTGACTATGCAACTACGGTCAAACGCTCCGTCGAGGCTATACGACGCGATAGCATACCATCCGACGTTTCTACGTGGCGCTCTACGGGCGACAAATTTATTTAGTTGCAGCGTTTTCGTATCGACGTATTTCTCCCGGTGAATTAAGCATCTCATTTCAAGGTTCTGTCACTTACGGTGCCAATTGCGATTTCTTATCAAGCTCGCAAAGCGACCGTGCAAACTATGTATCGCAGTGAATGCTCTACAGCAGCGTATGTAACGCTTTGACTGGGTATAAACAACATCGTAAATTTGCCCTTGAAGTGTTATTCCACGGTAAGAATCTTTTGAACAGCTTTATCTCATTCTTTATGATTTATCGTCTTCTTCCAGCGCGGAAACCAATAGACCTTCAATATGATGCCAATTTTGTGTCCTTCCTGCGCATGTACTAACCCTCACATTAAAGGGGAATTTTATATCGCATCTACTTAGGTGCATTCCACTGTAAATATCCCTGCCTTTGCTAGCTTCTCTCTCTCTCTCCCTCTAGTTTGCGTAAAACACATGCTACAGTGGGGAAAGCAGACGAACACCTTGTTTCTAAATGAGTAGACAACGCATTAAACAAAAGCAAATGAAATATAAAATAGCGCAGTTAAGTAGCCCAGTTGCGTTCCTTCCTGCGAATGGCAGCTTCCTTTTAAGTGCGCACGGTTCTTGCACGTCCACAACTAATCAAGTGTACAGACGTATCACGAGGCATAAGCCGTGCCCAACAATAGATAAGCAAAACTGCTTGTAAGTTTTCAATTGCATGTATTAGTGCAAAAACTCGTTTAACCATACCCTGCCATTACTGCACCTATAAAATAGGTGTCATGCAACTTGCAAGATGTTTGACGTAATTGTTCTGCGGAAACCCGCAAGGTGGAGAGAAGTAATTATAGAAGGCAAAATCAAACATCCTACCGTTCGTAGCCATTGCTACGAGCGTTTGGATGTCTGATTTTCCCTTCAATAACTTGTAAGATGCACAAAGATAACATGACATTTCAGTATGTTGATCTTCTTTTTGCTACATTGTGAGATGCAGCTGCTTACTGATTTATTCCATAGTTTGATATAACGGCATGTGTGTGCAGACTCCCCAAAATTCTGCTCAGCCAAGCTTCCTCTGACTCCTATTTGCCAAAATTCTACTCATACAGGCTCACGCGAACTCAGCCTCACGGTTTGGTACAAGTCTTAGTGAGCTGACTGAACTTTAGGGACCCATAAATATTAAAGTTGTAACTTGAGCGGTGCATAATCAAACCTTGCGTAGGAGTCCGTGTTGCATCGGATAGAAATAAGGACAATTGCACACATTGCAGTTTTTTATAAATAAAATTTTATATTACGAAACGTTCGCCTCATGTGGACTCCAACAAGTGCATGGGATATACCTCGTAATTTTTGTCGATACTGTTGGCTACCTTGACCATTACGCGGTGGCCAAATTTTGAACATTTCAACACAAAGTTGGATAAATGACTGTGGTGCATTATATTGAAAAAAGCCTTACATAACTGGAAGTACAGCAAACAGAATATGATACAAGCACATGCGCCTAATTAGGTGCACACGAAGGCTAAATACATGTTACAAGGAATAAAATTCCGGCAGAGTTAGCCGCCATCTATTGAAAAAAAAAAAAGCCGCTCAGTGCGACACTTCATTGAGGCGACGCGTGGTCATGCCGCTTGCCGGGTTCGAGGGTTACATAGGCTACGGACCCTGGCGCAGTGCGCAGCTGGCCGCTCAACCACTCAAGTGTGTTCAATCGGTACTTAGACACGCTTTCACTGTCTATATCCTAAAGTATCCGTGTGATCTGAAAAAATTTAGATTCTGAAAGTTGCAAAGATAAGCAATTTTATACCATTCTTGTTGACAAAGAAACTCATATAAAAGGTCAGGCCTATTTTAAACGCGTAACACTTTCCCTGTATATATCCTAAAGTATCCGTGTGATCTCAAAAAATTTAGATTCTGAAAGTTGCAAAGATAAGCAATTTTAAACCATTCTTGTTGACAAAGAAACTCATACAAAAGGTCAGGCCTATTTTAAACGCGTCACACTTTCCCTCAGAACAATATGCAGTGTGCTGTTGACATTCGAGCAGCCTTTCAACAGCATGGAAAGGAATTAGTCAATCTGGGGCCCTATAACGTAAAACTATTCCAATATGTTTCTATTCCAATCTCCTGACGTCAAATTTGCGTAACCACCAACGCAAGCACCGGGCGGTCACCCGCCGCATTGTCTGAACAGACCAATGAAACGCTCTCCTTGTTCATAGGAGGTCCCTTTTGTTTGCTTGAAAAACGAATAACATTGCCTACACTGAGCGGCTTGTCGTATCTAATTGGCTGACAAGAGGCGAGGGGAACGTTCAAGTGGAGAGGGATTCGATGGGGACGAGCCACTGCACTGAAATTCGATAACCGGATGAAGAGGGTGGTGCCGTCATCTACGATTGGTCGGCTTTCCCTTACTTAGGTTGCGGTGTCTGGTCGAAAATCGCGGCGGCACGCAGCTGAAACTCAAGAATGACGCTAAAACGGACCCTCAGCAAAGAAGAGTTGGCAGAATGAGGGGGTAAATGTGTCGAAAGTGCTCGAAAACGTTACACGGCCACGCAAGAGGTTTTATTGTACGCAAATACACCTATGCTCGCTGGCAGGTGCGAGTACCCAGCGTCTGAGCGATCGGCGGCAGCCATCTTTAATTCCTTTCGGAACGGCGCAGCCTGCGGATATTTTGAACAAAATTCAGTTTTGTTCGGCATATTAATGCATCTTTATCGCGTACACGTCATTTTGACGCGGTGAGTTCTTGCGGTTTCGTGACGTCGCGTGACAGGTAGGTGAAGTGGGTGCAGCCTGAAAACTTTTGACCAATAGCCGGCAACTAATGGCGAAAAGGGGTCGAATTAGAAATAACTGTTTTTCTTTTTTCTATCAAATCATGCATAATCAGTGTGTACACATCATATCAGATGGGGAGGTATCGCGGTTTTCGTGACGTCGCGTGACAGACAGGTGAAGTGGGGGTGGTTGAAAAAAGTTTTTGACCAATCGTGGAGGAATAGTTCTACGTTATAGCGCGCCTTGTTTTGAGCATTGGTTTATGTACGCAGGCATGCATAACATTTTGCTAACACAATCCGTCCGGGAATACCAGACTAAATTGTAGTTTGAAGCTTTCCTTTCACTTCCTTATTTGCGTCAAATAATCTAGTTTGAAATGGCTCCTACTAGCACGCTTTAACATAGGTATAATACAAGTTGAATCTATGTAACTAGCTTGACCAATTGGAATGCTTGCTTTTACTTGCGCTGAAGGAACCATAACGTCTTCTCCAGTTGGATAGGTTTTTGGTAATCTGGAGTTTTCAGCCCCTCCTTAAGGTATTATGCTGAAGCAAGTAGGAGGACACGTATGTCAACGAGATTGGCCGATAATTCCGATATCTTCCTATTTTATGCTTGCGATTGTGAATACAAAATTCTACTGCTATATTTTCTTATTAAAAATAGAAATGTGCTGCTAACAACGTATTAAATGTTTGCTCTGAGGCTACGCCGCCGTAATGCGTACTGCAGCATACTGATTTAAGCTTATTGATACAGATTCGCAGTGTACTTAGAACGCGAGCCACAGGACGAGAAAGTAGACGGCGTCCATGTTTGTTATAATGGTATGATGCTACGTACAGAAGTAACTGTAGCTCCTAAAAAAATTGTGGCGTCGGCTTTTACTCCGTTCGAAACATGCAAATAGGATGTATGTGCATAATTACAGCACACACGCCGCGATGGAGCAAACAGACTAACGCTAAGATTCAAGTTCACAGCACATTGCAGGTTCAGTAATGACACATATGAATTCCCTGGAGCCGTATAACGTAAAACTATTCCGATATGTTTCTATTCCGATTTCCTGACGTCAAATTTCCGTAACCACCGACGCAAGCACCGGGTGGTCACCCACAGGGTCGTCTGAACAGACCAATCAAATGCTCTCCTCGTTCATAGGAGGTCACTTTTGTTTGCTTTAAAAACGAATAACTCTGCCTACACTGAGCGGCTTGTCGTATCTAATTGGCTGACAAGAGGCGAGGAGAACGCTCAAGTGCAGAGGGATTCACTGGGGCAGAGCCAGTGCACTGAAAATCGATAACCGGATGAAGAAGGTGCTGCCGGCGTCTGCGATTGGTCGGCTTTCCCTTACTTAGCTAGTGATGGCTGGCCGAAAATCGCGGCGGCATGCAACGGAAGCTTAAGGATGACGTTAAAACTGACCCTCAGTAAGGAAGAGTTGGCAGAATGAGGTAGTGAACGTGCCGAAAGTGCTTGAAAATGTTACACGGTCATGCAAGTAGTTTTATTATACGCAAAAACACCCATGCTCTCCGGCAGGTGCGAGTAGCCAGCGTCTCAGCGATCGGCGGCAGCTATCTTTTATTCCTTTCGGAACGGGACAACCTGCGGCTATTCCGAAAAAAAATCAGTTTTGTTCGGCATATTAATGAATCTTTATCGCGTACACGTCACTTTTACGCGGTGAGTTCGTGCGGTTTTGTGACGTCGCGGGACAGGCAGGTGAAGTGGGTGCAGCCCGAAAACTTTTTACCAATAGCCGAGGGTTAATGGCGAAAAGGGGTCGAATCAGAAATAACTGTTTTTCTTTTTTTCTGTCAAATCATGCATAATCAGTGTGCACACATCATATCAGATGGGGAGGTATTGCGGTTTTTGTAACGTCGCGTGAACGACAGGTGAAATGGGGGGTGGTCGAAAAAAGTTTTTGACCAATCGCGGAGGGCTGATAGCAGAATTGGAATAGAAAAGTTTGGAATAGTTTTACGTTATTGCGTCGCTGCTTTCTTCAGGGGCAGATGCTTTAGCTTTCGCATTGGTGCTTGCTGCTAAGTTTGGCGCAAGAATAGGGTTAGCAGCAAGAAGAGCTTATGCGCAATCACGAGCAATATGCACAAACAATTTCTTCAGAATCTTACGCTAACTAAGCACGCGTAGAGCGAGGGTCTCTCTGCGCTGACACGACAACTTCGCTGCAGCTGAATTCCGAATACTGCCTATGCGACGAGGGTAGCTACATGGACTTTTTTACATGTCGTCTTGTAATTTGTTGTAGCGCAGGCAGAACGACACGGACATAAAAGGCACACGAGACAGCACACAGCGCTGAACTACCAGCTGCGAACAGGTGTTTACGTCCGCCATGTAGCCTCGCACTAAACTTCCAGAACAGCTGTTGCGCAACCCAAAACAAATGTAAAATTCGAAGCGTTTTTGTATTACAAAACACGCGTAAGAGTTGCTCTTATTAAAGACGACTCAATAATACCGCCAGACACAGGTATTTCATTACGTGTGAAAAGTTATGCGGCGTATGTCACAAAACCTGCCAGCAAGCAACCTTGGGTGTCGCACCTGTCACTCTGTTGAAATCGCAGTAGTGTGAAATGAGCCCTCTCAAAATCGCAGTGCGACACGCGTGCGACTTAGCCGATGTTTTTCTCTCCAATCGCAGCATGTGAAACAGCCTGTACACATTTCTGAGCGTTCGCATGCACCGGGGCGCCGTGCATTTCAAAGGCCACCAGCAGGCTTCGCTGTGGCGGCGCTGGGTCGCGTCGACTGTTCTTCGAGAAGCGCGAAAGAGAATTCCCGCTGCAGTACACGCATCGTACTTAACCCGTTTCGACGGTGGCACTGCGTTGTGTCGCTATATTGATTCGCTGCTAAATGCATTATGAACATCTTGGGCTATTCGCAATATTCCAAACTTTTCTATTACAATTCTGCAGTCAGCCTTTAGCGATTGGTCAAAAACTTTTTTGAAGCACCCCCACTTCGCCTGCCTGTCACGCGACGTCACTAAAACCGCGATAGCTCCCCATCTGATATGAGGCGCACACAGTGATTATGCAACATTTGACTGAAGAAAAAAAATTTTTATTTCTGATTCAACGTCTTTTAGCCTTTAACCTTCGGCTATTCGTCAATAGCACTCTGGCTGCCCCCACTTCACCTGCCTGTCACGCGACGTCACAAAACCGCGAAAACTCACCGCGTTTAAGTGACGTGTACGCGTTAAAGATGCATTAATATGCTAAAAAGACTGAATTCTTTTTCTGAATAGACGTAGGCTGCCCCGATCAGGAAGGAATAAAACATGGCTGCCGGCGATCGCTCAGTCACTGCCTACTCCAACCTGCCGGACAGCGCGGACTTATTTGCGTACAATAAAGCTTTTTTCGTGGCCGTGTAGCGCTATCGAGCACTTTCGGCGCATTTACGACCTCGTTCTGCCAACTCTTCTTTACTGAGGATCCGTTTTAGCGGCATTTTTAACCTTCCGTTGCATGCCGCCGCGAGTTACGACCAGCCACCGCAAGCTAAGTAAGGGAACGCGGACCAATCGCAGACGCCAGTACTACCCTCTTCATTCGGTTATCGATATTCAGTGCACTGGCTAGGCTCCATCAAAGCCCTCTCCACTTGAGCGTGCTCTTCGCCTCTTGTCAGCCAGTTAGATAAGACAAGCCACTCGGTGTAGACAATCTTATTCTTTTTTCAAGCAAACAAAACTGACCTCTTATAAACAAGTAGACCGCTTGATTGGTCTGTTCAGAGAACCCTGTTGGTCACCGCCCGATGCTTGCGTCGTCGGTTACGCGAATTTGACGCCCGGCGATTGGTATAAAAGTCTATAGGAATAACTTTACGTTATATTTTATTTTTGTACCATAGTGTCCATACAACGTGTGCACCACGCACAAGACGTCTCAGATACGCAACGGCGGCTGCGTGCCTAACACAACCAGCCTACCTGATTTTTCGAAAAAACCTGACACTTGTGCATTTTTTTCTTGGACTTGTGTTTGATCCTAAAGGTGTCTTTGCTCCGCATTAAACAGGTAATAAAAGCAACATGTTTATGTAGATGAATTACTCAGGAAATCACTCGTGAAAAGGAAATTTAGTGAATAACAAGAATGGGTTGGAGTTCACTTGGCAGGCATGACGAAATCCTCTCTGAGAGCTTACCACTGTCGTTGAAAAGAAAAGCGTACAGTAATTGCACTCAACCCGTGATAACATATTGCGCAGAAGCTAGGAGTTCACAAAGAACCTCGAGAACAAGTTAAGGACCGCACGAAAAGCGATGGAACGAAAAATGTTGGGCGTAACGTTACGATACAGAAAGAGAGTGGTGTGGACAAGAGAGCAAATTCTAGTTGACATTAAGAGGGCAAAATGGGGGTGGGCATGCCATGTAATGCGCAGGATAGCTAAGCGGTGACCATTAGAGTTACATATTGGGTGCCGAAGGAAGGGAAGCGAGGACGGCTGTAAATTAGGTGGGGTGAATAAATTAGGAAATTTGCAGGCGCAAATTGGAATCAGCTAGCGCAAGAGAGGGATAATTGGAGATCGCTGGAGAGAGGTCTTCGTGTTGCGGTGGACATAAAGGTAGGCTGATGGTGACAAAAGAAAGCGACCGTGGTATACTAACGTTAGAGCTCCGGGGTGCTGTGTGTTAAAGCAGGGGTAAGATGCCGCATTCAGCCTCAAATTTATGTTCAGTATAACGAGTCTATACAGGGACCTACCTATACAGGGTGTCCCAGCTGACTTTAGCCAGAATTTAGAGAAATGGGAATGCCACATAGCTGGACAGAACCTAGGTAATGTTGTTTGCCATCGCTTAGAGATACTCAAATATCTTTTTTTTCATTCCACCTAAATTTCATCAGCTTCTCAAATAATATAGTTAGATGAAAAGTGCCAATGAGGAAATTTTAGAGCGACATGAAAAAATGCGGATACAGCTTTCTGTCGCTGAATACATGCTACATGAAAGCGGTTTTCCCAGTGTGAAAGGAGCCCACAAATGCGCACAAAATTACCGCGGGACTGCCCACTCGAGGCACTTTGCGGGTATTCGCGGGCTTCTTTCACACTCGGAAAAACGCTTTCATGTAGTACTTATTCAGCAACAGAAAGCTGTATCGGGAGTTTTTCATGTCGCATTACAATTATCTCTGACACTTATCATCTAATTATAATATTGGAGAAGTTGATTAATTAAGGCTAATTATCACATTAGGCGCAATGAAAAAAGGAGGTTAATACCTCCAAGCGACGCCAAACAACATTACCTTTGCTCTGCCCAAGTACGTGGCATTCGCATATTTTTAAACTCTGGCTAAAATTTGCTGGTACACCCTGTATTCACTACTACAATGTACTTAGAATGTGGCAAGGAATGCTTCGCATTTATAAAATCCAGTGTACTAAAACGGAAAATCAAGAAAGATTTGTTACGTTAAACACCCACGCTCCTCGCGACCCTCTGATTTACCACCGCAACGCGGCCTCTCAGTGTTATCGCCGAGGTACTGGGATGTATAACTGGATGTTTAAATGTGCAGCGGATTTCTGGCAAACCTTCGCATTACCTTCCGTTTTGACCTGTAAGTTTCCGGGTTCCGGGGTGCTTCTTTGCAAAGCCCCTTCCATTAAGTAACATTGCTTCTTGGTAGCCGCCCACAACACACACACACGCACGCACGCACGCACGCACGCACGCACGCGCGCACACACGCACACACAAAAACATACGCGCGCGCGCACGCACGCACGCATATATATATATATATATATATATATATATATATATATATATAGAACTTGAGTGGTGCTACAAGGTAAACAGAACAAGTATTTAATTTCGACAGTTTCGATCGGTGGACCGATCTTCGTCAGGGTTTACAAAAAATGGCAGTTCGGCCGTAGTAGGGAAGACACCAGACCGGGTACCCGGTCGTTCTTCCATACATCAAACCGAGAGGAACAGTTGTGACAGTGATTGATTTTCGGCGCCTTGGCAGATTTACAGCGGCCTTTGGCAGCTATGCAGGGCAAGAGAAAGGCGGAGTCACAAGTATGTAGAGCAAGGAGGTAAGTGAGGAAAAAAAAAGGAAAAAAGAAAGAAAACGGAAAGAAAAAGAAAAAGTTGTTCGCCACCTTGGTGCTGCCGAGAACACCAAACCGCCGCCGAGCGTGTCGCAACAGACGGCACATCGAGCGCTTCAACAAGGAGGCATGCCACTTCAATGCCTTGCTGCGAAATCACTGCCGGCGGACAAGGAATGCCATCTACCTTGACCACGAGTTCCAGTGGCTGCCCCCAGGCAGAGTACTCGCATCTGATAGGTTGCACCCCAACTTCTAGGGGGTGGCCATCATTGCCAGTCACCTGAGGTGCGTGCTCCTGCGGGGCGGCGGACGGTTGCATGGATCTTGGCGTGATCACACCTCGAATGGTTACGCCGGGCCCACGCGGCGGGGCTCTCCATACCATCCGAGCGATGCCCAGGCTGCCCCCTGTGACGGGTCGGACCAACACGCTGCACGTGCCCGGAGCTCAGGCACGACCAGGGGCGCCGGTTGCAGGGGGGGCAGCGGACACCGCGGAGATCGCCCCACCTACGCCGAGGCTGTCGGCTGCGCAGCGCCAACGCCGAGAGATTGACTGGCCAACACTTCAGGCACGGCGCGATCCGGCACTTTTTGGTCCCGCGAGTTCATGGCGTTGCGTAAGACAATTGACAAGCGTGTGCGATTTGAGATGCATGCCTCTAATATGAATAAATATTTAGCCTCGGGCGTCGCACCGAAGGGTCTCCAGGTAAAACAGGAGCTGGCAATGGACACCTTTGACGAAAAAGAAAGAGAGCAGTGGAATGCTATACTACGGGAGACCTCAATTGGGCTCACTCTTCTGGTGGCACAACATAGCGTGCGTAGAGCATCGCAGCTTAAAAACGAGGAGCAGCTTCTTTTGTGTCAATCAAAGCTCACTGAATTGGAAGCGCTGGAACTGGTAAAGTACGAGGGAAGGAAAAATTTAAATATCCAAGAACAACAAAGAAAGAAACGGGAGCGTGACAATATCCCAGCGGCCATCAGAGCTGATTCTCAAAGCCAAAACCCTGAATCCGAGGCGACCGATTGTTCTGAAGTAATCAGTGGAAAAAAGCACGAGACAGTGGGCAACGCCTCAAATGTCATAAACTTGTCGAGTAGCCCATTGTCGAGTGCGCAACTAAATCTCCTTTCGAAAGGTCTAACTTTTTGTCCGGCGTCAGGAAGGATGAACGAGTTTCAATTGTTTCAAGATTTGGATGACTTCGCGAGAAATTTGCGACTACGGGAGTACTTTTATGATAGAAAAACAACAGAAGGGTGTCTTGACCACCTACCTGAACTCTCCGAAAAATCATGGACACCTGGCGAGGCACGCGACAAATACTTGGACATGTATATTTGTGCAGTTCAAAAAGACATTATAAAAGAGTACGACACGCATCGTCCCATCCGCAGTAACCTCTCAAAAGACGAAGAGCAGGCACTGCGATCTCTACGTGATGATCAGACAATTGTCATTAAGCCAGCGGACAAGGGTGGTGCAGTGGTGGTACTTGACCGGAATGTTTACATAGCCGAAGGTTTCCGTCAACTGGGAAACTCTAAATTTTACAGAGAACTCCCAAGCAATCCTACCGAGAAATTTGAAAGCGAAATAAAGGACGCCCTAACCACTCTGCGCAAGGCAGGGCAGATAACCGATAAGACGCTCAAAGCATTGATACCAAGAAACTCTGGCCCCGGCCGTTTCTACCTACTACCCAAAATCCACAAAATAAACAATCCCGGTCGGCCTATCGTTTCCAGTAATGGAACAGTGACTGAGAAAGCGGTGGTTCGAATCCCGGTGCCGGCAATTTTCCACCGAATTTAAAAAAAAAGAAAGAAATCCGCGTGTTGATAAAATTGCATAAACAGGCCTGGAGTGTGGCCTGATCCCGGTGACCAGAACCGGCAACGCACTCCCTCACCAGAGCAGGATTGGCCACCCTGGTGCAGTACTTGGCCCCAACCTCCTATATGAACAACACAATCAAACCCCGGCCCTCAGTCCCCAGCAGCTGCGAAGCAACTGACCACGGCGGCGGTCAGACCTGCGACGCTGCAGAGGGTGCTAAGAATCACTGGCTCCGGACAGGCCGCCATTGGAATATGAACCTGGCAACGTTTAACGCAAGAACGTTATCTAGTGAGGCGAGTCTAGCAGTGCTATTGGAGGAATTAGAGGGCAGTAAATGGGATATAATTAGGCTCAGCGAAGTTAGGAGGCCAAAAGAAGCATATACAGTGCTAAAAAGCGGGCACCTCCTGTGCTACCGGGGCTTAGCAGAGAGAAGGGAACTAGGCGTCGGATTCCTGATTAATAAGAATATAGCTGGTAACATACAGGAATTCTATAGCATTGACGAGAGGGTGGCAGGTCTTGTTGTGAAACTTAATAAGAGGTACAAAATGAAGATTGTACAGGTCTACGCCCCTACATCCAGTCATGATGACCAGGAAGTCGAAAGCTTCTATGAAGACGTGGAATCGGCGTTGGGTAGAGTGAAAACTAAATACACTATACTAATGGGTGACTTTAATGCCAAGGTAGGCAAAAAGCAGGCTGGAGACAAGGCAGTGGGGGAATATGGCATAGGCACTAGGAATATCAGGGGGGAGTTATTGGTAGAGTTTGCGGAACAGAATAATATGAGGATAATGAATACCTTCTTCCGCAAATGGGATAGCCGAAAGTGGACGTGGAGGGGCCCAAACGGTGAGACTAGAAATGAAATTGACTTCATACTTTGCGCTAACCCTGGCATCATAAAAGATGTGGACGTGCTCAGCAAGGTGCGCTGCAGTGACCACAGGATGGTAAGAACTCGAATTAGCCTAGACCTGAGAAGGGAACGGAAGAAACTGGTACATAAGAAGCCTATCAATGAGTTAGCGGTAAGAGGGAAAATAGAGCAATTCCAGATCAAGCTACAGAACAGGTATTCGGCTTTAACTCAGGAAGAGGATCTTAGTGTTGAAGCAATGAACGACAATCTTGTGGACATCATCAAGGAGTGTGCAATGGAAGTCGGTGGTAACTCCGTTAGGCAGGATACCAGTAAACTATCGCAGGAGACGAAAGATCTGATCAAGAAACGGCAATGTATGAAAGCCTCTAACCCAACAGGTAGAATAGAACTGGCAGAACTTTCGAAGTTAATCAACAAGCGTAAGACAGCTGACATAAGGAAGTATAATATGGATAGAATTGAACAGGCTCTCAGGAACGGAGGAAGCCTAAAAACAGTGAAGAAGAAACTAGGAATTGGCAAGAATCAGATGTATGCGTTACGAGACAAGGCCGGCAATATCATTACTAATATGGATGAGATAGTACAAGTGGCTGAGGAGTTCTATAGAGATTTGTACAGTACTAGTGCCACCCACGTCGATAATGGAACAGAAAGTAGTCTAGAGGAATTCGAAATTCCACAGGTAACGCCGGAAGAAGTAAAGAAAGCCTTGGGAGATATGCAAAGGGGGAAGGCAGCTGGGGAGGATCAGGTAACAGCAGATTTGTTGAAGGATGGTGGGCAGATTGTTCTAGAGAAACTGGCCACCCTGTATACGCAATGCCTCATAACGTCGAGCGTACCGGAATCTTGGAAAAACGCTAACATAATCCTAATCCATAAGAAAGGGGACGCCAAAGACTTGAAAAATTATAGACCAATCAGCTTACTGTCCGTTGCTACAAACTATTTACTAAGGTAATCGCAAATAGAATCAGGAACACCTTAGACTTCTGTCAAGCAAAGGACCAGGCAGGATTCCGTAAAGGCTACTCAACAATAGATCATATTCACACTATCAATCAGGTGATAGAGAAATGTGCGGAATATAACCAACCCTTATATATAGCTTTCATTGATTACGAGAAAGCATTTGATTCTGTCGAAACCTCAGCAGTCATGGAGGCATTACGGAATCAGGGTGTAGACGAGCCATATGTAAAAATACTGAAAAATATCTATAGAGGCTCCACAGCCACCATAGTCCTCCATACAGAAAGCAACAAAATCCCAATAAAGAAAGGGGTCAGGCAGGGAGATACGATCTCTCCAATGCTATTCACAGCGTGTTTACAGGAGGTATTCAGAGACCTGGATTCGGAAGAAATGGGGATAAAAGTCAATGGAGAATACCTTAGTAACTTGCGATTCGCTGATGATATTGCCTTGCTTAGTAACTCAGGGGACCAACTGCAATGCATGCTCACTGACCTGGAGAGGCAAAGTAGAAGAGTGGGTCTAAAAATAATCTGCAGAAAACTAAAGTAATGTTTAACAGTCTCGGAAGAGAACAGCAGTTTACAATAGGCAGCGAGGCACTGGAAGTCGTAAGGGAATACATCTACTTAGGGCAGGTAGTGACTGCGGATCCGGATCATGAGACAGAAATAATCAGAAGAATACGAATGGGCTGGGGTGCATTTGGCAGGCATTCTCAGATCATGAACAGCAGGTTGCCATTATCCCTCAAGAGAAAAGTGTATAATAGCTGTGTCTTACCAGTACTCACCTACGGGGCAGAAACCTGGAGGCTTACGAAAAGGGTTCTACTCAAATTGAGGACGACGCAACGAGCTATGGAAAGAAGAGTGATAGGTGTAACGTTAAGGGATAAGAAAAGAGCAGATTGGGTGAGGGAACAAACGCGAGTGAATGACATCTTAGTTGAAATCAAGAAAAAGAAATGGGCATGGGCGGGACATGTAATGAGGAGGGAAGATAACCGATGGCCATTAAGGGTTACGGACTGTATTCCAAGGGAAGGGAAGCGTAGCAGGGGACGGCAGAAAGTTAGGTGGGCGGATGAGATTAAGAAGTTTGCAGGGACGGCATGGCCACAATTAGTACATGACCGGCGTTGTTGGAGAAATATGGGAGAGGCCTTTGCCCTGCAGTGGGCGTAACCAGGCTGATGATGATGATGATGATGATGACTGGGAAAATATCCAGCTTTATTGACAGTACCATTAAGGACATCCCATCTTCATTTCCCTCGTACATTAAAGACACAAATCATTTCCTTCGGGAGGTATCAAACGTGACGGTACCGGCGGGGGGTTACTTGGTCACTGTGGATGTCGCATCTTTGTACACCACCATACCTCACGCCGAGGGCATAGCTTCCGCAGTTTCAGCTTAGGCTGGCTCCAGCCAACCTCGGCAATTAGATAAAGACACAGTTGAGACTCTTTTAAATCTAGTACTGAAATATAATCACTTTGAGTTCGAGGACAAGCATTATTTGCAAATCAGCGGAACCGCCATGGGAACAAAGATGGCGCCAAATTATGCAAATATCTTTACGGCATCTTTAGAAATACCCTTCCTCGCAAACTCGGCCGTAAAACCAATATTTTATAAGCGATTCCTGGATGACATTTTCTTTGTGTGGGCCGACAATGAACAAAGTCTCTTAGACTTCATTTCCAATTTCAATTCTCTGCACCCGTCAATCTGCTTTACGCAAACTTCTCCCAAAATAGTATTCACTTCCTCGACGTCACTCTGTCACTGAGTGGCGGTCGCATTTCCACGTCCCTATACAAAAAGCCGACAGATCGTCAGCAATATCTGCATTGCTATAGATGCCACCCCCATCACTGCAAAACAGGCATTCCCTACTCCCAGGCCCACAGATACAGAAGAGTCTGTTCCGAATCTGCGCAATTTGAGCGACACGCGGAGGAACTGAAATCTGCACTCATACGCCAAAAATATCCTCCAAAAATAGTAGATGATGCCGTTGAACGCGCCCGCAGCTTAGATAGAGCACAGATAATGGGAGAAAAGGTTAGCAATACCAATACACAATCAGATCCAAACTTGGTCCTCACATACACCACCGGTGCTCCGCGGGTCAATGCCATTCTCACCCGCCATTTTAATATCATGAAACAGAGCATCCGACTCGCTACTATCTTCAAGCAGCCGCCTCGGGTTGTGTATAGAAGAAACAAAAATTTAAGGGATTTGTTAGTCAGGGCGAGGACACAGAAGTCAAACACGCCCAAGGGCTGTCGACCGTGTGGGAAACCTCGTTGCAAGGTATGCCGTCACATGCCAACAGCAGACACGGCTGAAGCATCGAACTCGCCCTTCGTATATAAAATTACCGAAAATCTTGACTGTGATTCCAGCAACGTCGTGTACAAAATTCGATGCGAGGAGTGTAAGCAGGAATATATCGGCCAAACAGAGACCCCTTTCCGCCTGCGGTTTAACAATCACCGCGCGCATGTGAAAAGTCTCCCCAATTTACCCTTCTCCAGGCACGTTCGGCTGCCAGATCACTCCTTTGAACGCGTGAGCGTTGTGCTCTTGCAATCTGGTTTCCAACACACCCGTGCACGCGAGCAGAGAGAATCTTTTTTCATCCATAAATTTGGAACGTACACTAAAGGAATTAATGAGAGTCCGGGGCGGATGACGTACCTCCGGGATATGCCGTGAAAGTGCATGGGAAACGCGAAAAGATGCTATGTACTCTAAAATTGAGACGCTGGCTATTCACTGCTTGCTCACCCCTCCACATGCGCCTCAAGGGGGCGAGCGGAAAACCAATAAATTCAGTTTCCTGGACCCTGCCACTGAAGTGGTCATTCTGAGTGACCTATTGCCCTTCCTGAAATACGCACGTGCTGACTTGATGTCAGTTGTCTGTTAAACGTTCAAAAACTGGACCACAAGGAGGCTATTTAACTCGACTCCCTAAATCTAAGCCCATGGGCGCACTTGCTTTGCGAATCCCATGCATATATTCTTTTTTGGAACTATTTTTTTCTTTTTTTCGCACCGTAGCTGGACCACAAAGCTGCCGGAACGGGCCGTGCCTTGTATATTTGTACTGTGACACTGTGTTTCTTTCTACAACTTGCCGCTCTTCTGTCTTCCTTCTGGGCCCCTTCTCTATTTTGCCCCCCGCCACCCGCTCCCGCTACAACGGCAGCCCACGCACTGGAGCTGCGGAGTGACCGCTTTCTCCCTCCTTGCCTCGGGTGCACGGGAACCTAGCTGCCTAACCTAACATCCCGCCCCCCTCCCTCTCCGTCTTACGTCTCCCTCCTCCTGTGTGCTTTTTTCTTTTTCTTTCCGTTTTCTTTCTTTTTTCCTTTTTTTTTTCCTCACTTACCTCCTTGCTCTACATACTTGTGACTCCGCCTTCCTCTTGCCCTGCATAGCTGCCAAAGACCGCTGTAAATCTGCCAAGGCGCCGAAAATCAGTCACTGTCACAACTGTTCCTCTCGGTTTGATGTATGTAAGAACGAACGGGTACCCGGTCTGGTGTCTTCCCTACCACGGCCGAACTGCCATTTTTTGAAAACCCTGACGAAGATCAGTCCACCGATCGAAACTGTCGAAATTAAATACTTGTTCTGTTTACCTTGTAGCACCACTCAAGTTGTTTACGTTTGAAAGGTAGCCTGAAGAATCCCTCTTTGCCTACTATATATATATATATATATATATATATATATATATATATATATATATATATATATATATATATATATATATATATGAAGGCCTCTCCCTGCAATCTCAATCACCCCTGTCCTGCGCCAACCGATTCCAAGTAGTGCCTGCGAATTTCCTAATTTCGTCACCCCACCTAGTCTTCTGCCATTCTCGACAGCACTTCCCTTCTCTTTGCACCCATTCTGTAACCCTAATGACCCACCGGTTATCTGACCTACGCCGTGCCCAGGGTCGTTTTTTTTTAATGTCTATAAGATTATCGGCTATAAGCGTTTGCTGTCTGATCCAAACCGCACTCTTTCTCTCTGTTAACGGTACGCCTAGCATTCAGCGTTCTGAGCAATCTGCATCACTGTTTACGCGGTCCTTAAAATATTTTCGAGCTTGTTTGTCGACCTCCAAGTCTCTACCCCATATTTTAGCACCGGTAAACTGCACTGGTTGCACACCTTCCTTTGCAATGATAATGGTAAGCTTCCAGTCAGGAGCTGACAATGTCTGCCGTATGCGATCCAACCCACTTTTATTCTTCTATTAATTTCCTTCTCATGATCAGGGCTCACTGTATAATTGACCTAGGTAAACGTACTCCTTGACAGACTATAGAGACTGACTGGCGATCCTGAACTCTTGTTCCCTTCCCTGGCTATCCAGCTTTATCTTTGTCTTCTGCATAATTATCTTCAACCGCGCTGTTGCACTCTCTCTGTTGAGATCCTGAATCATTTGTTGTAACTCGTCTGCAGTGTTGCTGAATAGAACAATGTCATCGGCAAAGCGAAGGTTGCTGAGATATCAGCCATCGATCCTTACTCCTAAGCCTTCCCAGCGTAATAGCTTGAATACTTCTTCCAAGCACGCAGTGAATAGCATTGGAGAGATTGTGTCTCCTTGTCTGACCCCTTTCTTTGTAGGTATCTAACTCCTTTTCTTGCGTAGAATTAAGGCGGCTGTGGAATCTCTGTAGATATTTTCCAAGATATTTACTTAAGCGGTCTGTAGACCTTGATTACGTAACGCCTCTATGAGTGTTGTTATCTCTACTGAATCAAATGCCTTTTCGTAATCTATGAAAACCATGGTTTAGAGCAACATTCATTTCGCCTGGATGATGCATACTTTAATTTGGAAGGAACAGTGCCAACTAAGACGATCACGAAAGGGAGCTCGACACAGGACAAGCGCCGGACAAGCGTTTGTCCTGTGTCATTCTCCCTTTCGTGATCGTCTTAGCTGGCACTGTTCCTTCCTAATTCAAGTATGAAAGCCATATAGAGAGGCTGACTGTACTCTGCAGATTTCTCTATTACCTGATTAATAAATAGGATTTGATACATTGTAGAGTATCCTACCCTGAAGCCTGCCTGTTCCCTTGATTTACTAAAGCGCAGTGTTGCCATTATTTTATTGGAGATTATCTTGGTGAATATTTTATATAATACTGGCAGTAGGCTAATGGTCCTATAATTTTTCAATTTTTTAACGTCTCCCATTTTGTGGATTAATATATTATTTGCATCCTTCCAGTTTCCTGGGTCCCTTGCAGTCGATAGACACTTCGTATAGACAGACGCCAGTTTTCCAAGCATTTTGTCTCCTCCATCTTTGATTAAATCGACTGTTATTCCACCTTCTCCTGCCGCTCTTCCCCGTTTCAAGTCTTGCAAGGATGTTCTGACCTCATCACAAGTTATAAGAGGAGTTTCTGTACCTTGTTCATTACTGCTTCGAATGGGGGTATTCTGATTCCTCTGGGTATTGTACAGGTCATTGCAGAATTCTTCCGCTACTCTTTCTATACTGTCTAGATTGCTGATGATATTGCCCTGCTTATCTTTCAGTGCATACATCTTGGTTTGTCCTATGCCAAGTTTCCTTCCCACTGATTTCAGGCTGCGTCCATTTTTTTACGGCTTCTTCAGTCTTTCTCACATTATAAGTTCGAATATCACTTGATTTCACCTTGTTCATCAGTTTTGACAGTTACACGAATTTTATCTTATCTCTTGAGTTGCACACTTTCTTTCTTTGTCGTTTATTAGGTCTTTTGTTACTTGGAAGAGCTTGCCTATTGGTTGCCTTGGTGCCTTGCCTCCCACTTCAACTGCTGCCTCTGTTGCCATCCTAGTTACGGTTTCTTTCATTACCTCTATGCCATCTTCATCTCTCTGTTCTAAGCCTGCATATTTGTTCGCAAGTATCAGCCTGAATTGTTCCGCTTTTACCCTTGCTACCTCTTGGTTGACCTATTTCTTCTTGACCAATTTTACTCTTTCTCTCTTCAAATTGAGGTGAATCCTAGCCCTTACTAACCTATGATCAGTGGACTTTTCCGTGCCTATTACTTTAACATCGTGCACTATGCTGGGATCAGCAGAAAGTGTGAAATCAACTTCATTTCTTGTTTCACCATAAGGGCTTTTCCAGGTCCACTTTCTGTTGCTACGCTTCCTGAAAAAGGTGTTCATTATTCGAAGCTTATTCCTTTCTGCGAATTCTACCAGCATCTCTCCTCTAGTGTTCCTTGAATCGACACCGTAGTTGCCAACTGCTTTTTCACCAGCCTGCTTTTTCCCCAATTTTGCACTGAAGTCGCCCATTACTACGGTGTACTGAGTTTGTTTTTTCTCATCGCTAATTCAACATCATAAAACTGATCTACTTCATCATCATCGCTACTGGATGTTGGGTCGTAGGTTTCTACTACCTTAAATTTATACCTCTTATTAAGTTTGATTACGACTACAGCTACTCTCTCTTTAATGCATTAGAATTCGTCACTGTTGCCAGCTGTGTCCTTATGGATTAGGAATCCTACCCCGTATTGCTTCTTATCTGGGAAACCTCTATAGTAGAGAACATGTCCGTTATTCAGCAATGTATAAACCTCACTAGTTCTCCTAATCTCACTAAGGCCGATGATGTCGGAAACCATGCCTGATAGTTCCTCAAAAAGTCCTGCTAAGCTTGCCACACTCGAGAGGGTTCGGGTTTTAAACATTGCAAGGGTCAGTTTCCATTGGCGGCCTGTCCGGACCCAGAGATTCGTAGCACCCTCTGCTGCGTTACAGGTCTGACTGCCGCCTTGGTCAGATGCTCCGCAAGCTGCTGGGAACTAAGAGCCATGGGTTAATTGTAGGAATCATGAATGAAGGGGTGGCTGAATACTGCACCAGGAAGGCCATTTCCTGTTCTTGTGAGGGAATGTCTTTGTTGAAGCTTAAAGGGCCTTCCTAAGTTGGTTGTACCTGGATTAGTATAGCTCCACGCGCTCTCGGCATCTTTAGCCGTTGTCAGTCGTGGTTAAAAGGGTAAACAAAAACCCGGGGCACTTCGCCGACCAAATAAAGATTTAAAAGAAAAGAAGACGTTTCGGCTCCCACACGGGAGCCTTGTTCACAGGTAAAATAAACAAAGGTGCTCGAGCAGCGTCATTCCAAGCCTGCAGATGTAGTGCACTGGAGGAGGTGAAATGCAAGCTCGTGGTCGTAAGATGAATATATATATATATATATATATATATATATATATATATATATATATATATGTATCGAGCGAATAACAAGACTATCGTCGAGGCCATGGCTATTCACAAACACACACCACTTACTTAACATCAATTTTGTTACCACTTGACGCAATTCGAGCGCACTGCGGCCGCTTCCGTTGAAGCGCTAGCGCATCGTCACAGGATTCCCGCGAATGACTCCAGTGCCGACCTTACAGTACAAGGCTAAACTTTACACAATCTATGAACTGCTACATCAGCCTCGTTTTGCGGGTTTGCTTAAGGCCTCAGTGTTTTACTCAGTCGCCGCATTAGCGCCGTACATGGGATATGAAGAGTCAGATCTTAATTATGGTACATATATTACCCCAGCCCCGTAAAATAGTGTATTTATTGACAACAATCCAGTTGGCCGTCTCCGTCATCCGGTTGCTCAACAGGCAACTGCGCTAGTAGCCGCCTCCCTCGAGATGATGACGCTCATGACGCTGAAATGATTACTGCATACGTAGATGCCAGTAAACACTGTACCTGTTTGCCCACAGCGGCCTCAGGTAGATCAGACCTGCTCATATGCGGCCAAGCACCATCACATTCTTGAAATTGATACTGTCCGCGACGGCTTGACCTAATTCCTGTCTTTTCCTGAGATCATTCCATATACGAAGACCATCATTCGCACGGACTCTTACACAGGCGATACACGATGTTCGCAGAGTAACTCATTCTCCGTCCCTCGCTGATGTCATCCACGTCTTGCCACCACAACGTCCAAGTGCCGGGGTGTCCCAGCAAATGCTTTCAAACTTTTTAAAACATTTCCTGTGGCAGATAGCACAAATCTAGTCCATGAGCTCGTCTACTCAAAGAGGCTGACATTACTTGCATAAAATGTTGAAGTGCATAATCGACCAATTAAGCTTTAAATGGTGCACGTCGCTGATTTATGGTACACACTGTAATTCACAAATTCTAGCCGAGGAGTTCGCAAGGCGGATCTACTTGAAACGAGTTCTCAGGATTACACCAGTTTCGAGATATTGATTCCTGAAGGAGAATTTAAAAAAAATGTTTGAGAGTGTTCGCTGAAACACCCTACAGATACGCGTTCAGTAGGTTCTCCATGCAGTTCCAGCCCACAATATCCTGGTGGACCCGGCTAGTCGCCCACCCTACCGTGCCTCGCTCGCTCTCTAATTTTATCGAAGACAAAGTAGGACATCTGCTTCGGGAGAAAGAACACCTCCGGCGCACCACACGAGCACTTAGACCCCCATGTGGTGGAAACCTCCCTGGCGGTCGCACTCGCCAAGAGACTCGCCGAGAGGAGGTGGTGTTACGGAGGCTGCGCGTCGGGGTTGCACCGGCTGTCACCGCCTCCTGGCCGCAACAGTAGCAAGGCTCACATGGTTCACGCTGTCGGTTCTGCGACACCACTTTCGAAAACGTGAACACACTTGCTGCCAAATTGTCGACGACTTCACCACGCCCGTGTTCGCCAAACACGTGCGACAGGCCATCGCATAGGAAGTCCTCCCGACAGAAGACATTAGATCCGTGGACCTTACTATCGTTTAATGTTGGTCTACCTGCACCATACAAATATGTTTGTGTATTTGTAACCATGTATTTCCTATGCCTTTAAGCAGACTCCTGAAGTAAAAAAAATTTTTTTTCAGGGAGGAGCTGTAGGATGTGTAGCGTGCTTGCTGGCGCTAAAGTGGTTCTTGAGATACAAGGCCTATTCTTCTCAAATAACAAGTCATTTCAGCCTTGTGAGCCGATCAACGCACCACAGTTACCACAGTGGGAATTGATAGTCAGTCCAAGAAGGCACCGGCAACTTCTGGTGAATGCGGCATCTCAAGGTGACAGGGAAGCTCATGTGGAAATGTTGATTTTAAGACGGGGTCATTGAGTGCAAAAGAAAAAGGATGTTTGTTATTTGGGTTATACTTTCTTTTTTCATTCACTCTTCTGTACATACAGCGGCATCACATACTTACCCGCCGCGGTGGCTTAGCGGCTATGGCGTCGCGCTGCTATAGGCACGAGGTCGCGGGATCGATACCCGGCCGCGGCGGCCGTATTCCGATAGGGGCGTAATGCCGAAACCCTCGCGTACTTTGCAATCGGGTGCCTGTTCAAGGTGGTCGAAATTAACCCGAGGGCCCCACCGCTGCGTGCCTCGTAATTGTATGGTGGTTTTGGCACGTGAGACCCATGAATCTATATTTTTTAATCATATTTTTTCTTGTCTTTTCTTTACCTGCCCTCACCTTCCAGCTGCCATTCTTCCCCGACCCCTTTCCCCACGCAATGTATCACGTAGGTGGTTGCATACACGCCGGCTATATTCTTTACATTTATTTAAAGAGCTTTCAATATCTCTCTTTTTGTACTTACTGCAATATAGCGGATGTTTCTACGCTTACATACTCTGCTAATGATTTAGCGACAACAAGAAAGATAAAAAAGAAAAAAACGAAAGAAAGAAATGCAGTCATGATGAAAAAAAAAACACTCGGTACAAAGCATGTAGATGCACTTACAATGTGTCAAAGGCAAACAATTTCAATTTTTACTCAACATGCGTTAAACTGCGCTGCAAATGACTTACAAATGAGTCATGATCATGTATAGAAACAATTTTATTTGGCAGATTGTTCCAGTGATAAACAGCAAGAAAGAGCGGTGTTGTGGAGGGAGATTCGTACACGCAAACATGGGACGCACTTTGAAGGGATGGTCGAGGCGGGGGAAAATTTTTTGTGGGGGTTTGATATGGGGTGCCCTAAAGGATGACGTGGTATGATACAATCTGCGAAAGTGGGAAAGCAGTGCTAACAGTCGCCGTGTTTCTAGAGAAGGTAATTGGAGGGACTCTTTGATAGCCGTGATGCTGGATGTTCTAGACTAGGTTCTAGTGATGAAACCTGCTGCTTTATATTGTAAAGATTCAAGCTTGTTTATTAGGTAGGTTTATTATTCGACGACATGGGGGACTTTGAGTGTCCAAAATATATGACATCTGAATGAGATCTGCCGCAACCTATTATACTTTACACGAATCAGTAGTGCTGGGAATTTTCAATGTTTGGGTGCGTGTATGAACTTTTTGAACGAGGAACTTAGTCTCGCATGAAAATATGCTGTCTCACCCTTTTGCTAAAAAGAAAAAAATAATTCCTTCGACTGCTCTATTCACTTGTCTAATTACTACGTGAGTCATTTTAAAGTGTATGCCACTACAACGAGAGCAGTCCCGAGGAAATCGGTCAAACTGCGTCACCTTGCCTATTTGTACAAAATATCATACGCCCTTTTTGAAACACCCCCGTAAAGTACACAAAAGATTGTTTTTCTCAGTGCGGCCGCTTTCCAGCGACGGTCACGCTGTTCGGGCCGCTTCCTCGTTACCGCAACAAGCCCTCCGAGGAAGGCGAACCGGCGTTGCAAGCCCCAGTTCCACGGAGGGCTCACGGAGAGCGCGAACAGCATCGTGCTACACCAGAGGCGTTCCGCTTCCCTTTTACTTACCCTCACGGGACCACGAGGTGGCCACGACCGAGCAGTTTCGACCGCAAGCACTCGAAGCCAATTATCGGCCGTGCTGTGCTCTCTGCAAGCTCGACGCGGATGCGCTGGGGCGCGAGTTTGGAGCGCTCTTTTCGCTTTGCCCGCTTCGCGCGCACTGACCGCATCTAATTGGCGTGAACGTCGTTACTCCGGAAATTGGCGCGAGTTGAAAGACAGTGCATCGGATTATCGGGCGAATAAACTCGCACTCGCCGGCGTGCTCCCGCGGTGTATCTGTTATTAACACGTGCGCCATTGTCTAAGCTGAGGGAGGTGAGGACAGAGAGAGGTGGCGCTGAGGAGAAAACAGGCCGGGAGCGAAGTGGCGAACGCGTCCTGGACGAAAATAAATTGTTCCCCGGCGTTTCAAACGCAAGTCGACACAGTGTGAACCAAATATGCGACACGCATTCGTTGGCGCTGGTGAGGTCCTATGGGCGTTCGGCAATGACGTCTTTGTCTCGTTGCTGCATAGGCTTACAGTCACGCTACAGATCTGTTTCAAAATGGAGTAACCAGCAGCATATTGCTCTGTGTGATCAATACTTAGCACATTATCATATTATCAATTAGCACATTATCGTACTATAAGCGCGCACTCTTCATTAGCACGAACAGCCTGCGCCATTATTCACAAGCGCTTGGAGATGGTTCTATAACTGCGAAGGCACCTCCACTGCACACCGTGATTGCTTACCAGCGAAAGCTAGCTAAATCGCGAGGTAGACGACTACGCGCGACAAATGAATCCGAGAAGTTGACCTTATGGGTTCTTCGGATCTCACAGGAGTACCGACCAGCGCTGGTTAGTGAGCCACAGGGCTGCGACAGCCTCTAGCGCCGCTGCGCGCGAGCTCAGGCCACAAGGGGCTACCGAGCGATGCACTCAAGAACACAGTATTGGCCATAGTTAGCAGAAACCGTTTATTGTATCCGAAGGCAACCGACACTCCACAGACGCCCGGTCCTGGGACGGCGGGGAACCAAAGAGGTCCCGCACTAAGGGTGATAAGTACAGTCAGGGGCACCTGTAGCACGTCGCTGCGAGAGCACAGGCTCAAGCTGGGACACTGCGCTAGGTAATGTCCCGGCGGCTATGCTACTTGCTCTCAAGATAAACAATGGGTCAACTCGCGCGAGCTCGGGCTATCTTCTTCGGTTTGGGCCTCCGATGAGTGTGGCTTGGTGTGGAACAACCTTGCGCGAGCACTAGGCACCCGATCTTCGGCTTGGCGTCGGGACAGGATCAACACGAGGTGCGCGCTTCCTGCACGGGCAAAGGCTCCGTGCGTGAGCTCAAAGATGTCGGCGGACGAGAGGAAGCATACAATGTACGTACCCGGCGCACTCCCAAGGGAGAAGAGCCGCGCTACCGCCACGAGAGTAACCGCCATGGGCCGCTTCGTGACGTCGTAGCCCGTAGTAAAAGGCGATTGGAAGGTTGGTGCAAGAAAAGTAGGGAAACGACAAAAAACGAAGACGTACAAAGGCAAAGTTCGCAATATGGGGTAAGAAAATTTGGCTGTGGGAGTTCATACAGGTTTCTTTTTTCTTTTTTAACCTAGGTAGGACATTAGGCAGTATAATAGCAAGAGCTTGGTGGCGCAGCGCACCGCCCCGTTCCAAAGGGGACGCTCATTACATCCATCCATCCATCTAGCCCCGCGCTCACCGCCAACACTCGCGAGTGGAGCGCCACCACTGACAACTGGTTCGGAGCGAGGAGGAAGTGAGGCGTACGGATGACAGAACAGGTGAATGCGCACGGGCAATGGGGCGTCGAATTCCCCAAATCCCCACAACTTGCATGCAGATCCTTGCATAAGTTGTGTATGTACATACATGTCTTCATACGTGGGACTCTTGAAGATGGTACAAAGTTATAAATTTTGCAGAAGGTATCCTCATGTGCACAAAAGGTTTCCACGTCACTGTATCTCGCTGGTACAATGTATGTCGAATCGCATAATGCTGGACTGCTACGAATGACTTTGCTGTTCTCTGAGAAGAAAGGGGGTTAACTGAGGGGCCCGATTATTATTAGTCATATCATGAGAAGCCAACAAACACTGACACCAAGGACAACATAGGGGAAATTACTTGTTCTTAATAAATGTAATGAAGAAACAATAAATTAATGGAAATTAAAGTGGATGAAAAAACAACTTGCCGCAGGTAGGAACCGAACCCACAACCTTCGCATTTCGCGTGCGATGCTCTACCAATTGAGCTACCGCGGCGCTGTTTCCCCATCCACTTTCTTGGGTATTTATATATACTTGTAGAACCCTGGGAGTGTTACCCAGCGCCATCACTCAGAGACCTCGGCGGCGGACGTGGAACGTCCTCGTTGCCGCAGGCGTCACGAGAACGTGATCTTTTTGGGTGAAGGCAACTGGTCAATAAACCCACATATGTTAATGGAAGTCAAAGTGGATGAAAAAACAAAACTCATGATATGACTAATAATAATCGGACCCCTCGGTTAACCCCTTTTCTTCTCGTTTATTACATTACGAGGGTCTCGAATCCGGCAACATTGATGCCTTCAGGTAGTATATGTGGGTTTATTGACCAGTTGCCGTCACCCAAAAAGATCACGTTCTCGTCACGCCTGCGGCAACGAGGATGTTCCACGTCCGCCGCCAAGGTCTGTGAGTGACGTCGCTGGCTAACACTCCCAGGGTTCTACTAGTACACAGAAATACCCTAGAAAGTGGAAGGGGAAACCACGCCGCGGTAGCTCAATTGGTAGAGCGTCGCACGCGAAATGCGAAGGTTGTGGGTTCGGTTACCAACTGCGGCAAGTTGTTTTTTGATCCACTTTAATTTTCATTAATTTATTGTTTCTTCATTACATTTATTAAGCACAAGTAATTTCCCCTATGTTGTCCTTGGTGTCAGTGTTTGTTGGCTTCTCATGCTGTTCTCCGGTCACTTTCCTGAATACCAATTCGATTGCATCACATGATGAGATAAAAACTTGCGGTTTCTTCCATAAAGCCAAGCCGTGACGTGATAGCGGGCGCAACATTATGCCCAGCAAGTCTTGCACTTTCTCTTGCGACATCAGTTGGGGCAAATATTCGCAATTGCACGAGAACAATCTGTCTTTGAAAAGAAGAATCAAGAAGCCCCCGGAACTGCGGGATGAGGACATAAAAATGGCGCTGGAGGAACCGACGTCGCCAGCGCCATTCAGTAGAGAGCAGAAGGAGATGGGGTATAAGCCAATTATTGCAGCTGGAGCATACCCTCCGTCCATGTAGGGAGCCACATGCGAGTCTGGCATGTACGCTCCCTACGTGCGGACGGACACCGGCGACCGTGGTGGGCATCAAAGCACCTAGAAGAGTGAGCCTATCACAGCTATCGGTGTAAAAAGAGATCCTCCGTCCATCTCCCAGTTCCTTACCGATACCAGACGGGGCATTAATATACATTACCATATCGAACGTGATACTGACGAGAGTCGTCACTTCTACTTCCTCTAGGAAAAATGTAATTGATGAACTGCTCGGACATTTATTTCTGTGTTTTTATGCTGCGCTCGTGAATGTGAACTTTAAATAAGCTGGTACTCTTTTTTCCCCCGTATTCCTCGCTTGAAACTTTTGTATTGTTTGGTGCACATCTTTCAACTGAGAGAAATGAGCCAAACCGGCATGGTCTACATGCACCAACATCTCCATAGGCACACATAACAATAGAGAAAAAGCCAACTGTCCCGACACGTGTCAAGAAGAAAACTGAATCGCTCCTTTCTTTGCCAAGTTGCTACAGGCGAGGGATCGCGGCCGTAGTTAACTTTGATTCTCTGGATCTAAGTGCGTCTTTATGTATTTGTGCGGCGGTGACACCAGTGGCATACAATGTAATGTGCGGAATATAACCATCCCTTATATATAGCTTTTATTGATTACGAGAAAGCGTTTGATTCAGTCGAAACGTAAGCAGTCATGCAGGCATTACGGAATCAGCGTGGATACAAGCCGTGTGTAAAAATACTGAAAGATATCTATAGTGGGTCTACAGCCACCGTAGTACTCTATAAAGAAAGCAACAAAATCCCAATAAAGAAGGGCGTTAGGCAGGGAGATACGATCTCTCCAATGCTATTCACAGCGTGTTTACGGGAGGTATTCAGAGCCCTGGATTGGGAAGAATTGGGGATAAGAGTTAATGGAGAATACCTTGGTAAGTTGCAATTCGCTGATGATATTTCCTTGCTTAATAACTCTGGGGACCAACTACAATGCATGCTCACTGACCTGGAGAGGCAAAGCAGAAGGGTGGTTCTAAAAATTCATCTGCAGAAAACTAACGTAATGTTTAACAGTCACGGGAGACAACATCAGTTTACGATAGGTAGCGAGGCACTGGAAGTGGTAAAGGAATACATCTACTTAGGGCAGGTAGTGACCGCGGATCCAGATCACGAGACTGAAATAATCAGAAGAATAAGAATGGGCTGGGGTGCGTTTGGCAGGCATTCTTAGATCGTGAACAGCAGGTTGCTGTTGTCCCTCAAGAGAAAAGTGTATAATAGCGGTGTCTTACCAGTACTCACGGACGGGGCAGAAACCTGGAGGCTTACGAAAAGGGTTCTACTTAAATAGAAGATGACGCAACGAGCTATGAAATGAGGAA
The DNA here is from genome assembly GCF_038994185.2 of Dermacentor albipictus. Classification (NCBI taxonomy): domain Eukaryota; kingdom Metazoa; phylum Arthropoda; class Arachnida; order Ixodida; family Ixodidae; genus Dermacentor; species Dermacentor albipictus. Next base: position 3,031,234 of record NW_027225566.1, on the reverse strand, counting down.
TGATGGGTGTAAGGTTAAGGGATAAGAAAAGAGCAGATTGGGTGAGGGAACAAACACGAGTTAATGACATCTTAGTGGAAATCAAGAAAAAGAAATGGGCATGGGCAGGTCATGTAATGAGGAGGGAAGATAACCGATGGTCACTGAGGGTTACGGACTGGATTCCAAGAGAAGGGAAGCGTAGCAGGGGGCGGCAGGGACTCTCCGGGCGGCAGAAAGTTAGGTGGACGGATGAGATTGAGAAGTTTGCAGGGCAACATGGCCACCATTAGCACATGACCGTGGTTGTTGGAGAAGTATGGGAGAGGTCTTTGCCCTGCAGTGGGCGTTGCCAGGCTGATGATGATGATTATGATGACACCAACGGTGGGACTCTTCCTTCCTCAAATCACTTACACCTGCATGTTGTGTAAATGACTATGTCGCTTCTTGTGTAATCCTTCTCGTACGCAGGATAATGGTCGCTTTAGAGGCTGCAGGGAATGCAGTGTATGGAGACAGATGTTCGATTCAGGCCATTCAAGGAAGCGGCTTTTGAGGGGTCGTGTGAGTGACGACACAGCGCCCGCGCTTTCGCATCTAAAAAACACCTTGACTGGGTTGAAGCGGTGGCAGTGCCTTCACGCAGTTTCGTGGGATAGACCATTTTGAGCCGACGTCAGCAGCTCATTGGGGATGCCCGAGGTATATAGGTTCGTTGGGAGTGCCCACTGAGAAGAAAAAAGACCTCCGCCGCTCTCTTCTCCCCAGAGGCGCATGCAGTGTGTACGTTCAATGAAAGAGAGCCCGAGGCACCTAGAGGGAGCAGTTGCTAAACATGCTACAGGGCTGCTCTCCGTCACAATGTGGCGACAGCGGAGACAACCCAACCGCAGAGCAGGGAAAGCTCTCCATTTGTCTCCCGTTGCTGTCTCCGTTGACAGAGACAGGCAAAGCGGTCTGTGCCTCGATGGATTCGTCTTCGTATCAAGGTTTTGTTACGTATTTTGCGAAGCTACAAGTCGTTCGAATGCCTCGTACAAAAGGGAAACATGACAAGAAGGATGTCCGACGAAGACGCCATAGCAAACACTATAAACTGGAGTATAGGCGGGAGCACGAAACGCACGACGGTTGCAAAGAAACGCAGCGGCCATCTCTCCTGCCGCTTTAATTCACCGACACAATAACACGGGGACACTAAAATGCAAACACATAATATTATAAACAGAGTTGTTGCTACAGGCTTTATCGTAAACCGAAAAAAAGAGAATGAAAACCGCAAATCAGAAGCGCGAGTATAAAACTGCATAATACTCCCGTCTCCTGACTTCTTGAAAAAAAGGAGCGGTAAAAACGAAAGTTTGGAATGGGGAAAACGCGATTAAAAAAAATTCACCGACCTAACGAAGTCAGAAAAGGACCCTGATATAGCCTGCTGCTTCGCAGTACAAACGATGCTACAGCAGCCGCTTGGTGGCACACGTAACTGCAGAAAGGCCAGAAAAACGGATATATACGCGTGGGGAAGAAGGAACGCGGCTAGCGATGACGAGCGGTCTGGGCCCGGAAAGGCTTCTTGAGGCGGCGGGCGAAGTCGTGGGTGCGGCAGCATGAAGGGGCCCTGCGCAAACAAAGGATCGCCGGCGGACAGCGAAAGGCTTCGCCTTCTTCCGATGACGCAGGGAAAAGAAAACGGCTTGAAGCTGGCCGAGCGTGGCACGGGCTCGCGAGGCAAAAGGGAAGCGTAAACAGCGGCGGCTGACAGCGCCATTTGACGCTGGCCCGAGTCACCCATCGAGAAGCGACACACGACGGGAAGAGAGAGAGAGAGAACTGGGAGATTGGACAGCGCGCAGGTCAACGCGTACAACGAGAGGATCTCGCAAAAAGGAAGCAGCTCCTTCGCTGACTGGGACGGCGTTCCCTTCTGTTCTGCCATAATAGGAACACGACGAGCCAAAGGTATGGCAGGTCCGGCAAAATTTTATTCGGACTGTCTATGGGAACTCTATGCAGACTGTTTTTCCTGGGATGCCCAAAGATTTCCATAGAAAAACTAGAAACTTGTGGCTTTGCATCTTTTGTCCACTAATGTCAAGAGACTATGCGCAGACAATTCGAAAGTCCGCAAGTAGACCGCAGGGAGGATACCTTTTGATGACTCTCTCCTCTAAATGGCCTATATAGACCTCATGTAGCCGAAAGTACAACTCTAGCAGAAGGCAAAGGCAATGCGCAATTAGATTATTACGACCGCAATACTGCGCAGAACTACAATGTGTTCCGCCTAAATCGTGAAAAAATTATAATATATATATATATATATATATATATATATATATATATTTACGTACATACATTCAAATGGCACGTAGCTGGACAGAACCAAGTTAATGTTATTTGCCGTCGCTTGGAACAAGCCAGACTCGTTTGTGTATTTCGCCTGATGATATAGTTATTATTATTATGAATCCACTCTTCCAATATTATTCAGAGCAAAAGTGTCAGGGAAAAGAATTCTAGACCATCCTGAAAAATTCCCGATCCAGGTATCTGTTGGTCAGTACGTGAAACATAAACGTTTGTTCCAGGGCCGGAGGAAATCCCACGAAAGGGAGAAAAGTGCCGCGTGACTAATCATTCAGCATGCACATAATGAAGAACAGGAAAGCTGGACTGGGAAATTTGCCAGGATGCATGACCTACGATTTTCTTGTTGACACTTTTGCTCTGAATATATTATTCGAGGAGTTTAATTATTAATATTAAATAATTACGTAGTTGGGCGTAATACAAAAATTGTCTGACTTGCTCCAAGCGATGGCAAACAACATTAACTTGGCTGTGTTCAGCTACGTGGCACTTGCCTATTTCTCTAATTTTGACACATTTTACCTGGGGTACGTGGTATAATCGTTTCGTACATTTTTATTTTTTTATCTTTCTTTTTATCTTTGATGCATTCACTAGGATCGCCAGGGTATCAAGGCATTCAGGTTTTGCTTGCTTCTTCAGATCCTCGGTTATCGGGTCGTTCATTGCAATGGCAACCCGGATTTCCCTTTAGTAATTTTGTACACTTCGTATTTCTGGCGTTCTAACAATCAGTGCATTAGCTGACCTGCGTTAGAGTTGCGTGTACGATAAGGAAAGGCGCACGGTTTCAAATGAATGGCGGTGCTGGTCTACTCGTAAGCTCTCGGAGCATACAGAAACCGATGTAGAAGCAAAAGTGACATAGCCTGTGCCAAAAAGCGGCTTGAATTGTATAACGTCCAAGCGCAACTTTCTGACATCGAGCCTATGGCTGTTAAACAATATTTTAAAAAATGTCATCAAGAAAGGCACATACCACACCTCAGGAAGCCAGTCATGGTGACGCCTTTGTGGGGCTTCGTGGAGCAGTAGTTCTGTATATTCGGCGTCTAGCTGCTTAGATCTAACACAAACATGAAGCAGCGCAAGTACCGCGATTATTGCCGCTTATTTGACTCGAACACTCGAGATCGGCTTTCAAGGCGCAGCTCGTCGGCCAGACGTGAAGCACTTCGCGGAGTTCGCGCGCGGCTTCACATCTGAACGGCTATAGCGTGGGTATCGCGGACTGTGAAAGTTTCTCGGGAAGCCCGGCAGTTCGCGCGCGTAGCATAGAAAACAGTGGCAAAGAATTCGTAAGCAATGTAGAAACTTCCGCATTACCTCCAGCAACACGCTACATCTAATCGTTCAATCCAACCGGTCACTTTACGACAAGTAATCTTTTGCTTCCGTTTATCACGGCTTGGGAACATGGCCACATAGCCTTTCTTACGCGCTGGTTCAGCCACAGCAGCGACGTGGCACCGACGTCTGAGTCATTTCGCAGCAAAAAAAAGGCATGCCAATAGCACTAGCCATTTAGCATCTAATGCTCGACGACCGCTAGAAAGATTGCACAAAATTTGTCAAAGCAGAAATTGGGCACCTGTAAGCAGAGTATACGCCGACACTTTATGTAAATTTTATCTTTACATGCATGGACTTCCGAGAACATGCCGACGTGCATTCATGCGTAAGTATAAGAACAAGTCTATTTTCACTAGACGCAAAGCGCCTATTTTTGTCGTGATAGACCTTTTCAAAAGTGGCTCACGTAGCTGCTGTTTGGGCTGCGCCAGCCGTGTGCCGCAGCGTGCAACCTGTCGTCTTTCAGTTCCCTGCAACCAGCAGACCTCTGCGGCAGTCCAGCTTTTCTCATGGCGGCGTACACAGGGATTTTTTACCGCTCACCACAAATGCAGCACGTCACGCAGCGAAAGCTCCCTAGGGAGCGCGAAGCTGCGCCGCCGGAAACATCGCCTCTTGACGCCGACTCCTCGCACGCGACGGGAAGCGGAGGACGCACGTGTGTATGTTTGCCACAGGGATGCCTGGCTGCAGACGACTGATTGGACTCATTTATTGTTTGGTTGACTGGAGGGAGTTTACAGCAACACACGGGCTGTAACCGGCGCCGTATATTGGTAATTTCGGCGTTCGCAAACTTGCACATGAAGCGGCGGTGCACTTCAGAGTCTGAGGAAAGCTGAGGAAAGTGCACCGAATGATGCAAAATAAGAAAAACGAAAACGCTGAGCTTAAGCTACATTTGTTCCGCAGCAATCCACTCTGATGAAAATCCTCGAACTCGTTTAGAACCTTATTGCAATACATCATTTCTCTCGGAATAGTCACACCACACTAGTGTCTGGAGTGTTCTCATTCCGTCTCACGGGATCCTGCCACGGTGGCTTAGCGGCTATAGCGTTGCATTGCTAAGTACGAGCTCATGTGTTCGACTTTCTCCATATAGGTTCCTTTTGGAGCAAAGCTGCTTACCTGACTGACCTGTATGAATGAGCCGTATGCGTGGTCTCGCAAGGTGAGCGGGGTGTCTAGGCTAGCTAACGTCCACAAAGCCAACAAAAACGATGGCGGTGCTGCGTGGTCTCGTAGGGGGGTTATCTGGCCTGTCTAACGTCTGTAAATTGAACAAAAAAATAACGAATGATAGTACGGCGTAGAAGAAAGAAAGGACAAATGATTTCACCGCACACCGCACCTACAGAGTGGAGGAGTGAACCCGCGCTGGCCGCCGTTGCTGCCGGCTGCGTCTGCTGTCGTCTGCACTCAGTGCAACGGTTCTGCATGTGGCAGGGAAACACGGGGACGGCAGTCCAACGGTTCGGCATGTGGCAGAGAAATATGGGGACGCGCGCCGCGGTGTGTCAGAGCCGGATTGTTCACTGCAGAGGGAGATCAATGCAACAGTTCCGATTCCAACTAAAATAGGAAAAATGGGAAGACCACGCATTGTGCGCATGGCCGAAGAATGAGCCATGTACGAGGAGAGGCATCGACCAGCAGACACGCGACTATAACCGATGACAACGTGCGCGTGCGAAAGCGGACAATGCGGCCAGTGACTTTCCCTACGAAGAACCTGAGCGAGAGCAGATGAGAGAATCTAATCGTCGGCGTCAAAAGCAAACTACCGATGACGATCGCATTATTATTGCTTACAGCGGGCACAAAAAAGCACGGACGAAGAAGAGAGACGAAACATGAGCGCTGACTCACGACTGACTTACGATGAAGATCACGCACTGGAGGCCGCTCGTAAGCGTCAAGCTAGGTCGTCCGAGTCTGCGTCCGAGCGGAAGAATGCGTGAGTTGCCATGCCCCTCCTTCGAGTTTCACCGGCGCGAATTCACAATTCAAGAGAACGTTTCTGGATGCGGAGTTTGGCCTCAGCTGCTCGGTCTGTGATTGACTGTGGCTTAAACACGCCTTGAAAAACTTTCGACGGTGAGAGGTGTGTAAAAGAAGACGTCTAAAAGGTAAGCTCCAATGAAAGTGCTATCAGAGTATGTTCGGCCAACATGTTGACGTGAGTGCGTTCGCGGCTTGGTAGTTCGTACAAGGGCTTTCTTTTGGAGGGGAAGTTGCGACTGCTGCCCACGACTCGGGGCTGCGTGTACCCGCCCATACCGACCCACCTTCCTCTGTTGAACGTCGTAGAAGAACACTTCGCGGCTCCGATCGAGGATCGCGCTCATGTCAATTAGACGCCTGTCCCGCGGACAAGGATCGAGAGTTTGAAATTAACGGACAAGTGGTGAACGTGCCCATCAATGTTTAGAAAACACTGCAAACTCTTACTCGCAAGATAGACGACGACATCGTAATAGACGTACATCTGAAGCGGCAGCGTCTGGCAAGATTGACATACGTGGCGCGCCCTGTACAGAAGAGCACACTCAAGGTTTTGCTTGAGTATCTGATGGAAACTCTGTTTTAAAGATACAACAACACACTCTTCGATCAGCAAATATTTCAAGATCTCCCTGTAGACACTGATGTTCTAAACTAGGATGAAGTCGAGCATTTTGAACACGCCGATGACGTGAACGACCAGTTGCACAGCGTGAAAACGCTGAATGCGACGTACCAGACCATGGTTCTTGACGAACAGCTGATCGCGAACATGATTTCGAACACACGTATTTTGAATGTGGTAAATGGGAGCGAGTACTTGGTCGCCGCTTCTGGCGAAGAGCAAACGCCGATTTCTTTTATTGCATGACGCGAATGCAGAAGAACGTGCGTTTCCTCAAATATATCTGGGGCCTTCGCGTAAAATTGTGAGTCATCGCGTAACTCCGTTCTCACTGGCTACCACTGAGATTTGGCGTAATGATCGGTAAGGCGTTCAACCCACTCACGTCTTGTATATGACAACGAAGGTGAGTCGCGCTAGCGTGCTGGAAAAATTGGCGACGTTCCGGAGTAACCAGGCTACGGACTACATGACTCGCGATCAGCTTGTAAACGGAGAGTTCATAAAGTTCGTAATCGACGAAGACCTTGCGTTCATGCGAGGTGTGCCGAACACGGCGCGGTACTGGATGGACAGGAAAAATGACTAGTTCGCTATAATCCAACAACTCGGAAAGTCCACCGCCTTTCTTACCTTGTCCGTATTTGAACAGCACTGGGGTTGGATGCTCGCAATTCTGGAGAGATTGCGAGTGGAAGGTAGTTAGCAATTGGAACGGACACTGGAGGAGTTGAATCTCATGAGGAGCGCAGACGTTGTGAATAACGATCCGGTGACCTGTGCGCTTTACGGCAACCGAATATTTGATGTTGTTCTCTTCCTTCTCAAGGAAAAGACCGTATCCCCCTTGTATCCCCCGCGCATTTTACACAAACAAACCGTAAATTAGAAGTGAGTGAATGTATTCAATCTTTGGATCGTTTCGGTCTTAAATTCCAACATTGACTGGCAGATCGTTCTAGAACACTACGCTTGCGCCACGTATGTGGTAAATTACGTGCACAAGGCAGACAGAGGCATTTCGCACCTTCATAAGGCGATACTTCGCAGCATGGATATTAAGTAGGAGATACGTCACGCCGATGCGTTGTTGGCTCTAGGTACCACCATGCTTAGGAGCATCGAGCTGTCCGCTCAAGAAGCCGCCTCCATGGTTTCTCCTTGAACAAGAGATGTCAGAGAAGAGCCAGTTGGTGGTGTACATACCCACGAGCCTTCCAGAAGAACGTACGAGGGTTCGAAAAAGTCGCGAACAATTGACAATGGTAGGCATGGACGGAAGCTCGACGCAAACCTGCCAGCGCACCATCGTCCAGAAGTACGATAATCGCCCATCAGACCTGGAATACGTACGCTTAGCCGATTTATTGTCCAAGTATACGTGCGATCCCAAGACGAACACCGATAAACTCAGACAGAAGCCGTGCGTCACACGCTACAGGCAGTATGGTAGTACGACGAACGAAATTACAAGAGAGATCATGCACTACTATCCCATGCATTTAGGCAAGAAGTCGACATTCTCGATGGTAATAGGTTGGAAACCGTGAAAGGCAGAAAAGTTGAAAGCATAGTGACAAAAATAACGAATACATAATTGGAATGGACTTCGCCAAGATTTTGGAAAGTGCGAGAACCTTCATTTGCAAGATCAACAACAAGAACAACAACGAGCGGAACCTCAGTTTACATCGATTTGGATCGAGATACAGACATTCTTGGAGACGTGAAGTACTAGGTCTTGCTCAACAGTGACACACCTGGCGCTTCTGTCCGCAAGAGGACTGACATCTACACCACGGAAGAGATGTATGCGATGATGCGATGGACTAACCAAGAGCACTATGAAATAATCCGAGAAGTTATACATCGAATTACTACGCCTGGGTCCCGTACACTTCAAGTGTTGCAGACAGGAGGATGCGAGACAGGACAGGTTGCGGGACAGGATGCGGGACAGGATGCGGGACACGTTGCGGGAAAACTTTCGTTCTTCGGCTTATCGTGGACACCTATAATCGATACTTTAATGCAGTTTCGGACAGGAGGTATGCCACTAATGCGTACTGCGCGTGCGCTAGTACAGGTATGGCACTGGTTGCGACCGGAGGCACTACGGTGCATGAGGCTGTCAAGATGACTACGTCGAATGACTGAGGTTTGTCCGATAGCAATCTTGAAACATATCGGGTCGCCGCCAGGAATGAGTGATCATTGACGGGGTTGGTATGATCGCCAGTGACATGCTGCCAGAATAGACGACCAATTACGTCAGGTCATGTACAACTACGAGGAACACTTTGGGTGGCTCCATCCTTTCATGTGTGGTGATTTGCGGCAATTACCACCCGTTAGGGCGAGCCCCATCTACCCGCGATCACGCGATGCCAAACAAAGTTATTCAACACCGGGGTCAGGGGCCATTTTCTCGACTACTTCCCACTACGTACGGTGGTGCCACAGAAGGACACCACGTTCTCCGCGATTCTGACGAAGATCGGAGATGGGGCCGAGCTGGACGCCTTCGGAGTGGATCGCATCGAAAGCCGCTTCGTGACCGCCGACCGCGCAATAGTACTCATTCCCACCGCACTGCGCATATACTGCTCCAATCACGAGGCGCGAACGTTTAACGAGAAAGTGGCGTTGAGTGGGATGGGCAGTGTCGTTGTGGCCGTAGCAAAAGATCAGTACCTGGGCTGACGCAATAACGAGCCGTTCGACCGGGTGGTCGACATCGTCATGAACAGGATCATCATAGAAATGGGTAATCTGTCCCGCCTTATTATTCTTGCCGTGAGAAAGCTGTACATGATTGCGTTCAACATCGACGTGAAAGACGGACGTGTGATTGGTGCCGTTGGTGTCCTACGTGTTCTGGACTTCGTTGAGGATTCGATTAACACTCCCCGTCTACTGTGGTTGACGTTAAGCGCCAACGACAGCGGTAGGTTGGCCCGTCTCAAAGCAAAGCTACTCAGGGACGCGGCGAAAAGGCGCGGCTTGCGCATCAAACCCGATCTTGTGCCCACTGAATTACGGACGACCGCCGTCACCATCGACGCTAAGGAGAATGTCTGCTGTAGGCGGACACAATTTCCGTTGGTGCTGGTCAACACCTTGACCGTACATAAATCGCAGGGGTCTACGTGCACCGAAGTCGCCTACACTGTAAAAAATTACACATATATGGTATTCATGGAACGCCTTACAGGTTACTGCAAAGCTACTTGTCGAACCGCAGCCTGCACAAGCGACTAAACTATGCTGTATATCCCACTTTGAAATAATAAAATTCGGCTTTCCTCACGGATTATACTGGTGACCCTTCTCTTTACACTATATATCAACGACATAGTAAACCTTTCATCTTATTCTAACATAGTTTTAAACGCAGATGATGCGAACATATTTTTTTTGCCGGTTTTGATCTTCGCGAACTCTAGCGTTGTTCCAACTCCTGGCCACGTGATCTGATGATGTGGCTTGTGGTGAATAAATTGAAATTTAATATTAAGAAAATAACATTTGTGCTTTTTCGGCCTAAAAGTAAGCCTACGGATTATCCTATCCAACTCCAGTCCAACGATAACCTGATTGAATCCGCAAACTTTTGCAAATTTCTAGGCATATTTTTTCGTAGTTGGGGGGACCTAAGTTAGGGGGACAATGTAAATCACGTCCGTTTACATGTAGCTCGAGCTATTGGTGTAGTCCATCGCATCAGGTACCTGTTGCCCTATGCAGATTAAAAAGCAGTTGTGTTTTTCTCTTATACATTCACAACTGGTGTACTGTAGTTTCATCTGGGACACATGCAAAAACACTCATTCAGCCAGATTATATTCATTACGAAAAAGAACTTTGCGCGCTTGTTCTCCAAATTCTCTCCATGGGTGACTGCTTATTTCAGGCCTTTCATGTTCTCCCATTCCCATAGTGCCATAAGTATTGTTTCTATTCGTATTTATATTAAAATTAAGCAGGACATCACTTCTTTCCGAAACACATACCTGAACAAAAATATAAGCTATAGTCTACGAGTTACCTATTTCGTTTCTACTTGCACCCGGACTAACTACGATGCCCTCACATAGATAACCAAATTGTTACAGTATTCAATGTGTATCCTTCACTAATTGACGACGCTGTAACCTGTAAAGCTATTGTTCAATTTGAAAAGAAAGTGAAGATGCTATTTTCGCTTAATATTGATGCACCAAATACTCGTCATAGGTATTGATTGCAGTGCTAGCCTTATTTTCTCTTATCTTTTATATCCTGCATTGTAGCGTTACTGACGTATGTTCTTTCTTTTATAAAACCATGTGTATTGATTAATGTAAAACCATGTCAAAAGTAAACCGCAGAATTTTTTTAATGAGCATGTTCACCCTTCTGCCATTGATGTATAGCCCAGGGCGGGGCCTTGTCATGAAGTATGCTACTAGCCCCTTCCTTTTGGCTCACTCCGTGGGCATGTTCTGTGTAGACGCGTTCATGTCCGAATAAACTGATTTGATGATTTGAAAACCACGATCTGATTATGAGACACGCCAAAGTGGGGGACTCCAGAAATTTGACCATCTGGGGTTCTTTAACGTGCACCTAAATCTAAGTACACGGGTGTCTTCACATTTCGCCCCTATCGAAATGCGGCCGCCGTGTCCGGGATTCGATCCCGGAACCTCATGCTCAGCAGCCCAACACCATAGCCACTAAGCAACGACAGTGGTTTCTTGCCAGATTTTGTCCCAAGAATCCCCGAGATTGGTTTATGCAAGTCTAGAGCAGTTTTCAACTTCGCATAATTTCACAAACAGCAAAGTACCTACATGTCATCGCCGCGCTATCGTCCGGCATGGCCGATGCCACAGACAACTTGGATATGCCCTCGGCCACAGCATACGACGACCTGAAACGCATGGACCTGCAGCGCCTCGAGCCATCGCAACAGAGTAGGCTCAGAAAGCTCCTCTCCGAGAAACTCGGCGACAAACGACCTGCACAACTCCTGCACCGGTTGCGTCAGCTGCTGGGTGGCCACTCCGCAGCCGAGAGCAAGCTTCCAATTTTGAGCAAGCTGTGCTTGCGGCGCCTTCCACAGTTCGTACGCATAGTGTTTGCGGGTTCCGACGAGACAAGTCTCGATCGGCTAGCTGCACTCGCTGACAGCATATGTGACTGGTCCTATTCGGCACAGCTACCTATAATCGCTGCGAATCTCAGAACCAGGAGACCAACTCTTGCGCCTGGAGGTGCCTCTCCCCTACACAACAACATTGGTCACGTGAGACAAATCGCAGGCAGCACCTTGCCCGTTCGCGCCCCATCAGTTTCGGCGGCTAATATTCGACTCAGTGCACAAGCGAAGCCATCCCTGCATCAGAGCGACACAGAGGCTAATCACAGACCGCTTCGTCTAGCCAGGGTTCAAAAAAGATGCTCCAAGCTGGGCATTAAGCTGCCAAGCCTGTCAAGCCATGATAGTTAGCTCGGCACACGCGTTCAGTGGTGCAGCCGTTTCGTCCACAAGAGAGCCGTTTCGATCACGTGCATTTAGATTAATGGGGCCTCTTCCGCCCTGCCAAGGTTTCAGGTACCTTCTCACTTGTCTCGGCGACACCTGTACATTACATCACGGCCGAAACTGTGGCGGAAGCATTTGTTCTTACGTGGGTATCGCGGTATGGTTGCCCTTTGCGAATAACTACTGGCCGAGGCCGAAAATTCCAAAGCTCGCTTTTTTCTGCCCTGGCGATACTGCTCGGCACGCGCCTGCATAACACCACGGCTTACCACCCACAGAGCAATGGCATGGTCGAGCGCCTCCACCGACAACTGAAGGCGTCATTGACCGCCACACTCGACAGACAGCACTGGGTGCAAGGGCTACTCTTAGTATTACTGGCGCTACGAATGACAACTAAGGATTACCTCGAAGTCACCGCATCAGAGATGCTCTATCTGGTCATCAGTCCGTGTTCCAGGCCAGTTTTCGGCACCGAGCAAGGCACTCCGCCAGCGGCAGCGCACCACTTAGGGAGGCTAGATTCCTGGCTCGACCAGTTTCCACACACACCTCCCCCGCTCCTCTGCATATCGCATTCGGGCAGCCTGTGTTTAGTTTCCCGAGAATAGTCACAACCACGCACGTCTTTCTGCGACGCAGCTCTATCAAGCCACCATTGACTCCTTCATACGAAGGCCCATGGATTTAGTGTGGTTTCGCATTCAGAGAAAAATTTGAAAATTGACGTTGGTGGCAAAGAAGAAACGGTGTTGTGCGACCTCGTACAACCAGCCTATTTTAGACATTAACTCTTCATTCCTTTCCTAAGCCTCAGGCATTCTAGGCGGAGGGGGGAGAGTCCTTGTAGCGAGCGTCCGTCCCTACGTTGTCCCAGCTCCGCGGAAAGCCAGTTTACCTCGCCGTGCCTCCCCGTGGGGGTCATTGCCCCCTGCTTCTTTCTTGGAATCTAGGTGTCTCCACAACTGGGGTGCCACCACAGGCATTCGGCAAACATGCTTTACCTTTGAATAAAGCCAGTCTACTCCCCGTTATCAAGCGGTAAAACCGTGTATTCCATGCCTCCGCTAAACCGACCTCCCAACAACCTCGTTGTGTTGCACTCGTGTACGCTAACGGTGCAGGTGTTGCGTTAACAGCACCGTGTGCGATATCTTGGTCAAGCCCGGATGCCGAAACTCGTGGACCTATAACGTAAAACTATTCCAATCTGTTTTTATTCCATTCTCCTGACGTCAAACGTATGTGACCACCGACGCAAACATTGGGCGGTAAACCGCAGTGTTTTGGAAAAGCCAAACCAAACACACTCCTCGTTTATAGGAGGCCACTTTTTTTTGCTTTCGTAACGAATAGCGTGTTTCTTATCTAATTGACTGGCAGCAGGTGAGGAGTACGCTCAAGTGGAGAAGGTTTCGATATTGCCTAGACAGTACAGTGAAATCAGATAACTAGATGAGGAGGTAGTGCCGGCGTCTGCGATTGGTCCGCTTGCCTTACTTAGCTTACGGTGGCTGGTTTAAAATCCCGGCGGAGTGCAACGGAAGCTTAAAAATGCCGCCAGAACGGATCCTATACAAAGAATAGTTGACACAATGGTATCGCATACTTGGCGAAAGGGCTCCATAATGTTATAGCGTCACGGGAAAATATTTATTATACGCAAATAAATCCATGCTCCGCGGCCACTCTCAGTAGCTAGCGCCAGAGCAATCGGCTGGCAGCCATCTTCTATTCCTTTCGCAACGGGGTAGTCTTAGGCTATTCAGAAAAAGAAATCAGTTTTATTCGGCATATTAATGCGTCTTTAACGCGTACACGTCACTTTGACGCGGTGTGTTTTGCGGTTTTCTGACTTCGCGTGACAGGTGAAGTGGGCGCAGCCTGAAAACGCTTGACTAACAGTAGAGGGCTTGAGCACGAGGTCGCGGGATTGAATCCCGGCCACGGCGGCCGCATTTCGATGGGGGCGAAATGCGAAAACACCCGTGTACTTAGATTTAGGTGCACGTTAAAGAACCCCAGGTGGTCAAAATTTCCGGAGTCCTCCACTACGGCGTGCCTCATAATCAGAAAGTGGTTTTGGCACGTAAAACACCATATATTATTATTATTATTAACAGTAGAGGGCTAATGCGAAAGAGGCGTCGAACCAGATGTAATCATTTTTTTTTCGTTCGATCTAATCATGCTTAATCAGTGTGCACATATCATATCAGATGGGGTGTTGTCGCGGTTTTCGTGACGGCGCGTGACAGACAGGTGAATTGGGGGGGGGGCGAAAATTTTTTCACCAATCATGGATGGCCGATTGCAGAAATGAGGCCCTGTAAGGTAAAACGATTTCAATCTGTTTTTATTCCGAGCTACAGACGTCAACTCTACATAACAGCCGACGCACGTATCGTGCGATGTCCTGCAGCGTTGTCTGGACAGCCCAATCAAACACTGTGATCGTTCATAGGAGGTAACCTTTGGTCGCTTTTAAAACGAATAACATTGCCTACACTGAGCAGTTTTTCTTACCTAATTGGCTGACAAGAGGCGAGGAGCACACTCAAGTGGGGATGGTTTTGATGGGGCCGAGTCAACGCAGGGCAAATAGTTAACCGGTTGACGAGGGTGATGCAGGCGTCTGCGATTCGTCCGCTTCTCCTTTCTTTGATTGCGGTGGCTGGTCGAAAATAGCTGCGGCATGCAACAGAAAGGCAAGAATGCAGATAAAAAGGATCCTCAGCAAGGAAGACTTTGCAGAGCGATGTTGTAAACGTGCCAGAAGAGCTCGATAACGTTTTACTGTCACGAAAAGGTTTATTATACGGAAATAAATCCATGATTACGGGCAGGTGTGAGTAGCGAGTACCTGAGTGAACGGCGGGCAGCCATCTTCCATTCCTTTCGGAAGAGGGCAATCTATTCCGAAAAAAAAAATCAGTTTTGTTCCGTATAATAATGCATCTTTAAAGGACTCCTCACCAGGTCACATAGAAAAGTTCAGTTATACGCTGGAAGTTGTTAGGTGTCCTGTAGCAAGCGTTCTGCACTAAAACTTTTTTCAAATCGGCTCGATAATAGTCGAGATAGAAATATTTCAGTGTCGCGAACCCGTGATTTCAGGAGGCGAGCTTCACCGCAAATATAGACGCCTTCTACACTTGCCCCGTGTAGCTTCAGCAAGCGAAATTACTACGCTGCGTTCTCTCACACCGGACCTCGAGGATCGCGTGACGCATAGGTCACAGGCCCCGCCTTCATTTTTTTCCTCCTCCCTTTTTTGCGGCGCGGCGCGGCGCACATTCACTGACGGCGTCTTGTGCGAGCTGTTGCGATTGTCTCGTTTCGCGCATCACATGATTTTGCGCCCTGCGCACGAACACACCAATTCAGTGCTACATGAACAGACACAAGCGGATCACAGAGCATGCTCCCGAGCTGGAACAGGGCAGAAAATGACATAGTTTTGGGGCGCTATAACGTAATACTATTCCAAACTTTTCTAGTCTGTAACCAGCCCTGTAACCAGCCCTCCGTCATTGGCCAAAAACTTTTTTGGACCACCCCCACTTCACCTGTCTGTCACGCGACGTCATGAAAACCGCGATAGCTCCCCATCTGATATGACGCGTACACACTGATTATGCATGATTTGACCGAAAAAAGAAAAATAGTTATTTCTGATTCGACGCCTTTTCGCCATTAGTTGCCGGCTATTGGTCAAAAGTTTTCAGGCTGCACCCACTTCACCTACCTGTCACGCGACGTCACAAAACCGCAAAAACTCGACGCGTCAAAGTGAAGTGCACGCATAAAGATGCATTAATATGCCGAACAAAACTGAATTTTCTCTTGAAGAGTCGCAGGCTGGCCCGTTCCGAAAGGAATAAAAGATGGCTGCCGCCTATCGCTCAGGCGCTGGCTACTCGCATCTGCCGGAGATCATGGGTTTATTTGCGCATAATAAAACTTCTTGCGTGGCCGTCTAACATTTTCAAGCACTCTCGGCACGTTTACGACCTCATTCTGCCACCTCTTCTTTGCTGAGGATCTGTTTTAGCGTCATTCTTAAGCTTCCGTTGCATGCCGCCGCGATTTTCGACCAGCCACCGCAAGCTAAGCAAGGGAAAGTGGACCATTTGCAGACGCCGGCACCATCTGCTTCATCCGGTTATCGACTTTCAGGGCACTGCCTCGGCCCTATCGAATCCCTCTCCACTTGAGAGTGCTCCTCGCCTCTTGTCAGCCAATTAGATACCACAAGCCGCTCAGTGTAGGCAATGTTATTCGTTTTTCAAGCAAAAAAACTGACCTCCTATGAACGAGGAGAGCGTTTGATTGGTCTGTTCAGACAACCCTGCGGGTCACCGCCCGGCGCTTGCGTCGGTGGTTACGCAAATTTGACGTCAAAAGATTGGAATAGAAACGTATTGGAATAGTTTTACGTTAGAAGGCCCTTGGTGTCTTCGCGTCCGACTGTGCCACATGGGAACGAGCACAGGAAACGAAACTACATCTCTCTTGCTGCGGTACGATGTATAAAAACAACATGCAGGCATTCGGTTTGTGAGTTTTACTATTTCTCTAAGCTTTAATTCGTCTGTTCCAGCAACATAACACACAAATAGCAGATGTTGGCTTGAATAATTCTCGAAGTCACGTGTCACCGCGAGCGATGTCACAGCGCGAACACGTGTGCGTAGGCGCAGTAGGACGTGTACGTCATCCTCCGGCTTGGTCCACCGCGGCGGCGAGGAGAAGATAAAATAGTGGTTGGCTTGAAATTGCAGGTCTTTCCGCTACGCGTAGCGATGTAATACTTTGCAGACATGATCGTAATCGCACATTGTCTTCTCTGCGCTTGTCAGCTCAAAAATGGCCAGACCTGGTGAGGGACTTTGACGGGATGAGTTTACGCGGTTTTTTTGACGCCGCAAAGTGCACGCAGGCGAATTGCACACATCCCGAAAGCTTTCGACCAATAGCAGAGGACTAATGGCGAAAAAGCGTTGAATTAGAAAGAATAATGTTTTTTGTTTGGTTTAATCATGCATGATCAGTTTGAACACGTCATATCACATGGGAAGCTATTGCGGTTTTTCGTGACGTTGCCTGACAGACAGGCGAAGTTGTGGGTGGCCCGAACATTTTTTTGACCAATCATGAATGGCTGATTGCAGAATTGGGGCAATATAACGTATAACTATTCAAATCTCTTTTTTATTCCTATCTCCTGACGTCAAATTTACGGAACCACCGACGCAAGCATCGGGCGTAAACAAGCCGCGTTGTTTCAAAAGTCCAATCAAATGCCCTTGTCGCTTATAGCATGTCACTTTCCTTTCCTTTGAAAGCGAATGGCATCGCCTACATTGAGCCATTTTTTCTTATCTAACTGGCTGAGAAGAGGCGAGGAGCACGCTCAAGTGGAGAGACGTTCGACGGGGCTGAGCGAGAACAGTGAAAGTAGATAACCGGATGAGGAGGGTGGTACCGGCGTCTGGGATTGGTCCGCTTTCCTTACATTGCTTGCGGTGGCTGGTCTAAAATCGTGGCGGCGTGCAACGGAAGGTTAAAAATGCCGCTAAAACAGATACTAAGCAAGGTAGCGTTGACAAACCGATGTCGTATACGTGCTGAAAGGTCTCGATAACCTTATACGACCACACATCTTTTTCATTATACGGACATAAATCCATACTCCACGGCAGCTCCGAGTAGCCAATGCCACAGCGATTGGCGGGCCGCCATTTTCTATTCCTTTCGGAGCGGGGCAGTGCCCAGCTATTTAGAAAAACTGTCAATTTCTCTCGGCATATGAATGATGGCACGTTACTTTGACACGGTGACTTTTTCGCTGTTTTGTGACGTCACATGACAGACGGGCAAAGTGGCCGCAGAGAAGGTTCGACCACTGCAATTGGTAAAACAACGGCTTTTTCGCTGATGGCGAGAAAGACGTCAAATCAGAAATTATTTTTTCTTCAGTTTGGTCTAATCGTGCATAATCATGTTCGCATATCATAATAAATGGGGCGTTTTCGCAGTTTTTGTCAGGTCGCGTGAGAAACAGGCGCCTTGGTGGTGGCTCCAAACCTTGTTGACCAATCGCGTAGGGCTGATTGCAGAATTGAAATCGAAAAGCCTGGAATAGCTTTACATCATAGCACCCTTGGAATAGAAAAGCTTGAAATAGCTTTACGTTATAGCACCCTTGTAATAGAAAAGTTTGGTGTGGCACTCCTTATGCCATCACAACTTAAGCTTAGGAAAGTTGTTGGGTGAGTGATACAAACGGCGCGTAAGGTATAAACACAATTTTCTTTTGAAGTTGTCTGACCTTTTGCGCTGCTGCAGTCATGATACTATGCGAGGACGGCGAGATCCCAGCTATTTCGGGATGCCTAGCAGATATGTACTCTCATATTTGCAAAAGCTCTCGGGCCAAGTAGGTTATCCTGTCTTAATGCGTTGATGTAGTTCATTCTTTAATTCTTATAGGTTGCTTCGTACTATTCGAGGGCGAGCTGTGTGTGTATGTAGGTCGATATCTATATATATATATATATATATATATATATATATATATATATATATATATATATATATATATATATATATATATATATATATAGTCATATAATGAGAAGCCAACAAACACTGACGCCAAGTACAACATAGGGGAAATTGCATGTGCTTAATAAATGAAATAAAGTAATGGTAAATTAATGGAAATTAAAGTGGATGAAAAAACAACTTGCCGCAGGTGGGAACCGAACCCACAACCTTCGCATGTCGCGTGCGATTCTCTACCAATTGAGCTACCGCGGCGGCGTTTCCCCATCCACTTTCTTGGGTATTTATGTGCACTAGTAGAACCCTGGGAGTGTTAGCCAGCGCCCCCACTCACAGACCTTGGCGGCGGACGTGGAACGTCACGTTCCACGTCCGCCGCCAAGGTCTGTGAGTGGGGGCGCTGGCTAACACTCCCAGGGTTCTACTAGTGCACATAAATACCCAAGAAAGTGGATGGGGAAACGCCGCCGCGGTAGCTCAATTGGTAGAGCATCGCACGCGACATGCGAAGGTTGTGGGTTCGGTTCCCACCTGCGGCAAGTTGTTTTTTCATCCACTTTAATTTCCATTAATTTACCATTACTTTATTTCATTTATTAAGCACATGCAATTTCCCCTATGTTGTACTTGGCGTCAGTGTTTGTTGGCTTCTCATTATATGACTAATAAATATCGGGTCCCTCGGTTAACCCCCTTTCTTCTCGTTTATATATATATATATATATATATATATATATATATATATATATATATATATATATATATATATATATATATATATATATACGTGCCGCTCTTCAACGAACCTCTTTCACCCACCACGGACCACTGTAGATGCGAGACTGTGTAGGTACCGCTGTTCAACGAAACTGACCACGACTTGGAACACTGGGTATGTGCGACTGCTCTGTGCTGGTCTTCGATGAACCTCGTTGATGCCAGCCTGGGTTACTGGTTTTGTGCCAGTAGGTTTGTGCTGCACTTCAATAAACGTCTTTGACGCCAACGCTTTAGCGAGCTGCGCCATAAATACACTGGGTATGTGCCGTTCTTCAATGAACCTCTCGCCAATTTTGAATCACTGAGTATGTGGCAATGGGTTTGCGGCAAGTAAGAGACCAATTCTCAACGTTCGCAGGCGCTCGTGCGCCGCGATTCTAATCTCGCAGGCCACGCGCGGACTTCACGGCAGCGCCACTAGATGGCGGAGTGCGTCCAGAAAGAAGCTCGAGACAGGATTTCGGTTGCCGTATGACGCGTTTTTAAGCGTTCGCAAGCACCGGCATGCCATGCATTTCGGAGGCCATGCGCAGGCTTCCCAGAGGTGGCATAAGATGGCACCCACACGTTTTAGAGAAGGGCGAAAGAGGAGTCTCGCTGCAGTACAAGCCTCATACATAACTCGTTTCGACTGGTTTCGACGATGGCAATACGTTGTGTCGCTCTATTGATTGAATGCTAAACGCATTACTGTCGAGAAGAAGAAAAAGACACTTTATTGTACCAAAGAACTCCGTGTGGTTAATCTCGCGTGGAGCCCTCTTGTAGAGCCCCACTGGCCGTATCGGCTCGCCGGGCCTTGTCCAGGGTCGCCAGTTGTCTTCCCAATGCCATCTGGGAAAGGCGTGCCTCTAAGACCACGTCGTAAGTGTTTGTCATGAGCTCACCAGCCTGTATGCTGCCTGGGCTGGGCGCTCCGTACACTTGTATGTAATGTGTGTTATACCTGTGTCACAAGGGCACATTTGGAAGGCCTTCCAGTCGACCGCCTTCGAAACGCCACAACTCTGTCGACTCAAAGGAGTTGTCGCGCTGCTACACGGCACTTTTGAAAGGGCCTTGAGTGGTTTAGGCGTTTCTCGCAAAATTGTGTGTCGCTGCGGATACTTATTTTCGTTTTCATGTCACGACAGATTAAATAACATTAAAAATACTTAAAAGCACTATAATTTCTTCTATGTTTGTTTATACATTTCAAAAAAATTTTTCACGCATTGCCATACATGTATGTTTAGTTTTTAAGTTCTCGAGTAGCGAAAGTGCGGCAACGTTTGCGTCGCTGCACGTCGCCGTTGTCGAGAGTACGTGCAGTTCGCGCATATCAAGTTGCAAAAATACTTTATTGAATAATTAATAACACTCATATATAGCATCTTAGAGCATTTTGGTTTGATTTGTTCTTTCTAACCATGAGTATGAGCACACTGCGAACGAGAGGGCATGTTCGCGCGGTTTCCGTTTCCGTTGCTCAAAGGCCATCGACATTTCGATGGAGTTGTAAGGTGCTCCGTTGACTCGATAGACTATTGACTCGGCGGCCTTCGAAACCACCCGTGTAGCAGCTGAAACTTGACCACTGAGTCAACTGCCTATCGGTTCGAAGGCCTTCCAAACGCCCGTGTGACACGGGTATTAGTTTGGCTGTGGGGCCATTGCACCAGGGACATGTATACCTCTGGAAAGATTTCGTGCAGTCTCGATATGTGCGGGTATGTGTTTGTTTGAAGGTGGCGCCAGTCCCTGGCTTGTTGGCTGCTTAAGTTAGGACGGGGAGGAATGCACTTCCGTCTTGTCAGGCGCTGGTCGTCCAAAATCTGCCTGCTCGTGATGGTTTCTTCGTGGTAATCTGAAGGGGATCCTGAGGAGGGTTCTGTGGCTCGGCCAGCGAGTCCTCGAGCTACGCAGTCTGCCTCCTCGACAGTCATCGCGAGATAGGCTGTACCGAATTCCCCAGCTTTTTTTTTCTGCCAGAGTTCCTAAAAAACTCTGTGTGAGCACTGCGTTCGCTGCCACTGGTCTTCTTCATGAGCGCGGGGACCAGTAGACGCCTCGACGACTCGAGTAACAGACTGCCCGGTGAGAGACTAGGAAGCGGGGAGGAAGAAAAAAAGGTAGGAGGCAGCGTGACGTGATTCTCCTAGCCTCGGCAAGCCAACCTTCACTGCAGCCGCACCTGACCCTCGCCGGGCCTTGTTCGCGGTGCCTTTCGGGTAGCAATAGGTCCACACTGTTGCCGGACCATTCATGTTTGTTTAGTACTGGTAACGACTAGGAGCTCAGTGGCGCCTGCCGCCAAAGGCACGGAGGCATGTAGGAAGTACAACGCGTGGGTTGCTGCTACGGCGCGCGCGTCGTTCTTTGGTTCACATGCATTGCCTTGAAAGGTGGAGAAAGACTTGGGAGCCAGACCCATGGCAACATAAATTTCAAAGCGTCACTTGCGCTTACCACCGCAATTAGCGCTCTCACCTCGAAAACCGTACTCAGTATGCGGGCCCGAACATGGTCTATTGTTTCGTGAAATGAGCTGTTGTGTGCCTGAAACTCCGTTGCGTAGTCTCTTGCTTATTTTTGTTCCGCTGTCTAGCTTGTATATAGGATGAGACAAGATATTTCGCGTAATAGTTATTTGTCGCGTGTTTGTTTAGCAAAAAGTTCTGCTGCGGGTCTTTCTTTGTAAAATAAATAAGGCCTGCACTATAAACACCGAATTCGTCGCCTTTGCTTGAGATTTACGCGCACTGTTTTGTAAGATTGTGTGGCGCGACGTCCTTACGCTGTTGAGACGTGCCTATTGAGTTCTCGCCGGTCTGTCGAGAGGCAGATGGCATTGAGCAGAAGGACCCTTATGAAAATGGTTATGCCCTTTATGTTTACTGTATGTTTCCCGCAGTTCACATGAGGAAATGTCCTTTATGTTTCCTCCATGTTGAAATTTGGCCACTGCTTTTATGTTTCCGTCATGTGTCCTCCCTTTATGTATCCCTTATGTTACCGTACCTTATGTTTCCTCCATGTTGAAATTTGGCCACTGCTTTTATGTTTCCTTCGTGTGTCCTGCCTTTATGCATCCTTTATGTGGCCGCAGTGATTAAATCCTGTATTTTACGTAAACATCCATAGATGATGAGTTCCGTGCGCACATTTTATTTTTATAAACATTTCCTGAGTTAAAAAGTTTTGCATTGGTTTTCAGTGTAAGGTTACTGTTCCCTACATGATGCAGCGCACGGATTGGAACTCTGCTATGGCACAGAAATTCATGCCAATTTGTTCTAAAATTACGAATTAGACTTCATAGATTATTTCAGTATAACACTTGGGGTGCCACTGTACGTTCCACTGCCACTGTAGTGCTGCTGTTCTAGTTATGTCTTTGTTACTAATATAAAATGTAATGTTTGGAT
The DNA here is from genome assembly GCF_038994185.2 of Dermacentor albipictus. Classification (NCBI taxonomy): domain Eukaryota; kingdom Metazoa; phylum Arthropoda; class Arachnida; order Ixodida; family Ixodidae; genus Dermacentor; species Dermacentor albipictus. The sequence goes on along the minus strand of NW_027225566.1, from coordinate 3,008,607 downwards.
AGAAAGATCAGGTTGGATCAGTGCTCGCACTTTTAAAAGAAAGTTTTGACTATACTTTGCGAAGGTTTTTCTGAAACTACGAACAGTTTATTGGACTATCTGGATGTTACTGCAATTTGCCACGTCTGCTGACAGCAGACCTCTGGAATGTGGTGCTTTGGACCTGAAAAACAAAACAAAAGCCAATCTTTTTCACTTATTCAAAAATATTCATATAAGCAAAAACAGCCTGGCCTGTATGCACACAGCTAAGAAACGTGGAGCAGTCAAAAACAGCTCATAAAAACATCAGGGCAACACAGAAGCTTTTAACTAATTGTTGTTTGAAACACACTGAGCTGCCAGTCCACTCAGGTATTAAACTGCTCACAAATTCTTTTAAACATTTCTGCAGCAGCTACTAAGTAGTACATGACCTTTAGGAGTAGGCAACTGGCCAACAAATCTTTGTGTGCCTGCTTGTACAGATGTTTCGTAGTTATATCTCATGTGGTTACACTGTTATATGGTAAAATTCAGGCGGAAATAAAACCAGCAGCAAACATCATACTACCTGGGAAATTATCACCAAAACTTAAATATCTAGTAAATCACACGATCAATAGATTACGAAGGGTCTAAAACCTAGGCCGCGATTTTGTAGCGATTCCTTTTCCGATGCTACTCCTTTTGCTCATTGATCTGACCGACATTCCGCTATCGTTATTAACTATAACAGCCAGCCATCGAAAGTGGGTTATAAGAGTGGCAAACGTCGAGCGGAAAGCATCGCAAGAAAATCGCATCCCTTATTAGGCAGTGCTACAAGCCACTTTTAACAATCGCAGGCACTGACATCCTGTTCTTCGGATGAAAATAATAGTGAAAACGAGCGTCTCATTGACATGCCTCGATTAAAAAGAAATTTCGCTGTTATAATGTCGGTCTATATTTGCCCTACAATATAAAAGACAAATACGCGAGCACGTCGAACACAAACAATGCAGACAAGTTCTCGCGAAGCTGGACTTCAAACTGAATACTATCAATAAAGTAATCTTCACACAAGCTAATATCTGTTGAAGTGTCAAACATCGCAGTCGCGTGCCAACTCGCGATGCCCGTGACACATCGACATGCATTACACACGTAACTTGCGGAAATTCATATCTACGGAAGAATTTCTTGCCGGGAAACTACCGAGAAAACAGTAACTTTCAGCGTTTACGTAAATATTTGCCCATTAAGTCCCAAGGATCAGCGGTGGTAGAACATCACTCCATAAAGCAAGTAAGCGGTAAGAACTACATTTCACGGAAACTCCCCTCGTGAAACGCTTTGCTAAATGTGCACAGCAACATGGTGAACGTACGCTCAGAACTTGTTCTGTTGTCGTTGCACAAAGCTTACTATATGAACCAAAAGCTGCGAGAATGTGCGCAAGCATCAGACCTGCTTACCTTCAATGTGGTCAGCAAACGGCTCCTTCGTCTCGCGGGCACCACGCGACGACGCTCCTTCGGGCGCGAACACTGTCGAATTGCCGATGAACACCAGCGCACGAAAGCACAACTTTCAACAAATTCTTCCACGCAACATAATTCGAAGCCACAGCACCAGGTATTCCACGAGCGAATGCGGACAGGCGAGAACAAAGGCAGCTCTGACGGGCGCTGTTGTACACATAACACACTGGCGTATCACAGGAAGCATATGGCGAACTAATGGCGTTACACGAGTCCAGAGGTTGCCTGATGGTTAATGCACACGGTACGGATCACAGTTTGTTTAGGCACTTCGAAAATATGATTAAATTACCGTGTAACTGCAATGAGCACTTTCACTGCACACAGCAACACAACGTGGCCCAGTTCACGGCAACCGTCACACTGCGGCAGCGCCGCGCTGCGATTAACAAGTGAATTCAACCTCCGAGATCTGCATTTCCTTTTAGGGCATGCATGTTGAAAAAGCACGGCCTTCGAGATAAAAAAAAATTGTAGCTAGAAAGAAGGCTGGTATTTAAACACAAATTATTGAGTTTAAAGTGTTTTGGTGCGCTGCCTTGTTTTTTTAAGTATATACAGAGATTTTAGACGAACTATGCATGAACTTTTACCGGCGGACACGAGCCAATCAGCGCGCACCTTGTGCAGCTCCGTCTGCTTGAAATGGCGCATGGTGTGCGGGCAGCCGCGATAGCTGTGACACCCACCGACCAGAAATTCGGAATCGCCACACATATACACGCTTCTTATGGCGCCCAGTGGCGTGTTTTTGAGAATGTGAGGCCTTATCTTGAATCAGTGGAACCATATTTCCCGTCGCGTAAGGAATAAAGGCAACAAAATGTGTCGATGGCTGGCTTGCAGCGGCAGTGGAACTTCGGTCAAAGTGAAGCAGGCGTACTGTTTGCATGCTCGCTTAATCAAATACGGCCATACCCCGCACACAACTTTCATACTCAGCCAACTCACAATTATAAATTATTCAGTTGTACGCCCAAGCAAGCATTTACGGGACCCGCGCTGCCCTTCTTCTACGCGTGCTAATATCGACACAGCAGTTAATCGTACTTGTGGTCAGCGCGAAAGCGACGAGAACAGCTACTTAAATGGTTGTATAATCGTATGCGCTCCCTAGCAAAGCGGCAGATTGGCCGCGGAGGCGTCCGCCTCTTTTGCGGTTCATGTAGCGCAAGCCATCGAACACTGCGCGTCGTGCCACCGCGTCTCCAGCCGCCGCGCAATTGTTATTTGTCGTGAGGGATTATTCGCTGCATGAGGCTTTGATGTACGTATGTACTGTTGATGGCGCGTGGTGATCAATACGGCCAAGATAGACAGGGAGGGGGAGGCAGGTACACCCCCCATTTTTTTTTACTTTGATACGCCAGTAGAAGTTAAGACATCTTTCAGGTAGACGATCTGTCTGTAGCATGTGTAAAAAGATAATAATCACTGAGCGCACTCTATGTTACCTGGATGTGCACTCGAGGGAGTACACAGCCAGCTAACATAGAGTGCCCACACAGGTGACATAGTGCTAATATATATATATATATGTGTGTATATATATATATATATATATATATATATATATATATACACCATCCTATTTCATGGCATGCTTGATTTTCCGCACAATATACCCACAATTAGTGCCGGTCGCCATGTCTAGTGCGAGGGGTGCAAGCAGTGCTTTTTCCATGAATCTGCCAGGGACTAACATACAGTACAGATAGCTCTAACTGTACTATTCGCAAAAGATGCTTACTGCGCACATTCTGTTACCTATATGTGCACTCAAGTGCACATGTAGGTAACATATAAAGAGTGCATGAGCCATATATAGATTAATGCTCTATGTTACCTACGTGTGCACTGAAGTGCACACCTAGGTAACATCCCGCCGTAAACACAAAGGGCACATACTACAATAATTATAATAAGGGTTGTTTTCTTGGGGCAAAGGAAAAGACAAGTCAAGATTTAGTACTTACAATGACTCTGCAGAGTGTATCAACGGCTGTCACAAAGTACAGATGTATCTGCCTGTATTATATGTACAGACAGTTGTTATGTGCACTCTATGTCACCTACATGTGCACTCAAGTGTACACTCAGGTAACACACAGTACACACCCAGTTAACATCCTGCCGTAAACATAAAGGACACATCCTAGAGGCATAATAAAGCTCACTTCCTCGAGGTATACGTTAGGATGGGTAAACATGTGGTACACACAAAGTTGGCGTCCCGGAGGTCACACAAAGGACAAGGAATCATAAAGGTCACATAGGGCACAAGAAGGAAACATAAAGGAAACATAAAGGCAATGACCATTTTCATAGGGGGACAGCGTCGACTGGGACCGTCGGCCGCTACAGTGGGCCTGAAATATGGTCCGGGTCCCTGGCTCACCATTCCGTCGTTTGGCACAAGATGGGAGAATTTTTTTCACGCGGAAAAGCAGTCGCTGCGGACCCTGGACGCTCGCTCGTGCGCCTGCACGTGTTTGCAGGGGCGAAGGACACCATAATATTTTCCCAGAAGATGCCGCCAAACACGATGAATCGTCGCCGGAAGGGCGGGTCAGTTGCCTGCAGACGTTTCGAGGGTGAAAGGTTTCCTCGTTTCCTTGAAACCGCCCCGAAACGCGACCAGTATTCCTTTAGGTGGTGGTCGCGAGTTGGGCGTAATGCCGACGCCTTCGTTCATTACTACAGTGGCGCCTGTCTGCTGCTTGGTTAATATTAAGTCAACGTGGACTCTTGAAATACCATCCCAGAAACCTCGAAACGCTTGTTTCCTGCGAAGCAGAGACTTATTTTAAGAGAAAATGCGTTCTGAAGTGTCCGCGTGCCTCTAGTGCAGTTCAAATCACCCGCCCTTCGATCGAGGAGTGGTGCCTTCATGGTCTCATAGTGACGTTGCGCCGTCGGTGTGCAAAACGACGCCCGCAGACGGTGCTACGACTTTTCTGCGCAAAACGCAAACGCGCGGCCAGAAGCAGAACCAAGACAGAGCCGACAGTGGTGTGAAAGCGCAACTGTGGTGGCTAGGGGAAGGGAAAGCGCGCGACGATAAGCTGGTTCTTTGACGCTCGTTACAATGGACGACCCTGACAACGACCCATTGGCTCGAGATGCTGGGCTCGACTTTAGTGATTTAAGCACTGATGAACGTGAACTGCTGCTAACGGCTCGCGCTGCCGGCGTCGTTGCGTACTACTACGACGGCAACTGTATGTCATGGCTGTACATATTCACACATTTGTAGCTTTTCCTTCGTGAAAATCAAATGCCGCACTCACCACCTCGTCTTCAACCTGCAGTTGTTCTTGCGCTTCGGAGAATGCAGGCAAGACCGACGGAACAACGCTACGGGAAAGCATTGCTTTCAAAAGCATTCCACACGACCTCAGTAAGTCGGCGTTGAACTCGTAATCCCCTGGACGAAAGTGCAGAGAGCACACTATGCGATTTTTCGGCTTTTTGCCAATGCTCTGTAACCCGCCGTGGTTGCTCAGTGGCTATGGCGTTGGGCTGCTGAGCACGAGGTCGCGGGATCGAGTCCCGGCCACGGCAGCCGCATTTCGATGGGGGCGAAATGCGAAAACACCCGTGTACTTAGATTTATATGCACGTGAACGAACCCAACGTGGTCGAAATTTCCGGAGTCCTCCACTACGGCGTGCCTCATAATCAGAAAGTGGTTTTGGCACGTAAAACCCCATAATCTAATCTTTTATTTTTCAATGCGCTGTGGCAGAGGTACGGTGTTTAACCACTTCGAACTGAGAGGTTCACTCGTTGGCACACAGTGATAAGTAACGTTGGATTCGCCGCATCAACGTCTCTTGGCCAAGTTCCGCGGACCGTTCGCGCATCCCACGACATCACATGGACGTGGCATTCTCGCTGCCTGTTCCAAATGCAAGTTTTGCGAGCCAGCAGAACCCGCGCAGCACAACGCGATCGCGAAACAGCTGAAACTACAAAGCGCGTGCGGCGCAGAGTCGAGCGAAAACTAAACCTTTCGACCACCCATATTACTCAGGGGTAACGTGAAAATGTTATTTTTTCTGAGAATCGAACAGAAGTAGACAAGTAGCATTTTCTTCCGTCTTATAACCTAATGAAATAATCTTTTAAATACGAGTAGTTGAGTACTAGTGACAAATTATGATGAGGAGTGCCTTCGTCATCGGGCTAGTACCGGAATGTCGCTGGGGGGTCTCAAATTGTGTCATGCATTTACGTCAATTTCTGGGTTACTAAAGCTCTGTTCGCGATTATATTGACGCCTTAGACGTTCTAGAGCATTGCCTTATCACGCTAACTTGACTTCATAGTAACCTTTGGTGTCCCTTTAAGCGGCGAAACGCATGGTGGTTCGGTGCTTTACCTGACTACCGTAACAAAGACTCGACTGCTTCACGCACTTGAGTTCCTTCACTCAAACTCGGCGTGCGTTTGACACGCCGACAGCGTGCGCATATTCCAAAACCCCCGCAGCAGATGCAACCAAAGCGAGCCGACTGAAGCTACCGCTTGCCTGTCACGTGAGGGCCCATTATCCCATTCCTCTGAATCTTTTATGACTAGGCTTCAAAATTGTCACGTGACGCTCCCTCCTAGTATATTTTTCTTCTTCCATGCTGGGAAGTAATCAGCCTTGTGCATGTTCCTGTGCTACCCTCCACAGCAGATAACACTGCCAACCGTCTCAAAAATCAAGGGCGCGGCTTATGCACACGTAATTTTTACATGTTTCTTTTTTACGTTTTTTCATACAAAGTTCTGGGAGCGGCTTTTACATGGGTGCAGCCATTAACGAGTATGCACGGTAAGTGAGGGTGGCTGTTGTTGATGCTTCTGTGCCGAATGCGTCATCTCTTGCTTTTGTTTGATGCAGAGGTAAACCGTGCATCTCTAGAGTTAAGAAATGTGTCAGCATAATAGCACGTACAAGCCCGCCTATATACATGTTGCGAATGCGACCGGCAGCCTTCGGGAGCGGGTACGTGCAGTTGTTGGCGCAGCGCTGCGTCGTCGCTTGCCACTTGTTGCGTACGTGCCGTGCGAAGTAAAAACTAGTTGATTTCAAATCGCTAAGGTCATAACTGAACTATAAAAACAATTTTGTTCATCCTAACTGTTTATACTTAAGTTCAGGTCCAGCGGCGGCGGGTGCAAGAACTCGACGACGCCAGGCCGGCCAACCTTGCACTAAGCAAGATCAACAATGGCTCCGATTTCATGAGCACGGCTTGAGAGGGCTAAAGCTTGTGCATTTTAATTTCGAAGGCATGTACCGACTCATTTTGAGCACGGTTAATTATATATACATGCGTAGGCACCGCGGCTTTGTCGGTTTAACGGCCGATTTCGCGAGGTTCGGTCAAACGATGGTCGGCACGCTGATTTTTTCAGTGCCGTCGACACGAAAGCCAGTCGCAGTACGACAACTTCGCGCTTGTCGGTTGCGTCGTCGTCTGTCTGGTATGGCAAGCAAGGTTCAGTGACACACTGTACTGAATACTTGGCCAATCGTTGGTGTAAGCTTATTGTCGGTCTCGTATCAACCCAGTGTTGCCACGTCTCAAACGAGTAAGTAAAGTCAGGCACCCGCTGCCTTTACCAGCAAGTCACAGCCGACACTGTAAGAAGACTTCGTCAGCAACGTGTTTTTGTAGTGCCGCCCAAGTGTAACGCAGGTGTTTATCAATAAGATTGCTAGCCATCAATGAAGGGCGGCAGCTACGTGGTTCGCGGTGCAGTCGGGACGAAGCCCTCGGCGTGTTCTGTTTTAAACGTGGAGTTGCAATTGTTCGCTACGCATGTTTTTGGCACCACACTGACGTAGACCTACTAGTGGAGTTGCAATGCAGTACACGGCGTGAATGTTTGCAGCAGTGTGCGTCCGTGCGCTTTTTTTTTCCCCGGGGACATTACCCCCAGACTGAGCCACGCGGCATAGCGCACGACCCTCCCAAAGCGTTTTGCGACTTATTCGCTGAGGCAAGGCGCATGCGCCGTCCGCTGGGGATTCACGAGTGGTCCCAGTGTCAACGACCTCAGCGTCTCCACATGGACGGGTGCGCCGTTTGCCAGCAAGCTGTCTGGCCTGGCAACCTTAGCGCAAAGTGCTGTGCCCACGGGGCGTCACTAACAGTTACCAGATGAGATACAATTCACTTTAATCGCGCTCTGTGTTCCATTTGTTTCATTCCGTTTTACCGTCTCCGTGTGCTTTCCTCGCGTACAAACTCGCGAGCAGGCACAGGTTCCCATCTGGGTTGCCAAAAGAGAAGTGAGGAGCGACGTCGAAATGTGGGCTGAAGTTGAAAATTCGAAGAGATATAGAGATGGATTTTACATTTACGCTCAGTAACTCGCCGAGCAGGGTACAGGGCCGTGATACCACAAAATGATTGATACACACACTCAGTATGGACGGAGAAAAAGAGTGTAGGTCACTGTCTGCGTACACGGGTGTGCTTAAGTCAGTACGAACCCCGTCACGAATGAGTCCGATTCTGCTGGAGTCTGTGGCGCACAGACAGCGACCCGAAGCATAAAAGGACCCAAAGCTGTCATGAAAGAGAGAGAAAGAGAGAGAAAGGAACAAGTAGTACTCGGCTTGCTAGTAATGCCGGCTTCTTTGCTCACTCGAGCGCGCATATCGATATAGTATATGCCAAATACACCCGGCCTTTAACATTCGTAAGATGCTGAAACAGCGCCTATAATGCTCCACTTGATTCCTGCTTTTCTTGTTTAGCTACGCTTTAACGTTACTTACGGAAAGGCGTTGTTTTATTCAACGGGATCGGGGTTCTTCGATCCGCTGAGCAGTAGGCGGCGATCCAGAAAGAGCCGGGCCCATTTTAATAATCCTCCCCGCAACACCTACGAGCAGAAGGCCACCTAAAACGCCTTTCTGATCTTTCCTGGTGCGTCGTTTTGTTTGCCTGCTCCCTCCCTTTTTTTTTGTGTGTGCGTGTGCGTGCTTCTAATTTGTTATTGTTTCTTCACCAGGCTTAGGAAAGAACGATTGAGCGCTTTGCAGCGCCGCACTTGCGCAAGTACAACACTCTCTTGGAATATTTCGACAAGCCCT